>NC_136258.1:9272500-9972500 GCF_053564925.1 Oryzias latipes | reverse complement strand
GACAGAAAAAGAAAAAAGCAGTATTAGTCAGTAATTCAACAGTTTTATGTCACCAAGTGATAATTTATGTTAAAAAAAAGGAGGGGTGGGATAGTACAGGTTCGCTTCCTCCCACTCTTTTTAAGGACATTAAACCCTTTTAGACAATATTTAACCCTTTGGAACCTAAAACTTAGTTGTTGCCTATTTTTGAATTTACCTCTGTATTTTCAATTTGAAGGACTATTTGCTTGCTTATCTGGTATCACCTGACAGTTTCTCATTTTTCCATGTTGTATTCACACACTAGACATAAAATCATAAAAAAAAAAAAAAAGAAAAAAAAAAAATCAGAAAATTCTGTTCGTAAAAAGGTGCTTAAATTTGCTTCAGTGTTTAATTTGATATAGGAACCCCAAAAATGTTCAACAAACCATTTTTAAAACTTAGAATAGACGTTTAGATGTAACTTGATAAAAACTACAAGATCCAATGTTTTTAACAAACTCATTTACATGCTTTTGAATAAAAAATACAAGAAAAACCCCCAGGCAAAATTCTCAGATTTCTTTGTGCCACATAAATAAACATTTTCTGATCAGCTGAACACACAGAGGCACATTTCAGGTCTCACAGCTCCATGCTGTGACCTTTTTCTTATGTTGTCATACAGACACATATGTACTTCACTCTGACTGTGGGGCTTCAGCTTCCAGACGGCCCAAAAAGTTTCATTTTGTCTTCTTGGTGCTCTGCTGTCCATTTGACTTTTTTTTCCTGGAATTCTGTTCCTGCTGGATTTCAGGTGTTCTGCTCGGCTGGAATCTGCTCACATGGCTCCCCATCCCAAAAGAAAATAATAATCTGTTTCCGTGTTATATTGGATTTTTTCTGACAGCTAGCTCTGCTCAGCCCCCAAAAGCGGGTCCTCCACACCGCCCTACAGTCTTCTGATCGACTTTTATCTTCCATATTTTTTATAAAGATAAAAGTTTATTTCTGATGCAGTTTTATCACACCCACCCGCTGTGCACCAGTTCCAAAGGGTTCATGGTTTCTGTGTGTCATGTATTGTATGTATGAGAGCTAATATGATTATTTTACCTACATGTGGATGTATGCATATGTAAATATGTTTTCCAATCAATTCATGATTATCATGAATACAAAAATATAAAGTTTTGTTGCTTTTGCTTAAATACAAACAGTTGAAAAGATCTTAAAGCTAATATCTGAGCTGGCTTTATTTTGTTAAAATAAAGTGGTTTTCATTTGAAACCTGTTCCCTTCTCACTCAGTAATGTGTATTTTAAGCTAATAAGAAAGATTCTGTTGGTTTCTTACTTTCGCTGCAGAAGAAAAGCTCCTCCTGGTTGTAGGTGATGGTGTCAAAAAGCCCCTTCTCCTGCTTGCAGCCATCGCACAACGCAAGGATGTTTTTTTCTATTTTATACTTCTCAGAACAGGCAACACTACACAGCAGAGAAATGTGACCCTGCAGGGAAACAAACCCACTAATGTCATGTTTGGGGTGGAGTTTTCTGTGGTCAGATAAATGTCTAAATGAAATCAGTTCACATGTTTCTTACCTGGTGACTGAACAGCAGGGGTTTGGTGTTGAAATGCTTGTTGCACTGATTGCAGGTGAGCTTGATAGCGTCTTTGCGCCCCCCCTCTGCCAGTTTTGGGAGCTGAGCCGACGAAGAGATGGCCTGAGTTTGTCCTGGGAGAATGGTGGAGGACATGGCAGAGGGGGGAGGCACTAGTGGAGGCACTGAAGAGTGACTGGGATGATGACCGGGGAATGGGACTAAAGAGGAGTGATCTTGGGGAATGGGAGGGACAGAGCTGGCCACAGCAAAGGACCCCTGTTTGGAGAGATCTTTGGAGGGGGGGTCCTTTGAAGAGGAGGTTCCATTGCTCAGGTCTGGCTGGGACGGGGGACCGGACTTCTGCAAGACAATGTTTAATTACTTAAAAACTATATACAACAAGAAAGCAAGGTTCTTAGTTGTTTAGGCCCTGAAACTGGGCAGTTGATAGACGGATTTACATCAGACATGCTAGAGAATCACTGTACATTCTGCAAAACTATGGAGTAATATTTATGCCAACACGTTGCACACAAATCTTTCCAAGTTGTAAATGAAAAAATTAAATATTTGCTTTCAAATTTTTTTTTTTGCTTTCAAAAAATATTTCTGTTTGCAAAACAAATGTTTTCGCATGCGTTGTGTCTCATCTTGCTTTTTTCCTATCTTTGATTTTGCTCACATAAGTTTAAGTTTAGCGTGACATAGCTGCCATTGTTTGCAAACGCAAAGATTATTTTTTGAAGCAAAAAAAAAAATTGAAAGCAAATATTTAATAATTTCATCTGCAACCTGCAAAACTTGTGAACTTTCAAGAAAACAAATTGTTTTTTCTGTTTTTCACTTGTTAATTTTTGCAACGTGGCATTTTTTGATGATTGAGGACATATATAATAAAAATTGAGCTCAAAATTCAATTTCTGAATATTTTTTATACAACTTGTTGTGAATCAGGAGCAGACGTAAAAATGCAGTTGGAAAAAGGTTGTATTTGTTACATAGAAAATATGCAGGTCCCTGCTCTGACCTCTGAGTAACTGAGAGGAAAGGGGGGCGGGGTTGCTCAATCTCAACCCACTACTCAGATGTGAATTTCCAATGAATTACTGCCGCTCTGCAGAAACTATGTCTTAGAAAACAACACACGCTTTTGATTTTAGCTAAAAACGGCATAATCATAATTAAAAGATCCCTGGGAAAGCTTCTGCAAAAAATGATGGGAGTGGGATTTTAAGAAAAATTCAAAGGAGATCTTTTGTTTTGTCAAAATTCTCTGAGCCTTAAGGCCAGAGATGAGCAAACCGTTTGACTTGTGGGCCACAAAGGGTTCTAAAGTTTGACTAAAAGGGCCAGACCAGGTGGCACTTTTTCACCTCATAAAAGAGAGAAATAACATGGAACATGGACAAAAACGTGCTTGAATTTTGATTGGAAATTAAAGTATGTCTTTTTAAAATAGGACACTTTAGAATTTTTATTTCAAAACTGTGTTTTTTCTCTCTGTCATTATACTGCCAGTTGTACTACTGGGTTGATGTCCCTCAGGAAAAAACACTAACTTAAAAAAAAGATGTGTTCATATGGTGCTAGAATGATCAGAAAAACGACTGTCCAACTCAGAAAACACACATGAACGCCAAAAAAATGACAAATCTTCCAACACTACATGAATGCAGAATGAATTCTGCACTTAAACCAAAGGTCAATTTATTTGTAGCGCACCATCTCTAAAAAATGAAACATTAATAAGGATTATCAATGTAATTGGTTTCACTTTGGCAGGCCAGATTTAATAGTTATGGCCGCCTTGGCCATAGTTTGCCCACCTCTTCTTTAGGGTTTTCACTTTCCGTAAATGAGCATTATTCATTCACAGGACTCTGGAGTCACTCTGTTCCCTTTTAGCATCACTGCAAGAAGCGGGGTGTTCAACAGCAGCAGAGCTTCACCCATGTGATCACAACTTTCAACTAGAAGGATTGTAGTGTTCTCTGCCAACGTGTTCTCTGGTTTCTCTTTATTTTAATCACTAATTTATTATCCACTGGTGTTTGTCTTTGTGTATTTTATTGCGCGGGGCTAATTGAATGTATTTTATTGTATTTTATTGCTTTTGTTTTTGTGTACAGCACCTTGAGCTGTCTTCTCGTCATGAAAGGTGCTATATAAATAAAATTAATTTAAATTTAATTTAATTTAAATTTAACGTCACGGTTAGTTAGCCTTTCAGTCTCACAGATTTTTGTACAGTGCAGTTTTCAAAGCCCTTTTTTCTCTCTCACTACAGTGTCGTGTTCTGGGTCCTGATTGGCTGTTGTCAATCAATCTCTTTCATGCACCATCAGCTCGCCAAATGTACATAAATGGTGAGCAGATCTTTGTTTTCATTCTATAATACTGGATTTATTTTTCTAAAAAAAGTTTGTCCGAATCCGAACTCTTCACCTACCCCTACGGCTTCTCCCTACCCCCACATTGAGCCCTCCAAACGGAGGTATAGTAAAAGTGTCTTCTAATTCGGACGTTACTCCCACTCGATGACGTCAATGCCACAACAACTGGAGGTATAGGGAGGATCCAGCGGGGTAGGGTAAGAATTCGGATTCGGCCTTTGAACTTTTAGAGTTTAAACAAGTGTTCACTTCAAAAATGTTCCATTCTGTCTCAGAAATGTGTAAAGTGTGTAATGAGGAGTTTTACAGCTGTAGAACATCTGCAGGTCTACTTAACGGATCACATCTATCGCGGGACATTTATGGAACGCATCTCCTGCAATAAACGAGGCAACACTGTTTTCAAAGCCGCGTGTTCTTCACCATGCAAGACCACACACTCCTGTAGGTCTGAGCCTTTGCTCCTGATTGCAAAAATAAAGCGCAGCCTCTGCTCTACCCTGTACGTCGTCACACAGTTGTAGGAGCAGAAATTTCGGATGGTGCCGTCCAACAAGGCCAGGTGATACTGAGGAACAGCCGACACTTTGCAAAGACTACATGGGAATGGAGCACCTGAAAGAAGGAAAAAAAAAGTTTAAAAAAATGACTGTTTCAACACATACTGGGTTTGTTTTTCTTCATGTTGCCGTTTCATACCAACAAGGGTTTGCAGCCGAGGTCGACTGTCTTCCACGCATTCGCGAGAGCAGTAAAGCCGAATTTTGCCCTTCTGGTCCCGTTCCATGATGGTAGAGGACACTACTGCTATCTTGTGACAATTGCCGCACTCCGTTGTCTTCTTGCAGGTCTGCACAGTAACAGTTTGGACAAAGTTTATGCTGGCTTACCAAGAGGCCAGGGGAAAATATCTTCGGAAACAAATGACCGTTTCGTACGTGTATGTAGGTGCCGATGCAGGTTGGACTGCAGAAGTTGAGGTGAGATCTCTCAATGCTGAGTGTGTTACTGGAACCAGAGTTGCTGTTACAGTAAAGTCCGCAGCCTTCACAGCAATTCATTGATAACTGTCGCAGCTTACGCCAGGTCACAAAACAGGCATCGCTACAAAGTCTGTGCAGTCTTCCTTGATGGGTGACCTCATGTTCAATTTGCTGTGGAGGCAATCGCATCAAGAACAAGGAAAAAACAAAGGAAAGAAACAGATGAGATTCACTTTACTACGTTTCTTGAGCTCTATGAAGTTATATTCTTGCCACTACATTGAGAACAAAACTCAGTTTTGAGATCAAAATTCCCTGAAGTGCAAACAAAATGTACGGTTTTAAAACAAACTTCCTAAGTAAAAATACAGTTTTTCATTTGCGGCACAAATGTTTTCAGCTCTGTTGTCACGCATCACAGTTTCTCCCCGTCTGTGATTTTACGTACAAATTTAGTGATCTTGATGCCACCTAACAGCCAATCATTGAACCATTTTGTTCAGTAACCCTTGTGCTATCCTAGGCACTTTAACGTTGGGAGTTGGGTCATCTAGACCCACTAGACAGTGCTCTGAACCTTTTTTCTTCAATGATTTGTGATCTTCACTGGTGTCCATGGATTACATGAAATCTTTCCACCTTTATCCACCTTTGTCATGGTAGGGAGAACACGTCAATGTAAGGGTGGGGTCATCTAACATAGCACAAGGGTTAATGTGATCATTAAGTTTTTTTTTTTTTTTTTTTTTTTTAACTTGTTCTGTCCAACAGCTGAGCAAACAGATGAGAGCTGAAGGCTTTTTGTGTTGGACAGGTTTTACTATCACAAAAAGAGGTTATATAGCTTCAAGAAACTAGAGTGTAGATTTGTATAAACCCCTTTTTGTCGTATTATTTTTTATTTATTTGTTACATTTAGTGTGTGTGGGGAGGGAGAGGGGAAGAATGTGAAGGGGAGGGTGGAAGACAGTAAAAGGAAGAAAGGTGAAAAGGTGGGGGATTTAAATAAGTTATTATTTTAAGCTGTAACAATTATTCCAGATCTGCTGGAAAGACGAATGTTACATCAAAGGTGAAATTCTGACACTAAGATGAGCGAAAAAAATCTGTCCATCAATACACTGTAGGTAAGGAGGAGGGATGAAGCAGACAGGGAGTGTGGCAGTGTGCACGTGCACGTGGGGGTGGAGATACATGCATGCTGCCGACGTGAACCGTGTGTTCATAAGGGGAACCAGATCCTACCCAGCCAGACCAGCCGGACCAGGGGCCTCATTTATAAACGTTGCGTACGCACAAAAGAAGGCGTACGCCACTCTCTACGCAATAGTTGAGATTTATAAAAAGCAAACTTGACGGGAAAATGTGCGGTCCTCCACGCGAGCTCTGACCCAGGCGTACGCACAAAAACGGGTGAAATGAGAAATGGCGACGCCGTCAGCAGATGGGAGAAACACGTGAAAGTGAAAATGACAATACTGCCTCTCAGAAATAACATGAAGACTTCACAAAGCAAGTCTTACAATTAACAGCTACACGAACACCTGTTTGATCGATCAGCAGTGAAACAAACAAAAAAATCAAACGAAAATTACAACAGAAATTCAAATGAACACTTATTTGCAAAAAGAAAAGTGAAATTTGTTCTGCAATATTGGCATTTTGTGCAATTCATCGTCATAAATAATATAGTTAACAGAACGAAATTATGTACAAAACTGATATTCTCGTTAATGTGTCCGTCTGGCGGAGCAGATATAGGAGCAATCAGACAGACAGATGGATAGAGAGAGATGCATTAATTGTCCACTAGGGAAAGTTGTTTACATAGTAAAACATTTCTTCATAAGCTATGGAATTATGGTATTCATGCATATGCCTTTAGTTTGTTTTATTTTTGATAAAACAATGTATGGCGTATGTCTCAACCATTCAGAAAGCAACAAGAAATTACATTTGCGCTGAACAATTTCCCATTTCCAAGTCGATTATTACCGACATCTGTAGCTTGTCAGATGTAATTAAATGGATGGAAATAAAATGCCCCATCACAATGCGTAATGACGCACAATGGCTGATCTTGCGCTCTTAGAAGATGTGGCAAATGGAAGAATTCGGAGTGAACGCATCTTTAGAGAAGACTTGCTTGCTGACAAACGAGGACGAGTGGCTTATGAGCCGGTTCCGACTTCCTCGAGCCGTCCTGTTGGACCTCTGCGGGCTTTTGGGGGTGTGTCACCCGGTGCATTTGGTGCGTCGGCGTCCCCCTGCGCCTCAGTCACCACTCCACAAAGGGATTCCCCAATTCTTGCCACTAGTCTCTCATCAAGAGGGGTCAGCCCCCCCCCCGTGGCAAACACACTCTGGCGATGCAGCGCCAGAGGTTTTTTTGCCTCGACTTTGATGTCCGACCATTTCTTTTTTATTTCGGCCACGCTCCAAGGTTGTGAGGCTACAGCATTACGGCGTCTGCCACCGTTTGCCACTCACGTGGCTTTTAGGCATTAGTAATGCCCACACTTTGCCCTCCAAACAACACTTTCCTCCTCTTTCCACCTCGCCAACGATAAATTCTACTTCACATTGAGTGAAGTTACGTTTTTTTTAATTTCCTCTCGGTGTTTGCCATGATTTCGCAATCAATGAATATTCATTTGTGGGCGTTTCATGGACTATTTATGGGCAACTATGGGCGTGTCATACAGCCGCAAAAGCTGCGCTGCATTTAGAATTGGTTGTGATTTATTAAGGGAAAGATGCGTAGGATGTGCGTGCGCACGGTTTTATAAATCCGAATATTTCTGTGCGTACGCACGTCCTATGTTTCATCCGTACGCCACTTCTGACGCAAATCTTACGCAAAGTTTTATAAATGAGGCCCCTGGAGAGGGGAGGAGAGCCCCCCAGGCCAGAAGCCCCCCCAGCATCCGGACCCAGGCAGCCCGGGAGGGGAGGAGGAGGGGACCGCCCACCCCACCAGCCAGGCACAGAGAGGGCCCCCCTACAGGGGCCCCCCCAATGCCCAGAGGCACAAGCGAACCCAGCGTCCGGCCCCCAGGCCACAAGACAGGAGCGCTTAGCCGTACCAGGCGGCAGCCATGGGGGCCACCGGGCGCCGGACACCAAGACAAAGGCCAGGGACGAAGCCAGGGCCCCCGGAACCCATGAGCCGGCCACCCCCGACTGGTGCCCCGTCTCTGCAAGCCAGCCCAGGCACGCGACCTAAGCAACCCAGGGATCGCCACGCACCCACAGCCACCCCCCATAACCCCCCATTAAGTTTTGTTTTCAACACCGAACAGCATAAAAACATCGTCTTGCTCAAACTTGACAAAAGCGTCTCTACTAAAAACAAAAGAGTGGCCGTGTGCGTCAGCTGTGATGCCAGAGTGTCAGATCCCAGATTTACACACAATATCCAGAATATCTTACTCTATTGGTGATTTTGCAGACACTACAGAACAGTTTTTCGGGCAGGCGATCCAGGGGTTTCTCCAGGGGCTTTTCGGGCTTCTTCTCCAATCGTTTATCCGGCCATTTGTCAGGGATCCTGTCAATGGTTTTCTTTCTGTGTCTGAAGACAGACAGACAGAACTGGCCACAGAAGGACATCAACGTGTTGTCTTCTGCTGGGATAGTGATCATGTCTCTCGGTTGAGCAATTTCCCTGTATTAAAAAAAAAGAGAAAAGAAATGAGGATAAATAAATGGCAAAATCCACAAAATGGTAGCACTTATGTGCTGTTTATCATATAGGTACTATTTTTTTTGGAGTATAAGTAGCAGTTTTTTGCCTAGTTTGGCGGGAGCTGTGACTTATACTCTGGAGCAACTTATATTTGATATTTCTTTAAATCAATATTGGCACATATATTTATTAATTTCCCAATAACAACCGCTTGACGGCATTGTAAGTGTGCATTTGCTATTGACAGGAACTCAAAAGAAGCGCTGCTCAGTCTGATAAGGTAGTGGAGTCATCTGATCGTTCTCCTGAACTTCATGATATTTCTCTAATTTCTATCAAGAAAATAATAAAAATGCTATAAATTATTGCATTTTCACTTCCATTTAAAAAAAATGGAGTTACATAAAAAAAATGTGAATTTGTGCTAAACAAGCATTTTAGTCTTCAATATGGACTTTCGATGTGAATATTGGAAAGATGGACATTTTTTCCCCTAACCCCACTCTGTTTCTTTGCCTTAGACAACATGTTTTACAAACTTAAAGTCGTGGACAAATATGCTCCTCATGCGAGCTTGAGATGTGAGAGGCGATGAAAAGCTTTACCTGTTGCACTGGAAACAGTTTCGATTCTTAACGGCTGGAGGAAGGTGGCCTGTCAGACAGACAGTGGAGCAGAAAAGCTGCGTTGACCCTTTTCTTTGGAATGCTGTTTGGCCTTTCAGCAGAACCTTGAAACCCATTACAAACAGAATTGAATGTCTTCATTTGATCAAAATCTGTTTTCAAGCCTAAAGAAAAGCTACAGCCTACTAAGAACTAAAATGAAGAGTTAAGTAAAGAAGCACATTTCTCATTTTACTAACAACTAAAGTTAAAAGCCAATTTCACACAGAAACAATTTCAAACAACTACTTACTTTTCCTGTCTGTGAATTTAAATAAAAGACTGTTATGATAGAAGACTGCTCTACATTTTTAACACCTATCCACTGATACACCCAAGTTTATTTACAACTAGAACAAATGCTGCATGCTAGCCTGTACCTTGGAGCAGCCGCTGCAGCGAACACTTCCAGCCATCTGAGGTGGGGGTGGGCGTTGTGGTATCATGGTCAGAGTGGGAATCGGCCGTGCAACTGGAGCTGGCTGCCTGACAGGAAGGGAAGTCATGGCCTGGAGGACAGCTCCTCTTCCAGGGATGAAAATGGTAGTCTGAGCTGGAGCGGAGACAGCTGCTGGAACTTCAGCAGGAGAAAGGAGACATTTTGATGTGTCCACAAGTCTTATTTACACCCCTAGTGTACGGGTTTAGTTCTGAGATCTGCCAGATGCCAAAATACCAATAATGTTTAAGCTACAACAGTTTAACAAGCTCCAGTGTTAACATTCTTTTGACAACCATCATTTTTCAACTTTTAATGATATTAAACATAATTCCAGTTTAGTCTGAAGCACAGAACTGCAGCCTTTTTGCTGACATGCAATACTTAACAGTAATGAAGTGTTTACACAATCAACGTGGCACCCCTGGCCTTCTGTTGTAGAGAAAAGTGGCTTTTCACCTTTTTGCAATACATTACTAACACAAAAGAACACAAATCCAATATGACAAGTCGCTTTTCCCCGCAACAGAATCAGCTGATTGACGATGGTGTAAATTGTCGAAGAGTTTTTGGGTATCGCTGGTGATATCTTGCGATAAAGGGTTAAAATCCAACTGTTGACTCAAATAATGGTAAGGAATAGGACTGAATGCAAACCTGCTTTTAAAAGCCAATTATAGATAGATTGAACTTCAATTCATCCCAAGACAGAGAAATTAATTAATATGTAACCATTACTCAAAAAACAAGATAATAATAAAAAACAACAGATAAGAGATAATAAATAGCACTAATTCACAATAAATAACACAAATAAACAACCTGATCAACTCTAATGCGAAGGAGATGTGTCGCACTTCATGAGGCAAATGGTGATCACACCAGATACTGACTGGTTGTCTGAGTCCCCTGACCCCCTCAATAAAACAAAACTGAAGATTTCAGAGTGGCCTTTTCTTGTGGCCAGTCTAAGGCACACCTGTGCAATAATCATGCTGTCTAATCAGCATCTTGATATGGCACACCTGTGAGGTGGGATGGATTGTCTTGGCAAAGGAGAAGTGCTCACTATCACAGATTTAGACAGATTTGTGAACAATATTTCAGAGAACTGGTTATTTTGTGTATGTGGAAAATGTTTCACATCTTTGAGTTCATACCATAAAAAATGGGAGCAATAACAAAAGTGTTGCGTTTATATTTTTGGTCAGTGTAATAGGGTTGTGCCGATGGACGATATCATCGTCCATCGTGATGGGTGACTGACATCCCGATGGAGAGACCACCATCGTGATGCCACGCCCCCGCCACGTTGCGCGTCGACACCATAAGCCGCAGTTACATGTACAAAATATCTTGATGGGATCAATGGTCGGATTAGAATCCAACCGTGTACATGGGCCCAGAAAAATGTTTTTTAGAATATAAAAACGTTCACTAAGGTCACACTTTCCGTCGGAATAAATCATTCGCACATGCGCAGTAGGGTTTGAAAAACGGAAGGATATAAACTCCGCCAGCGGCTTTTTTTCTTCAAACTTTATTGTATGTAACAATTCAATACAAAACATTGTTAAACAGCGCCGAGCGGCTATATACATTGACATGTCAGCTCGGTAAAATACGAGATGATCTTCTAAACGTGCTTTTAATAATGTTACGGTTATTATGAAACACCTGTTCGCTCATCATTTGAATTTTAATCCGTGTGGTCAGTGCTTTTTCTGAACGAAGCCAGGATTAGCAGTATGCTAACACGGGCTAACAACATTAGCTTTGGGTGGCGCAGCTTGCTGGCTGCACGTAAACATGTAAGAATAACATCAGCCTTTATTTAGTCGGGACACGACTGGAAACACAAATCCGCGTGATTGTTTGAATGTTTTCTAAGGACTGAGCGACATTTCTGCTTTGAAGCTCAAACCGCTGTGTGTGCTGACGATCCGAGCTGTGCTCAGACACACACTTTTAGACCCGGTTCTGAGTTCGGTTGATTGTACCCCTAGAGCTGCGGGACGGATCGCAGTCTTAAATCTCCCACACATACCGCTCATGTACCCCCCCCCCCCCCCCCCCCTTCCCATCAAACACAAAGCTGTAAGTCCGCACTCCCCCGGAAGTGCGGGAGCGGACTACTTCTCTTCTATTTTGTTTGTTACTTTTTTTGTTAAAGTCACTTCCCTCAGTTTATACTGGATCATCGCGGATTGGGAAATAAAATGAAAAAAGCAAAAAAACGAATAGCAGTTATACAAGAACGAAAAATGTAAAAATACCCCCCCAACCCCCCCGACGATATCATCGTCCATCCCGATGGTTGACAGCAAACATCGTCAACGGCCAATTTAAGGGACATCGCCCAACCCTACAGTGTAATTCCATGATTTCCAATATTAGAAAGAAATGTTTTATTTACAAAAAAAAGTATCAATTTGTGCATATGTTTGATGTACTGGGGAAAAAAATGAGTACTGTTTGGCAGATGGGTAGAGAAATCGCCAGGCTGAATGCAAAGTGCAGTTATAGTTATGGCTTCTTTTTGCACTGCTGTTTCTGCTGATGCCAGAACTGCTGATGGTTGTTCCTGAAAGTATGCGTCACAGATTTACGTTGGAGATCTGATGCATTTCTAATAATTACATCCACCTACGGTAACCAGAAATCTACGGAGCAGTGCAGAGCAGGGGGGCTCTTTACGTCAATCGTTCGCAAAGGACATGTGGGTAGATCGCAGGCCATAAATAAACAAATAAAATAACAAATATATTTTAAATAATCATCCTCTCCGTGAAGTAACATAGAACGGCCAATCGAACATCGTCTGATCCATACGACACTGAACCAATGCGTTTAAATCCACTGAGTGCTCAGTTTTTCTGGAGTCTGAGAGCTGCTGTCGGCCCTGCTGTGTACCAGGTCCCTAGCGGAGGACCAGTCTGCCTGCAAAAGTGGCAAAGATTGAGGCCCGGGATGGCCCGCGTGGCTCCTCAGTCTAAAACTAAGACGCCTCGTCTGACCCAGCCATCCCGCCACGCTGCCTGCTGCTGGGTTTGCGGTTCCCACCCGGGGGATCTGAGCCCACTCAGGCACCAGTGTCCTTCTCCAGCACTGCACACATAGACCATGCGCTGCCATTTGCTCAGCTGTGGTTTAGCCAGCCGCGCTTTAGCCACTCTAACCCCCCGTTAGACGGTTTACGGCAGAACATGAAATGCTTTCCGTTTTCACAATAAAATGCCTCATCTGTTCTAATTATGTATTTCTACAACAATAATATTAATACAACAAAGCAATCTTCTCACAGAGATTGGTGTACTACTGTGTAGTTTTTGAGTTATTAGTACATAAACATAGTATTTTTGACTGAAGATATCATAGAAGTTGTCAACTTTGAAGTTGAATAAAGTGACTTTGGTGTATAATTCCAGGCCTTCACTAGTCAATCATTGTTCTACACAACCTGCACTGCCACCTGACAGACATTTGTGTACACTGTGTAGTTTTTGAAAATTTCAGCCTAAATAAAAAAAAAAACTTGTGTAGTATTCTAGGACAGTGGTCCCCAACGGACCGGTATGACGTCACACTAAGTTTTCACGGACAGAAGTACTGTCTATTAAATGGAGTTGAGTTGTTTTCCTCTTGGCTAATTGCACTTTGTTCATCTGCTCCTGATTAACAACAATTTGAATAAAAACTCAGAAATGCTATTTTGAGCTTAATTTTATTTTATATATGTCCTGCCTCATCAGAAAAATGCCACAAGAACAGGTTATAAAAACCAAAAACCCATCTTTTATGGGAGTGGGTCTTTAATATTTCCTATGCCAGATGATGAGCTTTTCCTGGTCTGTGCTGGAAGTGCAGATGTGAATGCCGGACGCCCTGCCCTCCACCAGGCACCAACACAAAAACCTGTCTGCAGGCTATGTATGAAAAACCTTCTACCAGCATAATGTTTTTTAACGTAAAGGGAAAAAGTTCTTTCAATTAACGTCAATAAATAAAGTGATAAACTACCTGAATTCAACATAAAACAGGTAGTCCAAACAAACACGTCTTTTGCTAAATGATCTGCCTCAGCCACTACAATAAAAATAATAATAATAACTGAACAGTAGAGAATAACTGCAATAGAAGCCTCAACTATGAAAATGCTTTAAAAAGAATCTCAGTGAGGAGCCTATGATATTTGTAGGTCTTGTCTATATATGTAGATATTCCCACCTAAAATCAACTCACTTGTATTGGATGTGAAGGTGTTCGCTCCTCCTACAGAGTAGACGGAGCTGATTCTTAGCTCTTCCTGAAATTGTAAAATAAAACAAGAATTTAAAGGTTAACTCAATATTGTGTGAAAACACAAATGGGGATTATTATGAAGAAACAGGAGGAAGTGTTCTCTTAATATATTGCGTTCACCTTTCACGGTCTCACTGATTTTTGTGTGCGCAATTCTTTTTTAACAGTGCAGTGTGTTCGATGACCTGATTGGATGGAGACCTTGTCAGTCAATCGCCACCATATTATGTCTCCTGTACAGATAAGTGCAGCTTTCCAAATCTACACAGATCTTTGTTTTCACTCCATAATACTGGACTTGTTTTTCTATGAAGGTTTAAACATTGAGTTAAAACAAGAGAGAAAAGTGTTTAGTGGGGGGGTTTACAGCCCCAAAACATCTGTAATCCTACTTCTTGGAAGTCACCAATCGCAGTTTTATTTTTATTTATTTTAGAAAGTAGCACCTGCGATAAAAGCACTTTAAGTGTTGAATCCATGTCTGCTTATTTAATCTCCGGCCTGGTTTAGGTAAACCTCTGCATGCCCACCTCTTGTTGGTCCAGCTCCTCCTTAATCTGTTTGGTAGAACTCTGAGGCAGCAGAGCAGCATCGTAGCCTTCATCAACAGGTTCGTCCTTAATGGTGATTCCAGGAGAAGCTGGGGTGTTACCATCCTCCACTGGGGCAGTCTCTGATGTCTGAAACCATAAATGTCCACAAATTGACTCATAAGGACTGAACAACAGCAGATAATTAAAAGGGCAAATATTAAAGTACTTACTTCTTCCTGTTGGCTGTCTTCAGTTTCCTCTGTCTGGTTTAAAATCCCCTCGTCTGATATGAAGACACAGAACATTGTTTCTTATAGCTGAACCTACATTTGGAAAACCACTTGCAAAGAAAAGTCCTATTGATCTTTGTTCTTTAGTATTCCAGCTGCCTTTAAAACAAAAAGACGAGTCAGGGACAGATGACTAAAATCCTGTTGTAGCAAATCACTCCAAACCTGCTAAATCACTATTTCAGCAGATAAAAATATTTATATTTTCATATTAGTAGAGTAAGTTATTGAACTATTTTTTTGTTGTTGAAAAAACTGTTGGCATGAATCAACTAAGTCAACTGAGACATGCTTTAGTGCAATAAAGTTCATAGTGTCTGCAGTTGTTGACTGACTTCTTGGTTCTTTTGTTAACATAACCCGTGTCTGATAACAAAAGAACCAAGTAGTCAGTAAGACCAGCTTTCTTTTGAGCCACTATAATGCTGGTGACTGTCTAGTGCACATGTGTCAAACTCAAGGCCCGGGGGCCAAATGTGGCCCTCCATGTCATTGTATGTGGCCCGCGAGAGCATAAAAGTTTTTATTTTCTTAAAAATACAAATCGGTGTTTATATCTAGGGGGAATATGACTTGGAATATGGGATTGAGCAACTATACATTAGGACTTAAACACTGTCCATATAACCTAACCTGACAGAATCAAATTTAAAAGGATTTATGTTAGAGTAACAAGCAAACATATGTTTTCTATGCAACTGTAATTGTCACTTTAAAAAGTTATAATAAATAAATAATGAGTTATTTAACATTAAGGAGTAGTTACATTTATTTTTCATTACATTTAGTTACATGTATAAGTTATATCCGGCCCTTTGAGGACAGACACTATGCTGATGTGGCCCTCTGTGAAAATGAGTTTGACACCCCTGGTCTAAGGCTTTGAGAGCAAAAATGAATAAATAAATATTACAAATACATTTAAAAAACTCCAACAGGGCTGGACTATGGGGTAGTGGTTGGGACTCTTGCCTCAAAAGCGAGACAGCCTTTGTTCAATACCAGCCGGGTTCTTTCTGTGTGGAGTTTGCATGTTCTCTTCGTGCATGTGTGGGTTTTCCTCAAGGCGATCCAGTTTCCTCCCACAGTCCAAAAACAGGCTTTATACATAAATTGAGAATTCGAAATTGCCCCTAGGTGTAAATGTTTGGTCCTGCAACAGACTGAGCCATCTGTCCAGGGTGTACCCCGCCTTGGTCCCACAGTAGCTGGGTCGGCTTCAGCAACCCCCTGACTTTGCAAGGGATAAAGCTGGTTCTGAAGATGGATGGATGGATGGATGGATGGATGGATGGATGGATGGATGGGGGGAAAAAAATCAATACCCTTCAAAGCTCAGGGTATTACTTTGTGTTTCTCCCTTACCTGCTTGATTATTTACCATTTTCTCCTGAATCTCATTTCCTTACTCCACATTTCAGAGGTTTTGTATCATGGATCACGTGTCACATCACTGGTGGATTCAGTGACAACTGATAGACCTGGACAAACCATTTACTCTCTATCCATGAAGAATCGTTATATTTAAACACAGCATAGACATAAACTATAGTTGGATAGAAACAGAAATCTGCTCTGAATGTTAAATAAGCAAGTTGATAACGAAATGCTGTTTATAAGGAGATTAGATATGATATCATCATTGTTGATGCTTTCTTTACCGTGTAGTTTTTAAACTATTGTTTAGCACTTCTTGTGCTTTATACCAAGTTAAACTACAAAGCTGGAAAAGGATCTCTGAGAAGCAAGATCAGTTTGTTTTAAACATAAATCTAGAGGTGTGTGATGTCAAAAAGTTCTACCTCTGCTGTTGTCCGGCGTGTTGTCCTGGGAGGAGTGGGACGTGTTAGCAGACACCTGACTGGCTTCTCTTTCTTGCTCGCCCTCCTCATCCTCTCCAGGTTTACGCGGAAAACAATCTTTTTTGGTGGAAGTGTTATCCTGGGTGCATTGGCTTGTTTTTGAGTTGGCCTTGGCGGCATCCCCCGCAGTTCCCAGAGGGAGGGCATAATGCCAGTTTTCATCCTCCTCCGGCTCAAACGCAGGAAGACCATCTAGTGCATCGTCCGACGCAGCTCCCCCACTTCCTCCAGATCCTCTTTTGCTGGTCATCATCTGAAACGAGGAATGTTTGTCGGAGTCTCCCGCCTCCTCCTTCACCTTTTCTTCTTGTTTTCTGCAGCTGCTATCTTCTTCCATTGGCTGGCTTTCTCCGTGTCCTGAAGTCTCGTCAAGTTCCTTTTGCTCAATCGGATCGCTGCTTTTGGAGGAGGAAACAGAGCCCCTGGAGGAGTCTGCAAACTCCCCCAGCCCCATGACCTCATCGAAGACTCTGGACATGTGCTCCTCGTGCTGGTGAAAAAGGGGAAGCGTGTAAAAACAATGAGCACTACAAACAAAAACAAGCTGCTTGACCTGGAGAGAAAAGGTGAGTATTCAGAATACAAGGCTCTGTGATGGTGTGCAAAAAAAAAAAAAAAAGAGTTCATATTTCCCATAATGCAAAAAATAAAAAAGGTATAATGGTAACTTTATGTGTATAATTCATTCATTTGTTTAAAAAAAAAAAGCAAAGTGCTTTGCAGGGCCACACTGAACAGCCTGTATGCACAATTGTTTTCTTGGGAGCTTGTGGCACAAAAACACCACATATTGTGACATATTAAGGTATAAAGGGGCAATTTAAAAGAAAGTGCAAAGGTTTTGTTGCTGTAACCTTGAAATGGAGAAATATATGCAAGATCACTGAATTTATCTTAATGAAACAAACAAAAAAATCATGATAAATTTAGCTCTGAACAACAATTTATGCTACACAATTTTAAATCCCTTTCTGCTTGTTGCATTATGAACAACCCAACTCATTTGGATAATTTAGAAGCTCTTAAAATCATGCTATTATTATTGTTAAATATAGGTCCTCTTTAACTTATGATGTAAATATATTCTATTTTTAGACGAAAGTACTTATTTATGGCATATTTATCATGGTGCTTTTTCATAATTAAACGCAAAATCAACCTTACAGCTAACTTTAGCACATTATTTGTCGATGAAAAGGTCGATGTGAGGCTTTGTTAAAAACCAGGACTCATGTAAGACAATCAGCAACATCTTGGCATTAATTAAACCTTCTGAGTTTAAAGCCCAGTGACAGTATGGTGCGTTATCTAACTAATATTTCGCTTTTTTTTTGTTTTGTTGCTAATCTATACTACATTTTCAAGAAGCGAGGTTAAGCATCAAATCTAAAAAGCGCACAGAAAGCTATTTGCTGCAAGTTAGCTAGCTAACTAGCTAGCTAGGTAACGTTAGCTAAAGAGAGCTCATCTTCCTCGACAGCTTTCTGACAAGAAATAGAAACTGACCGTATGCAACTAAATGCGTTTAATGTTTAGCAAACGTCTGCCTACGACCATGAGGTGTGTCTAGGTTTGTTTTTTATACCCTTAAACGCTTCAGTCTTGCTTCCTCCGAGTCCGCCATGTTTGAATTATGATACAGACGCCGCGCTTCAGGACGCGCAGCCAGCCGGACTCCTATGAATGCAAGAGAGCAGCGATGGCTGAACCCCGTCAAGCCGGAGGGTTGGCTAGAGGCAGGAGCTGCTAAAGACTGATAATACTAAATCATCCCAAAAGCCTTACGCCTCAGGAAATCTTTATGTCTATACAAATGCACGTTCTTCCATTTATTTTAATGGAGAGTTAGCTTAATTCATAGAATATATAGACCCTTTCCCCAAAAAATATAGAATATCATGGAAAAGTGTATTCATTTCCATAATTCCATTAAATGGTAAACTCTCATAGAATATAATAGATTCAATTCCCATTACTTATTTTATTTCAAGTGTTTATGTATTTGTTTTTTCATAAATAAAGGGTTCCAGCTCATAAAACCCACAAAAATATGGTTTCAAAACATTACACTGTAGAGAAACCTGCCCACATTTTGCAGGACATGAATGTTATAAACTGATTTCACCAATAACTATCTAGTAAACTCAAAGCACCTCCACAACTTCCTCAGATGTCATGAAAGACCCACTCCAATCTTATTTTGATCTATTTACAAAAAACCTTTTGATCCATTGTCAAACTGTTCCCAGTGTTCTTACAATTATGTCTAGCTTTTCAATTATGAAATCCAAAAACTTGTCGTTTTTTTAGGACATAATTTCTGCAGATGGGCATAAGTTAATTGGAAAATTGCCTCCAAGTTGTGGAAGTAACTGTAGGTGCTGAGTAAGTCTGCACTCATTTCCCATCATCCCTGCGTTTACACGCTCTCATGCTAGCCAACAAGCCCTCACGACTCCAAGGCGAGCAATACTGGATTGAGGAAAACCAAGACGTAGATGGATCTAGTCGGCTACAAGTGGATGCATCAGAATAGAGCGGAGCAAGGAGCTTGTTATAATTACAGTTTGTACGTAACAACCACAGGCTTTTTCAAAAGGCTTGTTTTTTAATCTGCTCCCAATTAACCCTGATTTGAATAAAGAAATTCTCAGAAACAGTTTTAATCTTAATTTTCTCTATCATGAAAAAAATTCTACAAGAACATGTTAAACAACACCAAAACAATTTTGATCGTAGTGGGTCATTAAATTGGTTCAGTTAGGCTATTAAAAGGTCAGAGCTGGCTCCACTTCCTGAAGAGGCTACAGTCATTTAGCATCTGTCAAACCATACTGAGGATGTTTTATGAATCTGTGATCTCTAGTACCATCTTGTTTGCTGTGGTGTCCCGGACTGAGGGTTGCAGACTCAAACAATCTGAATAAACTGATCTGCAAGGCTTGGTAAGTGGTGGGTATCCTTAACAACAGTGATGGAGAGTAGGATGCTTTAAAAAACTGTGAAGCATCCTGGATGAATCCACTAATGCCCTCTGCTGGCCCCTTGATCAATACAGGCGCACACTGACATCTGGGCTCCCCTTCACAAGAATTGAGCTCCACAGGTCTTTCTTTCCTGTGGCAAAAACAGCATAACTCCTCCATGAAAACCTGCTTACCTCACAAAACCACCTGAGAGTTTTATCCATTTTATTTTACACAGTTATTTTGCACACAGTGCCCGAAAGGGACAAAACAGGTTTAGAAGATGAATGAATAATTTGCAGTCCATTTGTAAGGTAGCTTTACTTTTATTTTATTTTTTGTTGAAATTTGGTGATTGGAGCTCTGCTAAAAATGTAATTTTCCCCTGTATTCTGATTCTGAATCAGTTCTGTTCAATTATCTCAGTTCGGTTCAATATATTGAAAACTTCAGACTTGACAAACAGCCAAAATTCCATCATTGATCCCCCTCCATTGTCTGGGTAAGTCTTAATAGTTCATAGCTAGGGAAGTTGTTTACAGAGTGCTGCGTCCAAGCAGATAAACAGAAAGGCTAATGGAAGGGTAAAATGTGACAGGAGAAGATGCTCCGGCAAAAGAGACGACCATGGGCTTCAGCGGTTTATCGAAAGGTCAAGATTCAAGAACCTGGAAGACATCCAGAAAGAGTGGAATGAGGTGACGGAACAGCTTATGGAGTTGACCGCAAGTGCCAACAAAATCTGGCCTTCTATAACTCCCAACCAGTGCCAATTATGCAAATTAGCACACTTTTTAATGATATCCATTTTTTATACTAAGGGTGTATATACATGTACACACAATGGTTTCACATTAAAATGTGATATCTTAATAATTAGGACATTTAAAAATATGTTTAATTAGGCTAAAATATGCAAATGTTTTTGAAAAGGCACAAAATGAAAATAATTTAAAGCTGTTCATGTCCAACAGGGCACCACAATACTAAAAAAATGTAGGTTATTTTTCCAGATAAAGTGCAAAGTTTATCTGAGAACAGTTTCTTTTAAAATCGAAAGGTGCTCAGAAACAGGAGATGTGACCGGAAGAAATTCGGCAGACCCAAAGTCTGAAGCAAGATTCTAAGAAGTGTCCCCAGTGTTTCTTTTTTTAAATTATGATTATGCCATTTTGTAGGACACAGATTCTGCAGAGCGGTACAAGTTCATTTGAAATTCATCACTGAGCTGTCGATGGGACTGTTGGCAAGGAGCAACCCTGCCCCTCTTTCATTTCCTGTTGATGAAAGCTCTCCGTTTACAGGCTCTTCCACCAGCTTTAAAAAGCCCATGTAAAACCCATTACATTACATTATCATCCACAATACACTGCTTTAATACAGAAGCATGCAGAACTGGTTGTTCCTCCATAAATAGTTGAAATAATGCAGTTTCGTAAAGTTAGTAACATTTACACAGATTCGGACTTCCGGGCCAATACGTTTTTTAATAAACGTTTTAAACTGATGGCAATGACCTACAGAAAACTTTTACTACAGAATAATGTATTTTCCCTCTTTTTAATGAGAATGACTCTCTCCAGGCTGCCAAAGGAGATTTTGGTTGGCAAATTTATCGTTATCGTGAGATTAAGCTGTGCAATACGCATATCCCAAAAGACGGCGACAACTGCAATAAATGGTTACCTTAAATGTACTAAAACAATCTTATGGCAGCTTGAAGTATTTAAAGAAATAAACCCATTTAAGCATTTGACCAATCAGAGGGGCCCCTTCATGCTGTTGACCAATGGGATGGAGTCCTTTTATGTTAGATACTCGCCTCCTATGTAGACTAGGGTCAATTGGAGTGTAACTTAAGTTATGTTGACTCTCATTTAAATTAAACTGTTGCGGTGCAATGGAATTGATGTTTTTGGTTGTTTTGCTATTTGATCATGTATTGCAAGTTATATAGTCATCGCTATATTGATCACTAATATCACAAATCACGAGTTATCCTCATATCGTGCAGCCCTAGATAGCAGTGAGATATCTGCCAAGGAACTGTCTACACAGTTAAAGCTCAAGAAAAAGATGACTTTAAATAATCAATAATGTCTCAAAAACAAATGAATGAGAGTAAACTGGTGTTCATCAGGAATACCAGAAACGCCAGAGGAAAAATTTAAAGCTTTACTCAAACCCAGCTTAGGCTTCCTGAAGAAAAAGTAAAATCTATAAACTTTCACCGTGTGCATCGCATGGGAGCAGCAAGACCAGGAAATTGCAGGCCAAGACCCATCGTGGTCACGTTCGTGCTCCACAAAGAGAAGAAAGAGGTGAGGCGCCGTGGCAGGGAGCTCCGGGGGACCGACTTCAGGATGGATGATCAGTTCCCCAAAGAAATCTTGGAGCGTCAAAGGATCCTGTTCCCCATCAGAAAGAAATTTCTGAGTGAAGGGGCCCACGCTGTCATCTCTGTGGACCGGTGAACGGACAGCTCCACCGCGACCCAAACGTCACCCCCTGGCTCTACTAAATCAGATACGTATCCGCACTCTTCACACTCTCTGCACAGGTGTTAGTTTATGCTTATATTTGACACACTGGGCATAACACACGGGGCATAAAGGTTTTCCACTTTAGGTAATACCACCACCAGTCTCTTCAGCAGGTTCAGACCTGTTTATTATAGGTTTGTTCTGCTTTTACCCTCCCTGTTTCCTTAATTATTTCCCCCTCTGCACTCTTTTCCTTTTTTCACACAATTTTCCCTAGGCTGATAGGAAAATTCTAATGACCGAGCATTCCACTGGTATTTAAACGCAGCACTTACGGATGAATTTGTGAGATGTGAAAACAGTCTCACGGTAGATCCGTGCGTAACTTTGGCTCTGTGTGTGCGTAACAAGGGATTCGTGCGTGTTTTTTAAAGATGTGTGTGTGTAAGTAGTTTCAAGCTGTTGTAATCTTAATTTGTGCATACGTAAATTGCATTTTGTATTTTTTTCATTTGATATTTTTTTAACTTATACACAAAACTTATTATGTGAGTCACAAATCACGCACAAATCCAAATTTATGCACAAATCCTAATTTACGCAAGCACAAAGCAAGAATATGCATACACAAATCCTAATTTACGCACAAATCAAGAATTACGCACGCACAAATCCGACTGAGTCTAATTTCTCTCCATAAATTAATGACTAAATTAAAAGATCTCAAAACTGATCTTGTGTTTCTTCAAGAAACTCATTTGTCTAGTTCATCAGTGAATGTCCTCACCACAGAAGACTTTCCCAACCTATATTCAGCTTGTTATAATTCTAGACAGAGAGGAGTAGCAATCATGATAAACAGGGAAATTAAATTCACAGCAACTAGTACAGTCATAGACCCAGAAGGAAGGTTTATAATAGTCACACTTTCCACTCAAAATATGCAGCTTTGCTTAGCCAATGTTTATGCCCCAAATGTAGATGATCCTTCATTCTTTCATTCCTACTTCTCTGCACTCTGAGCATACAGACAAATTGCTAATTGCGCGGCGATCTCAACATGTGTTTAGATCCAGAAATGGATAGGCTAAGTAACACAGGAAATCCTAGAACCTGGCAGTCCACAAACACTGTTGAACAGTACATGGAGGATTTTGGTCTTTGTGATATTTGGCGATCATTCCATCCCACAAAGCTTATACTTTTTTTTCCACAGTTAATCTAGGGCTGGGCGATATGGCCTAAAAATAAAATCGGAGATTTTATTTATTCGATTTCCGAATTTCCCCCCGATCCCCCCCCCCCCCCCCCCTACTTAAGGAACGGGCCTTTAGACACACACACTGCATGTTAGCAGGCTTGTGGGTATCCTGTCGGCTGTAGTGGTGGTTGGGCGTGCAACGCTGGGGGGTCGATCAGCCAGAGGGGGTTACTGTCGCACAAGCTCAATACTCCTAAGTTACACCGGTTGCCTGACTAGCAGTTTTAACTCAAAAATGTCAAAACAAAACAAAATAGATGTGGAAAACGATGCTAACGCTCTCTGCTAAGCACACCGCTAAGTGTAGCAGCTAACTCTCCACGAGTGATGGAACCTTCCGCCCTGATACGGGAGATCTCTCAAAACTTTTGTGAAATTATGGAGGACAAATTTTCTAAACTTTCTGAAACCTTGGATAGGTTCTCGGTGACCCTGGAGAGCCACTCTAAGCGTATTACGGAGGCATAGCAGCGTGTGTCAGGTATGAAGTACATGCTATCTGTCCTGCAAGGAAAAGTCACCTAACTGAAAAGAAAATCAAGGAAGTTGGCGTGGACGAAATGGAAAACCGGAGCAGACATGACAATATCTGCATTCTCAGTCTAAAGGAGGGCACAGAGAGAAATCAACCCCTGCAGTTTTTTAAGTTGTGGCTCCCCACTGTGCTCGACCTAGATCGGAAAAACATCTTGGGATTGATTTAGATCAGTGTTTTTCAACCAGTGTGTCGCGGCACACTACACACATAAAACAATTTTTAAATCTTCTAACTTAATTTTTTATTACATCTTTATAAAAAACAGCTGCAGCTTCCAGGTTTTTCTGCCACAATTATCACAAAAATGCATGTGAGATTGCGGAAGGTCTTTAGATCAATTCAGACTATGATTTTATCCTTTTTTTTTTTTTTTTGGATGCTGGTGTGCCGCGGGATTTTTGACAAGGTTAAAGTGTGCCGTGGCTCAAAAATGGTTGAAAAAGACTGGATTAGATGAGAGAAGGTGGCACAAGGCCTTTGAATCTGTAAATAAACTCTCATTATGCAACAGGCTACGAGAAAACCAGTACAGAATATTACACAGACTACAATGCAACCCTAACCCTAACCCTGCACAAAATCAACCCCCAGATCCCTGACATATGTATCAAATGTAAAAAAAGAGACATCATCATTATTTTTTGGTTTTGTCACTTAATATCTAAATTCTGGAGTAACGATCCGAAAGAACTTACCTCAATACTACTCAAAACAATAAAACTAAATCCGACCCTATTCCTTCTGAATATACCTCCAAAGCAACTTCCTACGACAACGGACTTTATTGAAAAAACTCTTGCTTTTAGAAAGATGATGTGTTCTTTTGCAGTGGATCAGGGAGAAGCCTCCCACAGTTATCCAATGGTACAGAGAAACGTTTCAAATTTTTCCCATGGAACATCTTAGTGCCTCTTTAAGGGGGAATGATCATGATTTTTATCGGATTTGGGAACCACTTCTTAACTATCTTCCTTCCTTCCTTTGTCTTCTCAAGAAATCAGTGAGGCTAGGGGAAGCAGTTTAGATAAAACACATGCTGTTCAGTGATGTCCACATGCACTACCATTACTGCAACTTGTGTACCTGATTGTGTTAATCCTGTGCTAACCGGTTCATTGCGTTATTATGTAAAATTTTAATAAAGTACTGTTCAAAAAAGAACAAAGAAATGGACAAATTAGCAAAGAAAGGGAATTATATGATTTGTTATTTCTTATTAATAATACTTCCAGGCGTTGTTTGCTTTGTTCTGCAGCACGTTCATATCTGTAAAATTTTAATAGAATATAATTTTATAGAGAGAAAAATGTTATATGTTATTTAAAGTTTAACTTGATTTATTCTTGATTGATGTTCCTGTCTGTCTTTATTCATATTTATGTTCAAAAACACAAGTTTTAAAGGTTTAAAAGTTTTGAAAGATTAGCTTCAGTGTGTTCAGTAAATGTGTATCTTGTTCACCCCGCAACCTAAAGTGTGTTTTACATTCATGCCCCCTGTTCAACTGAGTTTGACACCCCTGTAATATGGGGTTATAAATGCAATTCTGTGTAAAACGGCCAAATAAATAGGGAACACAAAAGGATGTCATTACATTTGTATGTGTGCGGGGGGTGGGGTGGGGGTTACTTGCCCGGGGAGTAAGTTGGTGTAGAACCGCCAAGTGACGTGGGCAATGAAGTCCCCCAGGAGGACAATGGAGTCCCCCGTTGGGGCACTTTCCCGTACCCCTTTGAGAGTTACAAAGAATGCCGGGTCCTCCAAACTGCTATTCGGCCAGTAAGCCACAACCACAGTCAGAGACCTGTCCCCCCCCCACCTGAAGACGGAGGGACATGACCTTCTTGTCCTCCGGGGTGAACTCCAACACTTAGCGGCTGAGCTGGGGGCTCACAAGTAAGCCCACAGCAGCCCGCCGCCTCTCATCATGAGCTACTCCAGAAGGGTAGAGAGTCCAGCCCCTCTCTAATCTAATCAAATCAACCTTTATTTATATAGCACTTTTCCAACACATGTCACTCAAAGTGCTTTGCATAGAATATAATTAAATTTAAAAATAATATGACAGGCCAGATAATACAGACCCCTAACCCCCCCCCCCCCCCCCCCCCCCCCACACACACACACCATGATAAAGAGAGTGGAAAAAATGATGGAATGTAGAGACCTGGCTATGTCCTGAAGTTGGGAAACATGTCCGCATCAATGACCCCCCACCCAAGGTAACGGAGTAAACTACCACAGGACCCCCCAGATCCGATTAAAAGAGTCAGACCCGGGAGATCCCATTTCAGCGACCCCGTTCACTGAGAAGGGTCAGTCACTGATGTGGAGGACCCCTCAGAAGAAAACACTGGAGTTACAAAAAAATGTAAAAGGAATAAAATTAAAATTAAAATATATTTAAAAACATGAACAAGAAACAAATAATTACATAAACCTTAATAGACATTTAAAATGGTCTGACAAAAAAATTAAAAACAAATAAAATAAATACAAATAAATAAATGTATATAAATACACATATAAAACTAGTAAAAAGAGAAAATAAATAATTAAAATATCAAAATAATTCCTAAAATTCAACTAAAAGCTAAATTAAAAAGGTAGGTCTTCAGCCTTCCTTTAAAAACATGAACAAGGACTGAGTTTCAGAGTCCAGGCTACCGCTCAGCCTCTCGCACAACCTCTGGAAAAAATTCTGTAAATCTGTAATAGGTTTGTTTAATAACATTCAATAAATACTCAAATGAAAATTATGCCGACTGTCATTTGTATTAAGTACTTAGAAAAATCAGAAACATATTTATATGTGCTGTAGTCTTTAATACTCATCAAATAATGATTTTGGGAGATGGTCATCGTATTTAATGTTTAGGATTTTGAATATATGAACCACATATGGTAAATGGTGTATTCTTGTGCCCTTTTTTACCTTCCTTGAAGCCCCAAAGCGCTTTACAGTCACAGTCCCATTCACCAATGTACACACACATTCACACACTGATAGCGGCTCAGCTGCCAAACACTGGCGCCAACCCATAACCACCGGAGGCAAAGTCATATATGATCAAAAATGTTAAATAAGTCTAAACTTACAGTCACCAAACTTTCTCCCATCATCTCACTACCCCATTATAGCAAAAAAATAAATAAAAATAAATTAATTGAAATATGGCTCAATGGCTCTACAAATACAGGAACTACGGTCAAATAACTTTCTCTTGTGATTTTAAATCACTACAACCAAGATTTTAGGTGAGGGCTACTTTGTGTTAAGTAGTTAAGGTTTTTATTCAACATTAGTCAATTTCTAAAATATGTTACCTAATTTGTTAGTTTACATATTTAAAAAGATTAATCATTTTAATTATTTGATTAAGGTAGTTTAAATTTAATTCTCTCTTTTTTTCTTGGTACTTGGGTATGGACAAAAAAACAAGTTTTATGTAGAGATTTGCCATGATTGAAATTTTCATAGTTGATATTGCTTCATTTTAAAAGATCTGATTTGGTCTGATTCACAGATCTAAAATGAGTCCAGGACATCTTTAGCAATAAATTCAACCAGTGTGACTCAGAGATAAATGCCTGGGTGCTGAACAGTGCAGGTGAAGTTTTCCAGAATCCTAGTATTTTTTAAGAAAATAAAAAAAATAAAAATCAATAGTTAATTAAATATGCGTTCAAACATGTAAACAATAATTATTAGCAAATCCATTCACATTTTAGTTTCATAAAGTTCAGCCCACTGTTGTTTTTCCACATTAAAATGATTCAAACGTGAAACCACACTGTTTGGTCACATGTCTTTGCAAAATTCATTGTTTCCACAAATTAGACTGTAATGATCATCATGTGTTGTACACTGTGATGGCACTTTCACAGTAAAATTAAACTATTGTGCCTCAATTAGGGTTGTGCCGACGGACGATGGTGGGTGAGTGACATCCCGATGGAGAGACACCATCGTGATGCCACCCCGCCGCCACGCTGCGAGTCGACACCATAAGCCGCGGTTACATGTACAAAATATCTTGACCGGATCATGGTCGGATTAGAATCCAACCGTGTACGTGGTTCCAGAAAAATGTTTTCAGAATATAACAAACGTTCACATGGGTCACACTTTCGGTCGGAATAAATCATTCGCACATGCGCAGTAGGGTTTGAAAAACCGGAAGCGGATATCAGTTCCGCCGAGCGGCTATTTTTTTCTCAAACTTTATTGAATGTAACAATTCAATACAAAACAATGTTGCCGAGCGGCTATATACATTGATATGTCAGCTCGGTAATATACAAGACGATCTTCTAAACGTGCTTTTAATAATGTTACGATTATTATGAAAAACGCCTGTTCGCTCATCGTTTTATTTTCAATCCGTGTGGTCATTGCTTTTTCTGTTGAAAAACGGAGCCAGAAAGAAGCCAGAATTAGCAGAATGCTAACACGGGCTAAAAACATTAGCTTTGGGTGGTGCTGCAATCTGCATCTTGGCTGCACGTAAACATGTGGGAATAACATCAGCCTTTATTTAGTCAGGACACGACTCGAAACACAAATCCACGTGATTGTTTGAACGATTTTAAGGACTGAGCGGCCTTTCTGCTTTGAAGCTTACACCGCCCCAAAGCGCTGTGTGTGTGCTCACGATCCTCTGCTCAGACACACACTTTTAGACCCGGTTCTGAGTTCGGTAGCCCGTTCCCCTAGAGCTGCGGAACGGATCGCAGTTCTAAATCTCCCACATATTACCGCTCATGTAACAAAGCACCCCCCCCCCCTTCCCCTCAAACACAAAGCTGTAAGTCCGCGCTCCACTGGTCCACCTGACTAATTAAGTGCGGGAGCGGACCATTTCCTTTCTAGTTTGTTTCTTACTTTTTTTGTTAAAGTCACTTCCCGCAGTTTATACTGGATAATCGCGGATGAGTCATTAGTTGCGAAAATAAAATAAATAAAGTAATAAAATGAAACAACGAATAGTAATTATATGAGACCGAAATATTAAAAATAGCCCCCCCCCCCCCCCCCCCCCCCCACACACACACACGACGATATCATCGTCCATCCCAATGGTTGACACCAAACATCGTCAACGGCCAATTTAAGGGACATCGCCCAACCCAAGCCTCAATTTAAATGGTATTTTCCAAAATTGATTATCGATTTCGTTTAGATTGAGCTTCCGGTTCCGGGTTACGGGCAGGGCGCGTGGCGTGCCTCTCTGCGAATACAACTATCTTCAAATTACTTAAAAGGTTGATTTTCCCCAAAAAAGAGAGCTGACCATGCCCCCGAAGAAACCCCAGGAATACGAAGACCTCAAAAAGACTCTTGACATTATTCAAGAAACGCTGAAAAGTTTTATGGAACAAGTGTCGGCTAAGCTAACGCCACTTTGGGAGATGATGGAAGAGTTCCGAAGATTTCGGGCTCAAAACGAGCAGCGAGAAAACCGGGTTGAGATTCTGGAGAAAAGACTGGACGATTTGGAACAGCAAGTAAGGATGAATAATGTCATTCTCACTGGAGTACCAATCAAGCCTCGAGCGAAACTGACAGCAGGAGCAAGCACTGCTAATGCTAGCGATAGCGTTGCTAGCAGTACTAATACGGTGATCGGGGCAGAGTCTTTGGAGCAGCAAATACATTCATTTCTCACATCTAAAGGGATTTCCCTGGATTTCAATACCATCGAGACCTGCCACCTGCTCCCCAGGAGAAAGGAGACGGATAAACCAGCGATCCTCATCAGGTTTGTGAATCATAAACACAAGCTAGCTCTGATGTAACAAAGGAAAAATCTGAAGGGATCTGCTGCTTATCTGAACGACCATCTGACCAGAAGGAATGCTGAAATCTCCAAACATGCAAGGCTTCTCAGGAAGCAGAAGCAGATTGAGAACACTTGGGTTAAAGGCTGCAGGATTTACGTCAAACCGCTCGGTCCAGAGGACCGATCCAAGGTTCTGGTGGTGAACACCATGAAGGACTTTGAGAAGTGTTTGACCACGGTCGTCTGAAACAACATGGAGTAATAAACCAAAGAGCCAAATAATTTCAAGAAATATGACGCCTGGATTCCTCACTTTCTCTGTATGTCTGACGTAACCTGAATAACAGCAGAGTTCTAACCTGCAGACAACTTGACCTCAACTTTCACCGTCGCTGATATCGGCTGAAGAAGGATATGGACCTGAATCTAATGTCTGCAGACATGACATCGAAGAGAACTATTAACTCTGTTTAAACCCAGAAGATCAGCTGTTATCAGTAAAAGAAAAAATACCAACCTTGGACAATCGACAGTTATGGACCCTTTTTACTTTTCCCCCACAGCATTACTTTATTATAAAAAAAAAAGTAAAACAAATGATTAATCACTTATTGAAAATTGTTAATTTGATTGACTTTTAATGATATTACTTCACTTTCTCCAAAAATTGATAAATTGATTCAAAAATCTTTCCTAATGTAGCATAATTTTGCACATGTTTTTATCTTTTGATACTTGATGAAATTTTGCTATGAAAATTCCTGAAACAGTGTTGTGTCTACTTTACTGATATAGTATTATGTTTTATTCATATGAATGGCTTTTATAAGTAACATAATCTGCATATATTCCAGATGACTGATCTGCATTTGCCATGTTGATTTCTAAAATAGTTAATTTTGACGTAATACTTAAGTAATTCATCTTTGTCATGTGCTTTATCGATATCTTATGATTTTTAATTCTGTCTGATAAAAACTGGGAACCGGATATTGATAAATCATGTAATAAAATGGTTACAGTATAACGGGGTGGGATTATATAAGTTCGCTTCCTTCCACTCCCTTTCAAGCAATGTATAACTGATGATTATATTGCTGTTGTGTATTATTTGTACTTAATTGCTTGAAATAAACCATTTCAAATCAAAAAAAAAATTTGTTTCACTTTGAAACAACTTTATAATGATATAGGTCGATTTGATTAAAAGCTTGCCTGAGAGAGATTGATAGAAATATAAATCGATTAATCAATGTAGTTAAATATTAATTACACCCCTAACATTAAGTGAAAAAAAGAGTTATTACCATATAATTGGACAAACATTTATTACCCCAAAAAAGCACAATTACTTAACATTATCCCATATGTTCTCCAAATCTTTTGTTGTAGTAGGACAGTAAGGTGATGAATAGTTTGGTGACTGCAGCTTTAGGATCTTCAGAACTATTAACATTTTTGATCATATGTGATTCATGTAAATCCTAAAATTTTGGAGTCTTCCCCCCAAATCCTTGTTGTAGCATAAATAAGTATTCAATCACAGTATTATTATTAATTTCTGTTGCTTTTGAGATTCTTATCCTCTTTTTCCAGAGCGTGACGTCACAAAGCAACTAACTGTCTAACTGCTGTATTTGTGTCGGTAGCACGAAGAGAGAGAGAGCCTTTCTTATTAAAAAAAATAAGAAAAATTTTATATATTTATTTTAGAATGCGTTTAGGTCGTAGTCTACGTTAGGACACTCCTGTTGTCAGTTTTAAACGTTTATTAAAAGACGTTTTGGGCCCGGAAGTCTGTATTTTTGCTAAATTTATCGAGCTATGTTTATGCTAGCAAAACAGGCAATGGTTGATTTTAGCTCCACGGCAACAGAACAAACTTACCGGTTCAGAAACAGCCTGTCGACTTAATTGTGTCCTGATGGAAGGCACTGCATCCGGCTTCAATATCAACTTGCTAGCGAAGCCCATTTTTTTCTCCTGCCAGTTGTAGAAACAGTCTTGTGTGAAGTGTTGACTGCAAACCCATGTGTGTTTTTTGACGTTGCCGTGACCGAGAAATTCAATCCATTTCTCTCTCACTGCAACGTTTTTGGGGAAAACGTGAAAGCTCACATCTACATATCTCCTCTGAGAATTGCAACCCAATACAGCACACAGGTGTTGAAAGCTTACATCTACATTTCTCTTCGAATTGCTCCCAGCAGCTTGACTCTCCATTGTGTTGATTCTGTCCTCCTCGTCGTGAAGAGGTGGGCGGGGCGGAGCAGGGAGATTGAGCCCCGCCCATCGTCCCCTTGTACTCCGTTTTTTCCCCTCATTTGTTTCCCTTCTGCTCCTGATTCATGACTATTTTAATAAAGAAATACTCAGATATGCATTTTTGAGCTAACTTTCTTTTAAGTCCTACTCCAATCCTTAGTGTTAGATCCATTTACTTACTCCCTGGGCGACCCCCCACCCCAGACACACACATTTGACGACATCCTTTTATCTTCCCTATTTTTATTTGTTAAATTAGATTTTTTTTTTTTACCTGTTATTGTGAGTATTATTTTTAGGTCTTATAAAACATTAAAAACTAAATAATATAGCTCATTACTGCGATTGCTTACAACACCAACCGTAAAAATACTCAAAAAACTCAATACATTCATTAACAAATGATCTATTTTTATTGTATTATCTCAAAAAGCGCAGCTGTTTTACTGCCTGCAATACCTGCTGTTTTTATGTCAAACAGATTACTAACACCATCTAAATGACAGGCATAAATAAAAAAGACATTTTAAATGGATAATAAAGACACATAATAAAAATGTCTAGCATGTGCATGAGCTGAGTCTGGTCTGTGATGATCCAGACAATCGAGGCTGTAGTCCCTGCGCCGTTGCAATAACCGTTCGGGGTCCCTTCGACTGTGGATGTCACACTACGGTAGCCCCACTTGGACAAATGTGGAATGAATGTGCCTTAACCAATAAGGTTGTAAAAGTACGATTGGGGAAATGAAGCGTTTTATTTTCAATATTGCTAAATGTAGCTTCTCCAGTCATTTTAAACAGATCTATTTCAAAAATAACCGGACACACACACACACACACACACACTAATTCTTTCCAAGTTCCTTTAATGTGACAAAGATGCTTCGTTTACATATCTGCACTGCACAGCTGCAGCCAAGCTTTCTCGCGTGGAACTAAACTAACGTTGATTGCCACGATGTTGATCTTTTTTCAGAGCATTGAACACATCACTCTGATCGATCAGGTTTCTGAACTAGAATCCATTGCTGGGAGGTTCTGCAGAACTTTAGCCCGCTTTGCCAACAGCATTTTGGTTGATGCTAAGTGCATTAGCCTATTAGCCGCTGTGCAGCTGCAGTGCTTCACTCATTCTTATCTGAGTCCACTAAAAAGCACTGCAATCCACGTTTTTATATGTTGCTAGCAGCAACATGGCACAGGGTTTCAGTACGGTATCCATCCCAAGTAAAAACTAAGTAAGGTAGTTCATGTCCCATAACAACCACTTCCTTCAGCACAGCAGTGCAGATTCAGAGGAGCTGCAGGAGTCTTGTAAATGAAAGGGCAGCAGGCTATGCTCGCATTTTGCAACAGCTATCAGACATTTACACGGATATTAGGTCCTTTTTTTTTTAATGCGGCGGATGCTGTCCATTTATCGGGGTTAAATATATGTACCTGAAGCACAAACCACAGTTTTACTGAGTTTTAAGTTGTAGGTTATTTTATTAATCTACGTTATGCACGTTTTTACTGTCAGAATCAAAGGGTTCTGTACCTAGACACGTTTAGCACCCCCCCCTTTGTGCCCGTTTATATGAACAACTACCTTAAAATCTCATTTTTTATAGTCTTCAGAACGTTCTCTCGACGTGTGTCTCTAACAGATTGTCTTGTTTTGTAACTACGTGATACCCACCGATCTTTATTTACACTCCATTGTAGATAACATTCCATTTTAGCAGTATGTTTAAAAATTGGAATCAACCTGGATGAATGAGTCTTCACAGACATCCCTTCATACGCAAGGTATTTTTTCTGTGAGAGCAGCAACCACAAATGGAGCAACAATGGTTTTTAAGCAAGGAAAAGATGTCCTGAAACATAGTCATGGTACAAAATGTCACATTCATGAGGAGAAAAGACTGTACCTTCTACAGACAGAATGTTGTTGAAGGATGACTAGCAAAGGGTAAAGAAGAGACACAATGTGAAGTTTGCATGCAAGGAAAGTTTGTTCAAACAAGGAACAAAGCAACTGACAGAAGAGCATAGTTCATAGTTAGTTCATACTGATTTGGCAGGACCAATAGACCAATAGTAACGCCATCAACACAATGTTGGCCTTTTTTCAGAGCCTTGTACACATCACTCTGATCCATCCGTTTGCTAAACTAGAATCTATTGCTGGGAGGTTCTGCAGAACTTTGGCCGGTTTTGGCAATGGCATTTTGGGCGATGCTACATGCATTAGCCGCTGAGTAGCTGCACTGCTTCAGTCGTTCTTATCTAAGCCGACAAAAAAGCACCGCAGTCCACGTTTTTATATGTTACTGGCAGCAACATGGCACAGAGTTTGGGTTTGGTACCCATCCTAAGGAGAAATTAAGTAGTGTATGTCTCATAACAACAGAACAAGCTGCCTCTGGCTGAAGTCTTCTTGTTGTTTTGTGCAGAGTAAAGCTGCTCAAAGAGGCTCCATGTGCTCTGCTGCTAACTAGCGGTCGGAGGGTGAAGTGGACAACAAGAGTCAAACTTAAACAATTAAATAAATATCGTTCTGACAGCATTTTGAATCGATACAAGTATCGCCAAATAATCTATCGTGATATATTGCAGAATCAATTTTTTCTAGAACCCCTACTCAAAAGCTATTTTTTGTCAGCTATTTTTTTAACCATAGGTGGAACTGCGCTCCTCTACGGAAGAGGATTAGGGCCATGGAAAAAGAAAAAAAGGGCATAGAAAAGTCTGACTTTAATCTCAGAATTCTGACTTTTTTGTAATAATGAAGACATTCAGAAATTGCAGAATGTTGTTGAAAGATGACTAGCAAGGTAGTGTATGTCTCATCACAACAAAACAAGCTGCCTCTGGCTGAGGTCGTCTTGTTGTTTTGTGCAGAGTAGAGCTGCTCAAAGAGGCTCCGTGTGCTCTGCTGCCAACTAGCGGTCGGAGGTTTGAGGAGTGTGGACTAAGAGGTTGGGAACTGAAACTATGCCATGCTGCTGCCAGTATAACACAAAAAAGTGGATTGCTGTGCTCTGTAGCAGGCGGGCTCAGATAAGAATGAGTGAAGCACTGCAGCTGCCTAGTATCAGCCCAAATGCTGTTGGCAAAGCGGGCCAAGGTTCTGCGGAACTTCACAGCAGTTGATTCTAGTTTAGAGACCTGATGGATCACAGTGATGTCTACAACGGTCTGAAAAAAGGCCACAGTCATGTCGATGAGCGGTAAAATATGTGTTTACTTCCGCAGTAAAAAACACTGCCATCAAGCCACCAGTCATTCGCATCTGCGGTGTCAAATCAGCCGCTCCTGAATTTTTAGTGCACTCGTATTCTCAGCTTTACAGGAACTGAGCGAACACGGCTGAAATCCATTACCAGTTTTCAAAATAAGTTTAAAACACAAAAAAGTCATTTGAATGATTGAAGGAAAAAGGACATCCAATACTTAATGTTAATCAAATATAAATTTATAAAAAACGACTTTGATACAATTGGGTGTGTATGAACATACTTCTGACCATATCATAGCCCAATTATTTTTGTTAATTGTAATTGTATTTTATTTTTTACATATGGAAATGTTATGATATATGATTTTTGAGACTCAGAAATGCTGATACTACTGATACAAAAAAGAACAAAAAATTAAACCTTTATTGGTGGCAGGAAATCCCATTAAAATTATTCAGCTAGCAGATGACACTGTTAAACACTGTTAAACAATACAAAAGAAATCCCAAATGCTATGAAAACACTGTCTCTATTCTCCCAAGCTGCAGGACTAAAGTTAAATACAAGCTATTGTGAGATCATAACAACTCATGAAACTAATGAAGAACAGAATTCATAATATTCCCATTTAAAATGAAAATAAATATTTTAAAAAATTAACAAGAATATTAAGAGTAAATCTGATATTAATATTTAATCCATAATTAATAAAAACAAAAAGATTTGGAACAGTTGGTTACAAGGAAACATTTCGATACTTAGTGGAATTCCTTTAACAAAAATGGAGAGCATTTCAAGATTTATTTACTGTGCATATGTGGTATCTATTTCTGACACAAACATTAAGAAGATTAATCAAACACAGTATAATTTTTTTAATAAAAAAATGTGAGTCTCTGTAAAAATAAAAAACATGTGCAATAAAGTTTATTGGAAAAAAATCTCAACATCCGATTTTTTTTTTACTACCGTAAGTATCATATGAATCCCGCACTATAAATCCAGTGACGGCTGATTTGACCACGGAAATGCAAAAGGCGGCAGATATGACCGCGGCGCGGCGCGTAATATGAATCTACCCTCCGCTCAGCGCTACGTTAACACGTATCACATTGCATTAAGCATGTAATTATGATCGAAAAGGTGGTACAGATTTATGGGCACGCCGCCGAAACTGAAAAATATTACGTCATTTTGGACTGCACATGCGCAGTAGGTTTTGGTAGGAAAATTTCACGGGTAGGAAGGATTTATATTGAACACCGGCCTCGGCAGCGTGTCTGCGCTTCGCCCACGAACACATAACCATTGCTCGTTGTTTGCTTTACTTACGGGTCTGGCCTCTTCATCAGCTTTGACTGTTGGAGTTGCGCCAGCTCTGAGGTTTAGTCTCCTGGACAATCCACTTTGATACAGGCCGAGGTTAACAAAGCAATCATCTGTGAAATGGCGGTCACAAACAAAAATTTGCTGGCTGGTCTGTCGCGTTTCCCCGAAGATGAACTCCAACCATGTTTGACGAATAGGCTTTTCTTTGGGGAGGCTGAACAAACTCCTAAATCTCTCGCAGCCCAGGACACATTTTCTCCACTTTGCAGACATTGTTTTACAAAAACGAGCCGTTGGTTGTTCTGCAGATTAGGTGCAAGAGGAGCAACGCTAGCTCCGCGGAAACAGTGTGTGTGTGTTTGTGTGTGAGCGGTGCTCGCACTCTTCCTGGAGGGGGCTGTCCCCTCACGTCCATACGTATGAACGTGGGGTGTTGGGAAGGGCTGGGATTCAGAGAGCTGGGTTGGAGAGGAATGCTCACAGGTTAACATTATAATACACTTATTAAAAGCTCAAAAGGTTGATTTTGTAGCACATAGGCTGCGCATTTTGTAGATGTAGTTTGGTTTACTTCAGCGCATAGAAATGTGTGAACTAGAACGTGTTCCAGCCTGTTTTCCTGTGACGCCTCAGTCTATTCTATGTTACTGCTATGGTTGACGGATCTGACCTCTCACCCGGAGTCAGATAGACGTCAGGAAGCGGATCAATGCGGCCGATCATCTATCAACATTTGTTTTTATTTCTGTAGCTAAAACTGCGCTGGTGAGGAGGACATTTCTTTAGGCGCAAACGGAAGTTTCCTCCCCGGTGAATGAATGGCAATGACGGCGGTGAGAGCGGTGGCAGCGGGGGGGCCGGCGTCTTTGTCCCGATTCAGGGGAGCTTTGGTCGCGGGCGTTCTGGGGGACTGCATCGGCGGAGAGTTTGAAGGAGCGGAGGAGGTCCCCATGGAGAGCGTGCTGCAGCACTTGAGCGGCCTGGACGACGAAACCAAAGGAAACGGTCAGCTTTTCCACATGGCTGCTGCTGCTGGTTTTAGCCTGCAGCCGCAGACACACCGCAATCCTGCAGCCTAACCCCTAACATTTATTACAGAGCGGTCACAACAACCAGCAACCTGACTGACGCAGACGCGTCACCTCAAATAACAAGCTGCGCTTTTTACGCACGAAACGTCGGGTTATTGCCTTCCGAACCGGCGTCAATGCGCTAACATTTTGCCAGTCGGTGAAATCCAGATGACACCCAAACTGCTAATGTTATGTTATCCATCCATGCCATAATACTATACTATAGCACAGGGGTCTGCAGCAACATTCAATACTTAGAGACATAGGTCAAAATCTTACTGACAACAACCCAGTAGGCTACAAAGTCTTATTTTACCCTTTAGAAAAATAAGTCACTGTTTTGTTTTTATATTATTGTTGTTGTTATTATGATAAATATTCAATTTAATATTATTTATATGGCCCAAATTCACAGCAACAGTCGTCTCAATGGGCTTCGTACTGGTAATTGTAAGGTAGACATACAATCAAAGGGATCATAAATGCATAGAATTCAATAGGAAAATACTAAACTTCAACTAAACAGACTAAACTAAACTGGCATCCCTGCCCTTTGACCTTCCTTCGCTGTAAGGAAAAACTCATTAAAAAAAAAACAGATTCCGGAAAAAACAAAGAAACCTCAGGAGTGCCCACATGAAGGAGGGATCCTCCCCCAGGACCGACAGGCCATGTACCAGAACTTATAGAAAAGAAATTAACTTATCTAACTTATCTAACTCTACAACTACATATTGAACGTCTAGTTAGTAGATGAGGTTCATCCAGATGAAGTTGGTGGATGGCTGGGGGTGCGAGAAGAGCCGGAGGCAGGATCCACAGCCAGGTGTAGGAGCAGTGGAGGAGGCGAGCCAGAGATGAGGTACAGGGTCAGGTACAGGAGCACGGATGAGTCAACTGGAATCTGGAAGCACTCCGAAAGAAGGAGAGTACATGAATCGCACTGCACCAAATAGAGACGTGGAGAACTAAATGATAAATAATGATCAAGAAAAGAGGACAGAACCCCAGTGCACCATAGTTTCCCCTGCTTCAAACTTCTAGCACCCTACTAACAACTAATAGTTATTAAGTTTAATTTAAAAAAGATTAACGTTAAGTTAAATGATCTTTTAATACTAGCTAGTCTGACAATAAGCCTGTCCGAAGAGGAATGTTTTCAGTCTAACTTTGAATGTCGATACTGTGTCGACCTCTCTTCCATGAGCTGGGAGCTTATTCCATAAAACAGGGGCTTGGTGGCTGAACGCTCTACCTCCAACTGTACTTTTACTAATTCTAGGAACCACAAGCAGTCCTGCGTTTTGTGAATGAAGTATTCTATTTGGATGATAAGGGACTATGAGGTCTTTGATATAGGATGGGGTCATACAGTGTAAGACCTTATAGGTTGCAGATTAATTTTCATTAAAAAATCATGAATCATTTTATGGGGCAAGTGAAGTGACATAATTATAGATCAGTTACTTTAACCATCTTCTATAATTGATTAAACAATTTTATTATTACAATTATAAGGTAATGAAAAAGGAAATATAAAGGTCCATATTGTGTTGATTGTCCAAGGTTGGTAATTCCATCTTTTGTTGCTGATTGACAGCCGTCCTTCTTGATTTAATAGAGTTTATACGTTTTTTTGGCTGTACGGTCTGCAGACTTTGCTTGTTATGGTCTTTGTCCTTCTGCGGCAGATTAAGATTAAAAAACCAAAACAATTATTAAAAAAACATGACATTTAAAAAAATCTAAACAAAATTCCAGAAACCAAAACGAAAAAGGGTTTATAGGAAACAGTGATTATGATTTCCAGAAATCCTAATGAAATGTTAAAAAAATGAAAGTAGCAAAGGTAGGTATTATGGGATGTCACTGGATGTGTTTCGAAGAAGAGGCAGAGCAGAAATATGTTTTACCTGAACTGTGGTAAAGAATTGTTTAAGAGATCCCCAAAGTTTTGCATCTGTGACCAGAAGCTTAAAGAAATATAATTTGTAGGAAGAAATTGGGATGCCTAATAACTTCCTGTTGAAAAGGTGAACAAACAGGATCATCCAATCAGTGACATTGTCTTCGCTGTGAGGTCTGCAGACTTACCTTTTCCTTTACCTACCTCTTCCAGTTTCATATTTTGTATAATTTTTTAAATATTTTCTTTTGATTTCTGGGATAAACTTTTTTCTAAGACATTTCATTTTTATTTCGTTGCTTTTTTTGGGGTGATAATGTTTTTTTTTATTGCATTTTGGTTTCTGGAATTTTGTTTTGATTCCTAAAATATAACGTTTTTATATTATTTATTGTGCTTGTTGATCTTTAATATGTTTTTGCATCGAGTGATTTGTTGATGTAGTTTGCACTTCAAATCCACCTTAAAAAATGTTCAAATATATACTTAAAAGTACACCAAGTGATCAAGTACTTTGATGGGTTTTAATGAGTTTTAATGATTTGATACAGATGCAGATGAGCTGAGATGGATTTTCTGTGTTTTTTTTAGGCGTCCTTGAATACAGTGACGACACAGCAATGACTCGTTGTGTGGTTCAGTCTCTTCTCACTCGAGCGGGGTTTGATGAACAGGACCTGGCTCGCAGGTGCACTGACTTCTATCACTGTTTGGACATTTTTCACCTCATGTCAGAAACAGCAGGTCTCTTTTTCTTGTTCTCACAGGTTTGCAAAGGAGTATAGTACCTCCCCAGGTCGTGGGTATGGTAACGGAGTGATACAGGTATTGAAAAAGCTCTCATCGTTCCAGCTTAGTGACGTATATCAGCCAGCCAGAGATCAGTTTAATGGTCGGGGATCCTTTGGCAATGGAGGGGCCATGAGGACGGCGCCCTTTGCTCTGACATTTCCTGACAGGGCGGATGTTAAAAGGGTGAGCGGTCGCCTTTCATTCCAGGCTTCTGTGCTCCTTTACCTGCACATATTTTCATCTAAAAATTGCAAATGAGTGTTCCTATTCTGCACCTTCACAACTTAACAATTGACCACTGTTGCACTCTAAAACACGCGTCAAAGTCTTGGCCTATTGGCCGCATCCAGCCCGCCATGTAACATTCTACAGCCCTCAAGATCATAGTATTGTTATTAATGGCCCGGCGAAATGTGGTGTTGATAACATATTCACTACAGGTCTCATATTTATAATATCTCTTATTATTAATATCTCCAGGGTTTGTTTGTTTTGTTCTGCAGCATGTTCATATTTGTATAATTTTGACAGAATATATTTCTATTGAGGGCAAAATATTAAACGTTATTTAAGGTTTAACTTGAGTTACTCTGGATTAATGTTCCTGTCTGTTTTATTCATATTTATGTTTTAAAAATTCAGTATTAAAGGTTTAAAAAATTAGCTTTAGTGTGTTCAGTAAATGTTTATCTTCTTCGGCCCAAAACCTAAAGCGTGTTTTTAATTTAGGCCCCCTGTGCGACTGAGTTTGCCCCCCCTTGTGATACGAGTCTAGAAAATTCATACATTTTTTTGTGTAAAATGGCCAAATAAAAGATAGGGAACACAACAGGATGTTGTCAAATTTTGTATGTGTGCGGGGGGGGGGGGGGGGGGGGGGGGGTTACTCGCCCAGGGAGTAAGTTAGTGTAGAACCGCCACTGCCCGCAACTTTCAACATGTTTTTGATTTTTTTGCCCCCCTGAGAAATCAAGTTGGACCCCCCCCCTGCTCTAAAGCACACACAATCCTGTCAAAGTATTTCTTTTTGGCTGCTAAAAGCTTTAAACCGTTTCCTTTGCAGTTTGCCCGTCTTGGTGCCATGTTGACACACTCCTGCTCCTTGGGCTACAACGGAGCAATCCTGCAGGCCTTAGCTGTTCATTTTTCCCTGCAAGGTGCGCTAGACCTGCCTCTGCAGTTCATAAACGATCTTATTGCAGAGATGGAGGAAGTGGAGGACAACAAAGAGGCACGCAATGATGCAAGGATGTGAGTTCAATTACTGCAACACCACCTTGATCTGTCTAGAATTGCAGTTTTGTTTAATGCTTCAAAGTGTTTCGTTCACTGTGTTCCTCCAGCTTAAAGGAAGCAGAAAAGCCTTTCTGTGAGCGTCTTCACAGAGTCAGAGACCTGATGAACAGAAGCAAAGTCAGCATAGAGGAAGTCATCTCTGAACTTGGTCAGTACACATCTGGGATCACGGTGAATTTTTTTTTTGCCCAATTTACTTATTGTTATCTCACTACCACTTGCTATGCAGAAATATCCAAAAAGCTGCAGTGGCCCCAAACAAAGCACTCAGTGCAAACGCATTTTCAAGATCACAATTCAAAAAGCAAAACAATTATTAAAAAAACATTACATTTTAGAAATCAAAACAAAATTTCAGAAACCAAATGAAAAAAGGATTTATAGGAAACAGTGATTATGATTTCCAGTCAACTGATGGTCGTGAGACAGACTCCTCAAGCAACACAAAGGAGATGCACTACAAAAAGTTTATTTGTTAAAATTACTTTATTTTTACTGAGGACAAGGTTTATTCATTGGTAAAACAATTGCAGCTGAGCATCACGCCTCCTTACGTACACAGCACTGTTCTGTAATATCAGCTAACCAATGTTCTTTACATGCTGGGGGCACAGATTTTTAAAGGACTATGGAATACAAACTGCCAGACCGATTTTAAGGATTTATGACGATGACTGAAGGACTAGCAACACAACAGCAACTTTAAGCCAGGGGTGCTCACACTTTGTTGGCATGTGAGCTACTTTGGAGTCGACAATGTCTTGAAGATCTACCTGTGTGTACACTATTAGTACATGTTTGTTAGTTATGTCATAGTAGTAGGTTGAAGTCCAGATGACAGCCCCTACACCTACTATTATGATGGAATCAACCTGGATGAATGAGAGTCTTCATAGACATATTTGTTAGTTATGATTATACCATGGTCCGGGTGAATACTCGATTCTGATTGGCTGCTGGGTGTGCGTTAAAACCTGATAACCGCACGGTGAAAAAAGAAGTTCCGGTCACCTAGCTTAAATGAAGCAACCGTCCTCCAGGCTTCCACGTTAAAAAGTAATAATGCACACTTCGTCGTCCATTAACCCTTACTTATTAGTTACATGTTTATTTGTACTTTGTTGTTTACGTACTGATAATTCAAAACTACACTGTAAGATTGCACAAAGATATTTTTTATTAACAGATGAGGCGTTTTATTACAAAGACAGAAAGCAGCGACTATCGTATTTCATTCTCTGCTGTAAACCGTGCAATGCGGGGAGCGTGGCATTTCAAAGGTGCTGCTGGCTCCATATGAAGCGAGTGCCACGGAAAACACTGCTTCCTTAATGAGCTCTTATTTATCGGGTGGGAACTGCAGAGGACCCACGCAGTGACCCTCCGGAGTGGTCTTCTGCCGGGGACTTGACCTGCTGCGGGGCAGAAAGCGACTTTCTGATGACAGACTGAATCTGCGCTCAATGAATATAAACACGCATGTGCAGTGACATGTGTATCAGAGGATGTCCGATTGGCCGTTCTGCATGTCAATCATGTCCCGTACTTATCTGTGAGGATTTTGATTGGCTGGTGGATTTTTTTTAGAAGTACATTTTTATTTTTTGGGTTGTTTGGGTTTGCTGGCCTGCAATCTACCCTCATGTCTTGAAGATCGACCGGTCGACGTAATGAGCACCCCTGCTTTAAGCCAACCAAATATGTCCAGTCTTAATACACCCACAAAAAACTGTGTCCTGTATATTAAAGAAAAAGGTTAAACAAAACAGGGGAGAGTGGGGTAATTTGTGCCAAGGGGCAAATAGTGCCACCCCTCTTATCTAGAAAACCAGTGAGTGATTCGACCCAACAATTTGGAAGAGGCAACCATTTCACCCATCCTCCAAAGAAGGGAGACACATTTTAGTTAAAAAACAAAGTAAAAATTCCATGGCCGAGGTTTTTTCATTTGTACGTCCGAACAATTATAGATAACTTTTGTACAGTTAGCATGATGCTGTCTTAAAGCCTGCGGTATGATTTTTTTTTTTTTTCCTCAAAATGGCGGGATCGGTGTAATTTGTGCCAAAGGGGGTAGGTTAAGTTGTGCCAGCAGCACATCTTCACATTTAAAGAACATGATGGAGTCATCCCTAGAAGTGATGAGCTCAAGAAACTCAAACACATAAACTTTTTGGTACAGTCAGAACGGAGCATAATCATACATTCTCTTACAGCATTGACAAGTAGGCTAAATCTGTGAAGAGATTCAGATCCAAATGAATTGCAAATGATTAGCTGCTTATTTTTAAATGTTTTCTTTTGTACTAAATATGTGTTCACATGGCACAGGTTTTAACGAGGTTTTAACACCTCCCTCTCCTAAATTGTCAGAATAAGAATTAACCAAACAAAGAAGGACTACAAACAACTTGCAAAGATCATTGGCCCTCATTAAAAGAAGAAACCTTGCATTTAATAGCAGCTAAGGACAGAAAACAAAAAAATGTCAAAAATGAATCAGCTTGCTTCACACACAAACACCCCCTGAGCCTCTTACTCCATCTGCTGAAAGGCTATGAAGTTTATAATGAACTTTGTGTTCAGTGACCAAAGTTGGTCGTCGTAGGAGCATTAAAAAACTCTTGTCTGCAGCTAGATCAGAAACCAGTTCACACTACTCAGCTGTGTTCCCATTTGCCTAAAAAAGATTTTTTTAAAACATGTAATTGATTAATGATGGGTCTGCTTCCCTTTTACTTTTAAAATCTGGTGAATTTATTTAGAGTTTATCGGTTGTACTGTTTTCCAAATTTTAAATTTCTCATTACAAGAACTCAGACTACAGTAACTTTATTTCTGTTAACATGGAATGACCAAATAGCATGGGCTTGTCTGTCATTTACTAAGACAATTGAACTTGAAAAAACAAACAGGTAAATCTTTTTTAATTACAATTTTTGTGTCTAATTTTGCTGTTCAATTTTCTTAAGTACTTCATGGAGTAGTTTTTTTTCCCTCTATATTGACTGTTAAATATTCTTTGAATTCAGATTCTACTCTTCACTATCTTACACTCAACATTTGCATTTTTCTCCAAGGTAATGGGATTGCAGCACTCCATTCTGTCCCCACTGCCATCTTCTGTGTCCTGCACTGCCTGCAGCCTCTGGAAGGCCTTCCAGAGAGCTACGGTGGCCTGGAGAGGACAATAGCTTATAGCTTGGCTCTTGGAGGTGACACAGACACCATAGCCTGCATGGCTGGTGCCATAGCAGGGGCCCATTATGGCATTGAGGCCATTCCTCAGTCTTGGATAAGGTGCTGTGAGGGAGCAGAAGATGCTGATGTGAATGCCGAACGGCTTCATAAGTTATACCACCAGTTTCCTCAGGGGGGCAGGAGTGAGAAAGTGAAACAGCAATGGTACAGAGAAGAAAACCAGAGTGGAGCCAAAACCGGAGTGAAGTAATCCCAATTTTCATCGTCAAAAAAGACTCTAAGAAACATGAAAAGACAAGAGACATTTTAATGCTTATTTTTTTTGATTCAGCCAATGTTAAGACCTGCAATCTCACAGTACAAATTGTTTGTTTTGATGCTGTTTATGTCTTTGTTGAGGTATTAAGCATGAAATCTAAAGTACAACATTAAAAAAACTCCAGTAAATTTGTTTTGTGCTAAACAATCATCTGTCTTATGGAAAGTTGCACTATGATTTAGACATGTTTTGTTTTAACCATTTTGTCTGTTATTAAAACTATGATTTGCACGACAGTAATTGTTCATTTCAGTTCACTTTTGTCTGAAAGATTATAGACATTATAGAATTGTAGCCCTTTCCATCCAGTCCTCATCTATGTCCCTCTCATCCAAACCAGAAAAACAGCCTTAACTCCCAATTATCCTTGTATGTGTTTTTTTTTTTAACCTATAGACATCTTCTTCACACAACCTTCTGCTTTTACCACAAATGCACTAGATAGTGCCCGTTCTGGTTCCACTGTCTGATACCAGCAACAGACAATATACAAATACTGTATCCAAAGCCACATTTGAATCAAGACTTGCTGTTGATAATTTAGTAGATGTTCTCATTTGCGTCTTTAACCCTCCCGTGTGGACAGGATTTGATGTCTGCTATCACCTCTGCGCTGTCTCGTAGGGTTCTTTTGACCCCACCCTTATGTCAATGCGTTATGTGTGAATGACAAAAAAAAAACAACCCCTGGTAGCCGAAGAAAGGGGAAAAAAGAAATGGGGTCAGTCAAGCTCTGGAGTAAGCCCTGGCTGCGGCCTGCGGAACGCTCACCGTCGCGGAATGCTGGAACGCTGTGGAATGCTAACCCCGCCCACGTTGAGCTCGTGCATGTGATTCTCCGTCAGTGCAGTTGGGATTGCAGTAAAGCAGATTTTAGAAGACAGCTGGAGAATAAAGTATGGTTGCCAGATGGTGAACGGCTGAGTTTGAAGACGCTCTTTGGAGGGGAGGAAAATTTGAATGGTGCAATTATAGGTTTTTCGAGCAGAACCAGATTATTAAGGAGAATATAGTTTTTTTTGTTAGGTAGCCCCCCACTTCTATCCATACTCCAACACAGTAGGTGGTGGTTATGCACCTTGTCGTTGGTGCCCTCTGCCATTTAACCCTTGTGCTATCCTAGGCACTTTAATGTTGGGAGTTGGGTCATCTAGACCCATTAGACAGTGCTCTGAACCTTTTTTCTTCAATGATTTGTGATCTTCACTGGTGTCTATGGATTACATGAAATCTTTCCACCTTTATCCACCTTTGTCATGGTTGGGAGAACACTTCAATGTGAGGGTGGGGTCATAGGATGGGACAAGGGTTAAACTACAAGAAGAAGTCAGTGCAGCTCTTCTTTGTTTTTCAAAATGGAGAAACGCATCAACGAAAAAACGGTAAGTTTATGAAAAGAAAACTCTTGTTGTGATTATTGCTCGCTTTTCCACGACAATTATTCCGTTACGCTGCAGATGAGGCTGTTATTTCGTGTTTTCAAATGTATTGTGCTTTTTTCCTACAGTTTTAAAGTCACAAATAGTTTTTGATAAAAAATTTCCCCTTTTGCTTTTTGAACTGAAGGGTTTTAACATGAATTATACAATGGGTGAAAACTCGATTCTGATTGGCTGCTGTGAGTGCATTCAAAAGTGAAAACAAGAATTAAGGGCTAAAAACTGGTTAATATTTATTTCTTTTGTAAGTGACCATGGTATATAAAGATATACACATTCAGAAATGTCTCATTGATTCTATATATTAACATGTAGTCTTTGACTTTCACATTTTCACTGGGACTAAGTGGGATTTCAGTGAGGTGTGTGTAAATTCTGGTCAGTTGTGTCGAGTGAATTCAAGACCCTTTTGGGTTGTGGCACAAACTAACCTACTCTGTATTTATTTCTTTGAAAGGAAAACATGCAGCAAATTAGGAGATGGTGGTGTCTTCATATAATAACAAACTTTCCAATGCTGTAAGTGCTCTTTATATGATCCCACTTTTAAAATCCTTATTTTTTAGTACATATTTTACTGAAAACTATAATAATATAATAATAATAAACTTTATTTATATAGCACTTTTCGAAATCCAGATTACAAAGTGCTGTACAGTTAATATGAGACAAAATCAGTGTTAAAAACAGTTTCCAGTATGGAGAAATAAAACCAGCACACATATGAGATGGTGATAGTGGTTAGAATCAATAAAATAGATAAATCAGTAAAATCAATAAAATCAAGAAAACAATGAAATCAATAAAATCAATAAAATACAATGTTTAGATTTAAGAACCAATAAAATCATTAAAAGCACACCTGAAGAGGTAAGTTTTTAAAAGAGATTTAAATACTGGTAGGGACCCAGCGAGCCTGATCTCTTCAGGGAGACTGTTCCAGAGTGTTGGGGCTCTTACAGCAAAGGCCCCATCTCCCCTGGTCTTCAATCTAGATTGTGGGATTGTTAAAAGGCCTTTTGCCAAAGATCTAAGATTGCGACCAGGTACGTAAGGAGTGAGGAGATCGGCTATATATTTAGGGGCCAGACCACAGAGTGCTTTAAAAGCAATCAATAAAATCTTAAAATCTATTCTAAAACGGACTGGGAGCCAGTGCAAAGACGCTAAAACTGGAGTGATGTGGTCTCTCATTCTGGTTCCAGTTATGAGTCTGGCGGCAGCATTTTGGACTAACTGGAGTTGATACACACTCTGCTGTGAAAGGCATGTGTAGAGTGCGTTACAATAGTCCAAACGGGAAAAAATGAAAGCATGAATCACCATCTCAAGACATTTTTTTGATAGGAGGGGGGTTATCCTGTATAACCTATGTAGTTGCCAGAAACAAGATTTGACCACTGATTTAACATGTGTCTCCAGATTAAGATCAGTATCAAAAATCACCCCCAGATTTCTGCAGCTTGAAGAAACATTGTTCGATAGAGACTCCAATTTCGAAGCCACACCATGTCGGACCTCAACTGAACCAAAAATAATCACATCAGTTTTGTCCATGTTCAACTGCAGAAAATTTTGGGCCATCCAGGTTTTAATATCAGCAATGCAGCTATTGAGATTATTTAAAAGACCAAGGTCACCAGGTTTAAAAGATAAGTACAGTTGCGTATCATCGGCATAAAAATGAAAATTAAGGTTATGTTGGCGTATTATCTCCCCCAGTGGTAACATGTAAATTGAAAATAGCAGAGGTCCCAGTACCGAACCCTGGGTAACGCCACATGTCATTTTCACCTTGGATGAGCAAGAATTGCCGATGAAAACATTAAAAAACCTGTCCGATAAATAAGAATAAAACCAGTTAAAAACTGTGCCAGAAAACCCAACCCAAGATTTTAAACGTTGTAATAAAATGGAGTGGTCCACTGTATCAAATGCTGCACTGAGATCTAAAAGAACTAAAATCGATATTTTTCCTGAGTCTGCAGCCATTAAAAGGTCATTCATTACTCTCAGCAAGGCAGTCTCTGTGCTGTGGTTGGCCTTAAACCCAGATTGAAGGGTCTCAAATAATTTATTTTTATTTAAAAAGGAAATTACCTGCTCAGCTACTAGCTTTTCCAGGATCTTAGCCAAAAAAGGTAGTTTTGAAATTGGTCTGTAATACTCAAAGCAACTTGGGTCCAGAGAGGGTTTTTTCGATGGTGGCTGAATCATAGCAGCCTATGGGTTGAGCTTTTATTAAAATTTTGATAGTGAACATTCATTGTCATTGATTCACCAAGGTCTGAAGAAGAATGCAGGCCAGAAAAAGGAGGAACAGAAACTCCAGGTGAGAGGAGGTCATTGAATTCATGGGACACATATTAAAGGTCTTCTTTGAGGCTATTGTTAATCCCTCTGCCACTTTCAGGATGAAGATGCGTCACTGAAAAACATGCCTTCTGAATCCATGAATTGTATTGTTTATGTGTATTATTTCTATTTGATTGCTTGAAATAAACCATTTCAAATCAAAAATCAAATCAAAATCTCATCAGGTCCTATTGAAGGTAGAGCTGTTGTACACATAGATACATAGTTTTTCCCTGCATGCTTTCATTCCTTTAGATTATTTGGGTGACCTGAGATGCCCCTTCAAATACAATAGAATATTGTATTCATTATAAAAGTTTAGGAGATGGGATGTCCAGGATCTTTTCATTTTCATTCTATTCTCTTTGTAGGGGAAGGTGACATGAAGAAGATACTTTACTACACGGCACCATTGAGGCAGCCACATGGTGCAAATTGCAGTCCTTTAAAGGAAGATGTTCCCTGCCGGAGGTTCTGAAGGTGGATGAAGGAGAAGAGACGGAGATTCTGAAGAGCTCTAAAACTGCTCCCTCATGAGTGAAGATGACGAGAGATTGAAGGAACTGAGGGAGCTTTTCGTTTTTTCATTTCAGTTTTTTAGTGACTGTGAAGCATTTTGCACAGAAATTATGGATAATCACAAATTAAAGGTGTATGTATGTTTTGAGGAACAGTAAATCGCAGTGTCTGCGGTTATTTTAAAATGTTTTTTGTCTAAATTTGTATATGTATAATGCTATGACGACTGTAGCATTACATTCATTCATCTTCTATTCCGTTTTATCCCTTTGGGAGTCACTGGCCTGCTGGAGTCTATCCCTGCCACTTGCTGGTGAAGGCAGGGAACATCCTGGACAGCTTTTCAGTCTGTCGCAGGACCACAATCGCAGACCTTTTGACACTTTAGAGTGACCAATTTACCTATTAAGCGTGTTTTGGACGGAAGGAGGAAGGCCCGGAGAAAACCCACGCATGCCCAACATGGGTCAGCGGTTTTACTTTTCCCATTTAACCCACCGGACACCATGCACTCCTTGAGTTGTGTGAGACTGAGCTGAAATACACAAGTTATTACACTATATCTTAGTGGAACCTGGGTGTGATAAATTATATATTTTTTATTGTGATATAATTTTACATACAACAATAAACCTTTGATCAATAAACGACAGGTACAGTTAAACTTTATTTCCAAGAGACAACTAATGTTACATTCTATTCAATTTGATTTGTATAGCCCAAAATCACAACAGTCGTCTCGATGGGCTTCGAAGTGAAACATGAACTCAAAAGGATCATGAATACAAAGAGTTCAATAGGAAAATACTAAAATGAACTAAAACTGACTAAGCTATACTGGCATCCCTGCCCTTAGACCCCCATTCAGCAGCTTTATTCAGTCTAACCTTTTTTCTCCTGTAGCCATATATAAAAGGGAGCATTTTTCTAAACAAAATCTTAAAGCACGATTGCACATATCCTAAAGGTGGTTAATTGCATTTATTTACGTGCCCTCAAACACAAAAACCGGAATTCGCGTTAGCCGCTCATAATGCATGCAGCTACCATGCACATTGCTCCATTGTCTGCACGTATTTTAAGTGCGTCCAGGGATAAAAGTCGGCCACACATAGTTCGTCCGGGTCCGTGAGGCCAGACAAATTTTATTAATTCCCCAATACATGCACATGGAAACTTGTAAAAGGCATAGAAGAAGACAGCAACCGCAGTATAAATTCCCTAATTCAATTTTTTATTTTTTATACCCCAAATTCACAACAGTCATCTCAATGGGCTTCTCACCACTAATTGTAAAGTAAACATACAATCAAAAAGGATCATAAAGGCATAGAATTCAATAGGATAATACTAAACTTTAATTAAACAGACTAAACTGGCATTCCTGCCCTTAGATCCCCCCTTCACTGTAAGGAAAAACTTCTAAAAAAAAAAAAAAAGGTAGGTGACAGTATTGCACATGGAAACTTGTAAAATGCAAAGAAGACAGGCCCAACGTGGACGGGGTTAACATTCCACAGCGTGTGTGGGCGGGGTTAACATTCCACAGCGTTTCAGCATTCAATTCAATTCAATTTTATTTGTATAGCCCAAAATCACAACAACAGTCGTCTCGATGGGCTTCCTCCTCCTAAAAAAACGGATTCCGGAAAAAACGAGGAAACCTCAGGGGTGCCCACATGAAGGACGGATCCTCCCCCAGGACGGACAGGCGATTAACCAGAACTCTTAGGGAAGAATTAACTTATCTAACCCTACAACTACATATATAAAGTCCAGCAGACGAGCTTCATCTAGCCGTGGTTGGGGGGGACAGTCAAGGGCCCGTGTCGAGCCGGAGACAGGAACCACAGCCAGGTAGGTGTAGGAGCAGGAACAGAGACGAGGTACACGGCCAGGTACAGAGCAGAGACGAGCCAAAAACGAACCAGAGGCAGGATCCACAGCCAGGTGTAGGAGCGAGAGCAAAGGCGAGGTACACGGTCAGGAACAGGAGCACGGATGAGCCAACTGGAGTCTGGAAGCACTCCCACTCCCCAGGAGGGGAGAGGGAAAGAGTGACAATACATGAATCGCACTGTACCAAACAGAAGCATGGAGAACTAAATGATAAATCATGATCAAACATAGAGAAGAGAGGAAGGGTAGAAGTAGATGAGAAAAGAGGACAGAGCCCCAGAGCACCATAGTTACCCCAGCTTCAACTTCTAGCAGCCTTTCAAAACAAATAGTTAGTTAGTTTAAACACATTAACATTAAGTTAAATAATCTCTGAATACTAACTAGTCTGACAATAAGCCTGTCCAAAGAGGAATGTTTTCAGTCTAACTTTGAATGTAGAAACTGAGTCGGCCTCTCTTACATGAGCTGGGAGCTTATTCCAGAAAACAGGGGCTTGGTGGCTAAACGCTCTACCTCCAACCCTAAATGGTAAATGGCGTATACTTATATAGCGCCTTTCTTCCTACAAGGACAAAGCGCTTTACAGTCTGTTAGCAGGTTTAGTTCCTCAGTGTAGGCTTACACCTTTTGCCTACCTGCAGCGGAATAATTATGAAGAAATTACGACGGGCAGCCACGTCTCTCTTTAGCCATTCACCGGCTTGACTTTATTAACAGGACCGAACAGAAAGCTTGCTCCAACATCCAGAGTAAAACAGCGCCTCCTTCAGGTCACTAATAACAGATAGTTACAAAACAGTCATACCTGTCCAAGTGGTATCTCCTGAGTCATACCATTTGTCAACACTCCCACTTATGAATGACTTGTAGACTGTACATTAACATTGTCAAATAAAACAAAAATAAACAAATCAAATCACTTAAATGTCAAAACACTTATTCACCAAACATGATCTGTGAAAACCTCATCAACTTCAGTTTAGTGACAGGTTTAGTCATAACATCTGCGACCATGTCTTCTGTGGGGCAGTAGACAAGTGATATCTTCCCATCTCTTATGGTGGACCTGATAAAGTGATATTTTATGTCCACGTGTTTGCATCTTTGTCTGTTCACTGGGTTTCTGACAAGTGCAATGGTCCCCTGGTTGTCTTCATAAACCACAGATTTCAAATACTCATGTGTATCCATGCCTTTCAGCAGCTGTTCCAAATAGATACACTCCTGAATTGTTAGGGCGAGAGCCATGTACTCGGCTTCACAAGTAGATAGGGCTACTGTTGGTTGCTTTTTGGTCTTCCACGAGATCAATGAGCTGTCTTTGCTCATAGTTACGCAGTAACCGGTCGTACTCCGCCTATCACTGGTGTCTGCCCCCCAGTCTGCGTCGCTATATGCCTGAAGACCCAGGCCCTCACTGCTTTTTCGGAAACAAAGTTGTTTGTTAGCAGTCCCTCTGAGGTAACGCAAAACGTGTTTGACTGTAACCCAATGCTCATCTGTGGGATCAGCAAAATGTTGTGAGAGTTTGCTTACCACAAAACATAAATCAGGTCTTGTGGAGGTGGCCAGATAGATAAGGCTGCCAACAGCCTCTCTGTATGTTTTAACATCTGCCATTTTAGGTGCGTCCTCCGAATAATTTAGCTTTTGGTCACATGGAGTCTCCCTTGTTCTACACTCCTGCATGTCAAAGCGCTTCAGGATCCTTTCAACATACCTCTCTTGAGACATTTTTACACAGCCATCAGATTGGCTGAAGTCTATGCCTAGAAAGTGTTTTAATTGACCAAGATCCTTCATCTTAAACCTGGTGGAAAGTAACGCCTTCACCTGGTTTAGACTTTTGATGTTACTGGCTGCAAGGATAAGATCATCCACCCAGATGACGATTATTACCTTTTCTCCCTGTTTCGACTCTTTTGTATAGACACAGTGGTCTGCTGGGTTCTGAGTAAAATTGTTATCTGTCAGACATGTGTGAAGCATCTCATTCCAATTGCGCCCCGACTGTTTCAGACCATAGATGGATTTTTTTAGCTTACACACCAGGTTTCCTTCCCCTTTTTTGTAACCTTCAGGTTGCTCCATGTAAATGTCTCGATCGATGGGTGCATGCAGATAAGCTGTTTTGACATCCATCTGGTGTAATGTTAGGTTGTCTTGGGCTGCCTTCTGCATCACAACACGTACACTGGTCAGATTAGCTGTAGGTGAGAATGTCTCGCCAAAATCAATCCCGGCCCTCTGACTATATCCTTTAGCCACAAATCTGGCCTTGTATTGTTCATGTTCATCATTGTTCTCCTTAATGGAGTACACCCACCTACCTCCCACTGTCTTTCTGCCTTCTGGCAATGTAGTCAGGGTAAAAGTCTGATTATCCTCTAAGGATTTGATCTCTTCATCCATAGCTCTCTTCCACTTTCCTGATTCTGTCGATGACATAGCTTCTTTAAAGGTTAGTGGCACACCACAAACTGTTCGGTAGCAGTAGTCTATGCTAGTGAGCATACTGTCTTCCTCCTTGGCATCTCCCTGAATATAATCTTTCAGATACCCCGGGGGTTTACGTTCTCTGGTGGGGTATTTCCTACTGCTCGAAACCTGTGTCATCACTCTAGGGTGTTCTTCTGCGTCATTTTCTGGTGACTGTAGATCATCTGTCTGTTCATCTGTGATGGGGCAACTGGGCTGCAGTGCCTCTCTCTCCTCACAGTCTCCTAAGGAGTCAACATCTAGCTCCTGAGTCTGGGTCTCGTTCTCACAGGTTGTCTTTGTGATGAATTTCACCAGTCTGTGCTTTTGTACTTTCCCTGTACTGGGATAATAGACCAGAAAAGCTGGACTGCCTTTATCATGTCCTACGAAGAGCCCTTTTTCACACTTGGAGTCTAGTTTACCCCTATCTTGTTGGTAGGCATAACACACTGATCCAAACTTATGCATCTTTGCCAGATCACACCTTTTACCTGTCAGAGCTGTATAGGGGGTAGTACCCGTGTGCTTATTAAAGCATCGATTCCTGGTGTAAGCTGCCTCCTGAATGGCATAATGCCAAAGGCTCTTAGGCAGATTACTGTCAATAAGCTTACACCGAGCCATCTCAAAAAGGGTGCGCCCTTCCCTCTCTGCTACCCCATTCTGGTGTGGGGAATATGGGCAGGACATCTCATGTCTGATTTTGTTCTTCCTCAGTAGCGTCTGGAACTCTTTACTGGTGAACTCAGTCCCATTGTCTGACCGAATGCATTTCACAGTACCATAAGGTGCTACATCAGCCAGAAACTTCTCAGTGGCTTGAGTTGCATCACTTTTTGCTTTCAGGAAGTAAACAAAAACAGCCCCTGTATACACATCTGTAAAAGACTGCATATACTTGAAACCATCTATTGATTCATTGTTTACTGGACCAGCTAGATCTGTGTTCACAAGTTCAAGTTGTGTCTTAACTTTGTCAGTTGGATTTCTGTTTCTCGTTCGGGTGAACTTTCCTTTTATGCATACATCACATTCTTTATCAGGCTTACGTTTTGCACCTTTAATGTGCATGCCGACTGTTACATCCTGCAATCGCAGTATGTCTTCGTAGTTGCAGTGACCCATGATCTCGTGCCAGGTTTGGATATCATAACTGACATTACAAACATCATTTTCACCAAAATCTGTCTGTAAGTAGTACATCCTTTTAAACACATGAATGGTAAATTTGGTGCCATCAGGCACCTCAAGAACATCTTTACCTTCATCAAAGTGTACCTTGGCACCATTAGCAGTTGCACACTTCACCGAGAAGAGTTCTTGTGGGAATGAGGGGATGTAGAGGGCGTTCTTCAACGTCACTGTACAGCGGCGCCCTTTACTGTCCAGGAGACATACCTGTGCATCCCCTCTGCCTTGTGCCAACCCAAAAGTACGCTTTCCGTCTGCAAGCTCCATGCTGTGTCTCTCTGGCTTGAAGGTGCTGTCGAAACTCTTGAACCGGCTCCTGTCGTTAATAATGTGGGACGATGCACCTGTGTCCACGACCAGGCCTTTTATCTGGATCTGCTGTGCAGCTCTGCTGGCATCTTTCGTCTCCGTCTTAAACGTGAAGTCTTCCTTTTCTGCAGCTCCCCTGGTGTCGTCCCGCCTGCAATCCACTTTATGGCTTCTGCTGTCGCAGCAGTCATCTTGAGCACGAGCGCACCGAGAGCCACGTCCACGTTCTTTCTTTCTGCACGCTTTATCTGTGTGACTTGTGCTCTTGCATGAACTACACCAAGCTTTCTTTGAGCAATCATCTTTTCTGTGCCCCTTTTCTCCACATCTCCAGCAAACCAGGTCCGTTGAAGGTCCGCTCTTTTTCTTTGGAGCCGCTCGGGCTTTCAGCACTCTCTCTCCCGTCTCATCTGCTACGGGGTCTATGTCTTCAGAGGCCTCAAAGTTCCTTAATTTGGCTTTGAACTCTCCCAGCTTCATGTCTGCAGAGCTATGTGTAACCATCAGCGTGAATGGCTTGTATTTTTCTGGAAGTCCCCTCATAATCATTGCCATCATCAGTCCCTCACTCGGTGCTTCACCTGCACTCTTGAGCGCTGTAATGATTTGCTCTGCTCTGATGACATACTCTGTAACAGTCTCTGTGTCTGCTTTCTTCAGTGAGGTCAATGTTATGTACAGGGAGACAATCCGGGGCCTACCTTTGCCGATGTAGTGTTCTCTTAACACTTTGAGACTCTCTCTGCCTTTGTCTTTAGTGTCTCTGAATATCAGTCCCAAGCTGGTGTTATCCAGTAATGGCGCCAGCGCGCAATATGCATCAGCGTTCAGCTTGTTGTCACGTGCTTGTTCTTCCACTGACAGAGGACCGGCAGGCTCATTCAGGATTGTCTGCTTCAGTCCTGCACTGTGCATGCAGCATAACATCCTTTCTTCCCAGAGCTCATACTCCTCTGCTCTCCCGTCGAATGTGGGCCACTTAATCTTGGTTCTGTTCGTCATTTTATGTCCGTAGCTAAGGTAGCGATAGCTTCCAGCTAATTCCTGCTTTACGTTGGCAAACAGACGTCTTGCGATAGCACGTGTCCGTCGTCAGACTCTCAGAATGCTCCTTGCGGTCTCTGGGCCCATAACCTGTTAGCAGGTTTAGTTCCTCAGTGTAGGCTTACACCTTTTGCCTACCTGCAGCGGAATAATTATGAAGAAATTACGACGGGCAGCCACGTCTCTCTTTAGCCATTCACCGGCTTGACTTTATTAACAGGACCGAACAGAAAGCTTGCTCCAACATCCAGAGTAAAACAGCGCCTCCTTCAGGTCACTAATAACAGATACAGTTACAAAACAGTCATACCTGTCCAAGTGGTATCTCCTGAGTCATACCATTTGTCAACACAGTCACAGACCCATTCACCCAGTCACACACACATTCACACACACAGTCACACACTGGTGGTCGCTCCGCTGCCAAACACAGGCGCCCGCCTACCACCAGAGGCAAGGTGGGGTTCAGTGTCTTGCCCAAGGACACTTCGACTCATGGGCATGCAAGGCGAGAATCGAACCTGCAACCTTACGATCATGGGACGACTGCCCTACCGCTGCACCACGGCCGCCCCCACGACCGTACTTTTACCAATTCTAGGAACCACAAGCAGTCCTGCATTTTGTGAGCGAAGTGTTCTTATTGGATGGTAAGAGACTATGAGGTCCTTAATGTAGGACGGGGCCAGTCCATGTAAGGCCTTATAGATTAACAGAAGGATCTTGAACTTGATTCTAGAATCAACTGGGAGCCAATGGAGTGAAACTAACAAAGGAGTGATGTGATCTCTTCTGCTAGTTCCTGCTAACAATCTAGCTGCTGCGTTCTTAACAAGCTGGAGACTTCTTAAGGAACTCTTAGGACACGCTGCTAACAAGGAGTTACAGTAATCCAGCCTCGACGTAACAAATACATGAATGAGTTTTTCAGCATCACTCCTAGAAAGCATATTTCTGATCTTAGCAATATTCCGCAGGTGAAAAAAGTCAGTTCTACACGCCTGAGATATGTGAGCCTTAAATGATAAGTCCTGGTCAAATAAAACCCCAAGGTTTCCAACTGTGGAATTGGGGGCTATACTTATACCATCCAGGGAGACTATCTGAGCAGACAGAGTATCTCTGAGGTTTTTAGGACCTAGTATAATGACCTCAGTTTTTTCTGGGTTCAAGAGGAGGTAATTAATTGTCATCCAGGTCTTGATGTCTCTGATGCAGGCGTTCAGTTTCTCTATATCATCATACTGGTCAGGTTTCATGGATAAATACAACTGCGTATCGTCGACATAACAATGAAAATTAATGCTGTGTTTCCTGATTATGTTTCCTAGGGGTAGCATATAAAGCGTGAACAGGATGGGTCCTAAAACTGAGCCCTGTGGGACTCCATAGTTAACTCGAGTGCACTGAGAGGAATGTCCATTTACATTAACAAACTGATATCTATCAGACAGATAGGATTTAAACCACTGGAGAGCAGATCCTCTGATCCCTATGTCCTGCTCTAATCTATGGAGTAAAATATTGTGGTCGATAGTGTCAAAGGCTGCACTGAGGTCTAACAGGACCAGAATAGAAAGTAGTCCCTTATCTGAGGCCAATAACAAGTCATTAGAGACTCTTAACTAGTGCAGTTTCCGCAACGTTTAGCGTTCTGCAGGCTACAGCCAGGGGTAGTTGACCATACTTGCATCTCAGGGCAATGCCCAATGGAACTTAAACCAACTCCCGCTTGGCACCTTGAAGACAACCAACAGCCGCAACAAGGTAAGAGCTTCTTTACCATGGCCCACCCCTATGGATTTATATCTCAGAGCAGAGCTGACTCTGAAATAGCTTTTAACCCTTTTTCTATCCTATGACCCCACCCTTACATTGACATATTATCCCAACCATGACAAAGGTGGATAAAGGATTTCATGTTGTCCATGGACACCAGTGAAGATCACAAATATTTGAAGAAAATAGTTCAGTGTACTGTCTTGTGGAGTTTAGATGACCTCACTCCCAATGTCAAAGTGCCTAGGATAGCATAAGGGTTAATCCTGCACACTCCACACAAGCCCCTAAAGTTTATTTAACCCTGGTTGCCCATATATCTCATCCCAGTTTTTTATTTTCCCAGTCGGATGCCCCGGGGTCTCCGGATGTGCGGTGCAACCCCCCTCAAAGCATAACCATGCTAGTGGAGGACATAAGCATGATGAACGGGCATGCAAAGGTCAAACATGACTTGCAAAACACCCTTTCTTAGTCCTCCTCTTCCATTAGGGGTTCGTCTCCGCAGCCCCTGGAGACCTCCTTCACCTTCTCTCCTCCTTCACCCCTCCAGTATCCCCAAACAGGGAGCTAGCCTTACCCGCCCCCTCCCTAAACTGACCGGGTTACATCCCCAACCAGGGAGCTAGCCCTCCCATTTCCCCTCCCCCCTCCTTTAGCATCCCTAAATCGGGAGCTAGCCCTCCCCTCCCTTTCCCTTATCCTCCGCCTTAGCATCCCTAATCAGGGAGCTAAGTACCTCCCCTTCATAACCCTACCCTAACCCCAATCCTACATACTCTCCTCCTTCACCCCTCCAGGATCCCCAAACAGGGAGCTAGCCTTACCCGCGCCTCCCTAAACCGAATAGGTAGCATCCCCAACCAGGGAGCTAGCCCTCCCCTCCTTCCCTCCCTTTTCCCTTCCCCCTCCTTACGCATCTCTAAAACGGGAGCTAGCTCTGCCCTTCCTTTTCCTGATCCTCCCCCTTAGCATATCTAGCCCAGGAACTATTGTCTAACCCTATCCTACCCTGTTTTTTTGTTTTTTTAAACCTCAAACTTTTTCTTTTTTAGATTTTTCAGAATTAAATATTAGGATCTGTAGGGTTTTTTTTTTAGGGACAGCAAAACATTTTACTAACCTATTTCAATCCTTTTTACTTTTGTCTTTTAATCTGCATGTTTTTTATATGATTTAATAAGGTATAGCACTTAATTTTAGCACTTATTTTAACATACTAACAACTTTGCATGGTTTTTACTATGCTTTTAGCACTGTTCCAGATTTGCTAGATTAGCCCATAATATTTAAGTCATACTAGATCTTTAACCACTTAGATTTATTTTGATTTTAATTTTTTTAACTATATTTATTTGTTCCCTTTTTTTCTCCCTTCCCTTTCTTATCCCCCTCAGCGTCCCAGAATCACTATTAAGTTTGGTGGTCAAATGGTAATGGTAGCTAGTTTACACGCAGGCATCCAGGGTTTTGAATCTAGACTGGACAGATTCATATTTTGAGTTTGTATTCCCTTTCTCTATTTCTATTTATTTATTTATGTTTATTTTTTAGTTTTGGTTTTTCCTTTTTTTCCAGTACAGCAGGCCCGTGCACACAAACTACATCTGTATTTTTCCAAACCCCAACCATAACCCTAGTTTGTATTGAGTTCTTCAAAAAACACTGTTTAACATATTGTCAATTTGTTTACAATACGTTTTAAGATTTTACAAGTTATTTTTTTAAACAAATGTTATAATTATGTGAAAACACAAAATTACGCATGCATGTGGATGCAACGCTCCGAGCCTCCAAGTTCCAGCGACCAATGGAGGCCACATCCTGCCCAGCAACGCTTCCTGATTGGCTGAGCAGCCTAAATGCATGATTGGAAATATATCATGTCACGGACACTTTCTTCCATCTCCGTGAGATACACACGCTCGGATCTTATCCTCGTTCGTATGGTTACATTTTGTTTATAGTTTGCAAGCCAGCCTGACGAAGACTGTTTCTTGTTGAAACGTTGCAATATTGGCTTGTATTTTTTTTTATATTTTTGTAAGCCTGAACGCTCTGAATTAAACCGAAGTTGATCGGTGAATCACGTTTCCCCTCAGCTTATTTATCATTAGCATAGCCTCTTAGCTACGGGTGACGAAGGTGCTTTTTGCAACTGGCCGAATTAAATCCAGGCCACAGTTAGCCATGCCACCGTGGCCACACGAAGACGAATGGACGCTCGTCCAATCCAGAAGAGGCAGACGGAGGGAACGCGTCTTCGAGCGGGACAGGCCACCGAACAGATGGGCAAGCTGCATGTTTTTCCAGCTACCTGCGTCGAGACAAGCGTCGCTCCTATGCTGACGTCACCAGAGAAGGGGGCCCAATTTCTGGAGCTGAACTGTTTCAGCGGACAGCAGGTGAGATGTCGCCGCGCACTGCAACCATCCTATGGCGGTCAACGCTATCCATATGGCGCTCCACGGGTGCCAAGGCCCAGGGGCGGATTCTCCAATCAAAATGCCCGCTACGCGTTCGTGCCAATGGGAGCTCAGAATGAAGCCCCCCCCCCACACAGAGTGCAGTCAAATGACCCTGACTTCACAAATAAGGTGCATGTTATCGACAGACTTATTAAAGCCGTCCACCACCTCAGCAATGTGTCCCGGGACGATCATCCTCCCTCCTTGGACAGAATAACCCACAATGTGGCCACAATTATTAAACCTGCTTCCCCCAATCTCCAAACACAAACTCTAATCGAGGGGAAAGCTAGGAATTGGGCCTTCACCACCATCCTCATCCTCAGAGATAACTATCAAAAAATCATTGACTCTGAGATTCATAAACTCAGTCAGTTTTCTTCATCGGATTGGAGGGGTCCTTTTGAGATAGCCACAACATGGGCCAAAGGTAATCTAGGCAGACGCCTGAGACAAGACACTTTGGACCGTGCCCAGGCTGTCATAATCGTCAGGCTGACAGAAACTGCCTCCCCTCCTCCTCCTGCTGCTGTTGTTGCTGCTCCTTCTCTTCCAGCACAGGCAGCTGACCAGGCATCATCATGGCTCCATCATCACCTCCAGCGAACCAGCCTCTCCCCACGAGACCACGGAGCCCAGCTGCAACACAAGCACCTACCCCGCCCCAAAGCAGCGGACATCAGATCACCACGGTCGCCCAGATCCACGCACCGCCTCCACCCATGTCAGTCTCCCGGTGGAGACCAAAGAGACATGACATCACACCCCGCAAATTCCCTGCAGTGGCACCTGCACATACATCAGAAGACTGTAATCATTGGAGACTCCAATATGTGCCACCTTCCACCTTTTAAGGGTGGCAACGTACAAATGGACAGTTTTCCTGGAGCCAGATGGCATCACGCCGAATTCCTCCTGAAGACGGCCACTTTCTAGACGGAACCGGAGATTCTCCTGCTTTACTTTGGAATAAACAACAGATCACAGAGGGATAAACAAGCCCCAGTGACAGAGATGATCAAAGCCCTGACTGTAACAGGACAAAGGTTTCCAAACGCCATGATCTTCGTCCCTCATGTCAGCTTTTCACCCAAACTTTCAAAAAAGCCGTCCTCATGCATCTCAATCAGCACATCCAAGAACTGACAGATTAAATTCTTCCATTTAGTGGCGTGTTTGATCAGAACGACAACGTCCACTGGACTGCAGCAACAGCCAAGACGCTGGAGCACCTGGTTAAACCAACACTGTCACAGAGGGAGGGGAAAGATGGGGTTATTAACCTGTGTGAGGACTTTGTTCTTCCTCTTACACAGCTCTCCCTGCTGAGCAGAGGATTTATCTTCATCCCATCCAAATGTAATAGTAAGATTTCAATCCAGACATGATTTACAGGAATAACATCGAAGGGATTAAGTTAAGCATTCACTGTAAGGACAAAGACAGCATCCAACATCAGCCTTTCACGCAGAAATCGGATTGGCACCCTCTTCTGCGACTCTCCCAGCACAAATTAACACTTTAATTAATCGGGATATCTCCTATTTTGAGAATGGTTTTAAAATCATTCACAATGCACCAAATCTGAGTGGAGATGAAGCAAGAGCTTATAAAGAATTGATCCAAAATAAAGACATTGTGATTAAACCAGCCGATAAGGGCAGTTTAACAGTCATTATGGACAAAAAGATTACTTAAACGAAGGTTATGGACAATTAAATGATAACACATATTACCTCAAACTTCAGAAACCCATTTATCCGGGCACAATCCTCATGGTAGACAGACTTATTAATAATTTACCAAAAAAGAAATTCATTGATCGGAAGCAAAAAAACAGACCTTCAGGGAACCTCGCAACCGAGGCCCAGGCGGTTTTACATGTTGCCCAAAATCTATAAAGATCCCCAAAAATGGACAATTCCATTTAAAATTTATCCGGGCAGACTCATCGTTTCAGGTTGCGAAACTGAGACTTATAACACAGCAGAATATTTGGACTTCTTTTTAAATCCGCTATCTAACAAGCATGACAGCTATCTTAAAGACGAGTACGATTTCATTGAAAAAATTAAGCAGATAGTAATCCCAACAGATTCCTTACTCTTTACTATGTATGGAAGAGATTCTGTAGCATAATTAAAAATAAAGTCAAAACCAGAAATGCTTTTTTATTTTCTAAATGAAGCTGCATTTTTTGACTCAAAATTAAAATGAAAAACCAATCCACCAAAATCCATTTTCATTTTCTTCAACACCGCTAATGCTGTCACTTAATTAAAATGATAAAGAAATGATATTTGACATTTTCAAAAAGTTCTCTGGTAAATGTGTAGCAAAATTCATTTAGAAATGTCTAATTTGACAAATGGATTAACAGAAATGCTTTTTCATTTTCAAAATGTAACTGCATCAAATGACTCAAAGTTAAAATGAAAAATATATACTTCACAATGCTTTTTCATTTCTACTTAAAAACAGCTTATTTTGTGTCGTAATAAAAGCAAAAATGCAAAGAGGGGATTGCATTTATTTTAACATCCACCCTGCGAACACTGTTGCATATCTCAATTTGAATAAGCATTTCCAGAGGCGAGGCGGGGCGATGACGTCAGTGCAATCTCCGTGTGTCCGGCTGCTAACAGACACATGCTAGGAGCAGTGTAGCTTTGTGTTAGCAGCAGAGGAGAGGGCTTTGTGATGATTGTGAACTTCTGATGATTTTACACAGCTTCTCAGGACTACGTAACAGCACTTCCGCCTTCTGCTGACGCACCGCGGTTAGTTGACACCCCCCCCCCCTGACAAGTTTTTTTTTTTCGGACTGGCAGTTGCCTTCGCATAGCAGAATGCGACGCCCCCCGCGACCCGAAGCTCCCGATCGCCGAAGGCGGAAGTGCCTCTACGATCTGAGAAACCATCATATGAATTTGTGTTTCCAGTGGTGTCCAGAACAAAATAAAGGCTGATGTAATTCCCACATATTTACATCCAAGATGCTCATTGCCCGTTCGGAGTTTTAAGTACCTTCTCGGCTAATGTTTTAGCATATATTAGCATAATGCTAATATAGAATCCATGAGCTGCCCACCACCCAACCGGCGCCCTGTCTCCTCAAGCCAGTCCCGGCACTCAACCCAAGCAACCCAGAGATCACCGCGCAACCACAGCTCCCCCCCCACTACTCTACCCTCTACAACCCTCCTCACCCGCTATATTATCCAACCCCTCCTCCCATACCCCCCCTAATGCCCTCCCCACTCTGCGATGGGGAGGGAGAGCCCCAGAGGAACCCGGTGAGCCAGCCCCAAGGTCTGCTCCACCCATGCACTCTGGCACACATGCTCACAATCTTCTGGATGCCCCCCACCCCTGTAGCCACACAGTAACCCCTTCCGGCCGATCGACCCCCCCAGCGCCACACGCCCGACCACCACTGCAGCAGACATTATACCTACAAGCCTGGTCGCCCTGAGAGGACCAGGCGGGTAAAGACGGGCCACCCCTCCCCGACCCCAGCCATGTTTGGTGGTGTGGGTGTACCATGTGTGTGCTGCAGGTAAAATAGGAGGTCTCCAGTGCGGCGGGCCCTACCGCTGCCAAGCAGCAGAGCCCCCCCACTCCGGGGTCCCTCTGTGATTGGTGTGTATTTGCTGTGTGTGCTGCTAACATGCAGTGTGTGTGTCTAAAGTGGAAGTTAAAATTGTGGGGTAGACCAGTGAAAGATGAGCCGTACCCCCCTCCACCAGACCATCCCCACAAGGCCCTAGATGAATCTGGGTGTCTAATATGCGAGTAAAAGTGGAATGGAAGGCGGGCGCCAACGCGACCCCAGAGAGAGACACCCTCAGCGAGCCCCGGCAGCATGTCCCACCCATCCAGTTCCTGGAGCCCTGTGTGCCTGTGTGCAACGTTTGTTTGGATGGGAGCGGGGATGAGCAGACGGATGGGCACAACTGGGGGAAGAAGACTCCCCCGAGCGACTGGCCCCCCAGCCAGCCGTAGTAGGCGCCCCCCTTCCCAGGGCGGCCAGGCAGCCAGGAGCCGGCAAGCCTGCCGCAGATAAGCGCCAAGGGACAGTCACAAGGAAGGGGCCCTGTGCCAACCCAGAGGGGGCAGGAGGTCCAGCCCCACCATTCATGCCCTGACTTCCCTAAGGGACTAGCACACCGCCCCCCAGGGCGCAACCCCCCTTCCTAAAAATAAAATAAATAGAGAACCAAAAATAGATAAAAATACATTAATAATAATAATAATAAAAGAAAAAGCAAATTAAGAATTAAATTCAAAAGAAAGTAATAATAATAATAATAATTAAAAAAAAGAAAAACAAGGGAACCCCTTACCACTGCTGTGGATGCATCGCCGAACCCCGGGGGGCCAGGGTAAGTGCCAAACGCCCAGCTGCAGGCGAAACACAGACCGTGGGCAGCAGGCCCCAGAACCCCAAGCCCCCCACCCCACTCCACCCCCCCAGCCCCCACCATGGCGACCAGCCACCCGGTCAGCCGCACTGCCTACCCTGTGCCCAGAAGGCACCAACCCAGGAACCCCTGCCAAGTGCTGGCAAAGTGTGCCCCACCCCCACCCAAGCAACCAGAGAACAGTGGGCCCAGGTCATTTGATGCAGCTTCATTTTGAAAATTAAAAAGCATTTCTGTTAATTCATTTTAACTGTCAAATTAGACATTTCAAAATGGATTTTGCTACACATTTACCAGAGAACTTTTTGAAAATGAAATGTCAAATACCATTTTCTTTATCATTTTAATTAAGTGACAGAATAAGCGGCGTTGAAGAAAATAAAGCATTTTGGTGAATTGCTTTTTCATTTTTAATTTTGAGTCAAAATGCTGCTTCATTTTGAAAATGAAAAAGCATTTCTGGTTTTGACTTTTATTTATGCTACAGAATCGCTTCCATAACTATGGACATTGATAGCTTATATACACAAACATTTATCACATAGAGGGAATTGCCAGTATTAAGAGGATTTTTCAGAAATATCCGAACACAAAACGACCAGAGAAAGAACAATTGGAGTTATTAGAAAGTAACCTCAACAGAAATGATTATGAATTCAATTTTTGTACAAATTAAGGGCACACAAATTTGCACCTGCTTATGCCAGCATATTCACGGCAGAGTGGGTTAGGGGTCAACCATCAAACTCATGTCAACATGCCAAGCCTCCTCAGTTGACTTTTTAGACACCACTACATTTAAGGGAAGTAACTTCCACACCACACAAAATTTACACATCAAGGTATATTTTAAACCCACAGACTAACATGCCCCATTACATAAAACCAGCTTTCATCCCAAACACTGACTCCGGACCACTCAAGGACACTGTACAACCACAGAAACTGTCAAACTGGAACTACTGCTGCTGCCTTTTTGACTTTATTTTATTCCATTTCTTTATTTAGTTATGTTTATTTATTCATACAGCTACCTTAAATCTACCTTCTTTTTATTATTTATCCTATTACATTGCTAGTTTGCACGAGAGCACAAGTAACCGGAGACAAATACCCTGTACATGCGCTGTACTTGGCAAATAAAGTGATTCTGATTCTGATAAAATCATTTTAGCTTACATGAAACAGAGTCTCCAGTCCATTCTCGTTAGATCCAAAAATCCATATAAGACAAGTACTCCTCAGCTCCACCATCAGCAGCACCACAAACCCAGGAAATGTATCACCAACCATCACACCAGTACAGGCTTTCCAACATTTGGCTCCCTTTCCATCACAACCACAAACGCAGTCTACATTATCACCTGCACACACTGCCATATTCATTATATCGGTGAAACAAAACATTCCATCCATACCCCTTTGACACAACACCTATATAACATTGGGGCAGGTCGACTTGCCACCCATTTAGTTCAACATTTCCAATCACACTCATCTACCCACCTCATTTCCGGTTTGGAAAATTACGACCGCTGGACCACTGGGCAGAGGAGAAGGGCCGAAAAGATCTGGATCCACAAACTTGGGACAACCACACCAGGGGGACTTAACGATGAGTAACCACTCCTCTGTATGCCCCTCTCTCCCTTCTCCCCTACCAAATCCTCTCTTGGAAACGTCTTTTATTAATTACCAAACAAAAAAAATGTATTTCAAAACAAGTATTATCCCCCCCACCCTTTTTTTATTTATTTTATTTTATCTCATATGAAGTCTTTTAAATGGAATTCCATCTCTTAGAACTCCACAGGTTCCTGTTAACGCACTCTGGAAAGAACTGGCCTTCCACCCGGGAAACCCAGGACCCAACCCCAGTGAAAAATCGACTTTTCTTTGTGTTCCCTCCATGATATAAACCTCAATATCAGCCGGTTGGCCAGAGCAAATAAGTATGTCCCTAACTCCAAACCCAAACCCCTAACCCAACACCCCTGCCATCATTCCTGAGGGTCCATCATCCATCCAGAGCCTGCTCACATGCAGAACAGTTTGGTTCTGCAGCTGCACGTTCGCGGACAAGGAGAGACTGCAGAGTGGTAGAGACGGCTCAGAAAGACTGCAGAGTGGTAGAGACGGCTCAGAAGATTGTTAGGTGCCCTCTCCCCACCCTGACGGACATCTACTCTGCACGCTGCATCACTAGGGCCTAGAACAGGGGTGGGCAATTCCAGGCCTCGAGGGCCGGTGTGTCTGCATGATTTCCAGATAGTCTTGCCCTACTCATGGCTGATTACCTGGTTCAGGTGTGTCCAGCCAATTAGAACATGCCAGAGCAGGGTATGCTGGAAAACATGCAGGAATGCGGCCCTCAGTGCCCACCTCTGGCCTAGAACATCATCAAGGACAGTTCACACCCCGGCTCAGACCTGTTCCACCTGCTGCCCTCTGGGAGGCGTTACAGAGGCATCAGAACCAAAACCAATACTCAAAAACAGCTTCTTTCCTCAATTCTAAAATGTGCAATAGCACATTCATCTGTGCATGTTTATATAAATATATGTATATATGTACATATGCTTATCCATACTCCTGTCCACTTAAGCGTCTATCCAACGTCACCACTCTACCTCATTGCTGCCTCTTGCACATCTGTTGAGTATGCAATTTTGCACACAAATTTCAGACATTCTATATAACAGTCTATATTTATACATACTGATTTATATACAAATCTTGTTATTTTTGTTATTCTTGCACTGAAATGGTGATTCTTCAATTTCATTGTACAATGGACAATGAAAATAACAGCAAATCTAATCTAATCTAACACTTCCCATAAAGGACTGGGCAGCTTTCTTTGACATTGCTTCGTCACGGGCCAAAAGAAATCCGGGCCCCCGCTTAAGGCAGGAGACGTTTGATCATGCTCACACTCTTATTGTGGCTCAACTAGCAGACCTCACTAAAGATGCTGCTGCTGCTGCACCCCCACAAGAGGAGGATCCAGCTGAAGGCCACCCCAGACCACCACATGTTGCAGCAACAACTGATCTTTTGGACGTGCAACCACTGCTCACGGAGGCCTGAAGCTCAGCCCCCACCACTGCAGCACCACAGAGGACCACAGGCACGATCCAGGTGAGAGCAGAAATACACCCTCCACCAAGAAATGCCACACCATCCCACAATTCAGTGGGCACATGATGACAGAACCTCCACAAGATGATTGGCTCTTGGACTTCATCCTGCACCAGCCATCGCCTGACAGCCCCCCGGAGGTCTCGTATCACAACTGAAAGAGCATTTTCCCCAGAGGAGGAGGACTCCACTGATGAAGGAACCAGCTACGTTGGAGCTTCATCACCTCCAAGTCACATCAGTGAGATCCTGCTGCACCTCATTCCAACATAGTCCTGGAAGGGCCTCACCTCCACCCAGCTCTGCACCTGCCAAAAAGACCCAGGCAAAGCTGAAGCACCTCCCAGCTTTCTCCACAGTTGGACTGATGTCCAGTGTGCAGACTCGACTTTGACTGGACAACCCTGAGGACAGCCTCTCTTCCCCGTTTGCACGGGTTCCTGCAAAGAAGGTGTGTGAACCCACCAGACATCCCACCACACCCAGAAAGCTGCAGGAATGGGAGAAGAACATCATTCTGGGAGACTCCAACATCTGCTGCTTCCTCGCATGTATACTAGAAGACGTCCAGATCAACAGCTTCTCTGGCGCCAGATGGAACCATGCAGAGTTCCTGCTCCAGAACGCCACCTGTGTGACAGCGGTGGCAATAACAGGTCGCAGAGGGACAGAAGAGCAGCACTCCTGGACGTCAGAAGGGCGCTTGAGGCGGCTCGGGAAAGTTTTCCTGATGCACAAATTTATGTTCCTGCCATTAACTTTTCCAAAGCTCTTCCAGAACAGGACAAGGTCACCCTCCAGACCAAAGAATACATCAGGACTCTGGATAACCACATCCCTCCACTCCCAGACAACCAGTTCTCCACCAATGGGGACAACATCCACTGGAGCCTGGACACAACCAGAGCTATGTTGCAGCACTGGTTGCAGGAGGTAAACTAAATATTCCCTTAAGCCTGCTTAGACAGGAAGGGAATGAGGGTGTCATTAATCTATGCAAGAGGTTTGTTCTTTCTGATGCACAACTCTCTACTCAGCAGAGGCTTAACCTTCGTCCCGACTAGAGGCCAAAACAGATATTCTAAAATTTTCAGTGCAGAAATCAAATCCAAGAATATCACAGACGATCAAAATAAAAATTATACTATAAGACAAAGAAATGTCAAAATTCAAAACCTTTTTTTACTCCAAAATCAGAGTGGTCTCTTGCATTGGGTCAGCTCCCAACTGAGGTGCGCACACTCATCCAAAACGACATAGAACACTTTGAGCATAATTTCAAAAGAAAATAGCAAACCAACTTTAACCGAGGATGAAGAGAAAGCTTTGAAAGAGTTGTGCAGCAACATGAATATCGTCATCGAACCTGCTGATAAGGGAAGTGCAGTGGTCTTCATGGACAAAAACGATTATTTAAAGGAGGGCTACAGACAGTTGAATGATAAAACTATTACTCTAAGCCAGAAGAAACCCCATCTATATGGAAACAATCCCCTTAATTGAAAAAATTATCAACACCTTGTACAAAAACAAATTGATTAATGCTAAAAGAAATCATTTAATTGGCCCCCCCCTCAGCCAAGAGCTAGGCTCTTTTATACGCTCCGAAAAATTTACAAAGAACCACAGAAGTGGAGCGTACCTTTTCCGATCCCTCCAGGTAGACCTATAGTTTCTGACCGACAGTGAGGCCTTTGTCCACAAAACTATGACAGTGACATTCAAGACACATGTGATTTTATTGACAAAGTGAAACAACAGCTCATTCCACAGGATTCAATTCTATTCACTATGGATGTTGACAGTTTATACACAAACATAGACATAGTGGAGGGGATAAAGTCCATCAGAAGACATTTTCTGAAGTATCCTGATCACAGACAGTCTGACAAGGAGCTGCTGCAGCTGTTAGAAATCAACCTTAAAAGAAATATATTTCACGTTTAATGATGTTTTTTTCTTACAAATCAAACGGACTGCAATGGGTACGAAATTTGCACCGGCATATGCTAATATTTTTATGGCAGAATGGGAAACCACCATGCTATCCAGATATCTAGATGATATTTGGGGAGTATGGACTTATTCTGAGCGAGAGTTTGAGATGTTTCTGAGGACACTCAACAGTCACAATCCATCTATAAAAGTCACACATTTTCCATGGATTTTTTGGCCAAACAACATTTAAAGGGGATACTTTCCACATCACTCACCGATTGGACATCAAAGGTTTTTTTTTTCAAACCCACAGACACACATGCTCTCCTACACAAACCCAGTTTTCATCCAAGACACACTTTTGCTGGATTAATCAAATCACAGCTCTTAAGATTTCACTGAATTAGCAGTCAGCCATCAGACTTCAGGCAGGCTACAAAAATATTATTCGCATCCCTGGCCACTAGAGGGCACTCTCGATCCTTCTAAAGAAAGTGCTTTAAATCCTTCCTTGTAACTAGACCCATCAATCTTTCACCCATCATGCCAGTAATTGTCACATATTCTCCATTCTCTCTGAAGCTGTTGACCCATCAGAACAAACTTCCAGAATCTCACTCAGGAGACAACAATTCTGAAATACCACAGAATCATCTCAGCTTTCAGAAGAAATCAGAATCTCTGATCACTTAGTGAAGGCGATAATCTTTTCCTCTAAACAAACATCATCTAGGAGTCACACACAGTTTTTCAGCCAAAAAGAGTGGCTCCAAAGCTTCCATAACCACAATGTTTACCCCTCACCATCAGGGGGCACTGTGTTTATTGAATCACCTGTACTAAATGTGGGTTGCAGTGTGTGGGGTAAACTCCATATCAGTAATTGAGACCAACCCCAGATGGACAACAGCTCGGAGACGCAGAGCTGAACGGATTTGGCTCACAAGACTTGAAACCACATTTCCAAAAGGGCTCAATCAAAAGTCCCCTTAACAATCGCAAAATTCAAATTTACATTTATCTGGTCCGATTCTTCAACCTCCATACCCCCTGCCCCCTCAATTTCCTAACCCTAACCAAAATTCATTTAGAAAAACTTAATAAACACGTAAAATCCAAAAAGCAGGGAGGGAAATCAGTTTCCCCCAGATATATTAATTCATATTCATATAGGAGGAGGGAGGGTGACCTGGGGACTGGGTGTCAAGATGGCCTATGCATTAATTTTCAGCCGTATTCCCCCTAAAACTAACTTCTTTTATTTTCCACCAAGAATACATGAGAGCTTGATAACCTTCAAAAAAATGAAACATAATTAAACAGATCTCAGAAATGTATGTTAAGAGAATCCTGTTATTTTAAACTTTTGCAAATATTGTGCTATTTACTATTTTACTTGTTGAATACTGTTCCCAGAAATATCAGAAAATAAATATGAAATTGAACTAAACGTACCAATGGCGTCACCAAGTCATCCAAGCATTGAAGTGTTTGCTTCTCAGGAGCTCACCAACCCTCACCTGCACACCATCACCTAATTGAATACTTCTACCTACCTCCACCTACCTGGTGGGGTAGAACTCATGTTCTCTCTATACTGCCCCCTGCAGCTGTGGAGTTGATCCTACCTGGAACACACCAACTCAATGTCAGGAGCAAAAGAAAGAAAAGAAGTCAAGGGAAATAGTTTAATCTTAAAACTAACCCTGTGCCTGAGATTTGTTGATCAGCGTCTGCTGAACTTACTGTCCAAGAGGACGCTCAGAGGGGAACGAGCGTCTTCAGTCTGTGCACCGAAGCAGTGGACCTTTCCCACTGCCGCATTCGGCAGGCATCATCCATTTTTCACAAAACTTCTTAAAACCCATTCTCATTGCCAGGCCTTTCACACAGCATGAGACCCTGCTCTGCTGGTGTTTTACTCTTTTACTGCTTTGCTTTTATCTGGTATTTTCATGTCATTTATCTATACTTTTTCCATTTCGTCATTTTAACCTTTTAGCTTTTATTTTTATTGTGTTTTTAAACTGACCTCATTTCAAAGCACCACATGAATTATTAAAGCTTAAGTTTAAAAAACAAACCATAAGTGGCCAGAGTGACATCACATGACCAGTTCACTCCGACCTTGACAGATGACTATGTCATCAGCTGAAGCTCTGCTGTGATGTCTCCTCTACTAAATATAGTTGTATTTATCTGTGATGTCCGTGTTTTCATCAACAGTGACCAAAAATGCATTACATGACTGGATTCTGTCTTCATTTGACGCCCAAGTCTCCTCAGAGATCTTCTATCTTCCATTGCAATCCTTGACCTTTGTATTGGCAAAGGTCGACTGCTTTTTGGGAACAAGACTTCTGCAGCCTTCAGCATTATTTTTTTTTACAAGTTCACCATCTGAAAAGGGATTGGATGTTTGCTCCAACTTGTCTGCATTAAGAGAGCTGTCACTGATCCATCACTGACGTCACAGCAGCTGCTGTAAATGCAGTCTCATATGTTGAGTCTCATTGTGGGCCCAAATATTAGATTCTTTGAGACCTGCAACCGGCTCATGACCTTATAAGCCGGGTGTGTTTCTGCTTATTTGTACAGCTAGCTGTTCAGATGGTGGGCCCACAGCAAACGTTAAGGACATTTATCTTTTGAAAAAAATGCAGTTTTACACAACCTGGTCAAATAAACCCCAAGGTTTCTAACTGTGGAATTGGAGGCTATACTTACATCATCCAGGGAGACTATCTGAGCAGACAGAGCATCTCTGAGGTTTTTAGGACCTGCTATAATGACTTCAGTGCTTTCTGGGTCCAGAAGGTCATTAATTGTCATCCAGGTCTTGATGTCTCTGATGCAGGCATTCAGTTTCATAAATACTATTCTAACCAACCACTGGATAAATTGTTCGTGAAATAATGTGAAATAATTTCTAAATCCCATTATACCATAGCAATTGCAGCATTGTAAAACAACACGACATAAAACAAACCCGGTGTGGCTTTGAAACATGTTTTATTACAAAAATATAAAACTTATAAACAAAGGGAAGAAAAACAGGAGATGAGCAGATTCCTGTACAATGAATTGATCTTGAATGTTTTTTTTTTCAAGCGTTTGTGTCCTGTATGTGCAGCTCAATAATCATGTTGTTCCTGTGACTCGTGCACTAGACAGGAAACCAATATACACCAGTTAAAACTGTTAAACAGTGTCACTATGACAACCGCACAGGAAGCTTCATCTCTTAAGAACACTGGAAATTGTCTAGGTGTAGATTTGAAATGTATATATATAAAAAACATAGCAGCCAGTTAAGGAACTAGAAACCACTCTGATGACCTCTGAGTCACATGGCTTCAACAGAAACTTCAAGGACTGGTGAGATAAGCCAACCCTAAACCCAGAATCCAGCATTACACTGCATTTTTGACTAAATAAACCCCCCCCAAGCGTCTGCGCTGCAGCCGATTACTGTTCTGATAAGAAACTCAAATAATGCAACAGTGTTTACTTGAGGTAAATGATCTCAATAAGTCAGAAACGAGTGCAAAGCAGCTGTGTAACAATTCAGTAAGGGTGTAACGTTTGACCAATGGATCAGTCCATCATTCCAGTCCAATGTGTGGACAGACTTTGAATAAAGTCATGTGACCATCCAGTGTCTAGAATGTTCCCTTTGGATTCTTTGGATGTGGGAAAACAACAGTGGAGAACTTTAGGAAACTAACATGTGAAGGGATTTGACATTCATTCTAGTTGATTTGTTTGTTTGGACACATATTTCATTTAAACTTGATGATCTGGAAGAAATCCAAGAATCTGGAAAACTTCACTGTTCAGTCGCAGGAATTTCTGTCTGAGTCTCACTGCTGGAAGTTTAGATGAAGGTGATGTGGATCCACTTTAGGTCAGAGAATCGGATCGTTAAAATAAATCGTCACACCCCTACTATTCAATGAACACAGAGGAAAAAGAGTGGGATTTAGGGTCATTTCATCAACAATGATCCCAACACAAGTGAGCAGAATTTGCCCATCTCCGTCTTCTTGCAAGTAACTGGCCCCAATTAGGTCAGACGCTGAAAGAACTAGCCTTTGACCAATAATAAAAAAAAAGATGCTACGATCTATGGAGCCGTTCTGCAGCTCTACAACACGTTTACACGATGTTAGCAGGGCACGGCTTAGCTGGCATGTCAAAAGTGCTCCCTCTGCCACAGCACGCCGGTATCTCTAACTGGGAAGACCCTTCTAGAGGAGGAGGTAGCACACCCTGGGCAAAGATCTGCTGCACATATTGCCTGGTGGGGGAGACAGAAACACGATGGTTATACAGAAAGTCTCAAAGTAACATACCTGGATTGTCTCTCATAACTCACCAGGCAGGGCGTGACATGACGTAGTGAATGTCAGGCCTTTGAAAGCCATTAAAGGTGGACGATGCAGCTACAGTGTAGGCCCCCATGTTTTTAAAAACGAGCCAGTCACCAACTTGCATGTCCGGCAGACAACACTGCTCCACAATGCGGTCAAGGCCGTCACAGGTTGGGCCCCAGATACTGCAGGAGTACATGGTCTCATCTGGTTTAGGCTTCTGTCCAAAACAACAGAATGGAAGGGGGCAAAAATAAACTACTGAGTTCACGCGTGCACAGCCATGATTTTTTTTTGGCCTTTTCTAACCTTGTGCAGCACTGGATAACAGTGAGCATGGTCATAGAGAATGCAGTTAAAGGATCCATACACCCCATCATTGACGTAATACATCAGAGTCTTGTTGTCTTCCTCTGCAGAAGAGTTTATGGTTAGAGTTTAAGGTTAAAAAGCATTTCCAAAATAAAAAAAGCTTCAGTCAACAATATTACCATCAATGGGAGCCTCTTCATCAATGATGACCTTCTTGGCGATAATATTTACAACCAGTGTGTACGCAGACGCCACATAGAACCGCCCGGGCTCGGCAATGATCCTCACACCAGAGTCAACGGGAAAATACTTGTCCAATGCGGGGTTTATCGTTGCTGTGATCTAAAAGAAGACAAAAAAATACTGTTTAATATTTACAACCACTCTTCCTTTTCAAATCCTAAAATTCTTATAGCTGTTTGATAAACTTTTGAGAATCTCATGGGGCTTCATACCTCTTCAAATGAAAGTTCAGTATCTTCTGAACCAGGGAAACCCCCTCCAATGTCTAGGAGATCCATTTGGAAGCCCAGCTCCTCCTGTGAGTTCAAAGAATGCTTTTATTTTCACAACACGTTCTAAGCTGTGTCTAGATGTCAGCAGTCCTTACTTACACCCATATCAAAGACACAGCGTGCGTCTGCTATGGCCTTGACGAAGGTCCCAGCATCAGTGCAGCCACTCCCAACATGGAAGCTGACGCCAACGACATCCAGCCCCAGCTCCTTGGCACGCTCCAGAAGGCCCCGACAAGCTTTTATCGGGGCCCCAAACTTTACGCTCAGACGACAAACCGCCTTCGAGTCATCTGTGGCAATACGCAACACCAGTCTGCACCAAAACAAATGTATTATTAGAAGGGCCGCAATGCAAAAGCGTAGCATTCATTTCTTAGAGGTAAAGAGCCTTACTTGGCATTGTCATGGTAACGAGCGACTTTCATGAGTTCCACTTCACTATCAAAAGTCATCATCTCCACTCCGTGGGCAGATGCATACTTCATCTGAGAAACTTGCTTACAAGGATTGGCATAGATGATTCTGTTTGGATGCACTCCCAAGGACTGAACAAGCTGAATCTCTGTCTAAAGCAGGAAAACAAACTGCATTGAAAACTCACTTCTACTACAGAGAAATTCTATATTAGACTTAATAAGGTTTCTTTAAAGACACACCTTGCTTGCACAATCAAAGCCAGTTCCAAGAGACGCGAGAGTCATGACAACAGCCCGGCTGTCGTTGCACTTGACGGCATAAAAAGGTGTAACACGGGGTAACGCCCTCGTCCAGCGGAGGTGTTTTTTCAAAACATCTCCCAAGTCACAGACGTAAAAAGCATCCCTGTCGTCCTGCAATATCCAAACGATACAGTTTTTTAGCTGTAGTGTAACTAAAACAACAGCCATTTTCTTTATCTATCACCATTCCAGACAGCATATCACTTTGCCAATGATTGACAGCACAGGATGCTTACGGTCAGGGATGACTCATTGATCTTCTGCTCAACAATATCCCAAGCAGAAAACCCTTCCTCAAGGAAAGAAAATTCAAGTGTGGGCACTTCAGTGTTCATGGTAACGTGTGACCTAAACAGAAATGAGAGGCTGTCATCATATACAGACAGGTTGCACAAGACCAAAGTTCCAAATGAACAAGAAAAAAACAAAAAACTTACCTGGATACAAGAGACACAATTATTTGCTGTAGTTAATCAAGTCTTTGAGGCCAAGGTGGTTCACCGGTGAAGAAGTTAAAGCCCTTTAAATAAGACTCAATGCTAGGGCCTGTAGAGGAGCCGCGGTACGATTTCCTACTGTGGAGATTCTGTCAGAAGAAAAATAAGTCACTGAATCAGTGAATGAGCAGCAAGATGAGCCATTTTACATCTACAATACGCTGCACGTGTTCAGCTCAGACCCCTGAACCTCCTGTTCTGAGTTAGTCTCTAACTTTCAGCAAAGCTGCCATTTTTCCAAGAAAAGCCATGATAACGACACGAGGCCCAAACACGCCCACGAAAAACCGTTATCCAATCACAGACAGGGTCCGGCGTCATGGGAAGAGGATGAGCCAATCATTGTCCGAGCTTTTCGTGATGACGTCAACATACCGGTTCCGCCTGGACTGGTAAATGCATGTGCCAAGAGACGAGCTCTTTTTTCCATTTACTAAAATATTTGAATAAAACCGGACTTAAAGCGTAGAAACAGAAATGTTTAAGATCAGAGTCGCTGACGACATCAAACCAAAGCCAGAGGCCTGCGCTCTCCTAGCTTTAGCAATGTTAGCAAAGAAAGCTAGTTAGCAAAGCCATGATGTAAAACAGCCACGTAACGCTTTTGTAACCGCGTCCTGCGGTTCAATTCCTAATGAGATCCACGTCTCTCTTAGCCTTAAACAGGCACGCGGGCCCGACCGGACATTAGCCTGGTTGTCGGTACTTTAACCGAAAAGAACATCGTTACAGGCGAATTTAAGCGTACATACATAAAAACTGCAGCCGATTCAACGGCTTGTTAAAAATTCTCCTTTACCTGAAAAAGCATTTACAAAGAGCATGTCCATGAGACCGAGGACCGGGCGTTAAAAAGAGTGGTATCCCCGCCGAAAAGAAGCGCGTTCTTCGCGACGCCTTTCTGCCGGCTGACTGCCTGGGAAACCCGGTAGCAGAAGCAGAACAGACTTTATAGGGCGGCCGTTACCATGGCAACGCAGCCAGCTCAAACCGGCCCACGCTATATTCAGAAACCAGTTCAAGCTCGTTACTTGATCCACGTGGTGAGACATCAGACAAGGGCCACACGGAGGTTGTTTAAAGTTCTTTTGAACGTTTTTTCTTCATGTGTTAATCATTTTGGACAGCCGGAACTCTGTCCCGGTGTTAAAATTCATTCCAGTCAAGTTGACCTTTCAAAACTTGTAATAACCCCTTCTCCCCATAACCATTTTAGTCAGAGGAGACACTAATTACACCATTGTTGATACGGGATGCTGATGTGGAAACAGAGTAAAATACCAGATAGACAACAGATGAGCATGTTTCCTTTCTTTGGAGAGGACTGAATAGAAACTTCAGGATTCACTACATAGTAACCCTTGTTCTATCTTAGATGACCCCACCCTTCCATTGACGTGTTCTCCCTACCATGACAAAGGTGGAAAGATTTCATGTAATCCATGGACACCAGTGAGGATCACAAATCATTGACGAAAAACGGTTCAGCGCACTGTCTAATGGGTCTAGATGACCCAACTCCCAATGGTAAAGTGCCTAGGATAGCACAAGGGTTAAACAAGAGACAGGTAAATGGACAGCCATTTTTTAAAGACCCACTCAAATGAAAATAGTGTTTTTGGTGCTTTGGCATGTTCTTGTGGTATTTTAAGATGTTAGAGGACATATAAATAGAAAATTAATCTTAAAACGGCCTTTTTATGGATTTCTTTATTCAAATAGTCATGAATCAGAAACTACAGAGCCTTCCAGCTGTCAGTAGCTAAATAAATCTGGTGAACCGTGCGCACGGATTAACCAATTGTGCTTGTACTGTTGCGCCTGAACACGGCCTGTGACTAATGATAACGTCACACGTCATCATTACTGGATGAACTTCAGCTGGAATAACATCCGCCTTTACTCTGTCTGGACCTGACTGGAAACACCAATTCACGATTGGTTGCATGTTTTCTCAGGACTGTTCATTCAAAAGCCGCCTCCGCCCGTCCCAAAGCCGCTTCTCTGCTTGGAGAGATGAGATGCACAAAAGTTGTCAAGCCAGCCTGAAAATTTATTATTCTGATCTTCACATGTCCAAGAAAGCAGTCATTTAAAAACATATATTCAAGCACAAAAAGATCAAAGCTGAATTGACGTCAAACTGAAGAGAAATCTGCTCATGTCGGCTACATCAGGTTACTGGCTGATTTCTGTTTATTCTGGTTTTGTAGACTTGAGTGAGCCACTGTCTTTGTCATGGTGTTTTGGGTGAATTGTTAGGAACACTACACCCGGAGCTTGTGATGACACGTTGTCAATCATGTTTTTTTGTTGCAGAGAGAAACAGTCACTGATTTGGCAACACGAAGAAGGAAACTGGGCAACCGTTTTGTCGTCAAAACTCATTTGAGCAAAAAGTACAGATGACAATTTCAACAAGCCCAACTACTCTGTTCACCTTTTGTTCAGTCGTCTTTATACCAAATACAATCGCACAAGCACAAACCCTGTGTGTAGCACTAGGATGAATTTGAAATCCAGTGAATACAAAAATATTCCAGCAAGAGACAGCAGGTTCTCCATACTTCTCTGTAGTTATTCATAGCCCCATTCTGAGAAACTATGAAACATGAATAAACTAAGCTTCCAAATGTGTTGAGATGTGACTTTTCTAGTCCACTGGTGTCTGTGGGCAGCAGCTGTACAAGGCCCGTCCTCAGTAAAAGCTTCTTCCTCCCCGGCCTTTCCCACGGACACTCTTCAGGTGTCCAGCTGAGCGTCTCAGTTTTTTCCTTTCCTGGTGGTGCTCGTGTTCAGCCTGTTGCTGCTTCATCTGTTTGTCGGACTGCCAGAAGACAAAAACGGTGTTACATGACAGCCGCCGTGATGCAGGAATTGAACCACAGACTAACTGCTAACATGTTTTCTTTTCAGAAGTAAAAAAAAAAGTGAAAACGTGGCCCAGATCAAATCTCCTGTACAGTCATAACATGGATAATCATCTTTTTAAATATTCGCCAATGTTTCGTTAACTCTAAGAATCAGTATCATATTTTTAGTTTGCATCTGAAACCAGGGCTCCAAATGAACTCGTTAGGTGAGTAGCCAAGGTAACATCCAAAGTCTACCAGCCAAACAAAAATGATTCATGTTTTTGAAAGCAAAACTGTTTTTCCTTTTATTTATAAAGTTCAAGTTGATGATTGCTCTCTGGCGAAAACAAAACACTAATAATAATTGAAAGTGTCGTCTTCTGTCAGGTTTTATAACTTTTCAGAAATGCAATTATTTTAACGAAAGACACTTCTGATCTCTGAACCTTTTTATGAACACAAATCTTTCTTTGAAACATCTACTTTTCATCAAAGCTCTAATGTTTATTTCTGGTCATGGTCATTTATTTACAACTTAACAAACTTGAATTAACTTAATTAAAATCACCAGTGTCTTTTTCAATGTAAAACAGAAGAGTAAAGATTAAAATTAGTGATGAATAGAATAATTACTTTAAAGTTGTTTTAAATTGTCATGCATAGAAAAACATGCATATGTTGAAATATGTGCAACATGTTGCATTATTGTGTGTTCCTACAGATCAGTGTGTTGTAATTTTGAGTCTGTCATTTCAATGACATGGAACTACAGGTCAGTGTGTGTTTGCGTTGGCTGAGGTCAGTGTGAGCAAATGCTCGAAATTACCAGCAGGCATGACTGCAGCAATAGTGAGCTCTTCATGAAAGCACAAAAGTACAGAAATTCCATGCAGCCCCTGAATGCCCCCTCCTGCTGTGGCGTCTGTGACTAATAAATCTGCACTACAGTGTCAGCATTAAATGTTTGAACCAGCTCTGGGATGGATCTTGGTGGTAGCCAAGCGGTAAGGAGGCAGACACTTAAAAGTCATGGTTGTGAGTTTGAATCCCTTGTCAGAGTTGATGAGCAATGCCTCGCCTGGAAGAGGCGGGTGTTCATTTAGAGCCCTGTGGGAACTTATGCTAACTTGCTGGGTATTACATTTGTGATGCTTTGCAACACTGTGAAAACTCTTTGTTCTTTTCTTTTGCTAATTCTACTGACTGATGAGGTGATATATAATCAGAAATCTGCCCAGTCTTAGTCCATGAATGTTCCAGTGCTAAACAATGACGAACAGACCTTTTTTAAAGTGAAGGTGAGCTGTTTGCTGCCCACTGCCGTGTCTGCCACACTGATTCCTTGCTGCTCTTCCAACTGCAGGCGATCCTCCAGAGAGGCTCTGGATGAAACACAAACACATTGCACACACTCTGCAACATTTTCAACAGTATTTCTATACAATATTTAAATAAACAATCACTGAAGAAAAACTTACTTTTGAAGTTTCTGCTTGTGAGCCATTTCATTGAAACTTCTAAACTCTTCTCCACTTTTGAGATTATAAAACTGGGGCTGATTTGTCTTCTTGCTTTCTGCCACTGAGGGAGTTTTCTTGCCTCTGCTCTCTTTCTTCTCGAGCAAAACTGTGTTGCTGTCCATTTCCTTCCTTTCTTGTCTCCAGCGGTGTTTGTCTTCTTGCCGCAGCAACCTGCGCTGTTCCCTGACCTCCTCCAACCAGCTTTTGTCGTCATCAGAGCTCTCCTCCTCAGAGCTGACTTGTCCTTCTGGCTCTTCTGCATCTTCAGCATCCTGGGTAACAAAAGTTAGATACGAGAGGAGCCTAAGAATTTCTTCTTGCAGTTCAGCCCTCTCATTTTAAACCTTTAACCCGGCGCTTTAGCTCCAGCTGATTCACATTGATCATACGGTGTGCCAAAGAGTGTGTATTATTTAGGATTTCCTGAAGACATCTCAGACGTTCCCCCATTGATGTTGTGTCTTTCATGTCCCCCAGCCGGGACTTGAACCGGGGGCCTTCTTGCTGTGAGGCAAGAGCGCTAACCACTGCGCCACCGTGCAGCCCCTTTCTGTGTGGAGTTTGCATGTTCTCCCCGTGCATGCGTGGGTTTTCTCCGGGATCTCCAGCTTCCTCCCACCGTCCAAAAACATGCTACATAGGTTGATTGGCAACTCTAAATTGTCCATAGGTGTGAGTGTGAGAGTGAATGGATGTGTGATTGAGGATATTCCACCCTGCGACAGACTGGTGACCAGTCCAGGGTATCCCTTGCCTACGCCCAAGTGGCCGGGATAGGCTCCGGCAACCCCGTGACCCCGAAAGGGAAAACGGTTAAGAAGATGAATGAATGAATCTCAGACGTTAAAGGGTGAAACGGTTAGAAAAAAACATTGTTTGGGACAACAGTCATTGACTTACAAAATGTTGTGAAAATCTTGTCATCTTTCCAGTAAACTCCCCTAAACATCGCCGTCATGTCTAACAACAGACTTACGAACAGTGTTACCTGTTTGTCCGCCGCCAGCTCAGCCAGCTGACGCAGCTTCTTCCTTCTTTTCTGTCCAGCTTTGGAGACGATGGGGTTGAGCAGGCGGAACTCCTCACTCTGCTCATCCACCTGGTAGTCGGGATTCTCAAACATTCTCTTGAAACGGTCGTCTCCGAGAATGCTGGGCATAGCCTGAACGAAGTAAAAAAAAGGGAAAAACACCAATGAATGCTGCAGCCATTTAACTGTTCTCACAACTCACTGAACCGCCATTCCCTGGACCCTGCAACCCCCAGGCCGTGCAGGGCAATCCTAGGCCGGATTTGCACACAGATGGGACGGCATCAATCTTTCTCTTGTAATCACTCTCCTTCATAACCCTTGACCCCATCAACATGGTTGGGAAATAAACAACAGTAACTTTGCCCTCTCTCCTGAATTCCCCTTTATTCCCATTTCCCAGCTCGTTCCATGCGCAGCAGCGGGGAATGGAACAGAGCGCCATGTGCAACAAGAAGACTAGAAGAGAAAACATCAGGGCAAAAACGTAGAGAAATGAGTGACACTGGAAAAAGAAGCAAAATCCAGAGAATTTATGGTTATGGTTAACCATAACTTTCCATAACCTATCACTGAATTTACAAAACTAAAAAAAACAAACCATTTGAGTCTGACTATTGTAGTCGGGCCGCTAAATCCAACCCAGACACCTATTGGAACATCCAAGTTTGTCTGACTGTGTTGGTGTCTGACTGCAGGAAGGTATGGAAGCCTACTGGGTTCAATTCATAAAAAAACAAACACAGGGGATCTTTGTTCTCACTCTTTTTTGATTATTGCTTTAAATTTTTTAAGAACTACTAAAGCAAAGAACTACAAACCAACCAACCTCATCTGCTCATGAAAACTACGAGATGATCTGCAATTAAAAGTAGAAAAGTGTCCGCGTCACAGACATGATCTGTTTAGTTTCTGTCCTCGTCACCACATCACCGTCTGTTCTTCCTACTGACTTTATCCACAAAGATCACTGAGTAAAACCTTGGATGTGGTTCTATTGACCGGTAGGAACTGCTTATTTTGGTCTGTGGTGAGGCAGAAAACCAGTTCCAGCCGGAGTTTTTCCTTCACATGAAGCTGCAGAGGCAGAAATCAGAACAAAGTTATAGAGAAGCTGACAAAGTTGACCACACCCCCAACGAGAGTGTCCAGCGGGTCACCCACAGACTTTGCTGCTTTGTGTCAGGATTGACTCACAAGCCAAATGAATAAATAAGCAGTGCATCCTGTCCGATGTTGAACACTTGTGTCGTGTTTTTTCTGTAATGTTTACGGATAAAGTCAGTAGGAGGAACAGAACAGATGGTGATGTGGTGACGAACACAAACAGAAAAATGTCTGTGACACGGACACTTTGATGCTTTTGTACTTTCAATTGTGGATCATCTCATAGTTTTCATGAGCAGATGAGGTCAGAGTCCACCATGTTTGGAGTTCTTTGCTTTAGTAGTTCTTAAAAAATATTAGGATTCACAGAAAAGATGCGATAGAAGTTCCCCCGTGGATGTTTTTCTTCAATTCTTTTACTGAGTACGATCTGTTTCCATAGTAGCGCCATCATTTCCACCCGCTTTCTAAAGTTCTCTGGCCATCTGCAGCGTTCAGCAGCCGGGTCTCTCCAGCCCCGCCTCTCTCATGCTGCTGATGTCCAAGGAGCAAAGTCTGCATTTTGCAGGTTTCTGCTGCAGAATGCGCTTCAGGTCTTTCAGTGGCCTCAGTCAATACCTCTCCTTGAAAATCTGCTCGTCGTTAAAGCTACATTTCGTAGCGTTTCACGATCCGTGTCTGATTTGAAGTTGAACTGACGATAACTCGACTGCTTTAAGGCAACGTGGATTCCCACTTCTGATAGCGTGAGGTGGAACTTCTGCCACATTTAAGTTTGAATCTCTCTAAATTCTGATTTTTTAATGTATTCTTCCATCCAAAACATTAAAATTACATAACTTTTCCAAAACTTTACAGGGCTGTACACAAACATGTTTGTACACAAACATGTTTGTGTACAAACATGTTTGTGTACAGCCTTCACTTTATATAACAGTTGTATTTTGCCATCTTCAAGTGAAAAATAGATTTTCCAGAAACTGGAAGACAAGTTGAGCCTTTTAGACACCAGTTTGCGAGAATATTGTCCCATTTCAAACTGGTCTGTTGCCAAAAAGTTAGGGACCACCGTTTTAGAGGGCTCAGACCATGACAGACATACGATGAATTCTTTTGGATCATAAATGGAGTGTGACAATATCAACAAGTGAATTTGTGTTTTCATACCTTTCCCTTCTTTTTCTGAGAAGCCAACTCTGCATCCTCGCTCCCCTCTTCCATCAGTTTCAGTGCCAGCTCTTTATTTACCTTTGGAAGCTTCTGTAGCGGTGAGAAAAGGTTATACTTTTTATTACACACAAAGAAGCTCCTTGTAGTATTCAGTCAATAACTGTTAATAACTGTTAAGATTTGTTCTGATGATATTAAAATTGGTTTGTAGAAGAAACTAAGTGTTCGAGCAACTTCTTACATTAATCTGCACTCTCTGGGTTCTGGAGTCCTCAATCTTCTGGTGGATCTTCTCTTTGCGGTATTCCTCATAAGCAAAAGGATTTGCCATGGTCTTTACCTGGAGCCGAAAGCAAACAACAAAAGTATTGAGATGTGGCTTTTATGTGGGTTGTGTGTAAGTGGTTTGCATGCATGTCTACACTTGCATCCCAAACAATTTTATATTCAGCAATATGGAGTAATCCCATTCAGCAGACCTGTCAAAAGTTGCAGACAAAGTACGACACCAAAGGCAAAGTACTTTTCAAATAATTTAGAAAACTAAATTCATTTGTCTTTGCTGAAAATCAAAAGTTTTTCCTGAAAAGGAAAGGTTTCGTTTGTTTTGTTATGCTGCACTTTCAAATTTGTAATTTCTGTAATTTTGACAGGGTATATTTTATAGAAAGCAAAGTCTTTTGGGATATTTAAAAGGTCTGTTTATTTTCATATAAAATTATCTAAAAGTAAATATATTTGAATGTTTTTTTGTTTTAACTTTTACCTTATTTTTCTATCTTGCAGAAGATAATTTTATGAAGAGCAAAATAATATTTAAAGTTAATGTGGTTTATTACAGAATAATTTTCCTGTCTCTTTTTAAAGTTTTAAAAATTTATTTTTAGTGTGTTCAATAAATGTCTTTACTGTTCGGCCCGCGCCTTGAGTGTTTTGAATTTTGGCCCACGTGTCATTGAGTGTGGCACCCCTGGGGTATGGAGTTCTTGGGATGCATCTAAGCAGACCTCTAGAACATGACCTTTTTTCCAAATGGCGCAACAAATAAAAATTACAGGTTGCACAAGTGTGGCCCACTTGATGTGGAAAACACATATCTCCGCAACTTTGAAAGTATCCCTATAATTAAACAATGAACACACATGGAGCAACATTGTGGTCTAAAGCAATGACAGATATCAAAAGCCGCAAGCCAACATCTGCGTCCATATAGCCCTGTATGTTTCTGGCTCCATTTGAAAAGCTGTGGTCAGGCAATTAGCTGGCTGTGCTTTGACAGCACAAAGACAGGACATAAAAAAAATTAAAGAGAGAAGAGAAGGATGGGGCTAAGAATCCAGTTTAAGGGGTCTGACATTTTCCTTTCATACATAGTTCGTAGTTCATACCCTTTTCTTTTTTAGGTAATCGTAAAATATTCTACGGTACACATATAGAGCAAGGGTGCTTATTACGTCGATCGCGATCAAGGACGTGACAGTAGATCGCAGGCCATCGAAAATAATAATAATAATATATATATATATATATATACATATATATATACAGCCCTTTTTAGCCATTGGTAGAACTTCTTGATATCAGCCACTTCATTTATGGTCCGGTGGTACATCCCATTGAGGGGTTTCTTCTGCCATGAGGATCTGTCCTCCAGCACTGCATCCTCTGCACTTCATTGCCCGAGACATTCACTGAGCACATTGTCAGCTTGATGTACTCATGCATCTTGGATGTTTCATCCTGGATAGTGGCTTCTACGCTCACTAGTCCTCGGCCTCCTTCCTTGCGGCTAGCATACAGTCTCAAGTTGCTGGATATGGGATGGAACCCTCCATGCATGGTGTGGAGCTTTCGTGTCTTAAAATCCGTGGTCTGCATCTCTTCCTTTGGCCATCTTATTATTCCTGCAGGGTATCTGATAATTGGCAGTGCGTAGCTGTTTATTGCCTGGGTCTTGTTCTTGCAGTTGAGCTGGCTTCTCAGGACTTGCCTTACTCGTAGGTATTTAGCTGTTGCAGCTTTCCTTGTTGCCTACTCCATGGTTGCCATTTGCCTGCGGAATTCCAAGGTACTTGTAACTGTCCTCAATGTCTGCTATTGTTCCTTCTGGGAGTGAGACCCCTCCTGTGTGGACTACCTTGCCTCTCTTTGCTACCATCCGGCCACATTTCTTGAGCCCAAATGACATCCCAATGTCAGTACTGTAGATCCTGGTGGTGTGGATCAGGGAGTCAATGTCAATGTCGCTCTTAGCATATAGCTTGATGTCAACCATGTAGAGGAGGTGACTGATGTTGGCCCCATTTCTGAGTCGGTATCCAGTCTTGTTGAATATTTGGCTGAGGGGGTTCAGACCTATGCAGAACAGCAGTGGGGACAGAGAATCACCTTGGTATATCCCACATTTGATGACACCTGTGCAAGTGGCTTCCCATTGGCTTCAAGGGTGGTTTTCCACAGCTTCATTGAGTTTCCTATGAAGGCTCTTAGAGTCCTGTTGATGTTGTACAGCTCCAAGCATTAGTGATCCACGTGTGTAGCATTGAGTCATAGGCTTTCTTGTAATCAATCCAGGCTGTGCACAGGTTGGTGTGTCGTGACATGCAGTCTTGAGCAACTGTTCTGTCAACCAGGAGCTGGTGTTTGGCTCCTCTGGAGTCTCTACCAATGCCCTTCTGTGTGTTGCCCATGTATTGATCCATGTGCCTATTTATCTTGGTTGCAATGATGTCTGACATGAGCTACCATGTTGTGGAGAGACAGGTTATTGGCCGGTAGTTGGATGCGACTGCACCCTTTGAGGGATCCTTCTGGATCAGGATCGTTCGCCCTTCCGTTACTCATTCGGGGTGAGTCCCATCTCTTAGCAGCTGGTTCATTTGTGTTGCCAGGCGCTCGTGGAGTGCGCCGAGTTTCTTTCAGCCAGTAGGCATGTATCATGTCAGGGCCTGATGCTGTCCAGTTCTTCATACCTGAGACTCTTTCTTGGATGTCTGCCTCGGTGATGGTTACTGGACTCTGTTCATGGAGGTTCCTATGTTATTTTCTCAGAAAGACCAGCCATTGGGCATCGCTGTTATGTGCTTTCTCTTTCTCCCATATACTTTTACCGTACTGTTCAGTTTCTAGCCTTGGTGGGTCTACTCAGCTGTTTTGACCAGCCGACCAGTTCATTGGTTTCTGTGAGTGTGGTAGGAATTGCCCTCAAAGCTTCATTCACAGCTTCCAGGAGACTTTCAGGCGGTACATCACTTGACAGTTGTAGCTAGTGTCAGGGTTGCCTAGTGTTCATTCTAGACATGATTTTGTCTTTCAGGTTAGTTGCTGCCTCGCTCAGCGTATCTGTGGTTGTTGGGGCTGTGTACCCAAGCTCAGGGTGGGAGTGTAGTATAGCCTACTCTCTGACCTGCTGTTCTGGCTTTCTGTGGGGGCAACTGTGGGAGTAATTTTTAGGAAATGTAAAACACACAAGACCACTGAAAATCTCCCTCCATGTAGGGCTCCCCCCAAGATCTCACCCCATGGGGTCAAAATGATCACAAGAACGGTGAGCAAAAATAATGGAACCACAAGGGAGACTTAGTGAATGACCTGCAGAGAGCTGGGACCAAAGTAACAAAGGCTACCATCAGTAACACACTACACCACCAGGGACTCAAACCCTGCTGGGCCAGACGTGTCCCCCTGCTAAAGCCAGTACATGTGCAGGCCCGTCTAAAGTCTGCTAGAGAGCATTTGGATGATCCAGAAGAGGATTGGGAGAATGTCCTATGGTCAGATGAAATCACAATAGAACTTTAAGATAGAACTTTACTCATCGTGTTTGAAGGAGAAAGAATGCTGAGCTGCATCCAAAGAACACAATACCTACTGTAAAGCATGGGGGTGGAAGCATCATGCTATAGGGCTGTCTTTCAGCAAAGGGACCAGTACGATTGATCCGTGTAAAGGAAAGAATGAATGGGGCCATATATGGTCAAATTTTGAGTGAAAACCTCCTTCCATCAGCAAGGGCATTCAAGATGAAACGTGGCTGGGTCTTTCAGCGTGACAACGATCCCAAACAAGTTGCCCGGGTGATAAATGAGTGGTTTTATAAGAAACATTTCAAAGTCCTAGAGTGGTCTGGCCAGTCTCCAGATCTCAACCCCATAGAAAATCTTTGGAGGGAGTTGAAAGTCCATGTTGCCCAGCAACAGCCCTAAAACATCACTGCTCTAGAGGAGATCTGCATGGAGGAATGGGCCAAAATACCAAAATACCTTGTGCAGACTTACAAAAAACGTTTAACTGCTGTCATTGCCAACAAAGGGTAAATAATAAGTATTGAGTCGAACTTTTGTTATTGACCAAATACTTATTTTCCACCATAATTTACAAATAAATTCTTTAAAAATCAGACAACGTGAGTTTCTGGATTTTTTTCTCATTTTTGTCTCTTAGTTGAAGTTTACCTATGATGAAACTTACAGGCCTCTGTCATCTTTTTAAGTGGAAGAACTTGCATTATTGATCGCTGACTAAATACTTTTTTGCCCCACTGATCCATACATATCATACCTTGTGGTACAGCCTCATGTCCATGAAAAAACCATGCATGTATGCTCGCAGAAGAGATGATCCCACAAGATGGGATAAACCTGAAACAAATCAACAAACATAAGTCAACAAGAAACATGAATTAAAATAAAAAACAGAATTTTTGAATGAAAAATATTTTTTAAGGCATTATGGATGCAAGTAGACACTACGCAAGACTTTAGTGTCAGACTGGATCACTCTCGATTATATAGCACTCCAATACTGAAATTTAGTTAACTGAGCAAAATAACTTGGCAGATGAAAAATGTTACAATAATTTTGGTGAATTAATTTCTATGAGACACTGGGATGAGGAACTGGACATTTTCAGCTTTTAACAGACATCTTAGCTGTTTTTAATCCTGCAAACCTGTGAGAGCCCGTGGATGGAAGAATGCATACATTTAAGCAATAGGTTCTTCCCTGATGAATGTCTAATTTAAATACTACCCAGATGATCTTGGCTAGTGCAGTTATGCAACCAGATCACATTAGGGTTTTGCTTTTCATCAACTGTGCTTTGTGTCATTTGATGTCATTATTGCTGAGCCTGCCATTCAACCCCTTCAATGTCTCGTTCAATTCTTGTCTCCAACCCCACATTCTGATCTGAAAAAACAATTCTGTTGCAATAACCACAAACCTTGGTAAAACAAAATATGATTTTTGAAATTGAAATCTGAGACTGATTTAATATGAATTTTTATTTTCTTTCTTTAACTTTCTGGGAGAGACAAAAAAGTTGGAGCAGTATGGTCTCACCCAGATTTTCCAGGTCCTTTCGCGTGACAAATTTGTAATCATCATACACGGTAATCTCTGGGCTCTCCTCCAATTCCTCAGTGAGATTGTCAAGGAAAGAACACCAGCGTGGAGCAGGGCCAAGAGCCTAAGAAAAAAAATTATTTCAAGGTTAGAATTTAGGATGCAACAAAAGTCTCAAACTCATCTATATTTATTGAAGCAAAAACAGAAAACCCTAACCCATGTAAACTCTTTTCACTTAACTTTCCAATCAGTTGATTTTAAGGTTCTGTCTAATTTCGTTCATCCTCTGGCTGTGAAAATCGCATCACATGTCGGATTTCACAGTCAGAAAAAGCAGTTTTCAGGTCAGATTAATTAATTTTGTAACAAGAGCACAGTGGTTGCTTCTCTATTGCATTTTGTCAAGTTGAATGAACTTGATGACATCATCATCACTGTGGTGCAGTGGTACGGCTGTCGACCTCTGATCGGAAGATTAAGGTAAGACTTTCGCCCTGCCAGCCCGTATAGTACAGACCAAAAGTTTGGACACACCTTCCCATTAAAACGAATGGGAAGGTGTGTCCGAACAGGTGACCAGGTGGAAAGGTAGCAAGGCTAGACGCTTAGGAGCAGCGTTCAAGCTGTTCTATCCTGGTTGAGATGGGAGGAGAAATGGAGGAGGAGTCATCTTTAAGGAGGAGTTTGTTAGGAGTGTTGTGGTAAAAAGAGTAATGAGTGATGAGTCTGATGATAGAAATGGAAGGTGTGATGGTTAAAGGCCTGTTCACACCGGGAGGAATTTCGCCCGCGATTTTCGCCGACGTTTAACGCCTCGTGACTAAACAAAGGGCACCAATGAGAGTGTGCACACCGACGCGAAAAAACGCCACGCGTCAAAGCGTCACTTTTTAAAAAACGCCTCGGGTTCGTTTTTTTGGTTCGACGCGTCGCGTCAAAAACTATACGACCAATGAGAATGGCGCTTTTGCACACGTGTCTGGAGCTTCTGAAGTTACAGTAAAACACAACTTGGGGGCACTCAAACACAAAACTGCCTTGCTGAGCACACATACCAGCGAAGAAGATAGACGCCAAGTAGCGTCTACACTGCCGCGAAGAAATAATGACGGACATTCTAAAATTTCCCCGAACCAAGCACTAGTTGGAGCAACTGGTGCTTGAAATATTCATGTTTTCTTTGTTTGATTCTGACAAGCGCGTAAATACTTGCTCTCTTCTTCTGAGTGAAAAGCGACTTTAAGAAGCGTAAAGTTGCGCAGCGCCACCTTGTGTACAGGAGTATTTGTGTTTACATTAAGCGCCATCTAATGTCAGGGAATGAAATTGCATGTTCACTCGGCTCACCGTCAGCGAAAATCGCCTGGGTGTGAACACAAAAAACGTGGCGAAAAACGCTGGCGAATATTCGTCACGGTGTGCGGGCCTTAGTGTTAGTGGGTACGCCCCAAAGGTAGGATGTGATCTGGAGGAGAAATTCTGGTTGGACGTTGATGAAGTCATGATGAGCATCACTAGAAGAGAGAGAGTTGTCATTGGTGCAGATTTCAATGGACATGTTGGAGCAGGAAACAGAGGTGATGAGGAGGTGACGGGCAGGTTTGGTATCCAGGACAAGAACGTAGAAGGACAGATGGTGTTTGATTTAGCAACAAAGATGGAAATGGGTCAAGTGAATACGTTCTTTGAGAAGAGGCAGGAACATAAGAGTGGAGGTAGAAGCACCCAGATAGACTACATCTTGTGTAGACGGTGAAATTTGAAGATCAGTGACTGCAAAGCAGTGGTAGGTGAGAGTGTTTCCAGACAGCATTGGATGGTGGTGTGGTGGATGACTCTGGTGATGAAGACGATGAAGAAAGAAAGGACGAAGGCAGAGAAGAGGACAAACTGGTGGAAGCGCAAAAATAATGCAATATTTGCTTTGAGGATGTTGATAGAGAAGTACAGAGAAGGTCAGAGAGAGACACACTGTCTCTGGAGAAAGTTTGGGTGTCCAGACAGGAACTGTGGTCTTGTATGAGCAAGTCTGGAGTGACAGAAGTATGTTAGACCAGGGCAGGACATGGATGAGGGCTGTAAGACAGTGGTGAGGTGTTCTCTAGAAGTGACAGAGGAGTTCAAGGTGGAGGTGGGATTACATCAGGGATCAGCTCTGAGCCACTTCCTGTTAGCAGTGGTGATGGAAAGACTGACAGATGAGGTTAGACAGGAATCACCATGGACTATGATGTTTGCAGATGATATTGTGATTTGTAGTGAGAGCAGAAAACATATGGAGGAGAAGCTAGAGAGGTGGAGGTTTTTCCTGGAAAGGAGAAGAATGAAGGTTAGCGGCAGTAAGACGGAGAACATGTGTGAATGAGAGGAACCCAAGAGGAAGAGTGAGGTTACAGGGAGAAGAGATGAAGAAGGAGGAGGATTTGAAGGTTCTAGGGACAACAGTCCAGAGGGATGGAGAGAGTGAAAAAAAAGTGAAGAAGAAAGCAGGCAGTTTGGTATGGATGGAGAACAGTGTCAGGTGTGATGTGTGATAGAAGAGTTTCAGCTCACATTAAGCCAGCACAATAAATTGCAAATTTATCACGATAAATGATGTCACACGTGTATGGCAAAAGACAACGTAAATGGCGATAAATGGTTACATTAAATGTTCACATTTGACCAATAAGATGGAGCCTTTTTATGTTAGAATACAGCATTCTTTCATTGTACCATTGTTCATACGTTTCTTTCATTCTCAAACCCATTACAGCCCCTGAACAACTAGATATGACCTCTGTGATGCAACTCTGTACTCACAGGAATATAGAATGTGTTCATCTTTGTGTCTTCATTAGCTGTGAAGATCATACCTAAAAAGGAGACAAACAAAGTGAAGTGTATGTGACAAGAAACAAATCTAAATCAACATCAGAAAGAAAATGGCACATTTGTGATATTACGACAAAAGTAGACAAAAACAAAGCTGAAGAAAACAAGAACAGAAGGCTACTTTTTACAAGTCATACATCATAATTGGGTTGTGATATCTATTGTTTTACTCTTTGAATGTCTCAAGGATTCTGCTGCAAGCACACAGTTTCATGCACGTGTTCCTTTTACCTGAATTAGGATAGATACAAACATCATTGATGTTGGTTTGAGGCTGGATGGAGGAAAAGATCTTTCCCTGGTGAAAAGAGCAACAGTCAGCCACTATTGGTAGACGTTTTGCATGGCATTCTTTAAAAACAAAACATCCGGAAGAAGAATGTGTGGAACTTTGTGTAGATGTTCAGCTTTTTGTAGAATATTCTTTTTTCCCCAACTAATAAACCTTCACTTACATTTTTTATACAAATCCAGTTTGGATTTCTACTAAAATATATATAATACCAAGGCTTTCTGTTAATATATACACTAGATTACCAAAAGTATTGGCTCAGTCACCCAAATGATCAAAATCAGGTGTACTAATTGAATTAATACCACACAAACAAATGTTTTTTTATGTTTTGACAGAAAGTAAAATGGAAACATTTAAAGTGCAAAGTAGGAAAAGTAAATAAGCAACAGACGGTAATGTTTTTTTTTTTCTAATAATGTTTCTAGTAATGTTTACTCCAAGCGTTATTTGGAGCCAGGAATCATCTAACCAATTTAAAAAGACCAGTTTGGAGTTTGTGGTTCCTTTGAACATGTTGCCTGATGTACACCACGACTTGTACCAAAGAGCCCTTGAGAGGGATTTAGCGAACAATTGCATTCAAATTTATTTCCTCCACCCCTTTCCTCATAAAGCCTGTAGGGCTACAGTGCTGACAACGAAATATGTTGGAAACAAGTTTTAATACTTTTAAAAATGTTAATAGAAGAACATGTGTTTACTATTCATAATTTCATTTGGAATGAAAAAAGGTTAACATTTTATTAGTAAAGTTAATGAGTTTGATTCCAGTCTAAACAATATCTGGGCTTATAATAAATCCAAAAATTGATAATTATCATCAGTGGAGGCTCCAGATCTACTAAAATGCTAAATACATTTTTTTGTGCACCTCCCTTTAGCACAGTCCTGTTTTGCAGCTCTGGAATATCTTTCCGCCTTTTTAAATGGTTTGACTTTTTAAAGGTTTCAGCTGAGAAACTTTAACTTTTTTGCACTTTCATTAAAAAACAAGTTCAGGTGAATTCTCTTGAATTTAGTCGTAGAATAAAAATGAATTGCTAGAAATTAATCTAAAATGGGGTTAAAACAATCTTTAGTTTAAGAAAAAGGAAATAAATGTACTGTTTTTAATCATTCCAAATGAGTTAACTTTTTGTCACTGTGAACTGCTTGCTCTTCAAAAACAAGGAATTTTTATTTGAGGTATTTTAGGTTAATTTAAGGTTTGCCTAAAACAAAGCAAGATGAATGGATCAGCAAGTGTTCTTAAAGCTCTAAAGTTCAAAGACTAACTTACAGTATCTTTGTTCCAGATCTTTATAATTTTTGAGTCAGAAGACAAAACAAGGTCCAAATGAGTTTGAAAGTTGAGAGAAGTGATGGGCAAGTTGTATAGGTGGTCTTTGACCAACAGCGGGCAACTGGACCGCAGGTCATAAAGCAGCACCTGCAAAAGAAAAAGAAAAATCTTAACCCTGGAACAAGCACACAGATGGGGAGACAAAGATGTAAATAGGACTGAAAGGCTTTGCTTTTCTTGGGTTTCGCCGGTGAGCGCCCTGCGGCAGGGGCTCTTCCTGCAGTGTGGAATCACTCTCTGGTGGGCCCACCACCTGCAGCAGAGCTCAAAAGGAGCCGGTCCAATGTGCTTTATGTTCAGTTTTGTTTTGTCTATGTTCAAATGGAACCTGCCCTATGAAGATGTTTTCATTGGAAGATATTTTGATTTCAGGAAATATGACCTCCCAATGCAACAAATGAAAATGTTTTGTTCCCTAAAATCTACCAAATGTTGTCAAACTCTATTGTGAGTATTAATGTGAAACAGTGGCTTTAAAAGTTTTTAGTGTTGAAAAAAATACTGTTATCTTTAGGAAGTTTTTTCATTAACATTTAATTTAATGGTTAGTGACTTGAAAAGGATTCTGACTGTCATTTGCATTGAGGATTTAGAAGAAATCATAAAAAATATAATTTTCATATATTTGGGAGGAGCTGAACAAATGGTACCAAAACAACAAAATTACATGAAAATATACTAAATATATTTTATGCTCCAACATTTTATGAAAGAATATTATACAATTGCAATAAAGAAAACAGGAAAAAAATAAGCCAATAAATAGAAAGGAGCTCACCTGCCCAGTGCTTGTGCCAACTCCCATGGTGAGGGAGCCGTTAAACTTAAGCGCACTGATGGAAGGCAAACTCTGAACGCTGTCGACAAACATGTTTTGTTATCATGTAACACAAAAACAATACCACAACTGCAACCACAGAAAAAGTCAGGTCATCAAAGGCATCATGGCTATGGGTCTGATACTCACTCTGTTCCGTCACTAAAGCTGCTCAGGGCACAGTCCAATATCCCCACTCGGTTACGAACACGAGGGTCCCAACATTCCACTTTGCCCTTTCAGAAGTAAACAAAATATGAAGACAGCAAGACTTTTGATGGATTGTTTTGATTGTAGCGATTAGCCATGAACATTTCTGCTTATCATGTTAAAATTACTTTGCGTCTTAAAACCACCAAATATTTCTTAAGCAAAGAGGTCCCTTTAGTACATCATTAACCTAAAAAAAAGTATCATTTATTGTTATTCACTGGAGTTATTTCAAATATATTCACAGAAAACAAGTTCAGAATTTTATCTGAAATCTATCCAAATTTAATGCATTTAAATTTAGTTTTTACGATGACGAGGATTGTCTGCCCTATGCTGCAATAATTATATCTTTTAAAAAAACAAGGTGAAATATCATCCAAAGGAGAAGCTTGTGGTGCTGGTGTGTGTGTGGACTGCCGTCTGTCCCTGCTCGGTGTTTGTCTGGTTTAGCTAGCCTTGATAAGTATCACACATAAGACGTTTGGATCCATTTTCAGAGCCTATACTGATCGCAGTATTGGTCTAATTTCTTTCCTGTGACAGAGGAGGACGTTCATTCTCTACTGAAAAAGATTAAGCCCTCATCCTGCCCCCCTCGATATAATTCCCACCCCTGTCTTTCTAAAAGTGTTAGAGGTTCTTTTGTTGTCAACTTTATTGATCTCTCCCTGAAGTCAGTCAATCTAACCCTAACCCAGAACATATTAAAAGGGTTAGAGCATGCCTGCACCTGAAGACTTAAGGGCTCTGGAGCTTAGAGGGCTGACTATCAACTCTCAGTACTCCCTCAGAACCAGTATCTGCAGTATCACAACAAAACTCTGTCCCCTCCTTCAGACCCCCCAGCCAGATATCCCACAAACCATCACCACCAATTGTCACCTTCACCATACCATCCCTTATATCCACACGATCTATTTACTATGCAATAGGATCTATAATAATCTTAAAACGGTGCACATCCAGAACTCCTCCTGTCACCACCAATCCAGTCACAGCAATAAATCAACCAAACTGAATTTGGCACTCTAAAACGTTCAATCACTTTCAAACAAATCATTTCTTATTCATCACTTTATTTTAGATCACAATCTTAATGGCCTGTTTTTAACAGAGACTTGGAACTCTGGTCCACCAATCCCTCTGTCAGAGGCAACACCCCCCCTTTACAACTTCACAAACAAGGACAGAAAACAAGGCAGGGGTGGTGGGAACGCTGCCATTTTATCTGCAGGTATTGGTTTTAGAGACACCATGTTTAACAAATATTCTTCTTTTGAATATCAGGCCATAGTGTTTAATAATCCTGTCATTTTGTGTTTGATTGTGTACAGATCTCCTAAATATAATTCATCTTTTATTTCTGATTTCTCTGAACTTCTTTTAAAGTTCATGACTGCATAATTGAGAAGCCCCCTGAGAGAACCATTAGAGGGCGCCGTCTACACCCTGAAGTGGCTGCAAACTTTACCTCACACTTGGAAAATCAGCAACCATCTCTTTCATATCCATCATTGGACTCATCGATTCAACACTTTAATAATAAACTCACCACAATTCTGGACAAAGTTCCCCCGTTAAAAATACAAACGGTTAAGGAGAAAGCTCCACCGCCTTGAAGAACGGAAGATATTAGGAAACTTAAGACTGACAAGAAGGGCAGAACGGTGGAAAAATCCTCACAGTACATCACCACATTTTTAGAAACATGCTAATGCATTACAATAACTCCATTAAAAAGGCAAGGCAAGACTATTTCTCAAAGTTCATCGCAGAAAATCGTTCAAAGCCAAAAATCCTCTTTGCCACAATTGATAAAATAATAAACCCAACCTCTGGCCCACCATCCACCTTTGACAGTAAAACCTGTGAGGAGTTTGTAGTCCACTTTACCACTAAGATAGATGGCATCAGATCATCTATCTTACAGGGGAGGGATCAACGACCCCCCGTTGACCTTTCCACTGTACGCCCTCCTATCAGTGAGAGAACACTCCACAGTTTTGTCTTGATTGACGCTGCAGCGCTCCGACAAATGATGTCCCAAATGAAAACAAAAACTTGTTCTGTTGATCCTCCCTTTTTAAGTCAGTTATCACATCCTGTGAGGAAGAGCTACTGAACATCTTGAACTGCTCTCTTCAGACTGGAGTCTTCCCTGCATCCCTAAAGACTGCTCTGGTGAGACCCATTCTGAAGAGGCGATGTGTCCAATTTAAATCACTACCAACCTGTTATTTTTAAGAACATTTTTAGAAAAGCTCGTTTTTACTCAACTGAATGATTTTATTAATGAAAATAACATTTTAGAAAAGTTTCAGTCTGGTTTTAGACCTCACCACTCAACAGAAACGGCACTTGTCAGGATCTTAAACGATCTCAGGTCCAACGCTGACATGAAGAAAGTATCTGTTTTAGTCTTTCTGGACCTGAGTGCAGTCCGTGACACAGTTGACCACTCAATCCTTTTAAACAGACTTCACAACATGGTTGGAATTACTGGGACAGCTTTTAATTGGTTTAAATCTTACCTCATAGATAGAGACTTTATTGTTCATTTACCGTATTTTCACGACTATAAGTACTCTCAAAAGTCATACATTTTCTTCAGCCAGCAGGGGGCGCCCTATGAGCAAGATGGAGTGAAGAAGGGAGAGGGAAGGGAGAGAGACATAAAGGCCAAGTGGAACCTAACTGCAGTGCAACTGTCTGTAATTTAAAACTGTCTTTGCTTCTTCTATCTCATAACCCTTAATGATCTCAGTAAGGGAGGGCTAAGCAGAGGTGCAGTTTACTCACTCACGTTAACAGCATTATTGCCTATTTACCATGAACTAAGAAAACTAGCGTGTGGGAATCAACACTTCCCATGAGTCTTAGTGGTCATGGGCGGGGCTAAGCCCCAGGTCCCAACACTTGTCAACAAGACGGCTGAAGCCCTGTTTGAACTGCAGCTATCAGCTACATGGAGGAAAAATAAATCAAAACTAACAAATTTGCTCCCGCTGATTTTTTTTAAACACACATTGAGTATTTGTTCGTGTGTGTGCTTTAAGCTGCTGTTTTCGCTAGCGCATTTAGGGAGGACAAAAGCAGAGAGACTGGCGCAATCCTGCGTGTGTACTGGGTCCCACACTTTTTAATCTTTACATGCTTCTGCTTATTAAAGTCATCAGGAGACAAGGCATTCACTTTCATAGCTATGCTGATGACACTCAATTGTATGTAGCTGTGTCTCCTGATGACACTGGACCTATGGACAGCCTTTTAAACTGTATTTTAGACATACATTTTTACATATTTTACATCTCCACACAAGGACCAGACAAAATAGGCTAAATAAATGTCAGAAAACAGCAGAGTACTCACACAGCATTGGTCTATTTTACATTCTACATATTTTAGACATCTGAATGAACTAACTAAAACTGCATTTGACCATCTGAGACCCTTTCTCTGTAGAGCCAGAGCTGAAATCTTAATACATGCTTTTATCACATCTAGAATGACTAACGCCCTCCTTTCTGGGGTAAAGATAAAACTCTTATCACATGCAACTAGTCCAGAACTCTGCTGCACGCCTTTTAACGAGAACTAGGAAGAAGGAGCACATTACACCAATCTTAAAATCTTTGCACTGGCTCCCTGTCAGCTTCAGGATGATTTAAGATTCTTTTAACAGTTTTTAAGAGTGTCCATGCTCTTAGTCCTTCTTTTATATCCAACTTGCTTGTAACGTATGAACCTCCTAGAGTCCTGAGGTCCTCAGGCTCGGCCTGCTGAAGGTCCCCAAGGAAAAAGAACCAGGGCAGGGCCTCGTTTAGAAACTACAGGCCTCGTCTGTGGAACAGTCTACCTGAGGATGTGAAGGGCCTCATCCACTGTCCAGGTTTTTAAAAAGAAACTAAAGACACACCTGTTTAACTCATTTTTAATTAGATTCATATCTTTATATCTTTTCTAAGAATGCATTCATTTATTTATTATGATGTTTTATCAAATAATTGGATTGATTTTATGATATTTTATCACATACATTTTTGTTTAATCTAGAATTTAAACTCTTATATTTTACGATATTTTAACATATATTTATTTATTTAATGTCTTTTAGCCAAGCTAGACTGTTTATGAGTGTTTTCTCATCCTTAACTGGGGTGTTTGTGTCTAAACTGACAGCCCGGCCAACAGGAGAACAGGACAGACGGCACCTTGTGGGTTCTCTCTTCCCTTTTACTTTGTGTTTGTTTGTGTTTTGTTTTGATTTTCCTTTGACGGGGTTATTTAATTATTTTATTGCATGAACAGGGATTGTTGTTTTCTGAATTCCTTTTTGTTTTTATGCACAGCCCCTTGAGCTGTTTTTTCTATGAAAGGTGCTATATAAATAAAATTAATTTAATTTAATAGATCTCCCTGAATTTTAACATTTATTACTAAATAATCCTGAAGTGCAAACTAAAATGACCAACCTTATTTTAAATGTTGTTTAATAAAACCAAATTAAAATAGTTATTTCTCCATGAACTGGGAATTATTTAAACAGGAATAAGGCCAATTCTGAAGAAAGTTTGGTAGCACCTTCGTCAAACTAAGAAGGCAACAGGAACACAGAATAATCAAAGGCATTCAATACTATCTCAAAAATCTCCATGAATACAAGCTAAAAAATGACGCAGAAACATTTCTATAAAATCTATTTAAAGAAATGTTTCTGGAAAAAAAAAGTTTGTAGAAATGTAACGGCATCAAACTGCTCTGAAAAACGAAACTCCAGGAACTGACCGTTTTTCCCAGCAGATGGCGCACTTATAAGAAGTGTACAATGAGCGCATGTACTCCCGGATACCTTCCCTTGGACTAAGACTCAAAGTCTTATCCCCCTCATTCCAAAACCTCACAAAGAATTAATTATATTGACAGCTGGAGGCCCATCTGATGCATCTCAATTAATATTCAATTAGTACTTGATTTACTCGATTATTCAGGTCTAATTACAGAATAATCTTATGTTATTTCTATGTTTTTTCAAGGCTTTTGATACAGTAAAACATTTTTATATCGTTCTTTACAAAAATGTGGCTTTGGCAATACTTCTGCAAAGTAATCAAAACCTTCTCAACAACCCTGCCTGTTCTTCTAAACTTAAATGTGATTCATCTGTGAGATTTGATAATAAATGTGGAATCAGACAGGGGTGTCCTATATATTGTGTTCTTGTTCATTAAAAGGCATTTTCATTGCTAACAGATCCATCGTTATTTGTCAGCTTGCTGATGATGCAATTGCTTTTATTAAAGACAGCTCTCAAATTCAGTTAGCAGTTGATGTAATTAAACGTTTCTCTGTGGCTTCAGGTATTTCATTAAATCTAAAAGATGCAGGATTATGCTGGTTAAATCATGTAATTTTGATTCAATCCTCAATATTCCTGTAAAAAAACGTTTGTCACATATCTTGGTCATTAAAATAACTGAAAAATATATATCTCTTACGAGATCTGTCCATTAAAAGGTAGAATTCTCCTTTCCAGGCTCCCTAGAGTCACTTATGCAGCTCAGTCTCTACATGTCAGCTACTTCATAAGCAAAACTCTAGATAAATTGTTATGTAGCTTTATCTGGAACATCCATGCGGTCTTGCTGAACGTACATTTGTGGGAATAACAGCCTTTATTTCATCTGGACATGTTTGGAAGCAAATTCTCAGGTCTGTGAGGAGCAGCATTTCTCCATTCATTACCGCCTCCGTAGCTTCTCCTCTGCTCAGAGACACGGTCCTCCCGAGAGACACGGTTCTCCTGAGTCCAGCCGCTCGCTCACACAGTCTGAAGCCTCCTCTGAAGCGCTAACCGTAACAAAGCACCCCCCCCCCTCACGAAACACGAAGCTACGGGTCCGGCTGCTCTGCTCAGAGACACGGTTCACTCACGCGGAGCAGCTGGTCGCTCCAAAGCCTTCTCTGAAGCGCTACACCGTCTATACATGACGTAAAGCCAGAGCAGGAGTGACCCACGATCGGAATAAACTGTTTCTATGCACCACGATCGGATCAACAATCAGCATAGCCCAAAAGAAAGAAAAAACTTTGACCCGAATGAGTCTGATCATGTCAGAGTATTCCAAACGGCGTGTTTACATGAAACACTTTTATTCTGTTCATTCCGGTTACTTGTGACACTGATGACTCGTTTCTTGTAAATGGACAATAGTAGACAATGGACTTACATCAGAAGTTCCTGCTGCAAACAAATGATGGACGGGGTTGATGTCGCACACATTGTTCTCCCTAATAAAAAAAGGTTTGAGATAATAATCAGGAGCTCCACACAAGGACCAGACAAACTAAGCTAAATAAATGTCAGAAAACAGCAGAGTACTCACACAGCATCGGTCTGAAGTGAGCTCAGGAAGCGTCCCTGTTCCAGGTTCAGCCGGTAGACCTCTGAGCTGAAAGACAAAACCCACCAGAGGTACTGGGTTCAACTCCAGACAAAAAACGTTTCTAATCGCAGAGCTGGATTCTCACCTCATTCCCACAAAGTAGAGGTCACAGGAGGGATGGTGGTATGAGAAATCCCGACCAAACTTTGGAATTCTAGTTTTGTAATACTGTCCATGCTGCGAGTGGAATTCTACATAGCGGTCACAGTGCAGGAAGACCAGCTGAACACAAAAAGGAAAACAAATTATTTGTAGTTTCAAAATGCAGCAGTAGTAGGACGTTGATGGAAAACAGAGCATGTGAACTAACATCTAACTGGAATAGTTGGTTGAAAGAGGAACCTGATCTGATAAAGCAATGAACTCTAAATAATACGCTAAACAAACCAAACTCTGTCCATTCTATCATGCAGGAGATCATCTATGTATTTTGGCATCTCTCTCTCTCTCTCTTACTCTTTTTTTTTTTTTTTTTTTGGGGGGGGGGGGGGGGGGTCTGAATTATTCACCCTAATCTGAGCATCTAAGCTTTTCTCAAACCAGCCACTGTCTCTCCTGTGCTCCTCTTCTACATCCATGAACCTCCTCTTTAGGCTTTATCTGTTCACCATCATCATCATCATCACTGTTCCTCCATCTGCTTCCCTGCATGGATCTCCAGAACATCCATGATCTGTTCCTCTGATGGACTCAATGATCCATCCTGGTCAAAAGGAACCTCAGCATCTACATCTCTGCTGCCTCCAGCTCTGCTTCCTGTCTCTAAACCAGTGCTTCTCAAATAGTGGGGCGCGCCCCCAGGGGGGGGCACGAAGCGATGCCAGGGGGGGCGCGCGGTGGTGGCGGTTTTAGGCACAGGTTTGTCCGGTGCGCAAATTTAACGTGGGGGCAGCGGTGACAGCGGCTCAGTGCTTGGAAAATAATCTGGTCCACTATTCGGTTCCTATTGTCTGTTCTGTCTGTCCGCGGCTGCGCGAGTGAGAACGAAAGGGGAGGGGTGGTGTGGGCCCTGTCTGCCAGGGGAATCGGGGCACGCGGACCACTGCTACCGCTGCCTGTTGCCCAAGATCACCGCTCCCCTTAGATTCCTAAGCTCATGCTAACAATGTCATTCTTTATGAACTATTGTAGACATTTTGATGACGTGTCTTTATTTTCCATCCATGTTTTCTTTGTCTGCCTGTGGTTTAGTTGGTGTCAGACAGACATAAAGACAGCAGGTAATGCAGGAAAACAGCTGCACTTTTATGAGATCAGAAATAAACAATCCGTCATTTAGAAAAAAAAAAATCAGCACGTTTTTACCTATTTCTTCAGACTAAAAACGTTAAATATATTGGTGCTGCTGTGTTAATGTTTCAGATCAATTTAGATTTAATATTATTTATTGATTGAATTATTTTTTTCAGCATCAAATGGTTCAGTTGGTCAAAATGTTTCTAGTTTAAATAAGGAATGACAGATTTTTTTTTATTTCAGGTACTTTCAGCTTCTTTTCTGTTTTAGACTAGAACAGGGTTTCTGTGGCTAAATAAAGTTAATATTTGTTGAAAGTGGATTTATTTTGCTTTTTTCTTTTGTTAGTGTTAAAAGATACAATTTTAGGTATACAAATTTTATAGATACTGACCTGATGTATTGTCACCGCGCGAGTGTGTCTGTGTGTGTGTGTGTGTGGGGGGGGGGGTTATGGGGGGGGGGGTCAGGGGGGGCGCGAAACATTTTCTTTTCCTAGGGGGGGCCTGGCAAAAAATAATTGAGAAGCACTGCTCTAAACCAACAACATGGCTGCTCTCACCACAGTCTGCTCCACCGTTCCTTTCATTCTTGATGACACACCTTCCTCCACCCGTTCCAACCTGCGTCAACACGCCTCTTCACCTCTCTCCCACACAGTTACCGTCCTCCACCTCTGCTCCCTGGAACCTCACTGTTCCACTGAAGTCTCATTTACAGAGATCCGTTCTGCTTTCCAGGGGAAAACCTCCACCTGATCACCTCACCTGTCAGCCCGCCCGTCACCACTGCAAACAGGAAGGGGCTTAGAGCTGATCCTACCTTGAGGTCCTCAGTTATCCCTACAGCACACCTCCCCCACTGTTTTACAGTCCTCATCCATGTCCTGCACTGCTCTAACATACTTCTGTCACTCCAGACTTCCTCATACAAAACCACAGTTCCTCTCTCAGCCTCCTGTACAACAGGGACAGCTAAACGGATTAAAAAACAAAAACACTATAATGAACAGAACCCTGTATTTGTCAATAAATAGAGAAAATTAAGTATTTATGAAGATGTTCTTTTTTAATAAACTGAAGTAAATCCAGTCATACTGCCACAATTGAAACATAACATATCAAACAGTAAAGATTGTGGTTTGATTCGTGAAGATCATTGATCTTGATGAGGGAATCCAATCAGACGGGCTAAGTAATAATCCACAGGCCAAGAACAGACAGAGTTCAAGCTACCACCAGCAAACAGAAAGACCTTCATGCAGGCCTGAAAACAGTAGCAGATCCAGCAAGAGTCTCACCTTAGAGTAGTCGTCAGACAGCATGTCAAAAGCTACAACTAGAAGAGGAAAAACACAAAACATTAAACTTCTGCCTTCAGAATTTAAATGACAGAAACAGTCTGCTGATTTACCGTCAGAGTCTAAGCAGCGCTCAAACTTGAGAGACAGTTGGTAGGTGTCATAGCAGCGTATCCTCGGCTTATATGTACCTGAAAGGGTTTAATTTAAACAAGGTTATTGAGAAGTCTAAAGGATGACGTCAGACTGCAGCCTGAGGTCACACAGCAGGCTGTCGTCACGCAGCAGGCTGTCGTCACGCAGCAGTCTGTCGTCACGCAGCAGTCTGTCGTCACGCAGCAGGCTGTCGTCACGCAGCAGGCTGTCGTCACGCAGCAGTCTGTCGTCACGCAGCAGGCTGTCGTCACGCAGCAGGCTGTCGTCACGCAGCAGGCTGTCGTCACGCAGCAGCCTGTCGTCACGCAGCAGGCTGTCGTCACGCAGCAGCCTGTCGTCACGCAGCAGTCTGTCGTCACGCAGCAGGCTGTCGTCACGCAGCAGGCTGTCGTCACGCAGCAGCCTGAGGTCACGCAGCAGGCTGTCGTCACGCAGCAGGCTGTCGTCACGCAGCAGGCTGTCGTCACGCAGCAGTCTGTCGTCACGCAGCAGCCTGAGGTCACGCAGCAGGCTGTCGTCACGCAGCAGTCTGTCGTCACGCAGCAGTCTGTCGTCACGCAGCAGTCTGTCGTCACGCAGCAGGCTGTCGTCACGCAGCAGGCTGTCGTCACGCAGCAGTCTGTCGTCACGCAGCAGGCTGTCGTCACGCAGCAGGCTGTCGTCACGCAGCAGGCTGTCGTCACGCAGCAGTCTGTCGTCACGCAGCAGCCTGAGGTCACGCAGCAGGCTGTCGTCACGCAGCAGGCTGTCGTCACGCAGCAGTCTGAGGTCATGCAGCAGCCTGAGGTCATGCAGCAGTCTGTCGTCACGCAGCAGTCTGTCGACACGCAGCAGCCTGAGGTCACGCAGCAGTCTGTCGTCACGCAGCAGGCTGTCGTCACGCAGCAGGCTGTCGTCACGCAGCAGGCTGTCGTCACGCAGCAGGCTGTCGTCACGCAGCAGGCTGTCGTCACGCAGCAGGCTGTCGTCACGCAGCAGGCTGTCGTCACGCAGCAGTCTGTCGTCACGCAGCAGTCTGTCGTCACGCAGCAGGCTGTCGTCACGCAGCAGTCTGTCGTCACGCAGCAGTCTGTCGTCATGCAGCAGGCTGTCGTCACGCAGCAGGCTGTCGTCACGCAGCAGTCTGAGGTCACGCAGCAGCCTGAGGTCATGCAGCAGTCTGTCGTCACGCAGCAGTCTGAGGTCACGCAGCAGTGTGAGGTCATGCAGCAGGCTGTCGTCACGCAGCAGCCTGAGGTCACGCAGCAGGCTGTCGTCACGCAGCAGTCTGTCGTCACGCAGCAGTCTGTCGTCACGCAGCAGTCTGTCGTCACGCAGCAGTCTGTCGTCACGCAGCAGTCTGTCGTCACGCAGCAGTCTGTCGTCACGCAGCAGTCTATCGTCACGCAGCAGTCTGTCGTCACGCAGCAGGCTGTCGTCACGCAGCAGGCTGTCGTCACGCAGCAGGCTGTCGTCACGCAGCAGTCTGTCGTCACGCAGCAGCCTGAGGTCACGCAGCAGTCTGTCGTCACGCAGCAGGCTGTCGTCACGCAGCAGGCTGTCGTCACGCAGCAGTCTGTCGTCACGCAGCAGTCTGTCGTCACGCAGCAGCCTGAGGTCACGCAGCAGGCTGTCGTCACGCAGCAATCTGTCGTCACGCAGCAGTCTGAGGTCATGCAGCAGCCTGAGGTCATGCAGCAGTCTGTCGTCACGCAGCAGTCTGTCGACACGCAGCAGCCTGAGGTCACGCAGCAGTCTGTCGTCACGCAGCAGTCTGTCGTCACGCAGCAGGCTGTCGTCACGCAGCAGGCTGTCGTCACGCAGCAGTCTGTCGTCACGCAGCAGGCTGTCGTGACGCAGCAGGCTGTCGTCACGCAGCAGGCTGTCGTCACGCAGCAGGCTGTCGTCACGCAGCAGGCTGTCGTCACGCAGCAGTCTGTCGTCACGCAGCAGCCTGAGGTCACGCAGCAGGCTGTCGTCACGCAGCAGTCTGTCGTCACGCAGCAGTCTGTCGTCACGCAGCAGTCTGTCGTCACGCAGCAGTCTGTCGTCACGCAGCAGTCTGTCGTCACGCAGCAGGCTGTCGTCACGCAGCAGGCTGTCGTCACGCAGCAGTCTGTCGTCACGCAGCAGGCTGTCGTCACGCAGCAGTCTGTCGTCACGCAGCAGTCTGTCGTCACGCAGCAGGCTGTCGTCACGCAGCAGGCTGTCGTCACGCAGCAGGCTGTTGTCACGCAGCAGGCTGTCGTCACGCAGCAGTCTGTCGTCACGCAGCAGGCTGTCGTCACGCAGCAGGCTGTCGTCACCCAGCAGTCTGTCGTCACGCAGCAGTCTGTCGTCACGCAGCAGTCTGTCGTCACGCAGCAGGCTGTCGTCACGCAGCAGGCTGTCGTCACGCAGCAGTCTGTCGTCACGCAGCAGGCTGTCGTCACGCAGCAGGCTGTCGTCACGCAGCAGTCTGTCGTCACGCAGCAGTCTGAGGTCACGCAGCAGTCTGAGGTCACGCAGCAGTCTGTCGTCACGCAGCAGTCTGTCGTCACGCAGCAGGCTGTCGTCACGCAGCAGGCTGTCGTCACGCAGCAGTCTGTCGTCACGCAGCAGTCTGTCGTCACGCAGCAGTCTGAGGTCACGCAGCAGTCTGTCGTCACGCAGCAGTCTGAGGTCACGCAGCAGCCTGAGGTCATGCAGCAGCCTGAGGTCATGCAGCAGTCTGTCGTCATGCAGCAGTCTGAGGTCATGCAGCAGTCTGAGGTCATGCAGCAGTCTGTCGTCATGCAGCAGTCTGTCGTCATGCAGCAGCCTGAGGTCATGCAGCAGTCTGTCTTCATGCAGCAGTCTGTCGTCATGCAGCAGCCTGATGTCATGCAGCAGTCTGAGGTCATGCAGCCTTACCGGTTGCCAAAATGTATTGACCGTCCCTGGAGACTTTGATGGAGGTGCAGACGGTGGGCATCTCAAAGTCCTGGATGAGCTCAATCCTTCGCTGCACATCTGGATGTGGAGCAGAACCGTCTTAGTGATGGCAAACGCTTCAGGAACAGACTATAATTGAAGAGAAACTCACCCACATCCTTCTTCTGCAGCTGCCTCTTTCTCCGGTCTGACAACCACTTCAGAAAGAAAAACACCAATGAACGCAGAGACTCAGACTGCATGGGAGCTGTGAGCTTCTGCTTGACTGAACAATAACACAACGCCAGTCCTCTGTGGTGAAATCCCCAAATAGTGCTTTCTGACAGAAATTAACAAATAAAAAAGCAGCTCTTGGTATTTTTCTTTTTTTTTTTACAATCGTGTCAGGAAGCTCATGATGAGACAAATCCACCATCAGATTCACATGTTCGCACATCAGCGATGTAACGGAGAACGGCCAAACAAACGTCACCCACGTGGCTGAACTAGGCTAGCTGTAAACAAACGACGCTTCGGGAACGAAAAACAGACAAAGCTCACTTCTTACCTCCGGAAGGGACTTTCCGTAGCTTAAATTATAAATCTTTACATCGTTTATGCTGGAAACCTGCATTGTACTTCAAGAAGAAGTCTGTTGTCACTCAATACAGAATTATAACCATGCTTCAACGAAAGCCGAAAGAGAGAGTGTGGCGCTAAAAAAGGTCCGACTAGAAACAGAGTCGTTTGTTCAGTTCCACCTGTCTGTGTGTTGATCAAATGAGAGGGTAGCTTTTATAAACCCTCCCTCCCTAAAACCCCCTATAAAAATAAAAAATACACGCTTTTTTAATTTCTTTTTTATCCTGTTAAATGAAAAAGTTCTAACAGAATGACAGATTTTTTTTTATTTCAGGTACTTTCAGCTTCTTTTCTGTTTTAGACTAGAACAGGGTTTCTGTGGCTAAATAAAGTTAATATTTGTTGAAAGTGGATTTATTTTGCTTTTTTCTTTTGTTAGTGTTAAAAGATACAATTTTAGGTATACAAATTTTATAGATACTGACCTGATGTATTGTCACCGCGCGAGTGTGTCTGTGTGTGTGTGTGTGTGGGGGGGGGGGGGGGTTATGGGGGGGGGGGTCAGGGGGGGCGCGAAACATTTTCTTTTCCTAGGGGGGGCCTGGCAAAAAATAATTGAGAAGCACTGCTCTAAACCAACAACATGGCTGCTCTCACCACAGTCTGCTCCACCGTTCCTTTCATTCTTGATGACACACCTTCCTCCACCCGTTCCAACCTGCGTCAACACGCCTCTTCACCTCTCTCCCACACAGTTACCGTCCTCCACCTCTGCTCCCTGGAACCTCACTGTTCCACTGAAGTCTCATTTACAGAGATCCGTTCTGCTTTCCAGGGGAAAACCTCCACCTGATCACCTCACCTGTCAGCCCGCCCGTCACCACTGCAAACAGGAAGGGGCTTAGAGCTGATCCTACCTTGAGGTCCTCAGTTATCCCTACAGCACACCTCCCCCACTGTTTTACAGTCCTCATCCATGTCCTGCACTGCTCTAACATACTTCTGTCACTCCAGACTTCCTCATACAAAACCACAGTTCCTCTCTCAGCCTCCTGTACAACAGGGACAGCTAAACGGATTAAAAAACAAAAACACTATAATGAACAGAACCCTGTATTTGTCAATAAATAGAGAAAATTAAGTATTTATGAAGATGTTCTTTTTTAATAAACTGAAGTAAATCCAGTCATACTGCCACAATTGAAACATAACATATCAAACAGTAAAGATTGTGGTTTGATTCGTGAAGATCATTGATCTTGATGAGGGAATCCAATCAGACGGGCTAAGTAATAATCCACAGGCCAAGAACAGACAGAGTTCAAGCTACCACCAGCAAACAGAAAGACCTTCATGCAGGCCTGAAAACAGTAGCAGATCCAGCAAGAGTCTCACCTTAGAGTAGTCGTCAGACAGCATGTCAAAAGCTACAACTAGAAGAGGAAAAACACAAAACATTAAACTTCTGCCTTCAGAATTTAAATGACAGAAACAGTCTGCTGATTTACCGTCAGAGTCTAAGCAGCGCTCAAACTTGAGAGACAGTTGGTAGGTGTCATAGCAGCGTATCCTCGGCTTATATGTACCTGAAAGGGTTTAATTTAAACAAGGTTATTGAGAAGTCTAAAGGATGACGTCAGACTGCAGCCTGAGGTCACACAGCAGGCTGTCGTCACGCAGCAGGCTGTCGTCACGCAGCAGTCTGTCGTCACGCAGCAGTCTGTCGTCACGCAGCAGGCTGTCGTCACGCAGCAGGCTGTCGTCACGCAGCAGTCTGTCGTCACGCAGCAGGCTGTCGTCACGCAGCAGGCTGTCGTCACGCAGCAGGCTGTCGTCACGCAGCAGCCTGTCGTCACGCAGCAGCCTGTCGTCACGCAGCAGCCTGTCGTCACGCAGCAGTCTGTCGTCACGCAGCAGGCTGTCGTCACGCAGCAGGCTGTCGTCACGCAGCAGCCTGAGGTCACGCAGCAGGCTGTCGTCACGCAGCAGGCTGTCGTCACGCAGCAGGCTGTCGTCACGCAGCAGTCTGTCGTCACGCAGCAGCCTGAGGTCACGCAGCAGGCTGTCGTCACGCAGCAGTCTGTCGTCACGCAGCAGTCTGTCGTCACGCAGCAGTCTGTCGTCACGCAGCAGGCTGTCGTCACGCAGCAGGCTGTCGTCACGCAGCAGGCTGTCGTCACGCAGCAGGCTGTCGTCACGCAGCAGTCTGTCGTCACGCAGCAGTCTGTCGTCACGCAGCAGGCTGTCGTCACGCAGCAGTCTGTCGTCACGCAGCAGTCTGTCGTCATGCAGCAGGCTGTCGTCACGCAGCAGGCTGTCGTCACGCAGCAGTCTGAGGTCACGCAGCAGCCTGAGGTCATGCAGCAGTCTGTCGTCACGCAGCAGTCTGAGGTCACGCAGCAGTGTGAGGTCATGCAGCAGGCTGTCGTCACGCAGCAGCCTGAGGTCACGCAGCAGGCTGTCGTCACGCAGCAGTCTGTCGTCACGCAGCAGTCTGTCGTCACGCAGCAGTCTGTCGTCACGCAGCAGTCTGTCGTCACGCAGCAGTCTGTCGTCACGCAGCAGTCTGTCGTCACGCAGCAGTCTATCGTCACGCAGCAGTCTGTCGTCACGCAGCAGGCTGTCGTCACGCAGCAGGCTGTCGTCACGCAGCAGGCTGTCGTCACGCAGCAGTCTGTCGTCACGCAGCAGCCTGAGGTCACGCAGCAGTCTGTCGTCACGCAGCAGGCTGTCGTCACGCAGCAGGCTGTCGTCACGCAGCAGTCTGTCGTCACGCAGCAGTCTGTCGTCACGCAGCAGCCTGAGGTCACGCAGCAGGCTGTCGTCACGCAGCAATCTGTCGTCACGCAGCAGTCTGAGGTCATGCAGCAGCCTGAGGTCATGCAGCAGTCTGTCGTCACGCAGCAGTCTGTCGACACGCAGCAGCCTGAGGTCACGCAGCAGTCTGTCGTCACGCAGCAGTCTGTCGTCACGCAGCAGGCTGTCGTCACGCAGCAGGCTGTCGTCACGCAGCAGTCTGTCGTCACGCAGCAGGCTGTCGTGACGCAGCAGGCTGTCGTCACGCAGCAGGCTGTCGTCACGCAGCAGGCTGTCGTCACGCAGCAGGCTGTCGTCACGCAGCAGTCTGTCGTCACGCAGCAGCCTGAGGTCACGCAGCAGGCTGTCGTCACGCAGCAGTCTGTCGTCACGCAGCAGTCTGTCGTCACGCAGCAGTCTGTCGTCACGCAGCAGTCTGTCGTCACGCAGCAGGCTGTCGTCACGCAGCAGGCTGTCGTCACGCAGCAGGCTGTCGTCACGCAGCAGTCTGTCGTCACGCAGCAGGCTGTCGTCACGCAGCAGTCTGTCGTCACGCAGCAGTCTGTCGTCACGCAGCAGGCTGTCGTCACGCAGCAGGCTGTCGTCACGCAGCAGGCTGTTGTCACGCAGCAGGCTGTCGTCACGCAGCAGTCTGTCGTCACGCAGCAGGCTGTCGTCACGCAGCAGGCTGTCGTCACCCAGCAGTCTGTCGTCACGCAGCAGTCTGTCGTCACGCAGCAGTCTGTCGTCACGCAGCAGGCTGTCGTCACGCAGCAGGCTGTCGTCACGCAGCAGTCTGTCGTCACGCAGCAGGCTGTCGTCACGCAGCAGGCTGTCGTCACGCAGCAGTCTGTCGTCACGCAGCAGTCTGAGGTCACGCAGCAGTCTGAGGTCACGCAGCAGTCTGTCGTCACGCAGCAGGCTGTCGTCACGCAGCAGGCTGTCGTCACGCAGCAGTCTGTCGTCACGCAGCAGGCTGTCGTCACGCAGCAGGCTGTCGTCACGCAGCAGTCTGTCGTCACGCAGCAGTCTGTCGTCACGCAGCAGTCTGAGGTCACGCAGCAGTCTGTCGTCACGCAGCAGTCTGAGGTCACGCAGCAGCCTGAGGTCATGCAGCAGCCTGAGGTCATGCAGCAGTCTGTCGTCATGCAGCAGTCTGAGGTCATGCAGCAGTCTGAGGTCATGCAGCAGTCTGTCGTCATGCAGCAGTCTGTCGTCATGCAGCAGCCTGAGGTCATGCAGCAGTCTGTCTTCATGCAGCAGTCTGTCGTCATGCAGCAGCCTGATGTCATGCAGCAGTCTGAGGTCATGCAGCCTTACCGGTTGCCAAAATGTATTGACCGTCCCTGGAGACTTTGATGGAGGTGCAGACGGTGGGCATCTCAAAGTCCTGGATGAGCTCAATCCTTCGCTGCACATCTGGATGTGGAGCAGAACCGTCTTAGTGATGGCAAACGCTTCAGGAACAGACTATAATTGAAGAGAAACTCACCCACATCCTTCTTCTGCAGCTGCCTCTTTCTCCGGTCTGACAACCACTTCAGAAAGAAAAACACCAATGAACGCAGAGACTCAGACTGCATGGGAGCTGTGAGCTTCTGCTTGACTGAACAATAACACAACGCCAGTCCTCTGTGGTGAAATCCCCAAATAGTGCTTTCTGACAGAAATTAACAAATAAAAAAGCAGCTCTTGGTATTTTTCTTTTTTTTTTTACAATCGTGTCAGGAAGCTCATGATGAGACAAATCCACCATCAGATTCACATGTTCGCACATCAGCGATGTAACGGAGAACGGCCAAACAAACGTCACCCACGTGGCTGAACTAGGCTAGCTGTAAACAAACGACGCTTCGGGAACGAAAAACAGACAAAGCTCACTTCTTACCTCCGGAAGGGACTTTCCGTAGCTTAAATTATAAATCTTTACATCGTTTATGCTGGAAACCTGCATTGTACTTCAAGAAGAAGTCTGTTGTCACTCAATACAGAATTATAACCATGCTTCAACGAAAGCCGAAAGAGAGAGTGTGGCGCTAAAAAAGGTCCGACTAGAAACAGAGTCGTTTGTTCAGTTCCACCTGTCTGTGTGTTGATCAAATGAGAGGGTAGCTTTTATAAACCCTCCCTCCCTAAAACCCCCTATAAAAATAAAAAATACACGCTTTTTTAATTTCTTTTTTATCCTGTTAAATGAAAAAGTTCTAACAGTTTCTTACATTAAAAATATATGGAAGCGTATTACATTAATGTTATATGTACAAAAAGAAAAAAAAACCTCTCCCCCTTTGTGGGTGGTTTCTCCTCCAAGCTCGGGTCCTCTACCAAAGGCCTGGAAATTTGAGGGTCCTGCAGGATCTTAGCTGTTCCTGTTCTGGACTGAGAGGTCTGAGGTCTTTCCAGGTATCTGTTGTAGCCACTCCTCCAGCTTGGGGGTTACTGCCCCTAGTGCTCCAATTACCACAGGCACCACTGTCACATTCACTTTCCAAGCTTTCTCCAGTTTTTCTCTGAGTTCTCCAGTTTCTTATGTTCCTTCTTCCTGATGTTTCCATCGCTTGGCACTGCCACATCCACCACAACGGCTTTCCTCTGCTCTTTATCCACCACTACAATATCTGGTTGGTTCGCCATCACCATCCTATCAGTCTGGATCTGGAAGTCCCACAGGATCTTTGCCCTCTCATTCTCTACCATCTTCGGATGTGTTTCCCATTTTGACCTTGGGGTTTCCAGTCCATACTCTGCACATGTTCCTGCATATAATTCCAGCCACTTGATTGTGGTGCTCCATGTATGCTTTCCCTGTCAGCATCTTACACCCTGCAGTTATGTGCTGGATTGTTTCAGGCGCCTCTTTGCACTGCCTACACCTTGGGTCTTGTCTGGCGTGGTAGATCTACACCTTGGGTCTTGTCTGGTGTGGTAGATCTACACCTTGGGTCTTGTCTGGCGTGGTAGATCTACACCTTGAGCCTTATTTGCTCTGATTCCAGTGGGTCATTAAATGTATAGAAAGCAGATATTCAGACAGTAGCACTGATATTTTAATGGACATTGGACAGACACACAGTTTACTGTCAGCAGAATTCTCTGTTGCATTTATGTGGAGACTGGCACACATAGGAATTACAGAGAAGGAGTTGGCAGATGAAAACGCAAAACTAGCTTCTATGAAGCTTAGTATTGATATACATGTTGCTGTTAGCAAAAAAAAGGTGAAAGGCTTGGTGAAAGACAAAATATTAGACAGACGGCAAAGATGGTGGGGAGGGACAACAAAGGAAGCTGTTATTACAGGAAACAGAGAGTTGATGTGAAGATGGGATACGTTGGTCGTAATAGACTATAGAGCAGAGTTGTGTAATGATAATCTTTTTAAAATGGGAAAACATTTTAATGGTAAATGGGATTTTTGTAATGATGATGAAACAATAGAGCACGTGTTGAAATGTAGGATGCTCTCTGTTCAGAGACGGTTGATGAAGGAACATCTTGAAGGAAAGGAATGAACTGGGAAATTAAAGATATTTATGCAGCACCAGCAGTTCTACGTTTTTGATTTCATTGTTGAGGAAGAAGAAAATAATTGCTTTGTAAACAGTCAGTCTGTGTTAACTCCACCTCCTATCTTTATAACTGGGCCATTCCTATGACCGTGGTAGAACAGTTGTAGGAACACAAACAAGACAACACAAAATCACCACAGGACACTGAACAGTTCTTTGTAAATGTTTTGGAAAAAAACAAAACAAAACAAAAAAACAAGTCCGCCATTCCAGTAAGGCGGTTTGCTCAAATTTCCTGGAGTGAAGGATTTTGTTATAGACTGGGCACTAAGGTTGTTCCGAACCTCTTCCCATGTTAAGTCATTGATGTCCAAATGGTTCGCCGCCGCTTTCACAATGATTTGTATTCTTTCCGTTTTCGACTTAGTTTCCATCCTGCATTTATAACTCCAGCAACAAACGTGACCAGTTTCTTCAAATCTAACCAAACTCTCCCCTCAATCTTCCTGTCCTGTTTACTATTTGACACCTCTTTTTTTAATTTTTTTTATTGAACACTTGCAACAAACAGAACAAGAGAATGCAACAATTATGCACATATAATGTACAGTAGAATTCTGAATACAGAATAAACGTGTTACATCATTAAGAAAATTTTAATTATTAGGAACAATCACAAAAGGAAATAACGAAAAATAAATAAAAAAAATAAAACTGAACAAAGAAAAAAATAAAATAAAGTAAAAACTAAAAAGAGAAAATGCGACAGTAAACTTATATAAGTAGTCCTGAAGCTTTAGAAAAGGATTGGATAATATCAAACGCCACAGCTACTTGTGAAGTGTCTCAGAGAAAGAGAGCAGTGTCATCTGCTAGTTGACTTATGAATATTTCCCTTTCAGCCACAATTAAACCTTTTAATGGGCTGAGTTTGACATGTAGGTTGAGGAGTTGTACAGAAAGAAGGAACAGATACACCGATAAGGGGCATTCCTGTCTTACCCCACGTTTTAGGAAGGATCTAGGAGAAGTTCTGCTGGCGAGTTTTATAGAACTAATACTATTGATATATAAAGTTTGAACAGCATTGCAGAAGAATTGACCAAAACCACATTTATTTAAAGCAGCAATAATAAAATTGTGTTCTAAAGAATCAAAGGCTTTATAAAAGTCTAGAAAAAGAATGAGACTGTCATCCTGCACGAGTTCTGAGTGATCTAGTGTGTCTAAAATTAATCTAATATTGCTTGAGATATGACGAATCTGCATAAATCCAGACTGATTTTCATCAATAATTGTATTTAAGACTGGATTTATTCTATTTGCAAGAATCAAAGCCAAAATCTTATAATCACAATTCAATAAGGTGATTGGTCGCCACTTATCTAAGGAGAGAGGATCCTTTCTCGGTTTAGGGATCAAGGTAATCAGTCCTTGAGATAACGTGGGAGGGAGTACACCCTTGTTAATGCTTTCTTCAAAAACTTTTAGCAAAAATGGGGCTAAGTTGTCAGAAAACTGTTTATAGAACTCGGCAGTAAGGCCGTCTGTTCCAGGAGATTTATTTATTTTCAGATATTTGATAGCATCTGTGACCTCATTCATAGAAATGACATCATCACAACAGACTCTGTCCTCTTCACTCACTGGAGGAATATTATTGACAGTGTTAAGAAAGGTAAGGGCAGATGTTGAGCAATAGTTGGAAGAATAAAGTTTACTATAAAAATCAGAACAATATTTTGCTTTGGTACTTTTATCATCAGAAATGACCCCATTCATATTTAATTGTGAAATAGAATTACTATTGGACTGGTATTTCTCTAGCCTGAAAAAATAGGCAGAGTTCTGCTCTCCTTCTTCAATCCACCTTCTCCTAAATCAGATAAACGCTCCTTCTGCTTTGCGTTTATAAATGTCATCTAACTTGTGTTGTAATTCTATTAAAGCTGTTTTATCCGTTTCATCTAGGACCTCTGTTGGTTTAGATGTAAGAAGAGCAATCTTCTGTATTACTTCTGTCTCATCAGCTCTTCTTTTTTTTGTTAAGTCAGAGCTATATTTTCTAAAAAATGTACCAAGTTCGTATTTCTTGAGGGTCCTGCAGGATCTTAGCTGTTCCTGTTCTGGACTGAGAGGTCTGAGGTCTTTCCAGGTATCTGTTGTAGCCACTCCTCCAGCTTGGGGGTTACTGCCCCGAGTGCTCTAATTACCACAGGCACCACTGTCACCTTCACTTTCCAGGCTTTCCCCAGTTCTGGACTGAGTCCCTGGTATTTCTCCAGTTTCTCATGTTCCTTCTTCCTGATGTTCCCATCGCTTGGCACTGCCACATCCACCACAACGGCTTTCTTCTGTTCTTTATCCACCACTACAATATCTGGTTGGTTTTCCATTACCATCCTATCAGTCTGGATCTGGAAGTCCCACAGGATCTTTGCCCTGTCATTCTCTTCCACCTTCGGAGGTGTTTCCCATTTTGACCTTGGGGTTTCCAGTTCATATTCTGCACACATGTTCCTGCATATTATTCCAGCCACATGATTGTGGCGCCCCATGTATGCTTTCCCTACCAGCATCTTACACCCTGCAGTTATGTGCTGGATTGTTTCAGGCGCCTCTTTGCACTGCCTACACCTTGGGTCTTTTCTGGTGTGGTAGATCTACACCTTGGGTCTTGTCTGGTGTGGTAGATCTACACCTTGGGTCTTGTCTGGCGTGGTAGATCTACATCTTGGGTCTTTTCTGGTGTGGTAGATCTACACCTTGGGTCTTGTCTGGTGTGGTAGATCTGAGGCTCTATCGCTCAAGGCTCAGGGCTTGTTCCATGCTTAAGGGTCTTATGGGGGATATAGAGACAGCATTTGTAATTCCTGAATTGGATATCATTGATCAAAAGAAACTTAGTGGGGAAATTTCAGTTTAGGCAGTGGAAATCATTGCTTTATCGTTGTCTCTATAGTGGATCAAGGAGATCAGACTACTCAAGAGCCTTATTTGCTCTGATTCCAGTGGTTCATTAAATGTATAGAAAGCAGATATTCAGACAGCAGCACTGATATTTTAATGGACATAGGACAGACACACAGAATTCTCTGTTGCATTTATGTGGAGACTGGCACACATAGGAATTACAGAGAAGGAGTTAGCAGATGAAAACGCAAAACTAGCTTCTATGAAGCTTAGTATTGATATACATGTTGCTGTTAGCAAAAAAAGGTGAAAGGCTTGGTGAAAGACAAAATATTAGACAGACGGCAAAGATGGTGGGGAGGGACAACAAAGGAAGCTGTTATTACAGGAAACAGAGAGTTGATGTGAAGATGGGATACGTTGGTCGTAACAGACTATAGAGCAGGGTTGTGTCTAGATTTAGATTTGGTCACAAGCTATTTAATGATAATCTTTTTAGAATTGGAAAACATTTGGGATTTTTGTAATGATGATGAAACAATAGAGCACGTGTTGAAATGTAGGATGCTCTGTTCAGAGACGGTTGATGAAGGAACATCTTGAAGGAAAGGAATGAACTGGGAAATTAAAAATATTTATGCAGCACCAGCAGTTCTACGTTTTTGATTTCATTGTTGAGGAAGAAGAAAATAATTGCTTTGTAAACAGTTAGTCTATGTTAACTCCACCTCCTAACTATATAACTGGGCCATTCCTATGACCGTGGTGGAACAGTTGTAGGAACACAAACAAGACAACACAAAATCACCACAGGACACTGAACAGTTCTTTGTAAATGTTTTTGAAAAAAAAAAAAAAAACAAGTCCGCCATTCCAGTAAGGCGGTTTGCTCAAATTTCCTGGAGTGAAGGTTTTTGTTATAGACTGGGCACTAAGGTTGTTCCGAACCTTTTCCCATGTAAAGTCATATATGTCCAAATGGTTCGCCGCCGCTTTCACAATGATTTGTATTCTTTCCGTTTTCGACTTAGTTTCCATCCTTGCATTTATAACTCCAGCAACAAACGTGACCAGTTTCTTCAAATCTAACCAAACTCTCCCCTCAACATTCCTGTCCTGTTTACTATTTGACACCTCTTTTTAAAAAAATTTTTATTGAACAATTGCAACAGCTTGTATGTGAACAACCTGCCAGATGTATGCAAAAAAACAAAAATACAATTCTATGCAGACGATACAGTTCTATATGCTCATGCCAAAACAAAAGCTGAAGCAGCTGCAGTTCTGTCTGGAGCCATGGTTCCAATCTTTCAGTGGCTCCAAAGGTCATGCTTACATCTCAATACTAAAAAGACTGTATGTATGTTTTTTCACGTCAGCCAACGACGGAAGAACAACCATCTGTAGTGGTCAATGGGGAGCGATTGGAAGTTGTAGAACAATTTAAGTATCTTGGCGTAATCTTTGATTCAAACTTAACTTTTAAAGATCATGTAAAGAAAATATCCAATATTGTTAAATTTAATCTGTCAAATTTTAAACAAATAAGGTCTTCTCTAACTACTGAGACTGCAAAGGTTTACATGCATTCATTGATTTTTAGTCATATAACTTATTGTCTTACTACATGGTCCCAGACAAACGAAAGCACTTTGAAACCCCTCAAGTCTCTGTTTAAGAGAACCCTGAAAGTTTTAGACAAAAAGCCTCTGCGTTATCATTACTGTGACATTCTAACCAAGTATGGCATGATGGACTTTGAAAGTTATAAAATGTACATGGATGCCTGTCTCATTTTTAAAGTTTTCAATGGGCTGGCCCCTCCCCCCTTGTTAGATTTTATAAGTAAAAAAACAAATGTTGGAATAGGCACCAGGGCTTTAACTCGAGGGGACTGTAATGTTCAAAGGCGCAGGACTAAATTCAGACAAACAGTGGTGTCAATTAGAGGCACACAGTTATGGAATACGCTGCCACAGCACATTAGGAACTGGGAAAAATACCCTACCTTCCAAACAGCTCTTAAACAATGGCTAAAAACAAACCAGTCCTGCAAACATTAGTCATTGTTGTTTTTCTGTGACTGTCTTAGAATTTTTAGACTTGCTTTTTATTGTAATAACCTTTGTAAATATTTTTACCTCTAATATTGTGCTATGTCATTGTGTTGTAAATGTAATTGTTGATATTTTTATCCTGTCCTAGGACAACAGATGAAATTTAGCTCCTGTGCTAATTCTGGCATATTTATGTTAAGCAGCTGCTGAAACATTGTTTAATATGCATTGTCCTAATTCAAATAAATAAAATTAAAAAAAATTAAAAAAGAAACAGAACAAGAGAATGCAACAATTATGCACATATAATGTACCGTAGAATTCTGAATACAGAATAAACGTGTTACATCATTAACAAAATTTTAATTATTAGGAACAATCACAAAAGGAAATAACAACGGAAAATAAATAAAATAAATAAAACTGAACAAAGAAAAAAATAAAATAAAGTAAAAAATAAAAAAATAAAATGCGAGAGTAAACTTATATAAGTAGTCCAAAAGATTTACAAACGTCAATTGTTTTTTGAGCTTTTGTATTTTTTGAAGCTGAAATTAAGTTTAAATATTGCTGCAGTTCAAGTTTGAACACAAAGAAATCAAGTTTTTTATTGGAGAATTTGCTTTTGTGAATATGAAATTTAGCCCAAAATAATAACATGTTTACACAAAAGAAAGCATCACGGTCTTTGACATCAAAGCTATGAAAACCAAATAGTATATTTTTATAATAAAGTTGTAAATCAGCAAAAATAGATTCGGTAATAAACTTGCGAATGCTTTTCCAAAATTTGTATGTGACTTCACAAGACCAGAATAAATGAGAGCAGGTTTCAGGTTGTTTCTGGCAGAAAGTACAGCTGGGGTTTATGTCAGCCTTAAATTTAGTTAAGTAATGCTTTGCTGGATAAAATCTGTGTAGGAGTTCAAAAGAGATTGCTTTGACTTTATTTGTTAAAAAAGGATTTTTGTGGTAAAGATCAGACTTTTTTCCATTCAATTCTCAAGGTGAAATTAGCCCAATAATAGATAGCTGATGGAACAGAAACTAAATTATCTTGAAACAAAGCTCTGATTTTTGAGTTCAACTGTTTAGCGTAAGTGAAGCAGAAACTACCCAGAGGGGATTTGAGCACATCAGGAGGATGAAGAGTCAGAGGAGGAGCGCTGTAGAAACCCCTGAATAACATGCAAAGCCCAGACGCTACGGCATCAAACACTACTGCAAATTCTTTGGGAGTTATTGGTATTTTATACTGCATAGTGAACTCTGAGTAGTTATATAATAATCCTGGTTCTTTGAATAATTGATTGAAGAAAATTATACCATTATTAAACCAGTTATTTAAAAACAGAGTTTTCCTTTTATAGACAATATTACAGTTATTCCAGATAATACAACTCTGTGGAGAAAAGTTGTGTTTGTAGATCAGAGCCCAGGCTAAGAGAACCTGTTGATGAAAATTTGTCAGTTTCAAAGGGATTTTTGGGATACTGTAGTTACAGCATAGCAGGAAGTTAAAGCCTCCTAACTTAGAAAATACAAAATGTGGAATAAAGTTCCAGATAGATGTGGGGTTATTGAAATATTTCTTAATCCCGATTACTTTGAGTGTATTATTAAGCGCAGTGAAATCAATACAATTTAAACCACCTTTATCAGAGGTATTTAAAATAACTGATTTTCTGATATAGTGAGTTTTATTTCTCCATAGAAAGTTATATAATATTTTATGAATTGCATTGCAGACTGTGTTATTAACCTGTAGAGATTGAGCCGCATACGTTAAACCCTTATTTAAATTAAGGGTGAGTCCTGAAGCTTTAGAAAAGGATTGGATAATATCAAACGACACAGCTACTTGTGAAGTGTCTCGGAGAAAGAGAGCAGTGTCATCTGCTAGTTGACTTATGAATATTTCCCTTTCAGCCACAATTAAACCTTTTAATGGGCTGAGTTTGACATGTAGGTTGAGGAGTTGTACAGAAAGAAGGAACAGATACACCGATAAGGGGCATCCGTGTCTTACCCCACGTTTTAGGAAGGATCTAGGAGAAGTTCTGCTGGCGAGTTTTATAGAACTAATACTATTGATATATAAAGTTTGAACAGCATTGCAGAAGAATTGACCAAAACCAAATTTATTTAAAGCAGCAATAATAAAATTGTGTTCTAAAGAATCAGAGGCTTCATAAAAGTCTAGAAAAAGAATGAGACTGTCATCCTGCACGACTTCTGAGTTATCTAGTGTGTCTAAAATTAATCTAATATTGCTTGAGATATGACGAATCTGCATAAATCCAGACTGATTTTCATCAATAATTGTATTTAAGACTGGATTTATTCTATTTGCAAGAATCAAAGCCAATATCGTATAATCACAATTCAATAAGGTGATTGGTCGCCACTTATCTAAGGAGAGAGGATCCTTTCTCGGTTTAGGGATCAAGGTAATCAGTCCTTGAGATAACGTGGGAGGGAGTACACCCTTGTTAATGCTTTCTTCAAAAACTTTTAGCAAAAATGGGGCTAAGTTGTCAGAAAACTGTTTATAGAACTCGGCAGTAAGGCCGTCTGTTCCAGGAGATTTATTTATTTTCAGATATTTGATAGCATCTGTGACCTCATTCATAGAAATGACATCATCACAACAGACTCTGTCCTCTTCACTCACTGGAGGAATATTATTGACAGTGTTAAGAAAGGTAAGGGCAGATGTTGAGCAATAGTTGGAAGAATAAAGTTTACTATAAAAATCAGAACAATATTTTGCTTTGGTACTTTTATCATCAGAAATGACCCCATTCATATTTAATTGTGAAATAGAATTACTATTGGACTGGTATTTCTCTAGCCTGAAAAAATAGGCAGAGTTCTGCTCTCCTTCTTCAATCCACCTTCTCCTAAATCAGATAAACGCTCCTTCTGCTTTGCGTTTATAAATGTCATCTAACTTGTGTTGTAATTCTATTAAAGCTGTTTTATCTGTTTCATCTAGGACCTCTGTTGGTTTAGATGTAAGAAGAGCAATCTTCTGTATTACTTCTGTCTCATCAGCTCTTCTTTTTTTTGTTAAGTCAGAGCTATATTTTCTAAAAAATGTACCAAGTTCGTATTTCTTGAGGGTCCTTCAGGATCTTAGCTGTTCCTGTTCTGGACTGAGAGGTCTGAGGTCTTTCCAGGTATCTGTTGTAGCCACTCCTCCAGCTTGGGGGTTACTGCCCCTAGTGCTCCAATTACCACAGGCACCACTGTCATCTTCACTTTCCAGGCTTTCTCCAGTTCTTCTCTGAGTCCCTGGTATTTCTTCAGTTTCTCATGTTCCTTCTTCCTGATGTTCCCATCGCTTGGCACTGCCACATCCACCACAACGGCTTTCTTCTGTTCTTTATCCACCACTACAATGTCTGGTTGGTTCGCCATTACCATCCTATCAGTCTGGATCTGGAAGTCCCACAGGATCTTTGGCCTCTCATTCTCCACCATCTCCGGAGGTGTTTCCCATTTTGACCTTGGGGTTTCCAGTCCATACTCTGCACATGTTCCTGTATTTTATTCCAGCCATTTGATTGTGGCGCTCCATGTATGCTTTCCCTACCAGCATCTTACACCCTGCAGTTATGTGCTGGATTGTTTCAGGCGCCTCTTTGCACTGCCTTTACCTTGGGTCCTTTCTGGTGTGGTAGATTTACACCTTGGGTCTTGTCTGGTGTGGTAGATCTACACTTTGGGTCTTGTCTGGTGTGGTAGATCTGAGGCTCTATCGCTCAAGGCTCAGGGCTTGTTCCATGCTTAAGGGTCTTATGGGGGATATAGAGACAGCATTTGTAATTCCTGAATTGGATATCATTGATCAAAAGAAACTTAGTGGGGAAATTTCAGTTTAGGCAGTGGAAATCATTGCTTTATCGTTGTTTCTATAGTGGATCAAGGAGGTCAGACCACTCAAGAGCCTTATTTGCTCTGATTCCAGTGGGTCATTAAATGTATAGAAAGCAGATATTCAGACAGCAGCACTGATATTTTAATGGACATAGGACAGACACACAGAATTCTCTGTTGCATTTATGTGGAGACTGGCACACATAGGAATTACAGAGAAGGAGTTAGCAGATGAAAACGCAAAACTAGCTTCTATGAAGCTTAGTATTGATATACATGTTGCTGTTAGCAAAAAAAAGGTGAAAGGCTTGGTGAAAAACAAAATATTAGACAGACGGCAAAGATGGTGGGGAGGGACAACAAAGGAAGCTGTTATTACAGGAAACAGAGAGTTGATGTGAAGATGGGATACGTTGGTCGTAACAGACTATAGAGCAGGGTTGTGTCTAGATTTAGATTTGGTCACAAGCTATTTAATGATAATCTTTTTAGAATTGGAAAACATTTGGGATTTTTGTAATGATGATGAAACAATAGAGCACGTGTTGAAATGTAGGATGCTCTCTGTTCAGAGACGGTTGATGAAGGAACATCTTGAAGGAAAGGAATGAACTGGGAAATTAAAGATATTTATGCAGCACCAGCAGTTCTACGTTTTTGATTTCATTGTTGAGGAAGAAGAAAATAATTGCTTTGTAAACAGTTAGTCTATGTTAACTCCACCTCCTAACTATATAATTGGGCCATTCCTATGACCGTGGTAGAACAGTTGGAGGAACACAAACAAGACAACACAAAATCACCACAGGACACTGAACAGTTCTTTGTAAATGTTTTGGAAAAAAACAAAACAAAACAAAAAAACAAGTCCGCCATTCCAGTAAGGCGGTTTGCTCAAATTTCCTGGAGTGAAGCTTCCTGTTACAGACTCTTGAAGACAGACGGCCTGTTGTCGTCAAGTAGAGCTGCTGGCCAGAGATCAGTCCTTCATAACTGAAAGACCAAAACACTAACTGGAGAATCAGAGGATGGTCCTAAAGACAACGCACAGGTAAAAGACAGCAAAGGCTGTCTGTTCTCATCTAGATTACAAATTACAACTTTCTTAGTTGATTTTAATTCATTTATCTGTTGAATAATGATTTTATCTTTTAGTATCTAAAATGTGATTTTTTAATGGTACATTTTGTTTTAAAATTATTTTATTAATATTTAAGATTTTGTTTATTTAATATAGCTTGATTGATTAAACTAATTTAAGCATAACCCAAATGTGTTTACTGGTTTTCCCAGTGCTAATGTCTGCTTTTCTGGAGAGGACTTCTGACTGAAAGTCTCTTTATGAAGCACCACATGTCATGGCAGACTTTTGGTTGATTTCTGTCCCTTTGGACAAGACTACTTCAGCAAGTGTGGAGAAACTCAAGCGTGCCATCACCAAAGCCCAGCTGTGCTCAAACTGGAAGTTTTCCATTCCAGATCTCAAGGTGAGGTTGTTCAAAACTTTTCAGGAAACAGCATGAAGGTGTAAATACAAAACTGAAGTGTTCAAGATAAGAAGTTGTCCCTGACTAGAAACACATGTTTATTTCTTTCATTAAATTGGTGCAGTAAAGTAACGCTAAGTACAATGAAGGTGTTTGGTGTCCTCTGATGGAGAGATCAGGGCTCAGGTTGCTCTGCACAGTTTCAGGCAACATTTCCATCTGACGTGTTACACTCAGCACCATCAATGTCAACCCAGGTTCTGAGTGTTCAAATGTTTTTTGAAACTCCACTCTTTATGTCCATCACACAAAAGGTTTCCCGAATTTCAAAATGAAGTTTATTTTTAAAATTATTGAGCAAGTTGTTCTTTTTCCTGAAAGATAAGATGTTTGATTTCTAAGACATCAGATGCATGATGGTTTGGTCTTCGTCTCCAGGTGGGAGTCCTTGACAGTCTGCTAAGTGTGTCGGACAATTTCTCCAAACTTGACACTCTGACTGAAAGGTTAGTTCAATGAAAGTAATTGCATGTTCCAGCTGCATGTTTTGTACTTGCTCTGACCTTTTGTTTATCTGGATAATAACTTTGTTTTGTGGTTCTTTGAGCATAATGATGGGCAGACACCATGTCAATGTCACATGATTAATTGATGATAAGGAACCGTTGCTGGTTTGTTTTCCCTCTTGGTTTTCATTGTTGGTCTATTTGATCTAACACAATGAGAGGCTGCTAAAGTCCCACTGCAGTCTTCTTTTGATCTATTGTCAAAGCTTTTCCAGTTGTCTATAAATTATCATCATTTTAGCCAAAATCCAAAAAGCTGTGTTTTCTGTAGAGCCGCAGGAGTTTATCAGACATTTGCCTTTGAGTTGTGGTACAGACTGTTGGTACTGAAGGAGCTTGAAGGAGCTTGTCTCCATTTTCCATCACACACTGCAGGGGGGATTTTGGCCCACTCCTCCTCACAGATCTCCTCTAGATCAGTTTCTGGACTGTCACTGAGAAACACAGAGTTTGAGCTCCCTACAAAGGTTTTCTATTGAGTTGAGGTCTGGAGATTGGCTACTCCAGAACCTGAATAGGCTTCTTACGGAGCCTCTCCTAGTTGTCCTGGCTGTGTGTTTCGGGTCATTAACCAAGACCATTCTTCAAAGCTCTGACTGAGGGAAGGAGGGTGTTCCCCAAAATCTCCCAATACACGACCCGGTCATCCTCTCCTTAACACATCCTGTCCTATGTGGAGAAAAACACCCCCATAGCATGATGCTACCACCCCATGCTTCACAGTAGGGATGGTGTTCTTGGATAATTTTTCTTCTTCCAAACACAGTGAGTGGAATTAAGACCAAAATGTTCTAATTTAGTCTCATCCGACCATTTGAATTTCTCCCATGATCCTCTGGATCATGTTTTTTTGGCAAACTTTAGACGGGCCTGGACATGTGCTGGTTTAAGCAAGGGGGACCTTCTGTCCCATGCTTGACTTTAAACCACGATGTCTGGACTATGTAAGGGGAGGACTAACAGCTCTTTGAGGATCAGAATTCTAGCTGAGAGACAGGGGTTCAAATACTTATTAGTAGCAGCAGTATACAAATAAATTAATTAAAATTTCATGCAATGTGATTTCTAGATTTTATTTTGATGATGTCTCACAGTGGACATGCACCTAAGATGAAAATGTCTGACCCCTCCGTGATTTCTAAGTGGGAGAACTTGCAAAGTCACATGGGGTTCAAAGACTTATTTACCTTTCTGTACAAACTGTAATGCACATGATGCTTTTGTTCCATGTCGCCTGCTCAGTGTGATAAAAAAAACATGCCAGTGTATGAATGAAGTGATGGAACCATCAGAAGACAAAGTCCATCCAAACATCTTGGTCAATGGAGGTAAGTGACACTTAAACACATCTGTCACAGCACATATGGGGGTTGATGCCATTGAAAATCAATTCACTGTGCAGTGTTCCCTCTGTTATTGCTGGGGATAAATAACCTGTGATAGGTGAAATCCGTGAAGTAGAATTACAGATGTTTAAGGCAGTAATACTCTTCACTGTACACTATATACTTTTTTTCAGACAGACGTGTACATTTTCACACTTTTATCTCTTGTTTAAAATAGCAAAGTTCAAACATTCATAGAAAAATAAGTCCAGGATTATAGAATGAAAACAAAGATCTGCATAAATATTTATGAATCTCTGGCAAACTGCAGTTGATCTGACAGGAGGCACAGCACGGAAGAGATTGACAAGATCAACAGTCAGTTAGAAGACAGTAAACAGAATACAGATGTGATAGTAAAACCTGTCCAACACAAAAGGCCTTCAGCTCAAATCTGTTTGCTCAGTTGTTGGACAGAACAAGTTAAAAAAGAAAAAATAAGAAGAAGACAGAATACAGTGTGTGCTGTTTAAAAATTTCTCTGAAGAAATTCAGCAAAAGGTGAACCACATTAAAGAAGGGGAACACTGTACAGCACTCAGCAAGTTTACAACCCCTAAACCATCCCTTTATGCTAACTTGGCATCAATCTGCTCTCTTCTCTCACAGAGCCCAGCAGAAATCAGAGTAACGTCCCAGCTCAGCTAAAAGCTTACCTCACATCTCTCAGGGGTATTTTAGCAGTTGTTACTTTGTGATACTCCCTGCAGTGTGGTGTTGGATCTGTGTCGTACCCCTACACTTCTGTCATTGTTGTACCAGAGTATTAAAACCATTGCTTAAGCTTGTTTTTTTTCAGTTAACATGATGAAGTATGTGACCAAGTTTCAGTGGGACACAGCCAAGTACCCCCCTGCTTTGCCTCTCTCCAGCCTGGTAGACATCATCGGCAAGGTACACCCAATGTAACACAGAGGATAAGTGGGCAATTCATGCCAAAATAACTGAATGTGATCATTATTTGTTTCAAATGACTGCAGATAATTAGAGGGTGTATACAAGCTTACGTTTTGTTATTTGTATACAATTTCGAAATTGCATTATTAAATGTTAGCGAGTCAGTTAAAATACAATGGAAGCTATCACAATTTTGAGTCTTATTTACAAATAAAACTCATATGTCCAAGATTTTAAGAAAAAAATGTAAAAAAATCCTATGGAGTCCCAAACTGTTCAGAATTATATAAATAGATATGACCTTGTGCAATCACACAATCAACCAATAAATCTCTCATAAATATCTAAAAAGATCATGAAATTGTGTGCACCCAGATTTTAAATTAGCCATTATATTATTGAATAGATTTAATTTCACTTTAAAATCCTGTTCATTATTTCAAAACAGGATTTTAAAATATTAATTTTAATCATGTTGAATATTGTTATAATTCTATGACTTTTTTCAGAAATTCGGATTTCAAAATCAGTTATTTTCCAAAGTAGCTTTCTTTTTATTTCATGTTGCTATTTTTCAGAATGACTTATTTATTATTTCATGTACAGCTTTTTTAGCATGAGTCTATCTGTCAATGAAACCAGACAAGGCGGAGAGACTTTTGTGATTGGCTACTCCTTTACTCAGACATAAGCAGCAGCACCCTAACGACATCAATTGATGTTGCTTAACCTTTGTACTATCTGAGATGACCCCATCCTTACATTGACATGTTCTCCCTACCATGACAAAGGTGGATAAAGGTGGAAAGATTTCCTGTAATCCATGGACACCAGTGAAGATCACAAATCATTGAAGAAAAAAGGTTCAGAGCACTGTCTAGTGGGTCTAGATGACCCCACTCCCAATGTTAAATCGCCTAGGATAGCACATGGGTTAAGCGAACGTGACGGCGCAATGCACACCTCTCAACACTAGGTGGGAGTATGCACCTCAACACATCCACAGTGTTGCCAGATCTGGCGGTTTTGGTTCTAAATTTGTGGGTAAAAATGGCTTTGGGAGGGTAGGCATAATTTGCCGGTTTTAGGGTCAGTTTGGCGGTTTCTATTTTCTCATGAACAGTAGTGGTCTGAGTTAGGCTGGGAGGCTGTTGGTGTGCCGCTAAGTTTCTATATACTGGAGCACTGTGAACGCACCAGGCTGCCTGTGGGAGGAGCTACCAGCCAATGTTTTTAGCCTGGTCGCTACATGGAGTGGTGTCTGTGATCATGTCATTTATGAAAGTGCATGGTAGACACGGAGAATGTTGAGAGATCAAGTTTGTTATTTTGAAGATTTCTACATGGTAATCCTCTGTTTCCTTGTTTGAGTTCAGCCCAGAGATTGTCGGCTTCAGCTCCCTTGATGACAGCCCTGGAGCGGTTTTGGGTAAATGGCGTATACTCATATGGCACTTTTCTACCTACAAGGCCCAATGCGCTCTACAGTCACAGACCCATTCACACAGTCACAAACACATTCACACACTGGTGGCGGCTCCGCTGCCAAACACAGGCACCCGCCTACCACCAGAGGCAAGGTGGGGTTCAGTGTCTCTCTCTCTCTCTCTGACAGAGTTTGAAAGCTTGCTGTCCCGCGTTAACCCAAAAGGGAAAAATAAAACCAGAGGACCTGCTTTGTAATTATTGTCTCCAAGAGCTCTGAGAGAATAGCCTGGAGGATTTTCAGATGAAACCCATGCATTTTCCAGAACTCCCCCCCATGGTCCGGGGTCACAGAAGGATCGGATGTGTTTTTATTGGGTCTGACGGTTTTCAGGTGACTTTTGAGCTGGAAAACTGGGACACTATCTAGCAATCCTGCACAGAGAAAGAGAGTCTGGAGTGTTTCAAAGGGCACTTCAAGACGCGGCCAACCGGAGCTTAAAGAAAGCTCCACTGTGGTCCACACGAACCCTCAAACTAGAAAAACAAAGTCGTCCATGTTTGCATCTTCTGCAGCAGACAGATTGAGGGCCTTGCCTAAGGACCCCCACTGGGTGATGTTAACTGCTCGCCATTGATATGGTAATTGCCCCCCAGTACCATTGCTTATTCCCCTCCGGGAATCAAACCCTGGATTCCTGCATGGTAGCTTGTCACCTTACCAAACGAGCCACCCAGCCAAATATGTCACCGCTGAGCGGGTATCTAGGAATATGAGTCGATTTCCAGGGATCAACCAATGTGCGTTCAGATCCCGCCCACTATCACTGATTGACAGACAGACTCATTCTGCTGAAAAAGCTCATAATGAAATAAGTCATTCTGACAAAACAGCAATGTGAATAAAAACAAAGCTTCTTTGAAAAATATTGATTTTGAAATCTGCATTTCTAAAAAAAGCCATATAATTATAATTATATACAACATAATTAAAAATTTATATTTGAAAATCCTGTTATGAAATAATGAACAGGTTTTAAAGCAAAATGAAATGTATTTAATAATATAATGGCTAATTTAAAATCCGTGTGGAGGCTTTTCACAATTTCATGATCTTTTTGTATATTTATGAGAGATTTATTGGTATATTGTGTGACATATTTATTGTGTCATATTTATTTATTTAATTATAAACAGTTCCCTACCCTTTTCTTCAGAAATAACAGGTGAAAATCAACTTTGACTCACAATTAAAACAAACTAGCTATTGGCAAATTTTGAAGATAGTTTGCTATTTTATACTTGTGAATTTATTTTAATCAAACTTGTCTATTTGTGCTCTTTGTTTCAAGCTGTGATACATATTACCAACCATCTGCACATGTGATTTTCTAATTGTATTGACTACAATTAATGCTTGAAATCAATGAAATCAAATCAAAAGCAGTCTGCAGCACGTCATGTACTATGACGTCGGACTGATGTCCACTGAAATTTGCCGTAAGCTAAGCGTATGGAGGGCGATCTATGGCTCTGATTTTGATCAAGCTTAAATAAAGGGGTCGAATAAAAGTGAGATATTCTGTCTTTTGTCAGCTCCTTTTCAATCATGACTGAATTTTCATTAATTATAAATGCTTTTATAGTTAAGCCATTTGTGTATATGAATGCATATAGTGTTGTTGTATATGTGGTGCTGTCATTAAAGAAAACAATAATTTGAACAACATTATTAGATTTTTCTTCTATAGAAAATATCTATGTTGAGGTTAATTAGGTATTCCTCAAATGATTTATGTTATCTCTAGGTCAAGCATCCTCTCAGTTCCTTCAAATTCATTTTTTTTTGCTGTTTGCATCAAATTTTCTGTTACAATAAAAGTTTTTCATAAATGAGAAAAAACCATTTTCTTTACCAGCTCTTGGCTTTGAAAAGATAGAACAACCTTCAGTGCAAAACCTTTGGGTGTCACTATCATGAAGGTCATGATCCAACCATGATGGCATAATCCTTTCTTTAATGCCCACAGGAAGTTCTGCAAGCGGAGACTGAGTTCAAATCCCACGCTTCAGCATACAACAGCCTGAAAGCAAACCTTGAACACAAGCTCAAGTGAGGATTGGAAGACATATAGATTTTAAAGAAGACATCTCTCAGCAACTCAGGGGTTTAATGTGGGATTTTTTCTAGTGAGAAACTGCAAACTCGTAGTCTTCATGGAATTGTGAGCGAAGACGACTTTGTGGTCTCAGAGTACCTCACCACTCTGCTGGTAGTGGTGAGCAGGTCAGTCACACATTGTTTTTGTGGGGGTGAGAATATTTATTACGATAAATTATCTGCTTAAGCATCTCATGTTTACAGAGACAGGTACTTGCAGTGGGAGAGGAGTTATGAATCCTTGTCACTGTTGGTTGTCCCGCGGTCTAGCAGGTGAGCTGACAGCAAACATTTCATAGATTTTCTGTACAAGAAGACCAAGTCTGCTGTAGAAGTTACATTTGTCAAATTATTTACATCTTGTCCTTTAATTTTAACTGTTGCTACTGGCTTTTTACTTTGATTTTCTGTGATTTTCTTTGTTTGATCATCAGGAAACTGTTTGAGGATGGAGAAGGGGCAGTCTTCTCAGTGACACTCTTTAAAAGAGTTGTGTGTGAATTCAAAGCCAAAGCTCAGGAGAGCAAGTAAGCAGAAGCTTGCCTAATAAATCCTGTTACAGTGACACTGTGGTGTGCATGAAATTTCCCTTAATATAGACTATGATCCTCCCAGGTTCATTGTGCGTGAGTATTGCTTTGATCAAGAGGCGAGGGAACAGCAGGAGATCAGGGAGTATACTATTCTCAAAAGAGAGAAATACGTAAGTTAGTTCGATTTGACCGTAACCGTAACCCTAACCCTCCATTTATTTTTAACAGTTCTGTTAAATTCTTTAATTGTTTTTTATACAGGAAATCTTTGTCCGCTGGCTGATGGTGAATTTCAGTCAGCTGTTCATTGCATGGATTCATTTGAAAGCAATAGGAGTGTTTGTAGAATCAGTCCTAAGGTCTGATCGGACTTTATTTGTTGTTCAGAATGTATGTGACTGGTTTTAATGACTTTTAAACTTCTGTTCATGATACCTCCTGGCAGGTATGGATTACCCGTCAATTATCAGGCCCTTCTGCTGCAAACTGACAAGAAGCACTCCAAGAAGCTGAGAGACACTCTTTCCTCACTTTTTAAGCATCTGGACCCAACTGCCAGTCTGAAAGATGTAAGAGGCTAAATATATGTGTTTGTGTGTGTGTGTGTGTGTATATATACATATATATTTAATTTATATCCATCTATCGATCTATCGATCTATCGATCTATCGATCTATCGATATAGATATAGATGTATATATAGATATATGTATATAGATATATAAATAAATAAATAAAACACAAGCTTGGGTCCTCTCCCAGAGGCCTGGGAGCGTGCAGTACGTTAGCTGTTCCTGTTCCTGTTCTGGACTGAGAGGTCTGAGGTCTTTCCAGGTATCTGTTGTAGCCACTCCTCCAGCTTGGGGGGTTACTGCCCCCAGAGCTCCAATTACCACAGGCACCACTGTCACCTTCACTTTTCATGCTTTCTCCAGTTCTTCTCTGAGTCCCTGGTATTTCTTCAGTTCCTCATGTTCCTTCTTCCTGATGTTCCCATCACTTGGCACTGCCACATCCACCACAACGGCTTTCCTCTGTTCTTTATCCACCACTACAATGTCTGGTTGGTTTGCCATTACCATCCTATCAGTCTGGATCTGGAAGTCCCACAGGATCTTTGCTCTCTCATTCTCTACTACCTTTGGAGGTGTTTCCCATTTTGACCTTGGGGTTTCTAGTCCATATTCTGCACACATGTTCCTGTATATTATTCCAGCCACTTGATTGTGGCGCTCCATGTATGCTTTCCCTACCAGCATCTTACACCCTGCAGTTATGTGCTGGATTGTTTCAGGTGCCTCTTTGCACTGCCTACACCTTGGGTCTTGTCTGGTGTGGTAGATCTGAGCCTCTATGGCTCAAGGCTCAGGGCAGAACAGTAGTGGGGACAGAGCACCTTGAAGGTTTAGGCCACATTTTATGGACACTTTTGGAAGTGGCTTACCATTGGCTTCTTATTCTTTATTTACTTTTAGCTTTTACCTTCAGGGTCTCCACAGCCAATCAGCTTCCTCCGTCTGTCTTCTACATCCTCTAACAGCAGCTACTTTCATATCTTCCTTCTCTGCATCCAGAAACCTCCTCTTTAGTCTTCTTCTAGACATCTGGCAGCTCTAGACTCAGCATCTAACTAACAAACTCCTCCTTTAAGATAACCCCTCCTCCATTTCTACTCCCATCTCCACCATGATAGAACAACTTGAACCCTGCTCCTAAGCTTGTAGCATTGCTAGATTAGAATAGAATAGAATAGGTCTTTAATAATCCCTAAGGAAATTTAAAAATGGCCATCTGCTCACACTCATAAAACACACACACACACACACATTAAAAACTACTTGTTCACCTGGTCTCCAGTAAGTCTACCTTCCTCATCTGCATCATGTCATCTAACTCTCTACCTTTTCCTGTTATAGTTCCAACAAAGTCTCTACTCTCAGTCCAACACTCACGACTTTCCTCTTCTCTCTCTTTCTATGAACGAGCTTTCCTCCTTCTCTTCTTCTTCCACCAACGGCAGTCTAATTTCCACCGGCCTTCTGTCGGTAAATAACACCGATACTGGTCGTTGTTATAGTTGATGGTTTATATCAGAGGTCTGATTCTCATATTTGGTTTGGCAAAGATTTTATGTCGGATGCCCTTTTTTTCACAACCATCTCTATTTATCCGGGCTTGGGACCCGCACGCCCCCTTGTATAATTGGAGAAGAAAAAACATTGTTCATTGCTCTGTTTTTGGGAAAATAATGAATTTTAAACTTAAATAAAATATTGATTTGCTTTTCTACTCACATTTTTCTATGCTGTTTGCCAAACAGGTGAGTTGTGATATCCCAGGACTCTGCCAGGAGGAGTATTCTTCTTACATCTGCTTCCCCATCAACACCAGCATGCTGTAGACCTCCTCCTCTCTTTTTAATTCACAAAGTGTTGGGCACAAAGAGACAAATAAAATGTAATTCATCACATCATAATCATAATATTTCTTTAGTGCTTGGTATTTTCAAGACTTATTGTGACCCACAAGTAGGTTTTTAAATAATTGTAAATCGCCCTACACATCAGATGGATCGAAGTGATGTTTTCCACCTCTGCAGAGGAATTGTACATCCATCTAATTAAGTCAAAAATAATGTTGTATGTAAAGTATAATTACAATGTTCTTTTTGGGTGTCTGCTGTTGGTCGTCAAATAATAAAACAGCTTCTAATTATAATTTTTCAAGTATCTTTCTTGCCATTTAATTAATAGATCCCTTTCCATCACTAAATATAACAGACCAAATCATTGATCAGAACATGGCGGCGCACTCAGCGCCTCAGCTTGTTTAGATGTTTTTGTATCTTTTTTTGTTTAGTTTTTTTGCACAATCTGTCGGGCAAATAACATGTACAGCCGACATGACTACTTAAGATCCGAGTGTGAAACAAATCAATGGTGACAAGCAAATTTCAGTATGAAGGTGAAGCGTAACCCTTGTGCTATCATAGGCAATTTAACATTGGGAGTTGAGTCATCTAGACCCCACTAGACAGTGCGCTGAACCTTTTTTCTTCGATGATTTGTGATCTTCACTCACTGGTGTCCATGGATTACATGAAATCCATTCACCATTATCCACCTTTGTCATGGTAGGGAGAACACGTCAATGTAAGGGTGGGGTCATCGGATTGCACAAGGGTTACACAGACGGACCCCGTCTCTCTTCGGATTAACATCCTGGTGGGGAAGAGTTGAAGGTAGAAGAGAGAGAGGAAAACAAAAGCGTGGCCCCAGGGCTGGCTTGCTAGCTAAGCTATGGAGACAACAAATTAAACCACCGCTACCCAATCTGTTTCTCGTTTCTCTCAAACGCCAGATCCCTTGCTAACAAGATGGATGAACTGAGGCTATAGATTGTGACAAGCAACACCATAAAAGATACATGTGCCTTACTCATCACCAAGACCTGGCTTTATCAATCCATCCACTACACTACTTTTACTTTCCTTGCTGAAATGTGACGTAGCTTTTAGCTAGACAGCTAGCTAAACAGCTAGCTAAACTTTGCTCCAACAAAAAAACAAGATTTGTCCTCTTTAAAGGTGGTTTTATTAACACGCTTGTAATCTGGTGTACAAAAGTGAAACTGTAAAAAATACAGAAATAAAAACAGTCAAATAGCAGTCCTTTTAAATAACATTAAACAAATGAATCAAGCATTTTAGCCGTTATGAAACACACACAATATGCCAAACTGCACACATCTAACAGCACGGCATAATGTTTAACTTTAAAACTTATAAATCTGATTTAAATCATTAAAACTCCCTACGCTACTCCCTTAACGCTCCTGCCTACCTCACAACATGAGAAACAATGAACCACATGTCATGTCGGCTCAGACGTCGCCCGGCCAAACAAGGTCTGCGTCAGGTGCTGGGGGACCAGAGAATCCTGATGGAACAAGATGGAAATGGACTAGATGTGAGAACAAGGTTCTGTTAGATTGCTACGACTCAAGAAATCCCACCCAGAAGGGTTACATGTAGAGAATGTGGAATGAATGGATGCTTCGAAACTCGCAATCACCCACAATCAAGGCTAACTGCCAAACAACTGATAGCCCAATGCTCGAACATCCACAAACGGCAGCTCCTATCATAGCTTGAGATTGAAGCGGTACAAAACAATTGCAACACCACGGGAGAGCCAGAACACCAGGTCAAAGAGGAGGCTATACCACACTCCAACCCTGAGCCTGGTACACAGCCCCAACAACCACAGATACGCTGACCGAGGCAGCAACTGACCTAAAAGACAAGATCATGTCTAGGCAACCCCAGCACCAGCTACAACGGTTAAGTGATGTACCCCTAAAGCTCATGGGAAGTGGGGAATCATGGGAGAAAACCATGAGTGAGAGGGCTGGAAGTAGAAGTGACCTCCATGCTGTTTGGCTGTTTGTGTGGTCAAATAAACGGGCGTTGATGCTAAAAAGGAGACTTTCCTTCTCTGCCTATTTCTATGTCTCTGAGACTGTGTGGGGGGCACGGCCAACTCTCCAATGAAGCCGCACTGGCTGGGTCGTTACAATATCCTAAGGAGGGATTCTTAAATATATCAATTTTTATCTCCCTTGCAGATGTGCCCGTGTTATTGTTTGACGGGGCCCCTGGGCCCCAAACTCCTGAGTCCGCCACTGTTGACACGGACACATTTGTAACTGCAGCTCATCTAATAGTGAGCTGATGAGGTTAGAGCCCAGCCTGTTTGGAGTTCTTTATGAAGATCAGCCATTTTTTTAACTGACCGATCATTTTCCATACATCTGGAACAGGTTGGAGATGTTGACTTGTCTAAACTTCATTACCCAGTGTGCGTGGCGGCCACCTCTTTTTCTGATTGGCTGTGGTGTCCCCGCCCACACCGAGCGCTGTGAGGGGGGGTTGGCTGGTTCTGCGTCAGAGGACGGACCTCTTTCACTTAGAGTTCGCTGCGATGGCGAACTGCATGAACAGGAGTTTCGCTGTTCTGAACAGACATCCCAGTTTCAGGCGGTTCCGGAGGGTCTTCGCTCAGAGCGGCGGCATTGGCAGCGGCGGCGGCGGGTTCCGGACGTATTCCAGCGCGAACCACAGCAAGAATGAGGCGCAGGAGTCAACTTTAACCTCTCCGAACTTTTCTGCTCAACTTTCCTCCCCGAGGAAGGCGACCAGAACCACAGCCCATGGAGCGCAGCCTGGACCGGAGGTTCGTACCGATGACTCTGCATTCATGCTAGCTGACGCGGGTTAAAGGTGAAGTTAGACCGACTCGTCTCGGGTCAGGGTTAATAATTAACCGGAACGCTGGCTGTGGTTATCCCGGCACCAATAACCAAAGTGCGGGCTCCATTGCACATGATGTTAGCATGACGCTCACAGTGATCATGGGATCTGGATGATCATTTAGATCTGTTCAGCAGTCATTACAACCGTTACTGATTACTTTCTCCTGACTCCAGCACGGACACTTAAAGCTCCTTTGATCTCTTCCATTCATAAAACGTCAAACCACTTCATTCATATCTCGGGATGCTTCAGCACCATGTCTGTTGCTCTGATTGTCTAAAACCAATCGATTACTTTCTGTCCTCAAAGGAAACAAACTCGGGGTCCCGCCTGACTGTCACGTGGTTTCCTGTCTGTTCCAGGACAGGCTGACAGGTGACCACGTTCTGCCCTTTTCCGCCTTTCTGACGGACAGCTTTGGCCGCAGACACAACTACCTCCGCATTTCCCTCACGGAGAAATGCAACCTTCGTTGTAAGTGAACGTTTGAACATGGATCAGTGTAAAAAGGCTTCTTCTATTCCAAAAATAAAGACCCCCTTCAACGAAAGGGGGTTTCTCACATGTTATTGCAGCATTTTTCTCATGATGGAGGACATACTGTATAAAATATATTAAAAGTCTATATCCTGCTTTTCTTAAGCCTTTCAGAGTAAATTGTCTCCATATATATAATTATATAATAGCTTTGGCACACTAAACTACCATGACCATGAGATCTGGGGGGCCCTGTCATTGGGGGGCTGTCTGTGGGAGGCGGGGATCCACTATTGGTCCTGGACCTTGGAGGCTTGGTGGGTCGTAATCTTCACTAAGGGAATCGGTGGCCGGTCGGGCTGCCTCTGTCCCGTTGGTGCCGGTCCAGGGCTCTCACAGGGGCAGTGCTTGGAGACGTGGACCTGGATTTGCCCCTGGGACCGGCTCCTTCTTGGCTCCTCTCTCTTTGTGTGGGTTTGTGTGTTAAATGTCCTTGAAGAAGTGTGTAATCCAAATTCCTTATATTTAAACTTTAGTGAACTTTCTTTAATGGGTCAAATCTAAATGTTTTCAGCTTCTGGATTCACTGGCATGATTTCACATTTATGAAAATATAAATATTTTCGATATATTTCACTGAAGCCAAATTGCTTTAAGGTATAAAACCGATAATCCCACTCCACCCGATCAAAAGCTTTCTCAGCATCTAGAGATGGAAGCCCTTCTGGAACGGTGGGTGGAGCAGGACTGGAAAGGACATTAAATAAATGCCTGACATTATAGAATGATTGACAACCGTTTGGTCATCTGCCACTATTGAGGGCAAAACCACCTCTAAGCGACTGACTAGCATTTTTGAAAGAGTTTTATTATGGGATGGGATGAACCACAATCACGAGAAGGGAGAAGACTGCTTGTCGCATAGTTAGGGGTAGCAAGCTTGAAGTGAATGATTCTTCGAAGGGCAAAGTTTTTCATGAATTCCAGAGAGAGGTCCTGGGTATTTTCCATTTTGCATAGATTTGGTTGTTTTTGTGAGCTTTTGGATGGAAAATGGTTTATCCAGCCCCAAAGACATTTTGTCATCAAGGGGACATTTAATTTCCCAAAGAACGAGTCGAATAGAGTTTGTTGAAAGAGAGATTCTGTGTTGTATAGGGTTGAGTAGAATTTATGAAAGCAGTAGTTTATTTTTGAGTGGTCTCTGTGTTTGATTAGCTGGAGGGCTAAAACTGTTCCAGCTCTTTCACCATGTTCATATCTTTCAGACCATGATTTGTTGATAAGGTTTTCAAAATATCTGGTTGACAACAAGTTAAATTCTGTTTGAAGATTCAGTAATAAGTTAAGCATATCATTGCTTGGAGAGCTTCTAATTTGGGGATAGGTCAGGGAACAAAGAACTGCACAGACAGGACCGCTAGATCCAACCTGAAGAGAGGGATCAGGAAGGCCAAGTTGGACTACAAAAGGAAAATAAAGGACCACCTCTCCAACAACAACCCTCTTGACATGTGTCAGGGACTACAACACCCGACCAACGTCAGGGGACAGACCAGCACCGAGGCACACTCCAGCGCTGCACCAGAGGAAGAGTTGAACGCGTTCTTCTCGCGCTTCGAGACCACACCGCTGCAGTCTGAAGTCCCATCACCTCATCCTCACTTGGTTCCCAGCTCCAAACCACTGACTGTGCAGACACAGGAAGCACTACACTATGCAGCAGACCTCCCTATTCTGCTCCATATCAAGAACTTACGCATGTGTGCAATAACTGACTTTCATCTACCTCCACATACAATATTTAATATGCTGCACTTTATTGCACTCCACTTTATTCTATTTTTTACTTGTATTTTTATTGGTTCTTGTACATATTTTGATTAGATTTATAGTATTTACCACTCCAAGGGTGCTACAATAGTATTATTATGTACAATGACAAAAAAGGCTTATCTTATCTCCGATGCATCTTTGTATAGATTCAAATTTCTGTTGTTCGTCTTATTTTTGTAAAATGTCAGCTGTGATTGCTTAAAATAAACCACTTCCACTCCAATCACAATTTCAGTGTAGAAATACTCAGAAATCCTTTCATGTGGAATTCTTTTATGTTTCCTCCATGATGCGAAAAATGCTACCAGAACATGTTAAAAACGCCGTTTTCATTGGACTGGGTCTTTAAGTTGAGTAGAGGCAGAGCCTATTATTACTTTAGTGTTGTCAATTATTCTTGTTCTTGCTTTTGCATTTCCATTTTTCCCCTCCATTACTGTGGTTGAAACAGTTTTTCATTACAATGAAAAATGCTGGTACTTGAAACCTTTACTTTGATTTTGATGCAAAGTTAGTCTTTTTCATTATGTTAAATTAATGTTATTAATATTTATTCATAGCTTGTTCCAGTGTATTTACATTTCTACACTTCAATCCTGTTACTCTTTATTATAATTAAACATCATAGTTTCATCAGAGTTAAACCAGAATACTAAAAGTGTCATTTTCACTAAATTATTACAGATGAAGATATTGAGAGGCGTTTTTTATTTATTTGTTTGTTTGCAATGTTTTTCTTTTCTTAGGCTTTTTCTGTGATTTTCTTGTCAGGTCAGTACTGCATGCCAGAAAATGGGGTCAAGCTCACACCACGGAGCCAGTTGCTGTCCACGTCTGAGGTGGTCACTATAGCTCGCCTCTTTGTTCAAGAGGGGGTGGACAAAATTCGCCTTACTGGAGGGGAGCCTCTGATCAGACCTGATCTTCTGGATATTATCAGTAAGGATGGAATACGTGTTAATTTAATACAGGTTAATAATTAAAGTCACCATTATTCATCTTTCTTAGCTGTTTGCCCATAGTGACTGTTTTAAACACAATACTTTTAACCCTTGTGCTATCTTAGATGACCCCCCCCCCTTACATTGACGTGTTCTGCCTACCATGATAAAGGTGGAAAGATTTCATGTAATCCATGGACACCAGTGAGGTTCACAAATCATTGAAGAAAAAAGGTTCAGAGCACTGTCTAGTGGGTCTAGATGACCCAACTCCCAATGTTAGAGTGCCTAGGAAAGCACAAGGGTTACGAAAGATGTAACGAATAGAAAAATTATTTGAGCTCAAAATTGCGTTTCCAAGCATTTCTTTATTCAAGTCGTTGTGAATCAGAAGCTGATAAAGAATACTGCTGGAAAAAGTTTGTAGATGTGACATAAAATATACAACAGCAGGCCAAAGTCTCCCGGCTCCGCCCCTTTCTGATCATCCACCTGCAGACCAATAGATCCAAGAACGTCTTTGTTTTCCTGGTCTGAGCTGGAATCTGGATCAGAACTGGACGGCTGGATAGATCGGATGTTGCTACTGTTTTTGTTGCACCGCTAATGTTAGGATGGGGGGTTAGGGGCTGGTGTTAGTCAGAGAAGAACTGGAGAGGTTACACTTTTTGTGACACAAATGATAAACCTAATTTTCTTTTCCTTCTCTTTTTCTTTTTACCCTTTTGCAGTTGAACTAAGGAAGCTGGATGGCCTAAAAACCATCGCTGTAACAACGAATGGAATTAATTTGGCTAAACTTTTGCCGAGACTGAAAGAAGCTGGTCTGGACCTTATTAACATCAGCCTGGACACCCTGGCCCCAGCAAAGTTTGAGTTTATCACCAGACGCAAAGGTATGGCAAACAAATTCATAAATAATTAGAGCAGGGGTAGGAACCTTTTTGGCTTAGAGGGCCATGAACACTGCAGATTTAAAAATGTAACGCTGTGAGAGCCGTACACTAACCATATCTGGTCAATACGGGGTGAGGTTAAAATCCATGCAGGTGTTGAGGCTTCCATCCGTTAGACGTGATCTTAGGTTGGTCTTAATGTTCTTTAGATGTGAGAAGGACTGCTCACGTGGAAACGTGGAAGCAAACATTGTCAGGGCCGCTTGCTGTGTGTGTACCATCAGTACACACCAATACATTCATTCATTGGTTTGTTTCTTTATCAAACGAGGTGAAAGGCATGAATAATAAAAAAATAAAATAATAATTGGATGTTGATAAACCTATTTTCCCCACAAATAAGTTTTTTCCTGCATGTTGAGAAATCTTATTTGTTGGTAGTTGAGTCATAAACATTGTTGTCACAGGCGAAACAGGATGACTTTCCTCACGTAGTGTGTCAGCGACAGCATACTGTCACTCTGGACTTACGCCTTTGACTCATGCAAGGGAAGAGAAAAGAAGGGCGCTGCATTTATGACTCAAAGTGATCTGCCATCATGATGGTGTGATCTGAGAGGTCATCATGAGGTGCATTGACAGCATCAAGCATGAATGATGGGGCAGACTTCCCATCTGGGAATTCCATTTCTCACAGTTGCTAAAGCACCAGCAGAGCTCGCCAAATTGCTGAACACGGAGCTGCTGCTGCTGAGCCGCTGCAGGTTCCAGCGGGGCGGAGCTCTGGGTGGTACGCTTTGATAAGGCCTGACTAGTGAGATAAATGACTGACATATGCTAATGTATACAATTCTATACTAAACATTTAGCTTAAATGTAATCTTAGCCTCATTTAAGATTTAAAAATCAGCAACTGTGAGTTTTAATGTCCAACTACAATCTAAGATAAACATCAGGTTAATGTTGCAGAGTTTGGGAGTTTTGTAGGACATGAAAACAAAAGAAAAGGTTGAAAATTCTGTCTGCTGCAACAGAATTGGTGTCCAGATCTTCATTCATTCTCAGAAGCCAAAAGTAAAGTCTACTATATTTGTGAAATTGGTCATTAGGCCTTTCCAAAATTCAAAAGACTAAAATGTTGAGGGAAGTGGTAATCTTTAGCTGTGTTTGTGTTCAGGTTTCCACAGAGTGATGGAGGGCATTGACAGAGCCGTTGAACTGGGCTACTCTCCTGTCAAGGTGGGTCACTTTTAAACAGGCTTTAGAATAAATATTCACAGAAAAGCCTTTTCGAAATTTAATACAAATTCTTGATCTTGAAATCCTCTTTATCCTTTTCTTTGTTTCAAAAACAAATCTTTTCAAAAGTTTTACGTACTGTAAGTCTTTGTTATTAATCATTTTTAAAAAAGATTTGAAAATCACAAACTGATATCCTGTAATAATATACACAGATAATGACTCGATAAGGGTTTACAAAAAATGTAAATGACATCCTCATTCACAAAAATACCTTTTTTTGACTTAAAGTAAATAAAGTACTTTCCAAAAACTATTTTTCCTAATAATATAATGTTTAAAAATGTCAACGGCTTTAATTTTTACTCTTAAGAAGAGTCTTTGTTCAAGCTATTCCAAAAGGAAGGACCTCATTTTCCGGCTTATAACCCGCCATTTTTACAAATTATTTTGCCACGGGTGCGACTAATACTCATGAGAAACTTAATTGTGATTTTTATTTAAATACATAAACAGGGTAACAGGGTGCTGTAAGTGTTTGTAACAGCATTTGCCGCTGACATCAGCGCAGAAAACGCACTGTGCAAAACAAACATGGAATCTGATCAGTCTCCTAAACTTTATGATATTTTTCCTATTTGCATTTCTTCTTACAAACGTTTCCTTCCGCGGTCGAATACGGAGCAGCAAGTCGTCATACCGGGTCATAGAGACAGCAGGATGGCTCAACGCGCCGTCAATCAGACGCAGCTCCTGCAGCATCAATCTAACGATCGCCATAAGAAAAAAAGAACGACTGAAGCATCATATGGAGACGTGACGACAGATGCTTTTGTAGAACTTTAAAATAAATAATCCTGACCTCATTCTGTCAATGCTTCCATGTAAACATCAGGCTAAGAACGAACGGTAGCTCCTCCCACATTCAACAGGAGCGTCTAGCTTAATCCTTGTGCTATCCTAGGCACTTTAACATTGGGAGTTGGGTCATCTAGACCCACTAGACAGTGCTCTGAACCTTTTTTCTTCAATGATTTGTGATCTTCACTGGTGTCCATGGATTACATGAAATCTTTCCACCTTTATCCACCTTTGTCATGGTAGGGAGAACACGTCAATGTAAGGGGGGGTCATCTAAGATAGCACAAGGGTTAAGAACACATTTTTTGACAAGAGTTGAGCATTGAATGTGACGTACGACAAAAAAGAGGCAGTGGACGTGAATTTAACACATGAATAGTGTTCGGCGTGAATGCAGCAGTTTGTTTAGAAGCGTTTCCCTTTTTCCCCAAAAGTTCAACTTACACTCTGGAGAATCTGCTACTAAAATATTAATTATGAATACATTTAGAGATTTTCATGCTCATATAGGCTAGTGCGTTAACTTTTTAAAATCAATGAACGACATATGTTTTATGTGTTTAACTGTAATTTGAGTTGGATTTTAAAACATCAGTAGAAACACATTTCAATATGAAGGCATCCCCTTTTTCTTTGTTTTATTGATGATCAAGTCATAAATATTGAATTTATTTATATAAGCAATATTAAAAAGATTTCTGTGCAAAATTTGTACACAAATAGTGTTTCTTCATGTTCAGTTGGAGAAAAATTTCAATGTGGTTTTTTATTGGTTAACAATGGTTGTCAGTGAACCTCTTTTAATCGTCTGCTTTAAAACAAAGCCTTCTCTAAAGGTGCGTTCCACACCGAATGCAATTGGAACGTCAGGGGCGTCAAGTTTCAATGTTAAGTCAATGTACAGACGCAGTCTGAGGTCCTGCAGCACGATTTTGCCGTCAGGCGCAGCGCAGGACTCAGCTTTTGGCACGTGACTCGATCAAAGGGTAGAAAAATCAATCCAATGTGGCCGCTCGATGCCATGATTTTGGACAGATGCTGAATCAATGAACTGTGACACAGAGCCTTCTTGTGGCATGAACCAATGTAAACAGCGTAATAAACAGCAAACCCCGATGTACCAAACATTGGAGTTTCTTTACAGCTAGAGAGAACTGTCAGCAGTCTTCTGTGCTCTTTTCTGCAGGTCAACTGTGTTGTCATGCGAGGTTTCAACGAAGACGAGCTGCTAGATTTTGTCCGGCTAACAGAGAAAAAGCCACTGGAAGTGCGATTTATTGAGTACATGCCGTTTGACGGTGAGTGCTTACGTTTTGATGAGAGCTTTCTTTAAGCAGACTTCTTTAAGGCCTGCCACAATGAATCCCCCACCTCTCTGTCCTGTGCATCACCCCCCTCTTGCATTATAGGTGGGGTGGGGGTCCAGAGACCCTCCTTTATCTGTAGTGCCCATCACCATCGAAGGCTAGAACAGGATCTGAGCCAATCTTTTCATTCATCTCCCCTCTTCTTGAAGAGGAGCACAAGTACCCTTCTCCTCCATTCTGCAGGAATCACTCTTCAAGGTCCTGAGCCGCTGTGGGAGAGTGGTTGACCTCTGATTGGAGGGTTGCTCGTTTGTGCCTGACGAAGTGTCAAAAGCACTTTCAACTCTGATTGAAGAGTCTGTGTGTGAACGCGGGTGAACAGGACTTTGGGCCGTAACCCTTGTGCTATCCTAGGCACTGTAACATTGGAAGTTGGGTCATCTAGACCCACTAGACAGTGCTCTGAACCTTTATTCTTCAATGATTTGTGATCTTCACTGGTGTCCATGGATTACATGAAATCTTTCCACCTTTATCCACCTTTGTCATGGTAGGGAGAACACGTCAATGTAAGGGTGGGGTCATCTAAGATAGCACAAGGGAAATCACCGTTTGTCAACCCTTCAACACCCGAGCTTTAGCTCCAGTGTTGATGTTCTTTGAATAACCGTTTAGCATTTACTTAATAGTAGTAAAGGGTTTGCGCAATTGTCGCAAACCCTGGGGTCCACCCTTGCTAAGGGGTTGCCCCCTGCTGTGCTTGCGACCATCTTCATCTCGAGGTCTATATGCCTATAAAGGGTAAGCCTTTGAACACTGGTGTCAGGACTAAAAGGTTGCTCCCTTTGCGTGTCTGTGGTTGACATCCTGACTTATATCCAGGATCTGTTGGATAATAGTCTCTCCTTTTCCACAGTCAGGGCCTATTAGGCTGCAGTGTCTGCTTGTCACGTTGGTTTTGACGGGATAAGTCCTGGTGCTCATCCTCTGGCTGTACAGTTTTTTAAAGAAATTTGCAGCAGTTGGTCCAAATTCACATCGCAACCAATCCTGCACTTTTACCAAAAACGATCCCGTTAGAGTACAACTCGATGGTGGTTGAACTTTTGAGCCTTTATCCTCTTTTTGCACCTGCGGGACAGAGGAGGTTACATCGTCATGTCCTATAGGTGCGTTACACATATACATTGACCACACTCGACACACACTGTTATCTGATCAGCTGTTGGAGTGCTTTGCTAACCCTGCTAGGGGCAGAGTTTAATCTAAGCAGAGGCGTTCACGTGGGATTGTTGGAGCTATCTGTTTAGCTTACAGCAGTAAGGAAGGGCCTGTCTTTGCTTCAGAGTGTGAAAGACCACTCAACATGAGGCGTGGTCACTTCCTGCAGCGAGCTAGTCATCTCCCCTCACTTTTGTAGGGTGTTACTGTTTGGACGTGACAGGCCCTACGGTGGCTCACAATGTTGTTCTTGCAGCATCAGGACTTAACAGGTCCTAATGAGTGCTGCAGTTTGGTAGATGCTTGTGGGGGGTGTACATATGCTGCATACTATATGTGCTGTAGCGAGGGAATCCACTGAAAAGGAAGAAAATGTTGGGTCTGTAGCTTCTGTTCCCTGAAGGAGGAAAACGAGGTGGAACACTCCTGCTGAACACTTCTACGACAAACCTTCTGCTGTTACCTGGTCTTAGGAACAGCACAAGAACATTTTTAGGACAAAAAACCTGGAAAAACAACGACTGCTGTTATTTTAAAACACGTTGACCTACAACACTGCTTCTTTCCTCTGTAGGGAACAAGTGGAACTTTAAGAAGATGGTAAGTTACCAGGAGATGCTGGATCGCATAAAGCAGCAGTGGCCCAACCTGGAAAGGCTTCAAACTGGACATGCAAATACTGCCAAGGTCCTTAATGACTATTCACTCTTGAATACAGACACAGACATCCAAGTCTGATGTGTTGAACATTGCATGGTTTTCTCATGTTTAAGTATTAATAGTCCATATGGTAGTTTCAAAGGAAATGACTTTGTTTGTAACAGATGTTTAAAGTACCAGGCTTTGAAGGTCATTTGGGCTTCATATCCTCCATGTCTGACCATTTCTGTGGCTCCTGCAACCGTTTGCGAATCACTGCTGATGGAAACCTGAAGGTAACGTTCAAAATCACGACTGCTTTGTGGGGAAAAACAGCAAAACCCAGCAGACTGCGGGCTCACCTCCTGCTTTCCGCTTTCTCAGGTGTGTTTGTTCGGAAACTCTGAATTCTCTCTTCGAGACATTCTGCGTTGTGGAGCATCTGACGAAGAGTTGCTGCAGGTGATTGGTGCTGCTGTGGGCCGGAAGAAGAAAGAGCATGCAGGTAAAATGTTTACACCAGTGAATTCAACTACTAGTCCAAAATAAAGAGCTGAACATTTATTATTACACTGAAGTGTGGTTACAGTTCACTATTACTGCCTCAATTTAACAAACTGTATAATAGATGATGATAATGATGATATTTTAAAAAAGTCCAACATTATATGAAGGGATCCTGACATTGTTACCTTAAAATATTGATAGAAGCACAAACTAATCAAAAATATTAAACTAAGCCAAGTAAATAGGTTAAATCCCAATCATTTGTTTTGTTAGCATAAAGGCTAATTTTACTATTTTATGTTGAAATAAAATAGGTCAATTGGCAACTGTAAATTGTCCCTAGGTGTGATTGGAATGGTTGTGTGATTGCAGCACTGTGACAGACTGGTGACCTGTCCAGGGTGTCCCCTACCTTCGCCCACAAGTGGCCGGGATAGGCTCCAGCAGCCCCGTGACCCCCAAAGGGACAAAACAGAAGAAGATGAATGAATGTTTAAATAGAGCAGGACTTTGACTAGTTTTAAACGATAAAGCCAATGAAGCCTTCAAATGGCTGTAACCTCTGCAGAGTTGTCTTCTGTAGGGGACATTTCTAAGGATGAACATCTTACAACCAGAGCATACTACTGAATAATAATAACGGAATGGATTTATCTGCTTTTCCAGACGCTCAAAGTTCTTCCAATGTGTCCATCATTCATTCATTCATACTTGGTGATGGTAACTACTGATGTAGCCACAGCTGCCCTGGGGCAGACTGACAGTCTACGGCCCCTCTGACCATCACCAGGACATTCATTGTGCAGGATTTTTGCGAGCAGAGATACTCAGACCGGAAACTTCCATCGGTTCTGTGTTTAGCTCAGCCAGGAGACCTGGTCCGTTCTGTGATTCTAGAGTCTTGTCTGAGGCCTTCTCCTGGTGGGACCTGCCCAAAAGGCCTCCACAGGTAGACATCAAAGAGCCATCCAAAAAGATGCTTTAGCTACCCCAACTGGCTTCACTTAATGCGGTGCAACTCTATATTGAGAACTTCTCCCATCTCTAAGGGAGAAAGAACCAAGCTACCCTGCAGAGGAAACTCATTTTAGTTTGACCTGAGCTCTTATCCTTTTGGTAACGACCTAAAGCTTACAGTGTGGGAACATAGATGGAGACGTAAACCGACGGCTTTTCCTTATATCTTCACTGCTAAAGATCTATTCAGCCACTGCATTAGTCCAGCTGCCGCACATATCCATCTATTACCTATCAACATGTTCAGGTTACTCAGTTCTGTGATCCATATTTGCTTCTTAAATCAATGTTGAGCTTCTGAAACCATGTACAGTACAATGGCATGTATCAGCATCTGCTATTGACATTCACACTACACAGAGCAGAGGTAGGACCGTGAACTGGGACACATTTACAGCTAAAGGTTTTTCATTATCGTTTGTTACTTTTGTCTCTTAAACTGCCAATTCCTTAATCTGGTAGTTTATACGTATGCTTAGATAGTTATTTAAGGACTACTGGAATAAGCGTTGCTTCTCCCTCCTATGTCCTTTCTAGGCATGTTCAGTATTTCCCAGATGAAGAACCGACCAATGATCCTTATTGGTGGGTAACTCAGCTGTACGTACCAACCTGCTGGACTCAGTCCTGCACTGCTCACCTTTATGCTGTATAAAGCTAATGTTTTTATAGTCAGTCTTTGTTTCTTTCCACAGCAACAGCCAAAGGTTTGCTGCCACCGGCACAGTGGATCGAGAAAACTTCCCTCACTCTTTTCCATTTTAAAAATGACAAATTTCTGTTGATGTCCGCTTCCCCGTCTCATGTATGCCACTCACTCAGGAGACAGAACCTCCGTAAAGAGGCTTTTTTGTCCCTTCCAGGCTGCACTACTTTAACTCATGCAGCCCTTCAGATCTGCTCTATAACCTCTGGGAGTGGAAGATCTGAGACGTTTCTCAGGAAAGAGAAACCCACTGTGACTAACAGTCTCTGCAGTGAATTCTCAAACTCTGTAGAGCTTGGGACTGGTGTCATTTTCAGCACCTATCACTCGAAGACTGAAAAGGTAGAGACGCATACAAATAATTTGAAGCGCTGTTTTCTCAGGAAGCCAGGACTCCCTGTGTTTTGCACAATACTAATGGCTGCCAACTTCAGCTCTACACACTACAGGGTTAGACTGCTGCACAACCAAAGCTCCAAGAGTGGCACCACTGTGCCTTTTAGAAACGACCGGCAGAACACTCACCATGAGGCTGAAACCCACTTGACTCACACAGATGCTCAGGGCCGAGCTTGCATGGTGGACGTCGGGGGAAAAACACCAACACGTCGAACAGCTACAGCCTGTGCCACAGTGCTGTTGGGCCCGACGGCCTTCCGCTTACTTCAAGACAACCGGCTGGTTAAAGGAGATGCTCTGACTGTGGCACAGCTGGCAGGCATCATGGCTTCAAAGCAGACATCAGCACTTATTCCACTGTGTCACCCCCTACCTTTGGAGCATGTTTCTGTCGCTTTTGAACTCGATGAGCTTCACAATGCTGTCATCGTCACGACAACATGTCAGACAACAAGTAAGACGGGGGTGGAGATGGAGGCACTGACCTCAGTCTCTGTGGCCGCGCTGACGGTCTATGACATGTGCAAGGCCGTAACGCCTGATATCGTCATCACAGATATAAAGCTAGTCCATAAAACAGGGGGGAAGACAGATTTTCATCACAAAGAATTCAAGAAACCATAAACTAATCCATGTTTTATGTAACCAAATCTGTATTTTTCTACAAACACAAAGATTAAGTAGAAAATGTCAAATAATAGAAATACAGTTTTGGCTGTAACTACTGGTAATCTTCTGCCAGCACATTACAAAGTTTGCTTTTGTTTTATAAAATTAGAAGTTTTTGTCTTCTAATAAGCATTTCCGTATCAAACATATTGTGTTTTGCTGGCAGCTGCTGTTATTAAGACAAGTACAACATGTGTTAAAGATTTCATTTGCCTTCAATAAACACAACTCTTCAGAGGTGTCTTCTTGTATTCAGAATCATGTGTTCATGTTTAACCCCTGAAAGGGGGAGAAAAGGGCTCCAGTCTGAGCTGTTCTCAAGACAGAAGACAGTTCTGTCAGACAGTTATCAGTATCACAATGTATGAACAGAACCGGGGATTTATGAACACCGCTTCAGTCTTCATGAACATAATTTCTAGGTACAGTCAGGGCCCAGAGGGGGTCTGGACCAGAACTCAGAGAGAATTAGCTTATCAAACCCTACAACTACATCTTTACATAGTCCGGCAGATGAACTTCATCCAGATGGAGTTGGGGGACGGCTGGGGGCGCCATACGAGCCAGAGATGAGGCACACCATCAGGTACAAGAGCAGAGACGAGCCATCTGGAATCACTCCCACTCCGTAGAGGGGAAACAGGGACAATGTATGAATCCTACTGCACTAAACAGGCATGGAGAACTAAATGATAAATAAATGATCAAGAATAGAGGAGAGTAGAAGTAGATGAGAATAGAGGACAGAACCCCAGTGCACCATAGCTTCAAACTTCTAGCAGCCTAGTATCAACTTTATTGTTGTCATTAAGTTGAATTCAAACATGTTAATAGTAAATTAAATAGTCTCTGAATACTAACTAGTCTGACAATAAGTCTGTCCAAAGAGGAATGTCTTCAGTCTAACTTTGAATGTAGAAACTGTGTCTGCCTCTCTTCCATGAGCTGGGAGCTTATTCCATAAAACAGTGGCTTGGTGGCTAAACGCTCTACCTCCAACTATATTTTCACTAATTCTAGGAACCACAAGCAGTCCTGCATTTAGTGAGTGAAGTGTTCTGATTGGATGGTAAGGCCCTATGAGGTCTTTGATATAGGATGGGGTCATACCATGTAAGGCCTTATACAGTCAGGACCATACATATTTGGACAGAGACACATTCTTTCTATATGCTTGTTTCCATTTCTGTGGGAAAATGCCTTCTTGTAGTGACATCATGCAAAGTTTGATATCATGCCCGGCAAAATTTGGGGTCAAGATGACCATTGATGTGTTCTCCCTACAAAGATGGATAAAGGTGGAGAAGATTTCATGTAATCCATGGACACCAGTGAAGATCAAAAATCATTGAAGAAAAAGGGTCAGCGCACTGTCTAGTGGGTCTAGATGACCCCACTCTCAACGGTAACGTGCCTAGGATAGCACAAGGGTTAAAAAAAAAAGATGTAGGTGTATTTTGCTGCCCTCTAGTGGTCATACCGAAGAATGACAGCTGTGGTCTTCTTTTGCAGTCAAGCGATGATTTCTATGAAAAGTATTTTTATTGTTTGAGGACACAACAGTCAAATAGTGATATATGTAATTTATAATAATTTCTGTTATTGAAAAACATATTGTAGAGATTTTAGAAACATGTCTGATGCTAACAGCTGCTGTACTGTAGGCCAAATAATGTTAAAATGTTAATCAGAAGCCCATTTAACACTTCTTGATGTTACTTACCGAAAGTTTTGCCCTCATTCCAGCATTCATTCAATTAGATAAACAGATATAAACAAAATACTGTGTTTTCTGGGCCAGAAGTTTATTGTAATTCTACCAAAAACCGGATGAACGGACAAAAAAAAACAACAAAAAAGCAAGAATACATGTGCTGAAATGCCAAAATAATCCATAATACCCAGACCACCAGTTTAATTCTTTAATTTCTTTTTCTTTTAAGATGTGTACTTACAAAATATAGCACACTAAATAAAGCAAATAAGAGCATTTTTCCAACTGTACATTCTTTTGGTAAAAGATTCTGTTCTCAACAACAAATATACGGATCTCACAGTTACAAAACCTGACATAACGGGTGCAATATTTCTCAGGCAGTACAAACTGTAGAAACAACCGGTGTGCTCTTTTTTGCAAGCAACATTTTTAAAGGATGCTCTTCCTAACAAACAGGCATGCGGATCTGAGTGAAATGGCAGAAATACGTTTGTAACAGAAATGAACGTCTTGTCTACGATTTTCCCCCAGACATTCTTTTTATCATCAACACTTCCTGCTCCGTTGGACTGTCGTCTAGTTTCCACTTCCTCTTGTTTTCGTGCCACAGGATTTTAGAGCTACAAGCTCCAAAAATTAGCGGTGCATTTGGCAACATTTCACCCTAAAAGTGCATTTTACAAGCCGCTACTTGACGCTGACCCCATCTTTACAAGTAACATCCAGACAAGGGCCACATTGACATACTTGTTACGAGACTAATATTAAATAATACTGATGATTTTTCAACACTTCTCAAGGAATATTTAGCTCTGTAAAGCTGTAAAAATAGAAATAAAGTATGACGGATATTAAGAAAAGAGATTTGAAAATCCTACTAACACAGAGTTAAGGAGAAGCACTCATGTCAATTCAATGTGAGGTTTAAAAGAAAAACTTTCCTTCATTTCCTGAAGTGCAGCCTATATTTAAAGAGTGGAACTGTTCCATTGACCCTGATGTGGTTTGAAGAAGACCCAAAAACAAGATCAATAAACGAAAAAGTTGAACGCAGAGTGAACCTTTCATTAGTCTGTGGGGAAAACTGAGGGAAGAACTGGTTTGAGTAAAGACAGAGGCAAATCAGAGGCACTTGAAGGCGTACGTTAACATCTACGTCCTGGGATCATTGCTTCAGTAGTGGCATTTTTAGAGCTGAAAAGCACCAGGAACCTCTGTGCAGGAAAAAGGCAAACATGACAGTTGTGTTCTTGTCGGAGCCGAACTGAACTAGACTCAGCCAAGCAAAGGCTTTGGCTGTTTCGGAGCTTTCAGAGAGTCTTCCTACAAATACAAATGGTTGGAAATATCATCACTGAATAGAGAAAACCTCTAAGGAATCAAACTGTAATCAGTCGGCCACATACATGAATTTGAACAGGTATGTTCTATGGTGATGAGTTCGTGACCTGCTGGGATCATCCGTCCTGTTCAATGAAAACGCATCTCTGGTTTCCTGAAGCAAGTTTTAGTTCCCTAAGGGAATCGGATGAAGATATCACTGTGTGGAACACCAACGTCTGTCTGCCGTCAGGATTGACTTCACTGTTATTCCAATGAAAGTTGTTCAGAAAAGCTACAAAAGCTACAGTGCAAAGAAGAAAAAGACAAGTCTTTTTTTTTTTTTTAAACCAAAAATGTGTAGAAAACCTCCAACAGCAGTGTGACCTTTCTGCAACAACCACAAAATGCAGTGTGTACAAAGTCCCAACAATTTACACACCACTACATCTCTGTAAATACCTGTGTCTCTCACACACACACACACACACACATGCACGCACACGCACAGCCACACGTACACACACGCACGCACATGCACGGCCACACACACACACAATTATGAACCTGATTTTGACATGAATACAAATATAAAGGAATTGGAGTGAAGTGATGAAGAAGCTGGTTTTTGACGTTGGCACTCCTCGATGACGAAGCAAAGCCGAAAGGATCTGAACTTTGTCGCTGGACTGTGAAGAACAGAATCAGAACTCCTCTGCTGGAACCTTCTAAAATTCCATTTTGGGCTGAAACTTCTGTTTTTTCCAGATAACATCTAGAGCCACAACTGGAAACTACTTCCTGGGATGCTTTATTGTCCCTCCTCTGAACTTCTTTATGAGCTTGCATGAGCTGAAAGGTGGGACCACAAAAGTCCAGAGGTTTTTTAGAAGCAAAGGAGGCCAAAGGGGAATGGCTCACAGTGAGTCGTTGACACGGAGACCCTAGAACACAGTGTTAGCAGGACAGTTTATTAACATGGTGCAATGCATCACAGTGCTCTGTCCACTCCAACCATCATGGTTTTCCAACGTCTAGCATAATCTGTCGTAGGACCCTGACAGGATGTGGACTTTCCGTCCTCCCAGACAGCACGGCTGTCCGTCCAGCTGCTTGCATACATTCTCTTCAGCTTCAGTCAGGACTGATCCAGGAATAGAAACTGGGCTGAAGACGCTTCTTCCGACTCCTTTTCCCTTCCTAGCAGTCCATCTTGGTGACCGCTCGCTCACGGCCATCACTGTCCACCAGCTGGTTAACAGAGCGCTTGCGGTTACGTTTGAATTTGTTTAGGTCTTTATCGAACACCTCGCCTGATCGCAACGCACAGACCAGGTCATCGAATTCCCCGCCAACATCCTCTGAAGCGTCCCCTTTCTTGGCCCGGCGCTCCCTCTCCCTCTGCACCTTCAGCTGGAGGAGGAGCAAAAAGCGAAACAGTTTTTTTTAGCAAAAAGAACAAGTGTCAGGTGTTTGAGTGAGATGTTCTCAGATTTGAACCTCTGACCATAGTCTCCATTTGCGCTCTCTTTTTTTCCTCTGCTTTGCGACGCTGCATGTTCTCCAGGTCCTGCTGAGCTTCACTGAACGACTGCAGGAAGGCGTCAAAGATCCCAAAGAAGTCGTCAGGCTGGATCCGGCCCTCTTCCTCCCCAAAGTGCTTCAGGGCTTTAGCAAACTGCAAGGAGGAAATACAAGTTTAGTTTTGGACAAAGCTGCATTCTACTGCTCCATCTCATGTTCCCCAGGACTGGAGACGAACTAGAAGACATCCAAAAAGACTTGACGATACAGCAAGTCTTATGCAGGTAATGATACAATATACACATGATATCAAATATGATTATTAGTCAAACACATTCAATATTTATCATAATAATAAAAATAATTTCTACATTCTAAAGTTAGAATTTTTTCAGCCAATCGGTCCACGTAGTAGTAAGGAATTGTTTTTAAAATTGAAGTTATTTACAGATTTGGGGCAAAAAAAGACTTAAAAACTTCCAAACTCAATAACCCAATCTGAAAACAGAGACCAAGCACAGAAAACCCTCAACGTCCCTCAATATGTGGCACCTGCTAGCTTTAGCACCACAGACAGCAAAAGCCCACTGGCTCCCCCATAGAGAGCTGGACACTGGAAAAAGTACAAGACCAAAGCGTAAAGTAACATAAATTAAAGTATAAATACAGTACCCACAAAATTTAGGGATACTGTGATAAAGGAAGTGGATGTTGTATCCAAAGGGTTTGTTTCAGTCCACAGAATATGGGGGATTTTTGAGACAACAGTATTGTGGCGACAGACACGACTCTTTCTGTTTCCCACATCACTGTGTCAGTGTGTCGGACCTATTGGGCCAAACCAAAACTTCTACAAAAAAATCCTTTTCAACGTGGCATTCACGTGTTGCAGATGGCGAGTCTCAAAGCTTCAGCAGCAGACTTCATTCAAACAGACATGAACACGACGTCCGTCGCTTAACCCTTGTGCTATCCTAGGCACTTTAACGTTGGGAGTTGGGTCATCTAGACCCACTAGACAGTGCGCTGAGCTTTTTTCTTCAGTGATTTGTGATCTTTACTGGTGTCCATGGATTACATGAAATCTTTCCACCTTTATCCACCTTTGTCATTGTAGGGATCTCACGTCAATGGGTCATCTAAGATAGAACAAGGGTTAACAGACGAGCAGCTCCTTCTGACCACAGCGCCTGCAGGTTGGTAGTAGACAGTGAGGTGTTGCAGGTGAACCCAGTGAGTCTCAGTGTCATCAGTAGACTTTCATCAAGACTGTGAACTGCTGTCAGAGTTTGTGACAGACACAGGAGTGACCAGAACCTGAGTACCTCTGACCTCTGACACGGTTTAGCAAACGGTAAAACCATAGAAACATTTGTAGGAAATGAAAATAATCCTAAAAACCATCTGGAATCCCACAGAGAGCCTGTACAGGGAGTTTTACACGGGTTTAACGTGTTCCCATCCTCTGGTCCTCATCAGCACACGTGCAGCTGAGTTCCCAAGCAGGTATTGGTTTGATTTACTCAAAGAGATTAGCATTAATATTCTACTGCCTAAAAATCAAAGCATCAGGAACGCCATGAGGGAAAATGAGCAGACAACAGGTTTGAGATGATAAAATCCTGTTGTAGACACAATTTTAATATGAAAAACAACATTTAGCTCCGAGTCAAAAGAACTGCCAGGTTTCTGACCCTCTGAGAATTTTAGGAATTATTTAGTTTGATAAAATGATGAGAAAAAAACGAGCACATAACAGTATCACACTGGAAACCCATCAAAGTGTCTAAACGTCCTGTGGTGATCCATGTCAGCTTCCAGAATTTAAAAACAGATGGTTGTGACTGAGGCGGAGTCAACTGTCAGACTTTGACTAATGACTCCGCCCCTTAATGTCCTTTTGCTGATGGAGGATGTTACTCCAGGTATGAGAGAGCAGGAAGGCCCCCTCATCCCGCTTCATGGAAGTGTGGAAGTATTGGCTCGATACAGACGATACAGGACAAATCAAATTCACACATGAAGAGGAAAAAGACAATTCCATCAACTTTTTGAGCATATCACATCACGCACACCGAAAATAGGGACATAAAAATAAAAGTATACAGGAAACCAACTCACCAATATCTCTTGTGGACAATCGGAACACCCTACCACTGACAAACTATCCGTAGTAAGAACCTTATTTGACGGCTCAGAACTGGTAACAGACGTGGAGGACAAAACGGAAGAGAGGAAACGCATATAAAATGCACTAACCAGGTGTCAGTATCCTCAATGGGCCATAAAAAAGGGATGAGAACAGGTGGAGCAGAGGAGATACAAGGAAGCAGAGTAGAAGAAACGGACAAACAAGACAGAAAACAAAGGAATGGTCACATTGCCGTTCATCAGAGGAATAACAGAACGCATCCAAAGGGCCATGAAAAAACATCACATCACCACCCCAGTTAAACCGTATAAAAAACTCAGGCAACTACTGGTTCACCTTAAAGACAAGATTGAGCAAAATAAGAAATGCAATGTCATTTATGAAATACCATGTCACACCTGCAATAAAACATACATCGGAGTAACAGGACGCACCTTCATCACAAGGAAAACAGAACATCAGAAAGAATGAGAAAAGGAAACAAATAAAATACTAGCAAAAGCCAGACAACAACAGGCAGTTCAAGAAAGCATGAAATCAGCCATAACGGACCACTGCAAACAAAAAAACCACATCATGGACTGGGAAAATACCAAAGTCCTCCTCACTGAAGACAACAGACACCGCAGATGGATCATGGATGGAGATCCGAAAGTGAGCCCACACTTCCACGAACCGAGATGAGGGGGCCTTCCTGCTTTCTAACACCTGGAATCACATCCTCCAGCAGCAAACTGACATCAAGGGGCGGAGTTACCTGTTAAAAGTTTGACAGGTGACTCTGCCTCAGTCACAACCATCTGTTTTTATATACATCACATCCATCTGATGAAGACTCTGATGAAAGCGGAAGTGATTCCACCGAAACATCTAAGGTATGTGACTAGAGCTGCAACAGTGTAGGATTTTTGATCACAGCGGTGATGAACCAGCAGGTTGTGTCGCGCATTCAAGAACGCACACAGCTTGTAATGGAAATGAATACAATGGAATAATTAGAACGCAGTAAATTTGTCTCATTGTCTCAGATGGAAACTTCTGCTGTAGAATGAGGAAATGTGTGTGTGCTGCTGAGACCGCGCGTGTGTGTGTGTGAGTAGAGTGAGCCGTGTGCTTCATGCGGCTCTAAGAGGGATTGAGGGCTGCACGCAGCGCAAGAGGGGAGAGGTGTGGTGCAGGGAGTGAAGGAGAACAGTAATAAAAGGTTTCCCCCAGAAACCCTTGAAGTCTGAACACAGGTCTAGCAGAAAAACTAAAATTATCAGCAAAGATGAATGTGTTTAATGTGTTTATTATAGTTCCAATCACGCACCATATGCAAAACTTAAAAAAAAAAAACAACAACAAAAAAACGTGCTGTGGTGCGGTGATGGGGTTATCGTCCTACCACTATATTTGACAAACACAAACCGTGTCTGAGAAAATACAACTTTAAGAAATCCCTCTGTTCTTTCTCATGATTTTATGTGTGTAATGTACTGGCTTGGCATGAAGTTTAAGGAATTCACCCCCCCCCCCCTCCCCATGGCTATATCAATGTAGACTGTTAGGTTTTCTTCCAGTTGCACATGATCCTAAAGGTATTTAAACCGTTACCTTGTCTTTGGCTTCAGCCAGCTGATCCTCTAGCTCAGAGAAGCTGAAGCCAGCTACGGTGATGAAGTCACCAATGACCGCCAGAAACTTATCCCCACGTTCTTTTGGCCTGCTCTGCTGGTACTGCAACTCCTGAGGGGAAAACAGACCCGAGCTGTGAACCCCTTACTCTAACCGGGTCCCACCACACCAAAACATTACCAGCATTAGTCCAACCAGGAGCTTAGTTAACGGCAGAAGAACCAGGGGGAGGGAGCGAACTCACCACTTCCAGAGCTTTCAGTCCTCTTTTGATACTGTGCACTTCTTTTTCCAGCTCTGTCAAACTGAACAAGCAGAACAAAGAAGCAGCATTAGCTGGCTTTCCCTGTTAGATCGGAAATGTTTGCTTTCTCCTGCACCCTAGAGTCTTCCAGAAGGCCTACCATTAAACGTGTTCTCATTTGTGACCACAAATCTGTGCCGTTGCTAATCCTGAACAGTAGTCTTTGGTCTCCCTAAACTACATGCCCTGACCCTCTAAAGCTTTTCCAACAATTCATAGCTCAGATGGAAAAGTTACTTACTTGACTTTGGCTGCTGCGGGCACATTGCTCAGGTCCTGTTGGACATGCAGGATGTCTGGGTAGTTTTTTTCAAAGATCATAATCAAGTAATGCAGCATGGTGATGTTCCTGTGGAGGTTACAAGTTCAGATGTAATCTCACGCATTTGAATAAGACATTCTGCCGGTTTGGCTTCAGTCAGACTAGACTGACCAACATCCTTTCATGTTGGAGACACTTTTAATGATTTATATGAACGGTCATCTACAAACACATATGCTGCTGGACATTAGAGGACAGCACTATTGTACGTGAAACGCTTGACTACTGACTCATCCAACCCACCTGTCTATGCTGGACTTGGTGTCTGCTATCTTGTTCAGGCTGGACACCCGAAATCCGTACGCATTACCCCGCTGCCCCTTGTTCATGAAGTTGCCGAATGCCAGCACGACCTCAAGGATCTGAGTGAGCCGTTTGCTTCGGACGACTTCCATGGATGCGATCAGAATAGCTGGAAGAAATCAAAGAAGAAGTTATTTATGCCAGTTCAGACTTTTACATCAAACCCAAACTGGCCTCTTGTTACTCTGTTCCACTCTCCTACCATCCATCAGAAGGAGTTTATGTTCTAAAGTACGCCCAGCAGAGATGTAGTTATCTTTTTTCTGATTTTTTTTACTGAAGTCAGATGAAGGAAAATGATAGGGATTGGGAGGGAAGCTGGAAAAGGACGGTAAGGACTGGAGAAACAGGTAAAAACAGAAAAATACACACAACACAGAAGACAGAAGTAAACAACGTTTATCCATTCAACTACAGGACCACTCTCCTCTCCTCTGAGCCCCATAACAGCTGTAATGGCCCCCAGAACACATGGATCCAGAGTCCTGAACCCCTGGAGAATCTGCAACACAACACCCCCAGCAAGCCCAGTGCCATGAAACCTGGGCTAATGGTGACCCAAGAAGGAGTCATGCTCCAAACCCAGGCCTGCACCAGACCAAAGGCTGGCCACCCCCCTGAAGTTCTTCAGGATGCCGAGGTTCGCATTGAATAACAGGTTGAGACCACTACGAGCAGACCAACACTGTACAGTAGGTAGCCAGTCTGATAGTCCTGCGTTGTGGCTGGCAGCGCTGAGGGGAAGGCTGGCCCAGCTTCATGTAGGAGGTGTGAAAAAAGATTCTGAGCCATTAACCAAGGCAGAGGGCCCCAGCCCAGAGCAGCCTGGCTCTTCCACACAAAGCCAGAATGACGAGAGCTTATTTGCTAAGTGAGTCCATGCCTGCCAACTCTAGTACCAAAAACTAACAAATCTGCCCCAAGTCTTGGGTGGGTGCCCAAGGTCCAAATGTACCAATGCCCTGAGACACTTCCATCTTTTTCTTCCAACTACTGGTCTGCCATCCTAGATGGGGAAGGGGGCAGGAGAAGAACAGGGTCGACATTTGAAAATATGTGCATGTGTAAGTTTGTAAGAACAAAGTCACAATGATCAAATTATAGATGCAGGGAAACTTTGGGTGGGAGGGTCTTTGGTACATCTTTTGCAACAATGATACCCCAACCCAAGCCTACCCTAAAAACCCAAAGATGTCTAAAACAAAAGGCCTACAGAGACAGGAAGGATTGACTGAAAGGTGCCTCCAGAGCCCAGGGTTCCCAGCAGTTCTTCAGAGTGCTGGAATTGGAAGCTGTGCTGTTAGAGAGGACTTTTGAAAATAGTAGACACCTCTTTTCATTCCTAGCACCAAAGAAAGAAAATGAAGATTAAAAGGTATTTATTAAGTAGAGCGAAGAAACAATCTGACCAAAGATTTGGAAGAAAGAAAACAAAGACTGTCAGCCAACCGTCAGTACAAATAAAGTCCTCCATGTACTCAATGCGCTCATCAAAACCTAGGAGACTTTTCAAATCAAACAAGGACGTCCTCCATCCTCTCTGCATCTATGACTGACGAGACAGTTCAGTGGCCTTTTCCACTCAATCCTACTGGTGTGAGCTGCGTGGTTATTTCTTCAGTGGCTTTATTCTTTGTCCCATTTTATGAATGCACCTTACATTAATGACTAATTTATCTAAAAACTGAACCAATAAATGCACTTTTCTTTATAGGTTTAGAGCATAAGAAAAGACCCCAATGCCCCCCCCCCACACACACACACCCACTGTTATTGTTGAAACTGGAGGCTTTTACCCATCTTTCTCATTGATTCACTCTCTCACTTTAATAAGAAGCTAAAAACTCCCCCTTTCCAACATCACTCGAATGCTCTGGCCTATTTTATAACTGCTGCTCTGTTTTGAACTGTGTCTCTACTTTTCGTTTGGCAGCAGGGTGATGTTAGTCACCCTGCCTCAGCAGGGTGACTAACATCACCACTGACTCCACCCATCCTACTTTCCCCCTATTCGACCTGCTGCCCTCTGGAAGGAGGTACAGGTCCATCAGAACCAGGACGAACAGACTAAGGAACACACACATTTCCACCAACTACACCCAACTTTGACTTTTTACAAATGCTAAACTACTGACTACTAAACATGTGTGCAATATCTTGTATTCTGTGTAATAACCGGATCTCTGTGCAATAACACACAATATTTATATGCTGCGCTCATAGCAACTCAACTCATTCCATTATACTTTTTCATATGTATATAATATTCAATTGTTTCTGTACATATTGTACATTTTTGTTTAGACATGTGAGTTACAGTATTTTCATTTTTTATTTTATTCTATTTTATTTTCTTCACCACTCCAAGGCTGATGCAATTTCATTGTAGCACCATGTACTCCACTGCCGAACACTGGTGCCAACCTTCCACCAGAGGCAAGGTGGGGTTCAGTGTCTTGCCCAAGGACATTTCCACACATGGGCGGGAATTGAGCCTGCAATCTTCCGATCAGAGGTCGGGCGCCCCACCACTGCACCACGGCTGCCCCACATTTACAGAATAAGATATTTTGGGATGGTGTACTCACCTTCAACTTTGGGCTTTGTTTCAGCAAGACGCTCAGCAAACTTTTTCTTAAAAAATAGAGCCTGTAGCCTCTGCTGGTAGTGGTCAATTCTGTGAAAGAAAGTGGGATGAATGAGGACCAAAAACGCTAATCAAGAAATAACTTCTAGTGAAAACCAATACATCCATCTGTTTTCTATACCCGCTAATACCACCTGGGGTCAAGGGGTTACTGGAGCAAACTCAGCACCCTGGACAGTTTGCCAGTTGTTGTTTTTCACAAAGCAATTTCAGACTGGTTTCTAGAACATGACAATGAGTTCTCTGGACTCAAACGGCCTCCACAGTCATCACAACCCAATAGAGAACCTTTGGTATGTGGTGGAAGGAGAGATCAACATCATGGATATTCAGCTGACAAATCTGCAGCAACTGTGTGATTCTTTCATGTCAAGATGGACCAAAGAGTTAACCTGTTGGTTGATAATAAACCTGACTATAATCTGGAGTCTGACGGGAAACCAGCAAATTTTAATTTATTTAGATTTTTCTCTGCTGACTTTTCATTTTGTAGATCGATAAAACAAAAACCATCAATGGTCACTTGATGCAAAACATGTCCTTAAAATGTTGCATTTCCTTCTACCTGCTCATTTCAAAGAGGAAGCGGTCAGCCCGGGCCATCCTCTCCAACTCATGCTTGTGCTCCTCCAACAGATCCATGTCACTCCTCTCAGGGACAAACTTTAGCAGCTGTAAAGTAGCAAACAACATTTTCTTTCAGCTCTTCATGGATCCAATCGTGCATCATGCACTTCCACAGGTGGACAGAAGCGTACCTGCTCCAACATATCTTTAGACAACTCCTCTCTCTCATCCATCTCCAATATCGCCCTCTTGATTTCTTCATTTGTCATTTTCAACCTGAAAACAAACAGATCCAACACAAATCAATAGAATAAGAGGAAAGTGCTGAACTAGTCAAAGCTTTGTAGTTGATCAGTAATACTTAGTAATACTTTGCTTGGCTCGTTGCCTCTGAAAAAGCCTGTTTTCCTGCATAATTGAGTCGCTTGGTGTTGTTTCAACATCGGAGGTTTGGGTTTTTGACTGCAACACTTCCATTACGACCTTTTCTGACCAAATATCAAATGGACGAACCTTGGCCCTTGTGGTTATGGGTAACTGTGGTCGACATCTTCTGAATTCAAAGGGTAATAAGCTTTCTTTCATCTGCTGCACAACGTTTTAAAATCTTGCTATGACAAGAAACTGTCCTTCAAAACCTCACCTTGGCAGCAGCTTGGCTAGCCCTAAGCTCGTTTTAATCCTCCTGTGCAGCTGTTTTCTGTTTCAGTTCTTTCAAACTGGCTTTCAACATACGTTGGACATTCTACCTGTTTGGTAAAAATGGTTGATCACACACCTGATTATAATCCTAAAAATCCCTGACTTTGTGCTATTGAAGCTGGTCTGAATTTGAGGTCAATTTTTCTTTGTTTGTTCACTTTTCATGTTGTAAATTGATCAATCAAACTATAACTGTGTTTCTTAAAGCATTCTTTGTTTACATTTTCTTCACTTCTAAATCTTTTGCTCGTTAATATACATGTTTTAATCTTGTTTTTCTGATGTGAATCCCATTAAGGGGGTTTACTGACAATCATTCCAGGTGAGGCTGCCTCTGATTGGTAGTTTGGATGATTGGAAGTTGATCAAAACGCTGTTTTCTTTTTTCAACAGGTCCAGACTGAGTTTTGGTCCTAAAGGCTGTGAAGATGCTAATTCCTTTCATGACGAGGGCTTACTTTGAAAGCAGGATGACACAATTTTGTGCACGTCTTCCATCGATCACGGACAATTCTCTTATTTTCCGTGAATTGGTGTATATGTCATCCAAAGAGCCGGTGTCTTTCTGTATAGATAAGAAAATAAATCATTAAGTTTACAGCATATCAAGTTTGACATGTTAACATTAGTTTGATAGGCTGCATTACAACAGACGGGTTAGCACTTTGGCCTCACAGTGAGAAGGCCCTGGTTGACCTCGGTGTGGAGTTTGCATGTTCTCACCAGGCATGCATGGGCTTTGTTTTGGGCCCGGCTGCCTCCCACAGACCAAAAAAATGCTTTATAGTTTGATTGATGTCTCTAAATTGTCCCTCAGTGTGCATGAGAGGGTGCGAGTGTGGTCCTTGAACAGACTGGCGACCTGTTCAGGGTGGACCCCGCCTTCCCCAACAGAACCTGGTCTGCTTCAACAGCTCTGTGCAAGCAGGTCACGAAAATGGATGGATGGAGGGATGGGTGCGATGCCACACACAAAAAAGGTCCAGTTTGTATTACAGGACGCACCTGCCGGGTGAATACTCAACTATGATTGGCTGTTGGGTGTGCATTAAAAAGTGATAATATACAGTGATAATGCACGCCTAAAAAAGAATTACCTGCAGTCGAGGTCGGTGACGGTTCACGTAACAGATTGTCCGCTATTTGTGAACAAAGCGATCCAAACCGAGCATATAACAAGAATAAAGTACTAAAAACAAATTGAATATTAATTTCTTTTGTAAGTGAGCATGGTAAAATGGAATTAATGGCCTTCGAAGTATGCATTATCAGAATTAACGCACTTAGAGGTAACAGTTAAGGCTTCCACTTTGTGTGTTCATTTCTGATAATGCCTACTTCGTCGGCCATTACCCCTTACTTAATTCACACCCTGCAGCCAATCAAAATCGAGTGTCCACCCGGATTATGGTATACAAGTACTAAATGCAATCCGTAATTTAACAATCAATTGAGTAGTATTCTAATTGTTAATTCATCTATCTTTCAGACCTGCTCAGTCCCTTCTGGGGCCTCTGGTTTTTGGAGCCTATCCCAGCTAATGTTGGACAAGGGCGTAATTTGTGAACTGAAGTGTTCAGAGCAGTTATTTTGGGTGTTTAGCTACAAATAAATCACATTAATGACAGACATTAATTTAAGCTTAGGGCACCTGTGGTGCAGGGGTCGCACAGTTGATGTCCAGTGGGAGGATTAAGGGTGACGTTGCCATCCTGCTGGAGTGTTTCAGTGTCCAGGACCCCTTATTGGTGGTCTAATTAGTGCCTTGCTTGGCAGCAGAGCCCCTATTAGTATGTGAGTGTCTGTGTGCATGATTGAATGGGATCGATCAAGGTAGAAAAGCTTCATACTTGCATACACGATGGACCAAAGTGTTACCCATACACTTGAATGACGAGAATAGAAAATGCCAGTAATTGTGCATGTTTGGGTTGCTGCTGCATAACAGGAGACAGAGGCAAAGAAATCATGAAGCTGATATCTTGAACTAACCTGTTTGAAGGACTGGTTCGTCAACAGGTCCTGGTCAGGCAGTTGATGAGTACAGAGACATCAAACACAGAGAATACGAGCAAAGATTAGTACCTAAAGGAAGAACTCAAGAAACTGAAAGCCCTTGAAAAGCAAAACCCAGAAGAGATTGCATTAGAAAGATCCCTTAAGTTTGCTTATCAGGAGGTCATGAAGCACACATTAAAAGCTGAAACATAACTTGTTTCAGATATGATACTTTATACGCTCTTGAACTGATATGGCTATTTCATTTAGAGTCCCATTTAGTGTGAACAGAAAAGCAGCTCTGCAAAAATAAAATCTGTCTGCAATTATTTGAAATGAGCCATTACTCTTTAATAAAAGCCTGTAAAGAAACCGTCAACGTTTTCCTGTCAAAGCACAGCTGTAAACGACTACAAGAATTAGAACATCAGCAGCAGAGAAACTCCTGATGATCACCTGAACTGGTTGAAAAAGTAAATGCTCTGTAGGTGCAGGGAAAGCTTTAGCTCTGCTTTTGCCTTTCAGGGACTTCTAGACATCCCCACCCACTCCAAAGTGCACAAGGCTTCAAGTTCTGAATGAACAGTTACATTTGCCACATGGTACTCAAACATACAGTATGCCACCCCGTTATTGCAGACCTGTTGTCTCTGATATGCCGAGAACATCTTCTCTATGTCCTTCAGGTCAAGAATCTCAAAAGCTTTTAGGTCATCAATGTCATTCCAAATGGTACCATAAATCATATTCTGAAAGAAAGAGAAACACACACAAACCAATAATGACCAAAAATAGAACGCTTTGTTTGCATATTGATGTTGATTCCTATTTTCTAAAGAATTTCTGGTTAGGGTTAAACTTTGCAGATGTGACCTGATACAACGAATATTTTAGATATCAGATGAAGAAAGCTTTTGTGTTAACTGCACAATCACAAATTTGATGCCATTTTAGCTAACCACCATTGCAAATGAATGAAGCAGATACAGTAGATTTTCCAAAGGGGTTTGAACAATGTTCTCACCTCTCCAAGTTTGGTCCAGTTGAAGGATTTGAGCGGGTGAGAAGGCTGGGGGACGGACTTTGAGCGTGGTGTGTTACCAGACATAAACGGCAAAGGCATCAAAGGAGGTACGCTTCCAAAAACAGGAGGAGCGCCAGGCGGTGGAGGGGGTGCTCCAGGTGGAGGAGGGGGTGCTCCAGGTGGAGGAGGAGGTGGAGGAGCAGGGCAGCTGAATGGCAGAAGTGATGGCATGCCACCCATCATCTGTTGCTGAGGTGGAGCCATGGGGGCGCCAGGTGGGGGTGGAGGTGATGCAAATACATTTAGACTATGCTGGAAGACAAAACATGAAAGGGATTTCCCTTAAAAACTTCTTACACCAATACTTTACTCTGTTAGTCTTGCCTAATATTTGCAGAGATGATTGGCGGCTGAAACTCCAGATGCAGGAATTAGATTTGACTTGTGCATGGATATGAACTAAAATGTATTTTATTTAAAAACCTCTCTCAGAAAAGGAAATGGAATCTGCCTGCTTCATTTTTATGGGAACCAAGCAAAGTGGGGGGAGGGGGTGGCGCATAAGACGGGCTTGATTTTATGGATTACCATGAATCTGTTTTGGTTTTGAATAGAGTAAGAATAGAATAGAATAGAGTAAGATGTTTTCTAGCTGCCCACTGGAATGTCTTCTGTTAACCCACCTCCACCTGCTCTCACTACACATCACAGTGTCATCTGCAATCATCATGCTCCACAGATCATCTCTCAGTCTGTCCATCACCACAGCAAACAAGGAGCTCAAAGCTGATCCTTGGTGCAGTCCAGCCTCCGCCTTAAACACTTCTGTCACACCTACAGCACACCTGACAGTCAGCACTGCAACGCTGCATCTCAGTTTTCACACACGCAGAAGTAAACATGCATCTCACCACTCATCGCCACGGCAACAGCCTTTTTTTTAGAGCATTGTGCATGTCCCTCTGATCCATCAGGTCGCTGAATTAGAATCCTTTGCTGTGAAGTTCAGCAGATCTTTCCTTTGCCTTCAGCATTTGGACTACAGCTTTGCGCAGTGTACGCGGTGCATTTGCACAGCCTCACTCGTTCTTTTGAGCTCATTATCAACTGAAATTCAGGTTTTGTCATGGTACCAGTAGCATCTTGGCTCAGAGTACTAATCCCAAGTTAAAACTAAGGCTGAATCCAAATTCCTCCCCTACCCCTCTGGCTCCTCCCTATTGCCTCGATTGTGGCAGTTTTTGAAGCTGTAGTGGTGTCCGAAAGAGTCTTTACTTAAGGATGATCCGTAGCAACTTAGCGCAGGGTATCCCTCCGCTGGGAGGAAGAACGGCGCAGAGCTTGTAACACGGAGGAGAAACGCATTTCTTCACGAAGGTGTGCTCTGAAGACCAGACGTTTACATTTAAATGTAAAAAATGACTTTTTATTTTAGCGTGTCACTAACACGTGTGGTATCAGGGCTCCAGACTAACTTTTTTCACTAGGAGCACAGTGGCCCCTAACTGAAAATTTTAGGGGCACAACCAGAAAATTTAGGGTCGCATACCGTACATCAACTTGCTAACCAAATCTACTAATTTCCACTGTATTACTAATAAATACTTTAATAATAGATGTAGAAATTACAATGTGCTGTTTCAAATTCAGTGTCACATTTTATTCTGCACTTTTGAAGATGCAACAAGAAGGTAAACTGACAGCAGCATCGCTGTCATGACAGTACAAATAAGTAAAGAAAACGGATGGAAATTTATCTTTGTGAAACCAAATAGGTGCAGCCAAGATGCACAATAAGCGTGTTTGAGATCACCCAGGTGAACTCAACGCTGTGCAGATCACCTGGTGTGTGACATATATTTTTGTTTTTGCTCCAACATCAACTGTCAATCATCACAAAAATATCGCGAAAAAGGGGTGGGAGCAAGGGGCAAACCTACCCGGACACAGCTGGAAACTGAACTGACTGAAAGCTGCCCTACAGACTACAAAACAATGCATTATGGGACATGTGTCCTGATGGTTTTGTAGTGGAGTGATTAATTAAAATAATTTAAAATACCAATTCATTAAAAAAGGCTACATACATCAAAACATTAAAATAATCATAAAATATATAATAACACAGATCATACTAAGGGGGAGAAGAATATTAAAACTAAATTGAATGTTAAGGACAACTCCAATTTCCTTTTCTCTTTCAGTCTTGCTGCAGATTCGCTTTCATCTCACAGCCCCCCCCCCCCCCCCCCCCCCTGGTCTCCCCAATGATCCAGGCGAGGTGCCGGTTCATCTCAAACACGTCTATCGTTGCATTTTCCCCACGTATTTTCAGTGTGTCTAAAACTAATGTTGTTTTTGCTCGAGCGTGTTTAAAGTTCAAGCCCCGTTAGCTGTCACGCATGTAGGTGTGGGACATTTATTCTCCTCAGATGACCCGACTCCCGCGGGAGCGGTGTGCTGCCGTAACGGCATAAACGCTTTGATGCGCCGCCGTAACCGTAACCAAAACCTAAACCTTCATCCGGTTCTGTGCGGCCCAGAGAAAAGTTCAGCACGGGCTGCATGTATTTAGAAAATTACGAGCGAATAAATACGTTCTAAAGGAAAGTAAGGAACTCCTTAATGTGGTCCGGGGAGGGAGGGGGCTGTCAGGTTTCCTGCTTTCAAGCCCGGTCATTGTCCCGCCCCCAAGAGTCATATACCCCACTGTGATTGGTTGCTATGTCAGCTCCGCGCACGACAATGAAAAAGTGTCATTCATACAAACTGGCGGGCTGCAGTAACATTAAACCTTCATATTAAGGCGGGAACCGCAAAATATCATCTTGGGGGCCGCAAATAGCCTGCGGGCCGCGAGTTTGAGACCCCTGCTGTACACTCTGGCACTGGTACACTAGCCGCAGGTCGGAAGAACGAATCAATAGTTCGCTTACCCATAGTTCAGACGCACATATCAGATTGTGATATTTGTCTCCGTTTCCTTCCCACAGATGTTTACGCGCACTCGATTATCTCTAGGCCCCTCCCCCTACACGCATTTTAGCCACTCCCAGTGGCTTTCCCTATTCTTCTCTCACGCAGTGGCCGCCTCACAGACAGGTATCACGCGAGTGTGTACGTGCTCGCGTTTCATGAGTATGTGCGCGAGTGCGTGTGTCTGCCTGTGTCCGTGTGGGCTTGCGTCTCATTGATTATTTCATTGATCATTGACGTGCCCCTTCCACATTTAATGTATAAAAAAATACGTAGGGTGAGGGAGGCAAATTTACTGGTCGCGCATGTGCGACTGGATGTAAAATTCAGTCGCACACTCTCAAATTTTGGTCGCAAAATGCGACCAATTGCTCGCAGTCTGGAGCCCTGGGTATCTTTGTCTGCTTTATGCTCTCTCATTACTAATAACTCATCTTTTCTGTTCTATAGCAGATGTTAAGGATGGATTTTCTGTTTTCATCGTCGCTGGCTGCATCTTTGCCTGTCTGGTGACTCTCTGCTCATCTGCTTTCTGGTCTCTCTGCTGCTGCAGTCAGAAACTTTTTTCTGTTTATCCTGTAACAGATGCTTCCTCCTATCGTACTGCTGTAGTTAGTAACCTTAATGCTCTTCTAAAAACAGATCATTTCATGCTTTGAGTTTTTTGTCTGTCCTGTCCTCTCAGACACTAACCAGTCCTAGCAGATGCTTAACCATACTGTCTCCAAACAAGACAGCTAGACAAATTAGCTGTTATTGCTAGAAGTGACCTCCTGAATCTTATGTTTAAAGTAGTTTTCCTCTCAACTGTAGACTCTTGCTTGGCACACCGCAGACATTGCACCCCAAATCCTTTAATGCAACGTGTTGGTCGCCCGTACAACCTGTTTTTTTACGCTGAAGACCATCTTGTTTGAATGATTTGAGCCGAATGGAATTACTAATCACTGCTGTTTGTAGCCTACTGTGAGGAACTTTAAGACACCGTTTGTGAACTGGTGCTTTAAAACATATTAAATTGAATAATTCAGTACAGAAAGGTTTCAGGACTTACTGTTGTGTCATTGACACGAGATGACAGGTCCAGAACTTGCTGCCTGGCAGAGCGCAGCTCTATGCCTTCACGTTGCAACTTGTCCTTCATCTTATTCAAAGTCTTCATCATCTCCTCCTTTTCTTGAGTCTTAGTATGACACTCTCGCTCTTTCCTGTCCAGTTTAGCTTGTAATTCTGCGTGTTCTGAAAGGAAAAAGATAATAAACAACAATGTGAGTGACAGTTGCAGTGCTTCTGATGCTGCTCAGTTTTTGTTATATATAATATTTACATTTTGGTAAGCTAACATTTCTTATTTATAGATATGGGCTACCTTAGAACTAAAGGAGGGTTCATTTATTTTATTGACAATTCTAAAAAAAAGCATAATAAAATGCATTGAAACAAGTGAGACTGAAAGCTTAGTGGCATAAAAACCCATCGGTGCTCCCTTCTCTTGTACATGGCAGCAGAGGTGGATGGAAAACATACCGCCCTATCAATCACATGCATTCTTCTCAGATGCTCACTCAAATCCAAGACTGTCTGAGACTGGAGCCATACTAAAATGTGTACAAACAAAAATTGTTTAGATGACATTGGGGCACCGCCATGACAGATCAACACCTGTGTCAGCGTGTTGTTGGTCAATCTTGTTGAAATGTCTTTTCATAAATAGATGCAGTGCTGACTTTCTGTGTGTTTTCTGTGTGTGGCCTTTTCTATTGCCCAGGATTTGGGCTTGCAAGGGAGCACCTGACAGTCAGGGCTCCTCCCACAAGCCCCGATCAGGTCCAGCGCGAAAACAGGACGTGGGATCACTCTCCTGTGGCCTACCACTTGCAGAAGAGTGCAATGTGGTTTGGGTCGCAGTTGAAGGCCCAAAAATCAGTCATGGAAGTTGGCTTTAGGGACATAGAACATCCTCTTTGGGGGGGGAAGAAGTCTGAGCTTGTGCTAGAGGTTGAGCACAACAGAGTAAATACAGTTGAGCTCTCTAAACACAGCCTGGGTCCTGAAACTCAAACCCTCTGGCGGGGTTAGACTCTCTACTATTCCTGAGTCAAGAGGCAGCAGGCTGATGAGGGCTTACTCGTGAGCCTCCAGCTCAGCCACCAAGTTTTGGAAATCCCCCCGGTAGACAAGAGGTTCGTGTATCTCCACCTGTGGTTTGGGCTTACGGGTCAAACAGGAGTTTGGAGTACTCTGCCTTCTTGGTGTCTCTTGGAGAAGGACTGGAAAGTGCCCCAACGGGAGACTCCAAAGTACTCCTGGGGGACTTCAATGCCCACATGGACAACAACAATTGCACCTGGAGGGGCATTATTAGTAGAAATGTCCTCCCTGATCTTAACCCAAGCGGTGTTTTGTCGTTGGACTTCTGTGCTCGTCATAGTTTGTCGATAATGAACACCATGACCATGTTTTCTACCTCTATTGTCTTTGTTGCTGTTTGGATCTGTGGTTGCAAGGTCTCTGGTGCCTGTCATAGTGGCAACACCTACACCAGGAAGTAAGGGATGTCGTCAAGCTGAAGAAGGCATCCTACCAAGCCTGGCTGGCTTGTGTAAATCCAGAGGCAGCTGACAGGTACCAAGCAGTCTAAGGAAGCTGCAGCTGTTGCAGAGGAAAAAAACTCCTGGGAGTAGTTCGGTAACGCCATGGAGAAGGACAATCGGTTGGTTTCAAAGAGGTTCTGGGAAACCATACGGCACCTCAAGAGAGGGAAGAAGTTTTCTGCAGGCACCGTTTTCACTGCAGGTTGGAAGTTGTTGACTTCGACAGGGGACATTATCAGACAGGATCTCCTTAGTCTTGCTGACACGCCTCCTCTTGAGGAAGCATAGGCGAAAGACTTTGGGGTGGGGCTGTCCATCACCCAAGCTGAAGTCATCGGGGTCATTGAAAAGCTCCTCGGTGGCGAGGCTCCGGAAGTGGATGAAGTCTGCCCTGAGTACCTTAAGTTTCTGGATGCTGTGGGAGTGTCTTGGCTGACACGACCATGACACGCAGCATTGCGTGGCAGTCGGGAACTGTACCACTGCACTGGCAGACAGGGGTGATGGTTTTCCTTTTCAAGAACGGGGATCAGAGGGTGTGTTCCAACTACCAGGGAATCACTCTGCCTCCCTTGGAAATTCTATGCCAGGGTACTGGAGAGGAGAGTCTGTCCAGTAGTGGAACTTCAGATCCAGGAACAACTGGGCGGTTCCGTCCTGGTCGGGGACCAGCTCTACACCCTCTTTAGGGTGCAGGAGGGTTCGTGGGCATTCCCTCATCTAAACCATTTAATCCAAGCATGTCAAAAGCATGTGGGCCAAATGTGGCCCAAATGCTCTTTGCAGATGATGTTGTCCTGTTAGCTTCATCAAGCCATGACCTACGGCGTGCATTGGGGCGGTTTGTGGCTGGGATGAGAGTCAGCACTGCTAAGGCCATGGTTCCGGCTAGTTTGTCCTCTCCGGGTGGGTGGAGTGCTCCTGCCCCAGATGGAGGAGTTTAAGTACAGTACAGGGTGAGATGCTTGGTCACCTAGAGAGCTTGGGGTGACCCCTCTTAAAGTGGAGAGGAGTCAGTGAGGAGATTACATCTCTAAACTCGTCTGGAAACGCCTCAGGGTCCCCCAGAGGAGTTAGGGGAAGTGGTTGGGGAGAGGGGTGCCTGAGAATGATTGATTAGACTGCTGCCCCACGACCCCCTTCCAGATGAGCAGAAAAAAAAGATAAAATCCATACCTTTCCTGAACTTCTCTGCCTGCTCTCGCCACAGTTTAACCTCATTTTCATTGACCAACCTGCCAAGCAAAAAGACTAAATTAATCACAGGAACAGTAATGGCTTCACAAAATGTGTTTACACACAGGAGTTTACTGCTGTTTAACAGTAAAGCCAGGCTTTAGATGAAATAAAAACTCAGGAACAAACCGAGAATGATCAGACACTAATCCTAATCACTAATTGGTGACAGAAACTCATATTTATTCCCAACGTTGCCCCAAACAGAGACACTTTGTTCTTCATTGATTCTAAAATTAAAATTCATGAGCACAACTCAAGAAAGACTTGAGTTATTAACCCTTGGACTTGGTTTACCTTGAGGTTAAACTGGTGTGAAGAAAAAAAGTATTGTGTACAAATGGATTAACAGTCTAATTCAACTTAAATGTAATATAATAATGAGAAATACAGCCATGGTACGATATAATGTACGTATGTGGCATTTTTAGGTCATAACAGAAAAGTGAAAGATTGTGTACCACTCAGAGCCATAGCTAGAAAGAACAGATACATAGTATTACTGTATTTTCACGACTATAGGGCGTACTGGGTCATAGGGCGCAGTTTCAGTGATGGGTGATATCTCTGTATGTAGCAAACACTAAAGGCGCACCAGGTTTAGAGCGTGGGCACGTTAACACATACCGGTAAAACATAAATGCTAGTGTGTGTCTGAAGGGACACACACTAGCAAGGAAGGCAGCAGGAGCAAAACTGAGTTGGTTATGATTTATTTTTTTAGTCATCAATCAGCATCCAAAAATCCATCAAAGTCCTTTCTGTATGAAATGAGCAGCTGGGCTAAATTTCTATCAAACACGCCAGGTTCCCTTTCGTCATTGTCAGAGTTTGCAGCTCCTCATCAATGACGTCGGCTTTTGCGAAAGCTCGGAGAACAGTGCAAGCAGACACGTTTGCCCAAGCTTCTACAATCCATTCACAAAGTGTGGTGTAACTCGCCCGGCGCTGCCTCCTAGTCTTAGTGTGTTCGCCATCCGTCATCCATTGCTCCCATGCCATTCGCAACATTACTTTGAATGCCATGTTCACGCCAATGTCCAGCGGTTTGAGTTATTTCGTCAAGCCTCCCGGAGTGACAGAAAGCTCCGAGTTCATTTGCTCCACTTGTTTTTTCACAGCATCTGCGAGTCACAGATTAACAGAGACGGTGACGCGTGGAAAAAACCATCTGGTCTCTTTACACAAACCTCACTCAGCCACACTTCTTTTCTCCGTTCTCATGCCGTCTTCTTCTACGTCCTCTGCTGAAGTCCCACAACAACACATTAGCCGCACCGCCTCAAACGGCGCCCCCAACATTTTGGAGAAAATTTAAGATTTTTAAGTGCACCTTATGGTCATGAAAATACGGTAATAGTCTTTAATTACTTAAGTAATCTATAAGGCAATTATCAATCAGTTCTGAAAAGCAACCCATCTCCTAAACACATCCAGACTTAATTATAAAAAAAATTTTTTTATACACATAGAATCATCGGAAAGAGCTCAAACTGTCTCTTCTTTATTTTATTATCAAATAAATACATGCACATCATCGGGGAAGGTAAATGTGTGAATCTGTTAGGGTTACAGTTTCCTGACTCGTGTTTAGTAGACAAGAGAAGAGAGAAAAAAAGACGTGGGGCAGAGCTACTTAAGGTCTAAGGCTTGGAGCAGTAAGCTAGTGGATAGTCATAAAACCATCAGAAATATGTTTTCTTTGAAGGTTCTCTATTATTGTTACTCAGTAAAAAATACATGTCCCAAAGTTTTAACTCTGAAAAGTATGACCTCATCTTAGCCAGGATGAATGAACAAGTAGGTTTACATGGAACCATCTCTTTTGGGATGAGTCCTTTGGAATCAGGTGAAAATTCTGTCAGACAAGTAAACCTAGTTGTAGTTTTGACCATGAACTGTTCCACACACCAAATGCTATTGAAGTTTGCACCTACAATTTAGACAGCTTACAAGAAAACCATGAAGTCGCTGCTTCTGTGCGGATCAGTGAAGCAACAGTCCAAACGGAAGACCACAGTTTGAGGTTAATACCGACTCAAGACAGTAGACTGGTGAATTGACTCCTACTACAGATGGATGCAGCTGCTTCTTTCTAGTTGATCAACTAGATCAACTCCATGGAAATTTCCATGGAATTGAATGTATCTGAATGAGTATTAAGCTAATTTTGTAGATACAGTCAGGACTGAGTTGTCATGGCGCTCTAATGCAGAGAATCGTAGAAATGAGGGCTTACATGCTCTGTGGCCACTGCTCTGTTTCATATAAATGCAACTCACATGCGAATGATGTTTTTAATATTGAAGTTGTCCAAAGGTGCAGCATCGGGGTCCTCTCCCATGTCGTCCTGCATGACTATTTGCTGGAGGATTTTGTCTAAAAGCTGCCAGTACTGCAGACTCCCGCGTCTATCTGAAAAGGCAGACCGAGGAAGGCTTAAAGCTACTTTCTCCAACCCCACTTACTAATGTGACACACATCAAAAATGACACTTTACATGGACTTACATGGAATCTGAAGGCAGTGCTGAAGGAGGGAAAGGAGATGTGGGTAGGCTTCTGTGTGGCTCAGTTTCTTTTTGATCACTTCAAACATGGTACCTGCACTTTTTGTGTTAACGTGGGTCTGTAAGCAAAGAACAAAGACGGGTTCTTAAAGAGGACTACAAACACCAAAAGCTTTTTCATAATTTTACGGATTTGTTTTCCATCTAAGAGTAGATGTACCTACCATATCAAATCTCTTTGCCAGTTCTGAGTCATCTTCATTCCGTACCATCTCAAAGAAGTCCAAATGCCTTATCATGGAAAAAGAACAGCTTTCTTTTAACTATACGGCACCATGACGTGACAATGAATGTAAGACAAAACAAGTCAAGTCAAGACAAGATAAGATAAGACAAGAAAAGCCTCTACTGTCACTGTCTGTATGTAGTTTTGTTTGTTTGTTTTTTCCTTTATTTTCTCATTTCAAAGAACTGAGATAGATATTTAGAAGTGATTTAAAGCTCCAACTGAGTGTCACCCTGAATGAATGGATCTTGATCTGCAATAGGATTTACTAGTAATATTTGAAAACATATTGTTCTAATGTGTTTTTTTAATTGACAAAATAATGCAAACAAAAAGAAAGATGTCATTGAAACAGGAGTGAAATTGAAGATTAGAGTAACTGTAACTCAAGCATGCATAACAAACAAACAGCACACAGAAAAATTCCCATTTGAATTCAATGTGAAATCACAGTGACATCATAAAAAAATACCATAAAAAAGTTACTTTGTGTGATGTTGACAGTTTAAAACATTCCAGCCGCGCATTGTAGGAGTAACTGCACGCACGACCACTCACCTGTCCAGAGTAGCATTTTCATGCCCTCGAAGCTTATCGATCACCGGCTGAATGCCCAACATCAGGAACTCATACCTTAGGTGGAGCCGAAACTCCAGGCTGTCCTGTAAGATGGGGAGAAAAAGAAACACAACAAAAAGTAGTCACCAGCAAAACAAACAAAAACAAGACAGATTGCTTTTCCTGTAGAGCTGCATTTAATTAGATTATTGCAAGAAAATGTTGCTTAGCGGAAAAAAGTATCAAAAAGGTCATCTGGACCTTTTTTTTTTTTACTTGGCGTCTCAGGAAAAGGAGTTGGACTTGATGATGACGATTAAGTGACCAACACAAAGACACGAGCGGCTTTGGGTCACATAGTCCTGAGAGTTATATAAGTTGTTTTGGGAGTCTTTTGTCCTGAACTGAGAGGGTGGGGGGCACTTTATCATCCCCTGCCTGATGAGCCCCTCAAACACGAGACAAAATGCCTTCAACTGCAAAAGCTCAGTCTAGAGGACCTTCCCTAAACTATTTCTGCTACAGCACCTCCCTGAGTCTTTACAGCTAAGAGGCTGCTTTGTAATACATTATAGTGCTACAGCTCCATAAACTGAGAAACCAGCAGAAAAGCAAAATAATCTGTCAATAAATGACTAACATGAAAAATGCTGAAATGAGCTTATTTAGTCAAATAAAATCAAGTGCTCACTGAGCTAAAGTATTTTATGGAAAGCTAAAATTAACTGGACGATCTAAAATAATACATTTAAGTAGGGGGGAAATAGATTTTTGCTTTAGGCAGCACCGCACAAAATTGTGATAACACACATCTTTTATCTGCAGTGGTAGTAGATAAATACATCTGAATAAATCTCGATTATAAATGAAAAATAGAGAAAGATGTTTGTGGAAAATATATTTTAACTGATTATTGTGCTAAAGAACCCAACATACTTAAGATATAGTCAGACTGGAAAAGTCTGTTGGTTCGGATCCTGAACCTTGCGCTTGGTCTTTATTCAGACTGACTTCTGATTACAACCAAAGCTTGTAAACCATGTGACTAAAAATCCCTTTAGTCATTGGCCAGGAATTACGAGTGCGGGGAAAAGCAACTAAAGAAAGAATAATGGAATGCCTGCACTTTGCAGTCATTGTCAGTATAGTTCACTGTTTCAAACTCTATTTTTCTCAAACCAATTATGACAACATTTCCAGGAGTTGCTGGGTCTCATTGTTTCTTCACCTTTGTCTGTGGTTTATGGTGGGAACATTTCTACTCTTTTTTCATCACATGACCACCGGCTATGGTGGCCATTTGGTTCAGTTGTTCCCCCCAGAGCATGGAGCGTATTCAGACTGAAGAATCTCAGAGCGAACTGAAGCTTCGTCCAATTGGAAACCAACCAAACCACCTGAAAATTTGTTCTGGATTATTGGGGGAAACAAACTCTGGTTCACTTTAAGCGAACCAAATGTGTCCAGTCTGAATACAGCCTGAATTAAGATAAAGATCTGACTTCTTCCTCTCCACATTGAAGCTTGTCAGGATCAAGGGCTGATCGATAAGGCCTCTTTGGGTTGGTTGCTCATGCTCTGCTAAATGTTCTTATGAATAACCTCTCCACCACTGCAGTTATAAACAGACTCCATGGTGGGAGACCTGATCTCAATCCCATCATCTGCTCAGCCTGGTCTGCTTCCACAGAACGTTTTCCTGGGCAGGTTATTCAGGCTCTCACTGTGCTTCACATAGTTGGTCATGATCTCAAGGGCTTTTGGAATGGGGGTTTTTCTGTTCTGGAGAAAAGTCTCTATTGACACAGAGTACAACTTAGACAGCAGTTCACTGACATTTGCCCTCTTTTTTTTCCAACTTGTCCTGTCCAACAGCTAAGAAAACAGATGAGAGCGGAAAGCCTCTTGTGTTGGACATATTTTACTTTTACAACAGGGGTTATGAATCTTTTCACAGTAGGTATATATTTGAATAAACCTCTTTTGTAACTTAGGCTAAACTTTATTCATCTTACTTATATTTGTAACATTTAGTGTTGGACCGGACGGAAAAGAAAAGAAGGGAAGAAGAGAGAGGGATGTGTGTGTGTGTGTGTGTGGGGGGGGGGGGGGGGGGGGTTCTGGAAGGGGGGGGTTAAACCATGAGGCAGCATGAAGTTTGGATGTTTATAATCATTACGGTCAGGTTTAGAAGTAATACAAATCTAAAAGGGGCGGGGCCTGTTCACACACACACATGCACAGGCTCCAAAAATGTTCACATACAATCATGTCTACATGTACACAATACAACTAATGTTCACACATGCATATTTGTGCCTTCAGACCAACACATGTGAAACATTTCATTCAGTCACGCAAACTATTTGTCTAAAGGTGAGCTAACACCTTATTAACACCAAGCTCCAGTCTATGTTTCACAGAGAACAATGGATGGAAAATGATCTTTTAGCAGCTTCCAGCATCTGACTTCATCCCCAGCATCACACTGAGCCGTCACTGGAAAACTAGATCAGTAGTTCCTGTAGAGGCTGAGTGGTTACGCCAAAGTTTTACTATGCAGCTTCAACATTTTTCTTTAATGCAAACAGCACACACTGTCCAGTACAATAAGGTCCAGAGGAAAAGCAATGGGTTCCATGACACCATCTGCACTTGCTTTTACAAACACAATGATTCTTGATTTGGTTGATTTATCTGTTTGTACTCTGATTTTACCCCTGAATACATTTATGTGCCGCATATTTCCCTCCTAAAATTGCATTAGGTTTGTCAAATTCTGGTGACATTAAATGCTATGAAACAAACTGTTTTCCTGCAGTTTGTTTCAATTTAAGCAGCTGTTAATTGAAAAGAACATTACATAGCTACTGAATAAATTCTAAGTTAGTATGGAAATCCATTTTAGGATGGCTACAGTTTAGTTCCGGTAAGATTGACATGACCTTTTTGCAGTGGAAGAACAGGCATTCTGAGGAGGGTGTAAGTGTGTGCAGGCAGACCTCTCCAGCTCCAGCATTCAGCACAGCGTTTATGAAGGACATGATGGCCGTCTTCAAGTTGACCTCATCTCTGTATCGCCCCTTGCTTTTGTCCAACTCATTAAGCAGACTCTGAAAAAAAAGGACGATTAAAAAATAAATGTATTCAAGTGCTTCATTGACTAAAGAGACATTTAGAAAACTTTCATTAGATGAAGAAAGAAGATTCCAAACTGAGTTAAAAGAAAAAAACATTTCTGTTTTGTAAGAGACATTCTGCTAACAGAGGGACCTTGCCTTTTGTTTTTGCTACTTCGTTTAAATGTCACCAAGATGTCACTTTAGCTAACTATTCGCCTCCCTTTTAATTCTATCCCTTGCATCCTCTTCATTCACCAACCACCCTCATGCCCTCCTTACCTCCTTCACTCAATCCATGAACCTCCCCTTTGGTTTTCATCACCTTTCACCTCCTAACTGGTACCTCCAACCTCAGCATTCATTTTCCAACACAATCAGAGTCCCTCCTCTTAAAGTCCTACTCCCATAATCTTCTGATCTATTGTCAAAGCATTCCCAGTGGTCTTTCGTGATGATTTTAGCCAAAATCTAAAAACTGTGTTGTTTTCTAGGACCTAGTTTCTGCAGAAATTCTCCTCTAAGTTGTGGGTGGGACTGTTGGTGCAAAATAAGCCTGCCCTGTTCTCATCATCCATCAGTTTACAAGCTCTCCTGGTACCTACTGGTCCAACAGAAATGGCTGCACCATCGTATCTATCTATCCGTATAGTTCTGATCCAGATTCCAGCTCAGACCACGAAAACGAAGACATTCATGGATCTATTTGTCTGATAGTGGATGCACCAGAATGGGGCGGAGCTGGGAGATGTTGGCCCCGCCCACTGTACAGCATTGCCTACGTCACAAATGTGATATTTTTCAAACTGCATTTTTCATTTTTTCTGCCCTAATTCACAACTATTTGAATCAAGAGATAGTCAGAAACGATTTTTTCATCTTAATTTTCATTATCAATGTTAGCATGTTAAAAAGACCAAAACACCATTTTCATCCGTCGATCATTAAAGTCTTTAAACCGTCTCAGTCTGCTTCCTTGCAAAAATCGTTCATCACTAGCACCTGTACGGTTGTTTCTGGGTGGTGCAGGCCTGTGGAGGGTCTTCTTTAAGGGAAGCGCAGGTGGGTCATGCTTGAGGCTCTCACGACCACCTCAGGTCAGGTGAGTGTATCATGAAGTATTTGTAAGGGTACTGTAGGTCGCACGCACCAGTGATGTACGTGTGATCCTGTTGTGCCCTTACGTCACTCTCTAGTTGATAGTAAGGTGCAAGCACTGGCCCCTTACTGACCCCATGCTAATGCGGCAAATACGTGTGGGCGTGATACGTACATGACTGCAGGACGCCTCAGGATGCCCACATGAACTACACCCTGAATGTCTAATTTCTTACAGTCAAGATGCACAAAAGGAGTGCATATGTATCACGTGAACAGCCCCTAGGGTAGTCTGCAGGACTTGAGGGGGGTCAAAAAATGTTAAATGTATACGTCATGCCTGCATTTTACCTACGTAACCCTTACTTGTTCTATGGTTCACCAAGCAGTCTGCACACCTCGCTATTTTGTGCAGGCCACCTGCGTGGCATGTACACGCTTGCCCGTTATCTGCCCTCAGACATCCATTATCTAGCTGTAAGGGCAGTTGTGACAAAGGCCTAATATGATCTGTTCCTCTGATGGATTCCTTCCAGATCCATCCTGCTCCCAAAGAGAAGCTCATCATCTTCATCTCTGCTGCCTCCAGTTCAGCTTCCCGTCTCTAAACCAACAACGTAGCTGCTCTCACCACAGTCTGCTACACCTTTCCACACCTGAAACCTTCCTCCACCTGTTCCAGCCTGCTTGGACACGCCTCCTCACCACTTTCTCACACCCCTCTGTTGTTCTGGACTGTTGACCCTAAGAACTTAAGGAAAACTATTTTCTTTACCTGAAAGCGAGTCCTCTCAGCAGCATATTTCTGGTAATGACCCATGGCTTGCAGCACCTTTTTGTGTCCATCAGGTACCAGGCAAACCGCCCCAAGAATCTCCAGCACCGCTACTTTGGTCTTAATGTTTTCTGTTCGCAGGCTTTGGGAGATGGTGTTGATGCTCTGAGGGTGGACCAGGACGTGCGCGCGGCCCTGGGAGTTGTTCATCAGAGCCTTGATGCAGCCGATGACGGAGGTGTGGACCCGGCTCTCTGAGGTCTCACAGTCCATGCTGCGCAGGAAGTTGAGGAGGCAGGTGAGGCCGTTGAGTTCGATGAAGCGCGTGACAAACCTAAGGGAACAGAAGCAACAACTTAGAAAACTGCAGAAAGAAAAATTTGAAAGCCAATGCAGCTAACTTAACATGCTAAGAAACAAACAAAAAAATCTGCTCTAGTCGGACATGTTAGGTTCATTGTTCCATGCTGTGATTTCATAACCTCAGCAATTCCTGAAGATTTTTGGTACCTTTTTTCAATTCTTTGTTCCATAATCACAGAAGAGGTTTGGTAAAACTTCACAACAGTTTGGGATTTATAATGGAAGTCAATGTGTGTGTGTGTGTGTGTGTGTGTGTGTGAGGGGGGGGGGGGTGTCAAGTCAGTATCAGCTTAAAGCCAATGAAAAGCCAGATTGTAAATTTGGAAAATACAATATTGTCCATTTTTAGAAAATATTTCAAATATTGAAAACTTTTTTAAACTTGAAAGTCCTCACAGTCAATTTGAACATATATAGAAAATTTGAAAAATAAATTGTAAACTTGAAAAAAAGAAGATTTAAATTTGAAGACATTTTGAAAACTTGATTAAAAAAATTTATCATTGTTTCAATTCAGACTTTTTGTTTTCGAGAGCGGGAAACAGCTTCTGCTCAATTATAAACTTAAAGAAACCAAGTCAACCACGGATGACAATTTGTCCGTCATCCCAACATTGTGTTGGACGCTACGCCAGAGGAGGTATGACACAACCAGTACCAACAACAGATTCTGTTGTGGAGTGGAAATGACCTCTCATGACCTCTGTCACCGCGTGTCAATCACATCAGGGTAGCCAATGGGCTCAGAGACCCACCCCCTTGTAAGTTTAGGCTCAACACCAAAAAAACAAGAAGTCTGAATTGAAGCTGTGAATTGAGGAATGAAAGCAAAGAGGAGAGAAAAAAGTGGCCACAGAAAATAAAATACAAAACAGCTGCTGTTCCAAATAAACTTTATTCTTTCATTTTCCTTTTTTTCCCCTCAATCTTACAGTCTGTTTTTTATCCTGATTTGACCAATGAAGCAGAACAGGAGCTAGAGTTGAGACATCATGGCTTAGAGGAGGGGTCTCCGACCCGTCGCTCGAGCTCCCGGTAGATCGCCAATAAAACCTTCAACAGTCCCGCCCCGCCTTCACAGGATAAAACGATAAAAACTAGCTGTCAATCAAACATGCTCACGCGGTCCTCATTGGAGAACCGGATGGAGAGACAGCTGGCCGTAATGCAGCACAGTCTCCTCAGTAAAAGGAGAAACCGAATTATTTTAATGAAGCCAGGGAAACTGACTTCTGTTTCACAAATAAGATTGTAAGTGAGAGTCAACTGTGTAAGGCGAGCGTGGCTAACGGTAAAAGAGGGAATGCCATTACACCAAAGTACGGTAACTTGGTGTAACAGCAGTGCAACAAGAACAGCGAGCAACATCGTAGCTATCCAGCTGTAAAGTTGAGATCCAGATTCCAGTTCAGATGAGGAAAACAAAGACGTACATGGATCTGTTTGTCTGACAGTGGATAATTAGAATGGAACTAATTATCAAATACTGGGGAACCTTTAATAAGAATGTAGCAAATGTAAACATCACGAAGGAACTCTAAAATTGCCAAATCTTGTGGTTTAGTTTAGTCACAAATAATCAAAACCTCAAGAGAATGACACACAATATGGATAATTAGTGTAAAAATAAATAAGAGAAAAAGTTGATGATGATGAGGCGATTTGTGTCGTTTTCTATTGTAAAAGGCATGCTAAGAAGAAGGAATTGAACACAGGATGTTTGATTTACCTCATTGGTTGAGTCCGAAGTGCCGTCTTCAGATCTTCCACTACCTTGTTCCTTATTTCCATTTCTTCCTCATCAAAGGAAAATAATGTCTGCATCTGCACATATTTAGAAAATGACTAATGTTAATTCATATGTTTATGAGACTTTTCAGAAGCTGACTTCCACCTTTATTTGTTTTATTTGCTTTCTGTAAGAAACACTGGGTCAAAGATAGAAAAAGTTCATTATAATTTAACACCAGTACTACAAGAGTAGTACTACAACAGTAGTACTCCCCACCCCTTTACTTCACAAGTTAAGTGTGATTGTTTAAACTAGACCACTTGGCTATATTGTGAGCAGGATGCTAGCTTGTAATGCTTTGGTACTTCTAATTCCAATGGCTTCATTGTAGACAGAGGCCAACAAGCTCCTCGTGAATGGAAAGAAGTTGAATGAAGTTGAAGGAAACTGGGTCAAGTCACATTTGTAGAGGATCAAGGATGCTGTTTCATGGTAAATTACTGTCAAAGACATCTGGAAAAAGTAATTATGCTTAGTAAAATAAGTAAGAACGAGCAAGTGTGCTAGTCAATCATGTAAATTGGCACAGTATTGAAAACAAAAAACAAAACAAAGTTTTATCTTTTTTTTTTTAATCCTGCACTCTCATTCCCGTCTGTCTCCTATCCACTCACCAGGTCCAAGGAACTTTTGTGACAGTTAATGATATTAATGGTTGAATACTTTATAGCATTGGTTGAATGTTATAAACCCTTCAACCATAGTTTTCCCGTTTCTCTTTCTTTATTCTAGTTTCTTCCTCCATTGTTTTGCCGCTTATCTCCTTCAATGTTTCAGCTATTTTATCCATTCAACTATTCAAACTTTCAGCTCTTTAAGGTTTTTCCAGCTATGACTTTTGGTCCTTCAAATCCTTGAACTTTTCCAGATATTCCAGGATTTTTGCCTCCATTGAAATCCATGGGGAATCCTTGGTGCAGAAGCTCGCTGGTTTGATACCCGGCTCTGGCATTTTTCACAAACATATCTATTATGTTATTGTGCTGTTTTCACTTTATTCATGCTCAGCTTTGATCATTTCTTTATTTATTGTCTGCCAATTATTCCCCTTTAAGTTTCATTTTCATTCAGCAAAATGGCATTCAACCCTGCATTTTCTTCCGGAAATGCAGCTCCTTCTAGTTCTACGTGAATTAATGTTGGATGGATAGTGAAAACCCTAAAGGCTTTAACATTTTTGAAAAGCCATTTAAAGGTTCTCTGTTCAACAATCTTTCCATGCAACATTTAAAACAGTTACAACAGAAAGAGGAATTCCCTGGCCCCCAGGCTGACGAGTAATAATGAACAATGTCATTTGGGTTTGGCTCTCTAACAAGGTCTCCCAACCACTTGACTGCTTAGTGCACGAATGCCCAGTCTGTGACATCAGTGGGAGTGAATGCTGGGGTCGCCACAAAAGAATGTGGTCCTGTCAGCAGGAAGCAACGTTTGCTCAGAGAAAACTTGCAACCTATTGTTTCTGAAAGTCTGAGAGAAAGCAATGATCTTTTTGGACTGTAATGACTGTTAACATCCAGGTTTAGGTCAATAGGCACAACGCAAGAACAGTAATCAACTCACAGCTGCCATGGAGTCGATCCGGTCTATGTAGTAGTCAGGCCAGCTGGTGGCCAGTTTGTTGGGGTCTTCTTGCTCCTACACATGAGCAGAGATACACAGTAAAACAGACAAACAACAAAACCAAAAGAGAATAAATGAACATTAAACAACTTAGTTCCACATTTTTTTTACTTGTCCTAACATCTGAGCAAACAGATCAGAGCTGAGGGTCTCTTGTGTTGGACAGATTTTACTGTTACAATAGGAGGTTATGAATCTTCTGACACACGAGGGGTATATTTGTAGAAACCCCTTTTGGATTTGAGGCTAAACTCTATTTAAATTAATTATCATCGCACACCTTTCTTGTTGGACTGGATGGAAAAGATGGAGAGCAAGGGATGTTGGAGATGGGGGGATCAGGGTACAAAAGAAAGGGTAGGAAAGAAAAGGCTTGCGTGGGGGGGGGGACTTGCTGTGCTGCATGAATAGCCACTCAAAGCACTTCGTGAGGATGGGGGGGGGGGGGGGGGGAGTGCGATCAGGCGGTACTTGTTGTAGCAGGAGGGAAATGGTTTCTTTGGGACAGGGTGATGATGGTGGGAGATTGTGCCAACAGCCTCGCTGAGTGAGAGGTTGAAGATGCCGGTGAAGACATCTGTGAGCTCGTCAGCAGGCTTTCAGAACACAGCTAGGGGTGGAGCTGTCAGCGGTCTGTGGGGAGGGCTTGTATTCCCTGCCACAGGTTCTAGAGTCTCTGCTGTCTCTGAAGCGGTCGACCATCCTCCTGGAGTCCTCTCTCTCGGCCGCCCCGATGCCACGTGACAGGTTGGCCCTGACTCCTCTCAAACCAGCTTCGTCTCCAGCTCTGAAGACAGTGTTCTGAGTCTCTGGACTTCTCCTGTCAACCATGGACTGTGGTTGGCCCGTTCTGGTGGCTGTGACATCGTCCATGCACTTCCTCATGTAGGATGTGACAGCTCTGTGCGCTCCTGGAGGTCAGTGATGTTGTTGTTGGTGGCTGCCTGTTTGAATCTACTCCAGTCGGTGGTGGTGAAGCAGTCCTGTAGAGCAGCGGTCCCCAAACTCCGGGCGGCAGACCGGGACTGGTCCGTGTGCCACCTGGTACCGGGCCGCAGACAAGAAGGAAGAACAGGTGGGAAGATCGGGGGGGCAGAATTGTTGGATAGATGGATGGTTTTAACAATCAAGGTCTAGAGTTCGGCCATCTCTGCATCTTCTCCCTCTTGCACGAAAAGACAGGTAACACACACGCACACATGCAGGCACACACACCTGTCTGCACGGTATGCCTGATTATGCATCACACATCACAACGTGGGCGGCAGTTACTCAGGCGGTTGAGCAGGTCATCCAATGATCGAAGGGTCAGCGGTTCAATCCTAGCTCCCCCCAGTCAACTGTCTTTGTGTCCTTGGGCAAGGCACTACCCCCTCCCTGCCCCTGGTGTGACTTCAATGCTGTGTTAATGTATATGAATGTCCCAGTGATGGTCAGAGAGGCTGTAGGGGCAAACTGGCAGCCACGCCTCTGCCCGTCTGCCCCAGGGCAGCTGTGGCTACATCAGTAGTTACCATCACCAAGTATGAATGAATGAATGATGGACACATTGGAAGAACTTTGAGCGTCTGGAAAAGCAGATAAATCTGATCCATTCTTGTTATAACTGCATCACACTGCCTGCCTTTTCCCTCCGAAGGCTGATTGCATGCGAGCACCTCCATGCACCGCTTGGAAAGGTGAGGAATGGCTCTGCATATGACCCTGACTCACAAAGGAGGTGTGTGTTATGGTGTGTGTACTCTCTTTTCCGCCGACATGTTCTGCTTGTTTTGTTTTTGCTTTTCACTTCCTGATCTTGTGCAGGTCGGCTGTGGCTTGTCCTTGCTGCTCCGCCCACTCACCTGTGCTTTCGGCTGAAGTCCATGTCACCTTGTTTTCCGTCTCTGTGTTGGAGCGTTTTGTGTGCCGTCTTGTTATCATTTCCTGTAGCAGATGCTGCTCCTTAGTGTTTGATCTACTGTCCTTAAATTGTCTTCAACTTGCCCTTTTTTGCATGGAAACCTGACTCTGCATCTGGATTCTTGAGCTCCAAACCGTAACAGTCATGGCCTTGATGGACAGGTGTCTACAGCTTTGGAGGGTCTTTAGACTATCACGTGAACGTGAGATGCACGAGGATTCAGATATTTTCAGGACTGGATGCAGAGGTTGTTTGACCCGTGAAAGACCCTGATCACTTGGAGGATTACCTCTATTGTGATGTTTTCGGCTATAGAAGTGTATTCACAGCTTGTGTAATCGGCTGATTGTTAACACCATGGAAAAATCCGGTCCTGCTGACTCTCACCAGATGTAGTTACTGACCGCTCACTAAGATCAGTCGGTAACGACGAAGAACCAGAAGGGTTCGGGTTAGAGGTCAGGGCATGAAGGAGATCTCTGCTGGAGAGATCTAAAGGGAGAATAAAAGAGTCCCCTCCGGTGGACATAAGCTTATGTTTATGGAACCACAGACGGTGCTGATGCTGCCATGGGGGGGGTTAATCAGAGCTCTTATTTGAACATTTGTCATGTTAATAAACTGTTTATTCTGATCAGCGCCTCGCCTGCTTTCTTCCCTCATCAACCAACCCGGGAGAGACGATGTAGGATAGACGGAGGCTTTGCTCAAAACCCCCCCAAAAAAATCAGGAAATCCCCCAAACATCATATATTATATTTCACATAGGTGATGTTATATGTTCCTTTCTAAAGAGATTGTTCTCAGGAACAGCACGTGCGTGTCCTTGATGTGTAACTGAGCCACATGTTCACATGACCCACCTTCAGCTCTAAAGTGGGGTGTGGCTGCACCTGCAGGCCAACTCACCTTCTTCTTGCTGCAGTATATTTGCCATTTCTTCTCATCAGGCAGGGCAAACATGGCCTCCCTGTTCTTGTCTGTTAGGTCCAGCTCATCCTGAAACAACAAGAGAGGTTTATCTGCACACTGTTTATTGTTTCCTCGCAGAGGGAGTCAATCAAGATGTTAATAAGAATCGAGACAAACGAGCAACAACTCGCGACCTGCAGCTCGTGAGTCACGCAACCTGCGGCTAGTGAGTCGTGACCTGCATATTGTGAGTCATGACGTGTTGCTCTTAAGTCGTGACCTGCATCTCCTGAGTGGCGACCTGTGGCTCGTGAGTCGTGACCTGCATCTCGTGATTCACGACCTGCACATCGTGAGTCGCGACCTGCGGCTCATGAGTCGCGACCTGCGGCTCATGAGTCGCGACCTGCGGCTTGTGAGTGGCGACCTATGGCTTGTAAATGGCGACCTATGGCTTGTGAGTTGTGACCGGCAGCTCGTGAGTGGCGACCTGTGGCTCGTGAGTCGTGACCTAAGGCTTGTGAGTGGCAACCTATGGCTTGTGAGTTGTGACCGGCATCTCCTGAGTGGCGACCTGTGGCTTGTGAGTCGTGACCTGCATATCGTGAGTTGTAACCGGCAGCTCATGAGTCGCGACCTGCGTCTCGTGAGTGGCGACCTATGGCTTGTGAGTTGTGACCGGCAGCTCGTGAGTGGCGACCTGCGGCTTGAGAGTGGCGACCTGCGGCTCATGGGTCGTGACCTGCATCTCCTGAGTCCCAGCCTGCATATCGTGAGTTGTGACCGGCGGCTCATGAGTCGCGACCTGTGGCTCGTGAGTGGCGACCTATGGCTTGTGAGTTGTGACCGGCAGCTCGTGAGTGGCGATCTGTGGCTCGTGAGTCGTGACCTAAGGCTCGCGAGTGGCGACCTGCGGCTTGAGAGTGGTGACCTGCGGCTCATGGGTCGTGACCTGCATCTCCTGAGTCACGACCTGCATATCGTGAGTTGTGACCGGCGGCTCATGAGTCGCGACCTGCTTGTGAGTCGTATACAGGCTGTCTTTGTGGACAGGAAATCCAATAGGTTGTGCCAACATGACAAATGTGGCCGCCACTTGTGTTTGCATATCTTTGACGTTGTAATTCCTGTTTGCAATTCTAGTTTTTATCTTTGCAAAGTCTGGCAGAGAGAACACAGAAAGGCAGACAATCCACAGGCCCGCGATTTCCTAGCCAAGATAGAGAATGGAGGAAAGACAGACTCGATGGCAGGAAGTCATATGGAGTCTCCAGGGTACTTACAGGAAGCTGTAGCTGCCATTATTACCCAGACAGATATCCTTTGCTTCAATGTGCGTCAGAATTAGCAGCTCTCTGCTTCATAAATCCATTTTTGAGAAGAACAGGTCACACATAGTGAGTCCAGTCTCATTACACTTTTAAAGCTAAAGGAGGTAGCATTTCTTTTCCTCCACTCTCTTATTTGTAAACGTTGACTCCACACAGAGCCAGCTCCATGAACAGACACTCATCCCATCTTGATCATTCAGGCAGATCCAAGCAGACAAGCACGAGCTGAGAATGACTTTACAGCAAAGAGGGCACGAAAACAGACGGGAAGAATGGCTGCAATGAAAAGCATGCCCAAGGAAGGAAATTCACTCCCATGGCCCAGAGGAGGAGAAACATTTCCGTTCTCTGCCCTTATGCAAGAGTCTTGATCTGTGTGCAGCTAGAAAGCAGGAGAGGATTCACACACATTGAAAGGCTTTTTTCAACTTTGGGTCAAATTATGTTAAAAACTGCTGAAAATAGCTAATGAGTGATCTTCTACATTAAAAGCAACAATGATGCACCTTTGAATAAAAAAAGGTACAATTAGATAATGGCACATATATGTATGTTTTTCTGGAAAAAGTTTTTTTTTGTCTACACACCAGAAAACCTGTGTGTGGAAGACTGTACAGCACATTTACTGTACAAAGACAATTCAACATTCTTTACATAAAACAATAAAAGAAACTATGAAAAATATATTAGTGAACATTAGAATAGCATTTAAGGAAAGTTATGAAGAACTAAATCTGCAACAAGCATAGACCAGTGGTGCAGATGTAAACTGTTGAACACAAATTTATCAAAGCAGCTGAGAACAGGTGGATCTTTGAACTGGATTTAAATGAACTGTTTCAGCTGATTTGAGGCTTTCTGTAGGTCTGTTCCAGATCTGTGGAGCATAGAAGCTGAATGCAGCTTCTCCATGTTAGGTTTTGACTCCAAGAACTGACAAAAGCCCGGAGCCAGATGACTGGAGAGGTGTAGCTAGTCCACACTGGGTCAAGAGGTCAGTCATGTAATGACTGTGTTTAACCAGGTGTTTAACCATTTAAAGCTTTAAAGTCTGTCCTCTGGCTGACAGACCTCCAGTGGAGGCGTCCAGGAGGCATCCGGACTAGATGCCCGAGCCACCTGGGACCTGGACCTGGTTCTTTGGGTCATGACCCAGAGCTCATGACCATAGGTGAGTATTGGAACGAAGATCAACCGATAATTTGAGAGCTTTGCTTTTTGGCTCAGTTCTCTCTTCACCACAATGGACCGATACAGCGACCGCATAACTACGGACGCTGCTCCAATTCTTCTGTCAATCTCCCGCTCCGGTCTTCCCTCACTCGTGAACAAAACCCCAAGGTACTTAAACTCCTCCACCTGGGGTAGGGGCACTCCAGAATTATTGTGAATAATAGTTAATTAAATTAATTAAAAATCTGTTCTGTTCCATCTTCATTTCCTTTCGATGTTTCCCCCAGGGGTCTCCACAGCCAATCAGCTTCCTCATTCTGTCTCCTGCATCCTCTACCTGCAGCTACCTTCATGTCTTCCTTCTCTGCATCCAGAATCCTCCTCTCTGGTCTACCTCTAGACCTCTGGCAGATCTAGACTCAGTATCCCTCTACCAATTGATTCACCGTCTCTCCTCTGGACATGTCCCAACCATCTCAGTTTGACTTGATCTCCAGAATCTCTAACGTACTCCAAGGTCCAACATTATCCCTCACCATCGGTCACTCAGCAGCACTTTATCCTCTCGGACAGCGAGTAAAAGTGAGAGAGCGACCAAATGTCTTCTTCAAATTAGTCGTGTTTGTTAGCCCACCTTTTGGTGAGTTTCTTTCTTCCTTTAATGCTCGTCCTTCACCGTCTTCATCCGGGGTGAACAAGCCCACGCCATACGAGACCCCCCCTCCCTTCCCTTTCTCCTCCATTTCTCCTCCCATCTTCACCATGATACAATAACTTGAACCCTGCTCCTAAGCTTGTAGCCTTGCAACCCGTCTACCTGGTCTACCTTCCTCATCTGCATCATGTCATCTAACTCTTTACCTTTTCCTGTCATAGTTCCAACATTCAAAGTCTCTACTCTCAGCTCAACACTCACGACTTTCCTCTTTTCTCTCTTCCTATCAACACACCTTCCTCCTCCTCTCCTTCTTCCACCAACAGTGGTCTAATTTCCCCCGGCCTCCTGTTGGTGAACATCACCAATGCTAGTCATTGTTAACCTGGGCCTCGACCGGTATGGATATCATAGATCTGATTCTCATATTTGGTTAGGCAAAGATTTGACGTCGGGTGCCCTTCCTGACCTGACCCGCTGGATTTATCTGGGCTGGGGACCGGCACAGGGAGACCCTGGTTTGGGGCCCCTCCTGGCTACATTGATCAGCCCTGGTTATCTAAAAATCAACTTCAAATTATACTACTCACAATAGGTTAGTGATGTTGTAAAAAAAAAAAAAGGCTGATGAAGTAGTGTGACGATTTTTACTAGGATCCAGACAGAACAGAAGGATAAACCTGCTGGACTCACAGCAGCAACAAAAGATTTAGTAAAGTGTTGATTTGGAGACAGCGGTGTCGTTGATGCTGATGCTACGATGCTATCATGCTATGCTAACGGGTTTTCCATGTGAGCAGACTTCAAAGGTATTCTTGAGCCTTTTAGAGTATATCCATATATGTGATCATATATGACATACACTAAAGAACCATTTTCTATGAAATATTAGTTATTTTTGCAGCTTTTGTAAGGACCCTCTCATTTTTGTGGCTGGGGAGGGGCTGGTGCTCAGAGAGCAGGATTTTAGAGGAATACTCAGAGGATGTGTGAATGGATCAAAATACCACTTTGGGGTTTGTTTTTTGTGAGAAATGGACATTTTATGCACTGAAAATATTTTTTTTAAAGTTTATTTTTTATGATAGAGGCCCTTTAAGACACGTTGGACAAATAAAACAAAATGACTTTAAAGCACAAACACAAAAAACTGACATTTTCTAACCATAATACCAGACATGAATACACTGTGATTGCAACTTTATTATGGTGCTGAAAAAAGCCCCCCCTCGTGAGAGCACTGTCAATGACATCATGACAAGAAACCAAAACATTAAAATGTTTTTAGGTTGTTTTTTTGTTATGATTTCTGAATCATGAATCACATGGACACAGAATTAGGAAGAAAGTCTAATTTCTCTCACTCCCTGTAGTTTGTTTCTCAGAACATTTTAATTTGAGTCTATAATTACATTAAAGACGTCTTTATAACAGACACTCATTCTTGATGACATAATGACGATAGCAACCGCATCACCAGTTGTAGTCCGAGAATCATGTGAGTGGTCCACATACTTTTGAAGTTATATATTCTGCCTCTTGGGGACCTTGAATGACCTTGAACCTCTTAACCGCTCAAGACCTGAGCTAATATTTGAGCTAACCCTCTAGCCATGTAGTCACAGGGCTCCAGCTAAGCAGAATAAACTGCTATGGCACAACCACCCAAAATGTGATGACCACAAATGTGGACGCAGGTCTGAAAAGGCTGACGTTCTCGTTCATTTTATTTAGACATAAATTCGTGGACGGCAGAGAACTCCTTACAGCTCAACCACTGAAGTTTTACTCATAAGTCCTGAAGATAGATGATTTTACCAAAGTGTCAGAGTTTTGAACCTTCTTACTGCATCAGAAACCTAGGCGTCCTTTTTGACTCTGAGCTGAATTTGATCCACACATTCAAAGGGCCGTAAAGACTTTCACCCGTCCACCGTTCCTCTCTCTCGCCAGCAAGGTGTTGATGCTTTTATCTTCAGTAGATTAGATGCAATGCCCTGTTCTCTGCTTGGACAGTGGCGCAGTGGTTAGTGCTCTCGTCTCACAGTGAGTTCAAATCCCAGCTGGGTGTTAAGTTTGCATGTCCTCCCAGTGCATTCTGGGTTTTCTCTGGGAACTTTAGCTTCCTCCCACAGTCCAAAAAAATGCATCTTAGGTTGCTTAATTACTCTTAAATTTCCCTAGGGGTTTGTGGGAGTGATTGTGGTCGACCTCCTATCAGAAGATTGCAGGGTTGATTCCCGCCTTTCCTGCCCATGTGCGGAAATGTCCTTAGGAGAGACACTGAACGCCTTCTTGCCTCAGGTGGAAGGTTGGCGCCAGTGTGTGAATGTGTGAGCGTGTGACTTTAAAGCGCTTTGGGCCTTCGAGGAAGGTAGAAAGTGCGATACAAGTACACGCCATTGACCATTTCTGTGACAGACTGGCGAGTTGTCCTGGGTGAACTCTGCCTTTTCCCTCATCAGGCTTCAAAAAACCTGTGACCCTGAAAAGGACATAGCGGGTTAAGGAAACGGATGGATTCTCTTTAGTTTACTGAAAAATCTTGTGCTATCCTAAAATGCTTAGAGAACTAAGTGGCTGAACCCCCGTTTTTAAACGGCTGCATTGGCTCCCTGTGCGTTTCAGGGTCGATTCTAAGATTCTTTTAATGGTTTGTTCATGTAAATGTTTTCATGGTCTTGGGCGTCCTTATCTCTGCTTTTGAAATGTGAACTGCCAGAGAACCTCAGGGCCACAGAGACTGTAGAGCAGGGGTGTCAAACTCATTTTCACTGAGGGCCGCATCAGCACAGTGGCTGTCCTCAAAGGGCCAGATATAACTTATACATGTAACTAAATGTAATGAAAAATAAATGTAACTACTCCTTAATGTTAAATAACTCATTATTTATTTATTATAACTTTTTAAAGTGACAATTACAGTTGCATAGAAAACATATGTTTGCTTGTTACTCTAACATAAATCCTTTTACATTTTGATTCTGTCAGGTTAGGTTATATGGACAGTGTTTAAGTTCTAATGTATAGTTGCTCAATCCCATATTCCAAGTCAGATTCCCCCTAGATATAAACACCGATTTGTATTTTTAAGAAAATAAAAACTTTTATGCTCTCGCGGGCCACATACAATGACATGGAGGGCCACATTTGGCCCCCGGGCCTTGAGTTTGACATATGTGCTGTAGAGGTTTTAAAGAAGCTGATCAACCCATGGCCCTCTTCAGTTTGTGGAGGAAGTACAGGCGTTGTTGGGCTTTCCTGGCCTTCTGATGATTTTAGCCTGTGTTTCCTTATGGAGATTATTCCTGCCAGGGTTTGCCAGCTTAGTCTGTGGTTGTTGCCACGGTGCTCGCCGTCACTGGGGAGGCCGGGGTCCAGAACTGCAGCCCCACGACTGGGAGTGGACCCTCCCTGTTGCTGTTCTAATTTGGGTGGGTGTTGTGGTGATGCGGCGATGCTCCTGTGGCTGAGCTGGCTCCTGGTGTCAGCAGATTCCCAAAATATTGTTTCCTTACAGCAGAGCCAATATAATTACCGTCATGTTTTCATTCCCGTCTTTACTTTAGGAGCCACTCAGTGCTTGCTCGATGTTTGTCATATCAAGAAAAGGAAACGCAAAGACCTGCTGTGGAGCAACAGACCCGAATCCTTATTCCAGCTGTGTTTTTGAAATGATCGTTCAAAACATCACCTCGCCCAAAGGTCTGAGCACAAAGCGTCTCCTGATGCAGTAAAACCTGGGATGGGTCTCTGCTCATGTTCACAAAAAAGCGCCATGAGTCCGCTTTTCCCCCACAATGCACAGATCGAAAAAGCTTATCCGTCTGGAGATTTCTGTATAGCAAACTCAGTGAAAGAAATCGTCCTGTCTCGTTGTCCCTTTCATAGGCAGAACAGCAAGACTTTCCTAACGTAGTCTGTTACAGACAGATACCTACAACCACTCTGGCAGTCAGACGCCCTTCAGTCCGCTGGACATTATTACAAAAATCAGACGACAGGTGGTTTGGCAGCCAGCAGCAGCTCTGATTGGACGATGTGTAAATGTCACAGAACGACGGTCGTCAATATCGTGCTAACGGCCGCCAGGGGGATAAACGGTCTACATACTGACGGAGCAACATGCACCAACATGAATGGCTGTAGCCCATTCACGTATTGTACGTATTGTATTCGTTGATGATTTTGTCTTTATCCGAGAGGTCATCATGAGTTCATTGACACCATCAAGCATGAATGATTGGGCAGGCCTCCCATCTGGGAATTCCATCTCTCACAGTTGCCAAAGCACCAGCAAAGCTCGCCAAATTCCAGTCACCATGTCAGCTCCGAACACGGAACACGGAACACAGTAGCTCTTCACACGCTTCATTACTGCTGTCGCCTGCAGGGTATTTCAACGCAGATGTAGGATGACGTGTGTGGAAGTACGGCTTTATATTTGACAGTTTCATCGATGCATATCAGACACGCTGCAGAACCTGCTCTCTGGGCAAATTCCATTGTCCATCCCTGATAAAAAGAACCACACTTCATCTTTTTTTCTTTCAGCCATCCTTTTCATCAAAATTATTTCTATAATTAGCTGCCGAATACTTCATGAAAAGGAGGCAAGTTTACTTCCTGACCTCACAACCACAAATTTCCATCACACGTAATCCAATAAAACGTAGTGCTGTCCCAGTCACAGCTGTGATTGGCTCCTCCTCGCACAGCAATCATGAACGTGAGCGGTAGAAATGATTGGATTCAAATACATCAAGTGTTTTAGTATTTTTCTGCGAGCCAGATGCAGCCAACCCACATCTGGCTGATGAGCTTCCCAACCCCTGACTTTGGGTAAGTTCTCCTCCAAAAATAAACATTAAATGGTGTCAATTTCAACAATGATACTTTATACTTCAATATTTTGTGTACTCACCACCAATTCAGAGAATCGTGCATGCAGCTCCTCTGCAGGTGGAATTGGGGCAGTAAACTCCAGCAGCTGAAGGGGAACGCTGTCCTTCAGGTTGATCTCCAAAGGCTCACTGCCGACAAAGCAGCAGAGGAAGCCCAGGCCGGGCCTCGTCCGTTTTCTGGGGGGCATGATGGCTGTGGTGAAGAAGGGGGCGTGGATGTAGCTGGATGTGGTGATAAAGAAAGGAGCAGCAAGGGCAGACAGGGGGGTTTCAAAGACAGGGAGGCGGTTTTCTGGTGGGCATGATCTGAAAGAAAGATCACAATGAAGGCAGAGGATTCATTACACCTGAAGTGAAATAAAGAATATCAATGTACTGACAAACACAACCTGGAAAGTGTCCCAACATCTGATGAGTATTGTCTGTAACAGATACTACTTCTGAATGAACTTCCCCCTTTGAAAGCCTTTTTGTAGGACAGAGACAGAAAATCAAGCAGTCACATGGCTTACAAGCAAGTTATGAGCAAAAGTTACCACCAGAAAACAAACCAGAATCCCCAGAAATTGTCTCCATGAAAAAAAAACCCAAGCAGAAAATTATTACAGCATGATAAGAAGGGTGGAGGTAATATTGTAATGTGAGTGGAGGAACCTGGAGGGAACTGTGGCGAACATGCTGCCTGTTTTCGGAGCAGGCTGGCGTTGGCGCCGCAGGTCTGGAACACGCGTCTACATGTGGGTTAGGGCTGGGTTAAAGTCCTCCATGCTTTAAAGCAGTGGTTCCCCCTCCTGGGGGGGCACGAGTCACCTGGTAGGACAAGGCTGGAAGGGGGGGGACCAATGATCCGTGCTTCAGGACCGCATATCCGCAGGTCTTACATCACTTACACGAGCCTAATCCTAACCGTGACATTTGAGGACGTAATTATTGTTGTTAACGGCGGCTTTAACGTCTTAAAATGGTAAATGGCGTATACTTATATAGTGCTTCTCTACCTTCCTCTATGGCCCAAAGTGCTTTACAGTCACAGACCCATTCACACAGTCACACACTGATAACGGCTCCACTGCCGAACACTGGCGCCAACTTTCCACCAGAGCCAAGGTGGGGTTCAGTGTCTTGCCTAAGGACACTTTGACACATGGGTGGGCAAGGCGGGAATCAAACCTGCAATATTCCGATCCAAGGTCGACCGCCCTACCGTTGGCCCACAGCCACCCCAAAGAACAGTAAAGCTGTGCATTTTGCACATGCGACCGTCACGGATTGGATACCTACACCTGCCTTTGTCTGCAACTGTGATCAGATTTGTTGAAGAATGGAGAACAGCATGTAGAATGGATGTAATGCCTCCACGCCCCCCCAGGGAGGCGCGCCCCACATTGATGATCCTTTATTTATTATCCTACATTTATACTTTTATAAAGGATCATCCACTTTGTTCATGTCTTCCATTTGAGGATTCTTCCTCAAATATTTCCCAGACAACAACCAACAGACCGGCTGACAGATCCATTAATGCAGCAGCAGCTGCTGGTTGGAGCTCTGCTGAGGAGGATCAGTCCATTGAAATCACTCAGACTCCACCCTGAGGATGAGGTTTACAGCACAGACACTGAGCTCTGTATGGAGAGGGAGCATCCCCTCATGGGGCAGAAGGCTGGGGGCTTTCTGCTTCCATTCTCCATCCTCTCTTTGGGACATTTTCTGCTGTTGCCACTTTGAAAACAAAGAGCAGAGCGAGGCTCAATACTGAGCAGGACTTGAGAATTGCAGCAACAAACCCACAACCTGGTTTAGAACAGATGTGTAGCACAAAGCAGACAATTGCAGCCATGAACACAACTTTGTGTTTCTTTTTGCACATAGGTTCAACGTTATTGTTCTTCCAAAGTGAATGATCCTTTATTTTATTTATTCTAGTTCAAGCAGTAGGAATGTTTAGGATTTTGATACGGTGTTAAAGTTGATCAAATTTAGCTTATTTTGTTACAGGTTTTCGCGCGTGTGTGTGTGTGTGGGGGGGGGGGGGGCATTTTTCCTCCTCCAAAGGGGGGGAACAAGAGAAAAACTTTCAGGAACCGCTGCTTCAGACGAGGCAAGTGCTCAACCAAGTAGGAATAATACTCCCTCTAAACTGCATTTAGCACTTAGAGCTGGAGACAGCAGCAGCAGCAGCAGCAGCTTCCATTGCTGATGTTCTTCAATCAGCAGTTTCTGAATTTTTTAATGATTTGACCAGAGCTCGCCGTGCAAAACGCTTTGGCATGAAAATGCTGCAAAAGTGTTTCACAAGAACCACAAAAAAATCCAACCGTCTCAAGAACAAGTATTACGTTTCATCCTGTCATATGTTTTAAAGCATAATGACGTATCCAGAACCAGAACCTCTGGACTCTTTTGAATCCAGTGAAGCACTGATCCCACAACAAAGGGGGGGCAGATTAACTAAAAACATACCGTTTTCTGACTCCAGGTGATTAATTTTTATATGAAATCATAAAAAAATACAGTCATAAACATAATACATTGACAAAAAAGTTGTAATTTTACAAGGAAAGTTGTAAATTTATGAGACTAACATCATAAAATAGTTGTAAAACTACAAGAAAACAATTCATAGAATTATGAGTAAAAGAGTCCAGATTTTACAAGAATAAAGTTATTTCATGAATACGGAGTCGGTTACCTGACATGGGTAAAAAAAGAATTAATTTGTTCCCATGAAATAATAATTCACGTGATTAGTCATTCATGAACACGGGTGTGAGCAACACTTGGATTTACAGCAGATACCGTCACATTTCTGTCTGTGTGTGTCTCATTACATTGCATTGAAGACACGGAGAATGTTTAGAGATATCTTATTTATTTTAAAAAGCTCTGCAAAAGCATCGGGAATCCCGTCTCCGTGTCTGGGTTCATTGATTCGGATCCCGGTCTGCTCTCCGTCCTGCCGCTAAAGCCGCTTTCCACTGCTACGTCCGTGTCTCTGTGACACACGTTCATTCAAGAAAATAAAAACAAGAATCAAACTAGGGGATCCATTTATTATTGTCTCCATGAAAATAAGAAAAACATCTTAAGATTTAGGAGGCGACAGACGGCGGCTCTCTGTCTGTCGTCCAGCCAGCTGCCTGGCGTAGCGCTCACCACGCTTAATGGAAACATCAATGATGCAATCATTGTATTCATCATCATCATCATCAGCCTGTCACGCCACTGCTGGCGGGTGGCCTCCACATCTTACTCCACTCATCACGGTGTTGGGCACTCTGGGTCCACGTGCTGCCTGCCTTCTGATCGATGTCATCTCTCCATCTTTTCTTCAGTCTTCCCCTTCCTCTCTTCCTGTCCCACGGAGTCCATTCTGTTGTTTTCTTAGCCCATTCGTGGTTCTTCATTTGGGCTACATGTCCTGCCCACTTGCCTTTGGCTTCAATCACTTTCTCGATGACATCCTTCACCCCTGTTCTTGATCTCAATTCTTCGTTCCTGACCTTATATCTCCTCGTAACACCCAGCATTGATCGTTCCATGCTCCTCTGGGTGACTGCCAGTTTCTCTCTTTGGCGGTTGGTAAGTGACCATGTCTCAGCTCCATACCTCATTGATGGCAGTATGACAGTGTTCATGATCTTCCTCTTGAGACACATGGGCATTTTTTGATCTCTCAGAAACGTGCTGTACTGTCCGAATCTCTTCCAAGCGGATGTTACTCTCTCGTCTATTTCTTTAGCCATCTCATTTCCTGGTGTTAGCAGTCTTACCAAATACTTTATACTCATCCACCTCCTCCAGTTGTTCTCCATCCACAATTATTCCTTTCCTTCTCCTTTTCCTTGCTATTTCATTGCACATGATTTTGGTTTTCTTTTGTTCATTTTCATGCCATCTTTTCTCCCTTCCTTGTTCAGATCGTTGAGCAGCTTGCTGAGATCCTCTGATCTATATTGTATTATACATACATATATAGTATTTATTATTGCTTTAAACCAGCTATCTTATTTGCAATGAAGATGTCACCGGAAGCATTTGAGTTTGCATGTTTGAAACGTGCTGGTATCACAGCCGTAGACAGACTGGTGTTTATGATAGTGAGGATTAACACAGCACGGCCTCTCTGTCTGACAGATTTAGGGCCCTTCATGCTTTCTGTGCCGACCTGCTTCATGCAGATGACAACAAATGACAGCTGCTGTTTAAATACCACAGTGGCAGCAAAGTCACTACAGCTGAACCTCTTCTATGTGAACACTAGAGCCGACATGCAGGAAAGACGCTATCAAAGCTCTGATCAGAGGATCACACATGCAGTGAAAAAGGACAGACAAACAAGTGAGTTCAGGTTTTGTTTTTTGTTCTCTTGTTTCTGACCCTTTTTTGATTGTCATGGATTTTTTTTTTTTACAAATAAGTACAGTGGGATACCTGCTACTCCTTTTTTGGGCTCATTTCAACCACTTCTGACTCTGATGTGGTCTGGAGTGCGGGGTTTGCAACATCAGTTGTTGTCGCTTGGCAACAACAAAATGTGTCGGGAGAAGCAACCGGACATCCCAGGAGAGGCGTCTGATAGCGTCTGAGCTGCTGGGGGACGGATGAACTGACAGGAACAGGAAGAGGATTGACCAACGGGTCATTCATATTCATATTCCAGGTGATAGTCCACACCAGGGTCTACTCTCATGAGTTTAATACTGCTGACCTCATCAATGCGTCAAATCCTGATGGGCGCAGGCGTTTCAGACAAGGAGCCGTCCTCTGAAGGGAACAACTACTCACTTCCTGCCGTCCAACCTGGTGTCTGGGAGCAAGGAGAGCGACCACACAGCCTGTGATGACAGGGAAGAGCAGACTGTGGATTTCAGATGTATGGCGGTTCTGACCACCACTACTTAGCTCTAATCATAAGCGATTAGCATTAGCAAAGTGTGCTAACTGCATCTGATAGCAAAAATGAACAGACGGTCTCAGAAGTGGGAGAATTGCAGTATTTCAATAGGTATGGACTTTTTTCACGAACATGTTGATGTTTTATACAGGTCTACAGGTCACATGCCAAGTTGCTGTTGGCTGTTCGCGTCTAAACACGTTTGTTTACTAGAGGTGTAACGATTCATTTTTACCAACGATTTGATTCATGTCATTATTTGTTTGCTGATATGATTCATAATCAATATCCCGTCATTTAGAACGATCCGATTGGATCCAATTCTCTGACCTCAAATGGATTCAGGACATCTTTATGCCAAACTTCAACCAGTGGGACTCAGAGAGAAATACCTGCTACTGAACAGTGGAGTTTTCCAGATTTCAACATCGATTATAATTCATGTACTTCATTTTAAAAAGATTTGATTTGATTCGATTAACAACCAACCTCAGACAGATCGATCTGGTTGGACTGCAGGAACATCCATCCATTTATCAATTAAGTCCATTAATCGTTACACCCTTATTTTTTAAATGACTGTGGCTGACATGAACACAGCAATAACCTGTGACCTGAATATAGGATTGTACGTTATATACACCTGATGGCCTTCTGGAGCCAGACATGGAATGCAGAAGTAACGTGCATGTTGCCCGTTGCAACATACGAGCAAAAAGTCACCTCAACATCCAACTGGTTTTGTAAAAAAAAAAACACACTGGCAGGTGGTATTCAAGTTTTGCTACCACATAGGGCAAAAGGAAAACCAGAAACCCACAATAAACAGACATTAGTCCAAAGAGTTTTGGTGGCTGGATTAGTGCAGTCTGTTCAGACGTGTTCCTGAACATGTACTGCTCTCATACGAAAAGCTTCTTTGGATTGATCAACTTTTACTTCCACGGTGACAATAAGTGATGTTTTGTGAAATGTGAGGTTTTCCTTTTGTTTTTCATGCACAAAAATGAAATATATGAAGCACAAAGACCGAGAAATTCTCTGCAACCAGCCAGCTCTGGTTTTCAACCACCAAAGATTTATTTGTCATTTTCCAAGAGTTTGTCAAAGTTCAATCATAGAAGGGCTCAATAGAATGGCTCAATTTTTAAATGGACCTTCTTCTCAATAGCAACATACAGCAGCACTTGTCCAACTTTTGGCACAAAAACTATTTACATTACAATAAGCTTTTCTGCAGACCCATTTTCTAAACAATTATTATAACAGTTGAAGTCAAACTAGGACGAAATGTCTTGCTCAAGGACACAATGACCATCAAGCATGGTATTTTAAACACCAGCAAACCACTGCTTAACCCATTAAGCTTGAGGCACCATAGCACAACTTTGATCCCTAGACTGTAAATGAGAACTGGACTGAGCAACCCCTCCCCCCTGACATTCCATACATGAAGTGGCTCCAAGAAGCCAAAATCCCACAGACGTCTATAAAGAAACTCAGTCAGTCAATCTATTGGTCAGAATTGCTACATGTGGCTGCTGCTGAGTCAACAGGTATGTTTGTAACATTTAAGTGTGTGTGTGGACAGGCCCCGCCCCTTTTAGATTTGTTATACATCTAGACCTGACAGTAATGATTATAAACGTCCAGCAAGAAGCTGCTTTGTGATTCTACCCCCTCCCCTTCTATAACCCCCCCCCCCCTCACATCCCTCTATCTTCTTCCCTCCTCTTCTTCTCTGTCCAGTCCAACAAAAATTGTTACAAATATGATTAATATGAATAAAGTTTAGTCTAAATTGCAAAAGGGTTTATTCAAATATACCTCTGGTATGTCTGAACGTTCATAACTCCTGTTGTAAGAGTAAAATCTGTCCACCATAGAGGCCTTCAGCTCACATCTGTTTGCTCAGCTGTTGGACAGGATAAGTTTAAAAATAAATGAAAATGCTTTTGCATTGAGTGATTTATTAATTTGCACTTCAGGGCCACCGTAGTTTTGACTCTAATACTAACCATCTCCTCACTAGATTTAAAGTCATACTAATATTTTGCTCAGTAATCTCAAATGTGTACATTTTGATTAAATTGAACAAAAAAAAAGAACTAAACTAATTAAAGAACTAACATAAGCTAATGACAACTCATTTGTTTTTCATTATTTTCCTATTTTTTACAGCAATAAAGCCACAATGGAATAACAAAAGAGCCCGATGTGGCTCCGGAGTGTCAGGTTGCAGACTCCTGATCCAACCTGTATTTTGGGGAATTCCAAACAAATGTGAAAGTAAAAGCAGAATCAGGCTCCAACTTGGAACAAGTAGGCAACTCCTCTGCAGCATCAGTGACTGAACCTTTCGGTCCAAATCGTCCCAACTTGATGCCTCACTAAGGCATCAAGTACATAGCAAAAAGAAACTACAAATGACAAATACCTTTAGTCTGACTGTGAAGCTAAAAAGCTTGTTAACCTGTCATGGCACTGTTCATTCATGTAATCAGAGATCTTTTAGAGAATTTTCTGTATGACCGAAAGGACTTTGATCCGTTGGTAAAGATAAAGTTGTAAAAATGTACTAAAATGTGTTAGAAACGCCAGTACAAAAGGCAAATGAAACCTGCTTAGCATCATGAGACGCTGCTGATGGAACAACTGCCTTATACAAGCGCTGAAGCTCAGCGACTCGGAGCACAGAAGACCCCCAGGGAAAATCAGCCCACAGAGCAGGGGACTCTCACGGACAGAGGATCGTTTTTCCCACAGTCAAACACAAACAGAGCGGAATGAGGAAGTAAAAGTGACCCTGGCTCCACCAACGGAAATGTAGGGAGGGAGAGAGAAAAGAGGATTGTTACTTTAAGTTGGATTAATTTATATATATAATAATAATAATAATACTAATGGATTGGATATATCTGCGCTTTTCCAGGCACGTAACCCTTGTGCTATCCTAGGCACTTTAACGTTGGGAGTCGGGTCATCTAGACCCACTAGACAGTGCTCTGAACCTTTTTTCTTCAATGATTTGTGATCTTCACTGGTGTCCATGGATTACATGAAATCTTTCCACCTTTATCCACCTTTGTCATGGTAGGGAGAACACGTCAATGTAAGGGTGGGGTCATCTAAGATAGAACAAGGGTTAAAGCTCTTACAATGTGTGGGAGGTGTTAACTGCTCACCAGTCCCTGGTTTCATGCGTGTCAATCCTTCACCCTACCAACCGAGCTTACCCACACAGACACAAATATATTTATATGACGTCTTAAATTGACCTCAGTCAAGCACGTCGCCGTACATTAAAATGACCAATTCACAATTATCTGCTTAACTGTACTCCATCATTGATGCCCCCTCCCTTATTGTCTTTGTCCCGAGCGTATCCCAACAGTTTTACAGTCTAAAAGTCCTCTCTTTGACTTAGATCAGGGGTCGTCAACCTGTACCACTCAAAGAGCCATTTGGATCAGTTTCCCACTGAAATGAAACCACAGGGAGCTGCAACACAAGGTGTGTTAGAAAAATGTTTTTGCCAATATATCGCGATAGTTCATCCGGAGATACTTGCATTGATTCAAAATGCTGTCCGGATATTTATTTAGGTATTTATTTTAATTCTTTATGAGCGTGACGTTGTCCTTTGATCTTTTGTCTATTTTGCACAACCTTGGGTTAAGATGAGTGAGATGATGGAAACAAATTCACTTTGATGCAGACTCATTTCTATTTATTTTTTCTTTAAATCCAGTAAACCCAATAAATGATATTAAATCTATGGATGAGAACTATTTTTTATTTGGAAGCAGCTGTTGGCTTGTCTGGAATCATAAGCGGTGAGTCTAAGCCCCGCCCACGCCTCTCTACCTGTTCACACCTCTGCAGCTCCAAGTCGTTTTCCACTGCGTGCAACCCCCCCCTGCAGCATGTTCTACACAGACAGCGCAACATATGGTCATCGTTGCAGACAGTGGACAGGATAGTAGGGGCACCCTAAGGCAAATTTAATTAATTTTACACGGAAATGGGTGGTTTTTGTTTTTTTCGGGGCGTTCATGTGTCCCCTATGAGATCGCCACCGACTGTCTTTCCAGAAAAACTTTCTGTCCCATAACAGGCTCTGGTCGGCGTTCACAGCTGAAGACACGCCCCCTTCACGCGTTCACGCTGCTCTCTTCCACCTGTCTGCTCACAGAACCTGACGGTGTTAAAGGCACCACGACAATCTGAGAACATGATGGTTATTTTACAAAAACACAGCGAGCCGCAGCACAGGATGGAAGACCTGCATGCGGCTCCGGAGCCGCTGGTTGCCGAGCCTTGACTTAGACTTTTCTGCCGCAACATTCAAAGATGGCACACCAGAAAGAGAGCGTCACATGTTAGCCCTTTTCTTTCAGTCATGTGAGCAAATTCAGATTCCCTCAACTTCAGGAACTGTGTGTTTGAGTTTTTCATCCTATTTCTGCCACAAGGTATGATGACGTGTTGTAAAAGTTCACCAACACAAGCAAAACCTCACCAGGAGTACCTGTCCCATCTGCAAAAAAGCCACTTGTTGTTAGACGGGTTTTCAATTGAAGATTTGCTTCTTAATTTAAGTGTAAAGAAACCTGTTCAGACAAGAATCAACAAAAAGAGCGTTAGCCAACTCCCAACCCTTTTGCAGTGACTTCACAGCACGCCAGCCTCTCAAATGACCAGAACTCCTCGATCCCATTTTTCTATTGGACGTGGAATGATTAATGTCATGTAAAATGTGCGTAAAAGATTAATTGTGAATTGGCATCACTATCTAATTACAGTCTCAACATTTTAAAAAGGTGATGTCACAAATAAGCCTGGATTACAGGCAGTGTCATATTTTTTGTAGTGAACGTTAAAAAAGAACCTAAAAGTATTGATGCAGAGAGTTTTTATTCTGGATAAAATTTATTTTCTTAGTAATCTTTCCTGAGCAGCTGCAGACTGCTGACATGAAAACATTGGCAGGTTTGACAGCAGTAGACTCTGTTGGTTTCTGAAAGCTCTCCTGAAGTCTCTGCAAACCAAAAAGTACAAACCCTGCTTCCCCTGAGACAAGGGGGGGGAACCAAAGAGGAGAAGTGAATTCTGGGAGAATTGCTTCAAGCGCCTGAAGAAGCAACATTCTTAGAAATGTTGTCAAAGTCTAACAGAGTACAGCAGACATGGTCGGGAGCTCTTTGTGCGCAAGCAATCACAAACGCAGAGACATTCACCCATGAGAAGCGCTTCAGAAATGCACATTCTGCAGTTCTTATTACAAGTGACTGAATTGGCCTCCTCAAAATAAGTCCAGTATTACAGAATCCAAACCCAGATCTGGCAAACTGAGCAATTCCATACAGCACAGAGGACATTGACGGACATGTCAACAGCCAATCAGGGCGCAAAAAACAGTGCACTATAGTCCCGTCAGTCTGCCCCAGGGCAGCTGTGGCTACATCAGTAGTTACCATCACACAGTATGAATGAATGATGGACACATTGGAAGAACTTTGAGCGTCTGGAAAAGCAGATAAATCTAATCCATTATTATTATTATTAAATACTATATAGGTTTAAAAATGTTAAACATAACATATTGAAACCATCCCATAATACTATGGTATAGGAACACCACCATGAAAAAAGAAGAGGTTGCAAAAGGTCGTCATAACAGAATCATTGGCTGTAAGCTCCCATCCGTCTTTAAACAGAACAGCAGCAGTAAGCATCCTCAGGGACGGACAGCATCCAACCCATGCCCCCCTTCCTGGGGGGTGGACTCAGATACAACCTGTAACCCTGCAGGAGTCACAACAGATTCTTTCCAACCACAGTCAGGACATCAACGCAGGAGGACTTTGGCACAACCGATGAAAAAGGTCCTGCTGTTTGGTTTCATGTGCAATAATGTGGGTTTGTTGGGTTTTGAGTGATCTGGAAGCGACAATTTTAGTGGCCATTTGTGTTGCTGATAGTTTAATCATTTGTGGGGGTGTGGTTAGTCGGATGCTGCCGACCTGAACGTGTACAGATGACAATAAATCCATCCACCCCTCCATCCATTCATTGAGGAAAATGTACATGTACCAAAGTAAACAGAGCTCTGCATGAACAATCATATGACCTTAAGCTGAAAAAGGTGAACATAGTATGCAGCAGCCTAAAGCTCTCCGCTCAAATGCACAGAAAGGTGTCCAACTCCAGGACGGAATTCAGATATATGGATTTTTTTTTTAATTATATCAATTTCAAGCCTGGGTTTAGGGGTCAATCACACGCCACGGGTTCCTGCTTGGCTGTTCCAGTCATTCCAAATGAGCTGCTGCTGAAGCACCGTATCATACCCAGCCCTGCTAACAACACCGCTGTCTCCAAATCAAGCCTTTTTATTCACCGTTCTGTGGTGCGGTGGCACAAATGTTGCTTCACACACAACCAGAAGTTGTACTCCGTCCACAGTCAGCAGGGGGACCGATCCTTCAGCAGGGAGGCTCTGTTACTCTTGGATGCTACTGGTGTTTTTCTTTCCTTTGCGCCTCTCAGAAAAACACGCGAGTAGCTGGATGGGGTTTACACGCTTTAGTCCAACAGAGAAATTAAAATGAAAATTAAAAACAGACGCAGTTTTGTGAGATATCTGTGTGGTACTACATAAAGATCTGTTCTGCAGCCCTGCTGGAGACGCAATAATATAAAGTTAGAAATCCACATGGATACGGTTTGTTCTGCACTTTCAGAGGCACATGCTAAAACAGCTGTTACTTACCCTCAGGTGAGGGGCATTAGAACGAGTTTCTTTGCCACTGAAATCCCTGAGGCTCCTGTTTAATGTTGGAATTCATTTCTCTGAGCCACAGTCTAACGACTACAGACCATGTGGCTTTTCTTGATGCCCCCAAACGCAGCACAGTCAAAACCAGAGGAAAACTGCAAATATTACCAACTGGGGCAAAGCTGCATTAGTGAGGATGAGGAAGATGAGACACGGTACCACATGTTATGAAGTCCCACACATGTAAAAGTCTCCCATACAAGCCACCGTGTGCCGCATTACTGCCAGATGTTCAGTCGGATTGAAAGGCTCCTACAGTCTTCATAAAACACCCATGGGGGGGATTAGGAGGTCATGTGATCAAGTGCATGAACTGCAGCTTCAAACAAATAATGTTGATTTAAAATCACTGTAAAGAAGGTGAGTATAGAACTCGGTTTGTGTTTTCCAGTTGGTGTCATTTCCTCCACTCTCTGCTCTGATGAGGAGTTTCCTGATTGACGGAGAAATCTGTGGTGTAAAAAACAACCTGAAGAGTTTGTGCAGAAAAAATACCCACACAGACCCTCTGTCTGCTGTCTTGCATCATCCGGTCATCTGTCTGCTTCCATCCAAGCAGCAAAGTGCTGGAAGAATTCCCCTAAATACATGCTTTCTTATGGAAGTGGCGTTTAGACATTCTTGCTGCGTTTTGCGTCAGAAAAGAGTTGTGCTGTTTGCGCCAGATCAGCGCTGCGCTCAGGGGTCAACAGGTAACAACAGAATCATTCTGGGGCCGCGCGCAGCAGCGCCCCCTATCGATGCGCACAGGTATCGGTCGTGTTGACGCAGGTCCGTTTGGCCCAATGACAATCCGAGCGGGACTACATACATGGAGGCCAAAAACGGTCTGTAGCGGTCTAAAAATAAATCACCACTGCTTCTGTGAAATCTGTGAACAAAAACACGAAGGTGGGCTGATGACGCACGTCTGCTGACGGCATCACGACTCGTTAAAGAGCGGATTGAATTAACCACCAGCAAGCGCCCTCACGACGCTGAAAGAGGGGGGCCAGCAGATCCTGCGGGGCCTTTGCGTGACATGCCACCCTGTCATCCCGGCTCCTCCGAGCCGCAGCTCCGATCAGCCTCCGCAGCGCTGCGGGAGCTGCGGGACGGGAGGGCGGAGGCCTGGCGCTGCGTGCGGGCTTACCTCTCACACTCTTCGCAGGGAGACCGTCGCTGCTCGGTAAGAACGATAATCCCGGTCGCTGTCAGCGGGCCGGCGAGTCCAAACGCGAACGCGCAGCAGGGAGCCACCCCCCTCCCCGCGAGCCACGGGGCTGCTCATCAGCCGAATGAGAAGTCCACGGATGGACACGGCGGTCAAAACAAAGCCACGCCCCCTCCTTAAAGCTGCCGCGCTCCTCCAGTGACAGTGACTAAACGCAGTGACTGTATGGGAAAGCAGGACCGAGTGGCCCCGCCCCCTGCCGTTCCAAACAGGAAGTACCAGCTGGCTCCAAGAAGCCAAGATCCACAGACTTTTCTAGAGAAATAAACAGCTGTTCCTCCATAATTCTATTCGTTGACACGGATTGATGGATGGATGGATGGATGGATGGAGGGAGAGAGGGAGAGAGGGAGGATTGATGGAGGGAGAGAGGGATGGAGGGATGGATGGACGGATGGAGGGAGGGAGGGAGGGAGGGAGAGAGGGAGGGATGGATGGAGGGATGGAGAGAGGGAGGATGGATGGAGGGAGAGAGGGAGGGATGGATGGAGGGATGGAGAGAGGGATGGATGGATGGAGGGATAGTATGAAGGTAAAAATGTGTCTAAAAGAACGAACTTGTTGAATTGATGTGAGAACTTGTAGTATAGAATGTGAAAACCTGTGCATCAAAAAAATCTGCATCTGCGTGTAAAAATCTTCTGCTGTGAACTGACAAATTTCCCTTCCTGAGAATTTCCCTGCATGTGTTCATTTAGAGTTACGACTTCAAATCTGTGATTACAACTGCTCAAATGTGCTTCTGCGTGTGCTCGAATCTGCTGGCGCAAATCACAAGTGCTCTACAACTGTGCTCTGAATTCTGACACATTCCTTGCGAGAAACTTGTGTCTAAACTGATCTGTGTCCGATAATGGGACGCCATTATCAGACGCCGAGGATGGAGATGCGAGGACCCGCTGGGCGAGGCTGGGTCTCCGCCGTCGGTCAGCGATAAAAAATGTGTTCTTTAAGACACATTTTTACCTTCATAGGATATTTGGTATGTTTTTTTGTTTAAAATGTTAAAGCAGTTCAAGCTGCACAAGGCATTTTGTATAAAGAAAGTTTGATTTGATTTGAAAAGTGGTAAATGGCGTGTACTTGTAAAGTGTTTTCCTACTTTCCTGGAAGGCTCAAAGTGCTTTACAGTCACAGACCGCTGCCAAACACCGGCACCAACCTTCCACCAGAGGCAAGGTCGGGTGCAGTGTATTGCCTATAAGGACAAAAATTAAGTTTTAATCTTGAATTTTTTTATAAATGTCCCCCATCATGCAACAAGAACATAAAAACACTGTTTTCATTGGGGTGTTTTTTTAATGCAATAAAGTTCACAGTGTCTGTAGTTGTTGACTGACTTCTTGGTTCTTTTATTATCAGACGTGGTTATGTTTGACTCTTACCTGGCATGTTCATCTGTCAAAGCATGTCAGGTAGGAACCGGCTACCGCTGCTGCCTCGCCTTTGGTGGGGTATTGGTGCTGGGTGACTGGGTGCTCCCCCTCCTTCGTCTCACTTTATACAATCCACAGTAAAACAGACACGCACCTGCACACAGGTTATCAGCTCACCTTTGCACAAATAGTATGGGTGACAGAATGATATATGCTTGGCATGTTTGTATTGATAGGTGTGTGCATGTGAGCTGTATTTGTATTGTGCACGTGTTGACATGTTTATCTTTTCTTCTTCTTTTCCTTTTAGGTTTTCCCTTCAGGGTCTCCACAGCCAATCAGCTTCCTCTGTCTGTCTCCTGCATCATCTACCAGCAGCTACCTTCATGTCTTCCTTTTCTGCATCCAGAATCCTCCTCTCTGGTCTTCCTCTCTGCCAGCTCTAGACTCAGCATCCTTCAGTCTCTCCTCTGGACATGTCCCAACCATCTCAGTCTGGCTTTATCTCCAAAACCTCTAACATGTGCTGTCCCTCTGATGTCCTCATTCCTGATCATTCCTGGTCCCTCCCAAAGAGAACCTCAGCATCTTCATCTCTGCTTCCTGTCTTCCTTAGTGTCTCTTGGAAACAACATGGCTGCTCTCACCACACTTTTTTACACCTTTCCTTTCATTTCAGCTGAAACTCTTTTCTGACACTTTTCTACACCCATTCCAACCTGCCTGAACTCTTCTTCACTTCTTGTCCACAATCTCTATTCCTGTCTTCAAATCCTCCTTCTTCATCTCTTCTCCCTGTAACCTCAATCTTCTTCTTGGGTTCCTCTCATTCACAAACGTTCTCCATGTGACTGCCGCTAACCTTCATTCCTCTCCTTTCCAGGAAAAACCTCCACCTCTCTAGCTTCTCCTCCACCTGTTCTCTGCTCTCACTACAAAACACGGTATCATCTACAAATATCATAGTCCATGGTGATTCCTTAACCAGCTCAAGGCTACGGCACTGTTAGCGATTGGTTATCTTAAAAAAGCTCAGCTTGTTCAGAATGCAGCAGCTAGATTGTTAGCAGGAACTAGCAGAAGAGATCACATCACTCCTGTGTTTGTTTCACTTCACTGGCTCCCAGTTGATTCTAGAATTAAGTTCAAAATCCTCCTGTTAACCAAGAAGGCCTTACATGGCGTGACCCCATCCTATATCAGAGACCTCATAGTCCCTTACCAACCAAATAGAACACTTCATTCACAAAATGCAGGACTGCTTGTGGTTCCTAGAATTTGTAAAAGTACAGTTGGAGGTAGAGCGTTTAGCCATCAAGCCCGTTTTATGGAATAAACTCCCAGCTCATGAAAGTTTCTACATTCAAAGTTAGACTGAAAACATTCCTCTTTGGACAGGCTTATTGTCAGACTAGCTAGTAATCAGAATATTTAACTTACTGTTAACATCCTTAAATTAGACTTAACAATAACAATTAGTTTTTCGCTAGGCTTCTAGAAGTTTGAAGTTGGGGAAAGTATGGTGCACTGGGGTTCCGTCTTCAATTTTTGTCTAATTCTACTCTCCTCTATTCTTGATCATTTATTTATCATTTAGTTCTCCATGCCTCTGTTTAGTGCAGTGTGATTCATGTATTGTCCCTCTTTCCCACTCCCCTCATCTGTACCCACCTGCCTGAAAACCGCTGTCATTACTCCGGTCCCAAAAAAGTCAAATCCAGGCGGCCCTAACGACTTTCGCCCCAATTGGGACCAAATATCTGGAGCGCCTAGCCCTAAAGCACATCAAGAACAGTCTTCCAATAAATATGGACCCTATATAATTTGCATATAAAGCAAATCGATCCACAGAAGATGCCATCTCCACCACTCTCTACCTTACACTGTCACATCTTGAGAGAAAAAAGCATTTATGCTGGAGTCCTCTTCATCGATTTCAGCTTGGCGTTTAACACCATCCTTCCAAAGCAGCTGGTGGAGGAATTGAGGCTACTAGGCGTGGACACGGCTAACTGCACATGGACACTCAGCTAGACAGGCAGGCTGCAGATAGTCAAGATCGCCAGACACACATCGAGACCCATCTCAGTGAGCACGGGGCATCTCACTAATTACTTGTCCTCCTGCACCAACTCCACAATGGTAAATGGTGTATACTTGTTCAGTGCTTTTCTACCTTGCTTTACAGTCACAGTCCCATCCTCTAATTCACATACTGGTGGCGGCTCCACTGCCAAACACTGGCGTCAACCTTTCACCGGAGGCAAGGTGGGGTTCAGTGTCTTGCCCCCGGACACTTTAACATATGGCAAGGCGGGAATCAAACCTATTACGATATTACAATCAGGGGGCGACCGCCCTACCATTGTACCCAGGCATGACAATGGTCATCAGGAAAGCACAGAAGCACCTCCATCCCCTCGGGAGACTCAGGAAGGTGGGAATTCCAAGACCTCATTACCTTCTACAAGGGCACCACAGAAAACATTCTGATTCAGAGCTTTACATCCTGGCTCGGCAGCTGCAAGGTTCAGGACAAACAACGGCTCAGCAAGATTGTCAGGACTGCAAGCAGGATTGTCGGTGCCCCTGTCCAGATCCTGGAGGAGCTATACGAGCAGCACTCCCCAGCAAAGCAACCTCCTTCATTAGGGACCCCCAGCCCCCCTGTAGTGGTCTGTTGTTCCTCAGGCCATCTGGGAGGAGGTTCGGGAGCATCTGCAGATCGAGCAGGATTTTAAAAAGCTTCTTTCCACAAGCTGTGAGACTGTTAGAGGGACTGTCCTCCTCATGCTTACATGCTCTCATAAGCTCCACTCTGCAATAAGACCCAGAGGACGATCCCACCCTCCACACCACCCGTAGTCACAATATATATATACAGACTCTCTCAACCAACCCCCTCATAAAAGCCTGCTGCTAAATGCACATAGTCACTTTAATGTTTGAATGCTGGTTTCTTTGTATTGCTATTTTAATCTATTTTATTCCAATATTTTCCTTTGCACTATCATACTAGTGAGGAACAACATCTCGTCTCACTTGCGTCTTCCTCTGCCAAATGAGTGAAATTACATAAAGCGAATCTTGAATCTTGAATGCGCCCACACCTGGAATTGGTATGCTGTAGCCCTGGATTGACTCATAAAACACTGCACGAGACATGGAAGCAAACTCAGAGCCTTCACTCATGTAGCTGTTTCTGTGGGAAAAGTAAAGCCTCATCATCTAGGATAGAAGGACTTCTTTCATGAAACATTCTAAAATGTTCCATAAAAATGTCAGAGGAGCCAAATAGAAACGTGTCAGGAGAGACAGCAAGCTAAATCCATGTGGTGGAAGCTGAATGAGAAAAGAGGCCTGCTGTGTTGCAGTCAGTGAAAACGCATTCATTATGTAACAGTGGAGGAAAAAAAATCTTTCTAAAAATACTTAGTGCTGCTGGAAAGGCAGGAGGCATGCCTCATATTTTCCAGGCAAATTCATTTGCTGTTCTTACTGCAAATAATTGGAGGACCTTAAAAATGTTTACCATGTTGCTTTCTGGAGCTCTATAGTAAGACTTTATCCAGAACAAAACATTTACTTTTATCGTAAATCAGCCTCAGCAGATGAAACATTTCAAACATTTCAAAGCAAAAATACAAACTGGGCAGCAGTGTTGAGCTGTGTAAACCGTGAAGCTGATATTTGGACTGATGGATGGCAAAACATCTTTAAGTGCCAAATAAAGCCAATCTTTTTCCAAGTAACCAAATATGTTCTTAATATTTGCCTAGAAGCCTAATATTGCATCAATAGAAAACTCCTTCAGAAGCTCATACCTTTAATTTAGGTTTTTCCAGCTGTGTTTCATTTGGACGGAAAATAGTTAGAGCCAAGGATTTGAGAATTACTACATGCCACCCACAATGTTGTTGTTTCTTTTGTTTCAGATGCTAATCCACAGCATTTTAGGAGTAAAACTTGAAGAGTCTATATCATGCAACCTTTTTGAGCTTTTAAGTGGATGATAATGTTCATTTTTCACAAATATCAGCCCCAAAGTGGTACTTTGATCCATTCATTTCTGAGGATTCCTCTAAAAACCTGCTCTCTGAGCACCAGCCCCTCCCAATCCGTTAAAAACCAGTAGGTCCACACATTGTGACATCACAAAGTGAGGAACCGCCCCTTCCAGGAAAAGTCTTTTCTGCCAGCCCCGACCCCAGGATATAAGACACGCCCACTTTCTCCATGGAGCTGGCAGTGATCTGCTAAATGCTTTCATTTATCTGAACAATCTGCACATCCATCTTTGCAAAAGTTCAGATGTTGTTTGTTTTCATGGTAGAAACTCAAACAAGCACCGTGTGTCTGTTGGGGGGGAGTCCTGGCTGCTGCTGCAGGGGGGGGTCTTGGTGTGGGGATGGCCGGGCACTCTCCCTCCGTCTACATTCCATCAGGTGCTGTCTCACCTTTGCACAAACAGTTTGCGTGATTGAATGAAATGTTTCATGTGTGTTGGTCTGAATGCATAAGTATGCGTGTGTGAACATTAGTTTTGTTGTCTACATGTTGACAGGTGAACATTTTTGGAGCCAACAGGTATGTTTATAACATTTGAGTGTGTGTGTGGACAGGCCCCGCCCCTTTTAAATTTGTATAACATCTGAAACTGAATGTAATCATTCTAAACATCCAGCAACTTGTTGCTTTATGCTGCTTCATGGTTTTACCCCCCCCCCCCCCCCTTCTATAATTACCCTCCTATCCCCCCCTCTCTAACATCCCTCTCTCTACTTCCCTCCTTTCCTTTTCTGTCAGGTACTGATCCCACTACCACTCGTACTGATGAAGACACTTGGATGAGCGTCAAAATGGTCCAAGAACAAATAATTGAAGTCCTGTTGCTGTAATTCAACTTGTACTCAGAGTCGCCTGGTTGGACAAGAACCTTCAGTGACAGTATATTATTCTGTCTACACTACTCAAGTGCACACATCGAAATGTTCAAGTAAGATTCATTTTCCAAACTGTTGGTGTTTTCCTAAGGCTGGATGTGGGGATATTCTTCTTGCTGTGAGCAAGCAGGGGGAGGTTTTGTTGATCAACTTCCTCACAGTTACCGAAAGAGGCTGTTTCATTGTAAAAGCTATCAGGTAAGCAGAAAGACACTAAAGGAACAGTGTACTTCTGTTATCTGATCTCAGAGCAGGCATCTGTAAATTCACCAGGGTGTCTTTCGATGTCAAATTGCCAAGATGTTAATTTCTTCTTCAACAGGTTGTTCACAGTGGATACATGTTTTTGTTGTACATTACACAGTACACACTGTGTAATGTACAACATGTACAATGTAGCCTCCCCAAAAACTCACGACTGCAAACCAGATCTTTGGTCAGAAGTGTGCTGTTTCTTTGCTAAGAAGGCACTTTGTAACAAAGACTTCCCATGTTGGCAAAGCTGACGGAGAAAACTGGTTTTGCAAGCTTGAAAATGTGGTTGGCTGAATCAAGCTGTGAGTCTCCGTTACGTTCAAAAATATAAACATTGTGCGTAAAATGAAAGGATTGTGACAGCCTTTACATTTTCTGTCATTCAATCTTCCTGTGAACCCAATTGAGAAAGTTGGATAAGGAAAAGTGAAAGATAGCCTGCGTTGTGGGAAACAGTCAAATGGTATGTGCCAAAAAAACTGTAGCTGCTGTAGTGTGCTGGAATCCATCATATTTACTGACCATTTGGGGGTTTTAGACAGAGAAGTGGGTCCTATCTCTGTTTGAATCAGACACATTCCTATGAAAGAAACTTAAAAAGGAGTTCACAGTTCGACCTGCCGGGATTGGTTAGGTTGTACCCAATGCAACCTCATTTTCTGAATAACTTAACTGACAAAACTGTAAATGCAAAACTGTCAATCTCTCACCAATCGAAAAACTGCATTTATACTTAGGTATAAATGCAACTTAAGGGAATTGTCAATAGATTTTCTGAGCACTCAGAGTGGAGAGAAATTAGACCCACTGAAGGAAATATCACCTGTATAAAATCTGAAACAAACATGAACAAAGGTGAACGTATGGTGGTTTGATGGTAGATCTGATCTAATCTGTAAAGCAATAACCAACAAAGGAGGAAAGCCAACCACTAGACATACTCCTGTGCGGAGTGAGAGCCGACACAGATAATTCTAGAGAAAAGTCTGAACCCACAACAAAAAACCGGGTCAGAACACAAAAAGCGCTAAACAGAAAGAAAGTTCAAATCCAGAAGGGTTAGACGTATACGTTTCAATAAAAATGTGTCCAGAACCCAGATAAGGCTGGAATGAGAAGCACGAAAAGCCGGGTTTTTACTGCACCCATAGTTTAAAGCTCCACAGAAGAGAAATTTCTGTTGTATCAACCGTAGCTTCTTCTTCTTGTATGCCGTCTCCACCTTAAGTGTCCCTTTCTGGTCAGGCTATATTTGGGAAATGACATGAAGTGAAAGTGGAGATACTGTCAAAGTGAATTACTGCTGCCTTATCAAGCACAAAACAGGTGATGGTGCGGAAAAAGATGGGTTTTAAACGAAATAGTTTTAATAAAAAGAGAAAGAGTTCATATTTAATGTAGTTTTAATCGGATATTTGGCTTAATTTTATTCATACATTTTCATTTATCTTCTTATCTGTTTGTCCCTTTCGGGGTCACGGGGCTGCCGGAGCCCTTTCCTGGCCACTTGTGGGTGAAGGCAGGGGACACCCTGGACAGTTCGCCAGTCTGTCGCAGGGTAGAGTGTCTGCAATTACACACCCATGCACTCTCACATTCACACCTAGAGACAATTTAGATTGACCAATAAACCTATGAAGCATTTTTTTGGACAGTGGGAGGAAGCCAGAGTCCTCGGAGAGGACCCACGCATGCATGGGGAGAAGATGTTAACCCCACACAGAAAGGTCCCCCCAATTATGTTCTGTTTCAGGTCCCTCAGCTGGGACTTGAACCGGCGTCCTTCTTGCTGTGAGGCAAGAGTGCTAACCACTGCGCCACCATGCAGCTCCCCAGCTTCATTTTAGCTCACCTAAATTCATGAAATGTAAAAATACAAGAACTATAATGGATATTTAATTACTGCTAATGAATCACTGATTCATATTTTGGGTGTTTTTTGTTGGGTCTGGTGGTTTTCAGATGACTTTTAGGCTGTGTGATGGCAGCATACCCTGCCACACCAACAAACCAAATGCCAGGCTGAGGGTGCTACTGGTCGCTGCTGGTCTGACTGAGGTTCTGCTCCTGGAGCTGTGCTGTGAGGACTGGCAAAAGTGGAAGTAAAGTCTTCACAGCCTTTACATACTCCAGTCAGACAATTAGGCAGGCGCTATCTGCAGAAGAAAATTTTCATTTTTTGATAAACTTCTGTTTTCCTCTTTGGCTGCTCGAACCCTCAAAGGCTTGAAAACCATGACTCTATCTGGCAGCACTGGGAGAGATTAAATTATGATTTAAAGAAAATTTTAAAAAGATTTCAAATAAAGGTTGTGATCTGAGGGACTATGAAAAGAGGAAAAGCAAGACGTGTTGCCAAGCTTCCAAATTTGCTGGAAAACAAATAAAACAGGAAAACAAAAATTGAAAAAAAAAACCCTCAGTTTCTTTTGCTTGTTTTGTAAAACCTGACAAATTAAAAAAAAGACAAAATCATCATGTGTTCCTTCTAGGAAGTGGGGGGTTAACCAATAAATGCATTCATTAAATAAAATGTTTTTCTAAATAAAAATAATGTGTTTAAGATCAAATACATTTCTTAAACATTTACATTTGATTTCAGTTTTAAAATATTATCTAAATATCCAGAAATTGCTGTTGTCTAAAAGTTATTTGACATTTTACCCCACAAGGTAAGGATTTCCAATACAATAATTAATACAGCCGCTGCAGAGGGGCCCATCTTATTGTTCGCCTGGGGCCTCCAAACTGTCAAGTCCGCCACTGCCGTGGGAGGAGAAATGAAGGAACCAGCTGTCGTTTTCTGTGGTTTGTGGAAGTTTGGGAGTGAGACTAAATAGAAGTCTGTTCTAAACAGACCGGGATTTACTGCCCAGAGTAGTACTCTTCCCTCCATAGACGATCTTCGGTGCGGTCTCCTAACAACAGCACAAACAGCGTCAGGTGTCCTCGAGGCCGAAGCGGAGGCCGCGCTTTGGAGGCAAGATGGTTCAACAGACGATCCAGATTTTTGGCCGCATTAAACCCACAGGGAAACCGGCGGCGGTGAGTTGGTGACCCTTTACTGTGTCCCGCACACGCACGCACACGCACGCACGCACGCACGCACGATGGCGGCTGAAGCGACAGGAAAACGTCAGACTGGAGCGAGTTCAACAGTTCAGTGCCGCTGTGAGGCTGCTGGACATGACGAGCGGCTTCTCCTCCTGGAGATACTGAACGGGGTCTTTCAAGGCCTTCATGTGAGAAACACAGTGGGTCCAACACGGTCTCCTCTGATCCAGTTCATGTATCTCCAAAGATCTGGTTTCCTTTTAACCCCAGGACGTATTTGTCAGAGGTGAGAAGGGCAGGCTCTATGTTTTCTGTCCACGCTGGTTAGAAAACAGCAAAAACCAAAGTCTCACAAATAACAACATCAACGGAGTAAAAAGTAATATTTGGAGATCAAAGTCTGCAATTGACAAGAAAAAGGTGTGAATTTCAGAGAGAAGGAGCACAGAGAACCAAAGCATAAAACTGAATTAGATGAGACTAAAGTGGACGTGAGGCAACAGTCCAGCAGGGGACCAGCAGACAGACTTGGATGAGCTGAATGTTTATTGATTAAGTTCCAAACGTTTGGGTGCTCCTCTGTTTGATTTACAGTTTATTGATATTTATTTTCATTGATGGGGGGCCTTTGCTTCAAGGGTCTCTGTTTTTGAGACCCACCTAGCTTCACAAAAGGCTACACGTCTCTCATCTTTGAGCACGGCTCCTATAAAAAGTAAATTTCGGTTTTTTTTTCTCGTTAATTTATGATTATTTCTTTTTTACATAAATGTACAACTTTAAAGTTGTAATTAAAAAAAGATGTAAAAAAATTGTATTTGTTTGTAAACAGAGTCTAATGCTCTAATGACCACTTTTTGACCCTTAAAATACTGGCAAAATTTTTCATATGATTGTCAATATTGTTCATGGTGTTTTTTTCCAAACATGCATGCAAACATGTGACTGCTGCTCCTGACCTGACCTGGAAAGCGTCAGCGCACTGACAACACTGTTGGACCCAGCTTGACAGCCTTTTCCTCGGACAGGTGTTTTCTGTGGACAACGAAGACCCGACAGGAGCTTCCTTGGACTTCCTGTTACCCAGAGACCTGAGCGATGGATTTGTGAACAACAAGAGGGAAAGCTACAAATTCAGGTACTTTCTCAGTGGGCTTAGGGTCGCTCAAGTTCTCTGTCGGCTTCATTTGAAACTGCGGAGACCGTGTCCTGACATGGAAAAAATAGAATATATCTCGTTCCCACAAATTAATATCTCGTTCCCATGAAACAAAATTCCGTTCCTACGAATTACTATTTTGTTCCCTCGAAATAATTAATTCGTGCTAACGGAATAATTATTGACGTCACAAGTCATTCATGCACGGATATGCTCTCCATCCGGCCGCATAAGCCGCTTTCAGCGGTAACTTCCGTGTCTCTGTGACCCACATTCGTTCAATAGGGAGAAAATTAAAAAAAACAAGAATTATCGATCTATTATTGTCTATTTATTAACATCCGAAGGCTACATGCTACGTATCCCATCATGCATCACACATATCCCATAATACATCTCGACCAATCACCGTGAATAACAAATGATAGGCTATGTAGCATGTAGCCTTCTAGCCTTCGGATGTGAAGTGACTGCTAACGAGTATGATGCTTTTGTAGAGCTTTTTAAAATAAATAAATCTGATCTCTAAACATTCTCCGTATCTTCAATGCAATGTAATGAGACGCACACAGACAGAAATGTGAAGGTATCTGCTGTAAATCCAACTATTGCTCACATCCGTGTTTATGAAGCTAGAAGCTATGTCCGATAGGCTAAGCAGCAATCCGTGTTTATGAATAACTTGTGACGTAAATAATAACTTCGTTTGCACAAATTAATTAATTTGTGGGAACGGAATATTATTTTGTGGGAACGAGATATATTTTATGTTTTTCATGTCTGCATGTATTAAACAACTCAAATAGTTAGATAGTTGATGTAAACAGTAATAGATCTCTGAACAACTGTTGACTGATTTCGCTTCTAAAATTATCCATTTTTGACAAATTTGGTTTAAAAATGTGCTCATCCATGCAGTCTGAGAGCTCTGCTTCAGACAAAAACAAGGATGTACAGTAGTAACACTATTTCACATATTGTCGATGTTTCCTGTGTGACCTTTAAGACCGTACAGGCTGGGAGCTTTATAAATCAACTGAAACGAAATGTAAAACACTCAAATGATCCCACATGGTTGTTACGGACAGACAGGCGGACAGCTGGTTCCACGTGCAGCCGCTTTATTGAACAGAGCGGAAGTCGAACACGACAATGAGTCTGTAGCGTTAAGGCAGGGTCTGGTTTAGGCAGAGGTCAAACACGACAAGCATAGTGGTCTTAGAGTTCAGGCTTTGGTTATCAAGGCAGCTGACAATCAGAGTAGAATTGGGGTCAGGTAAACAGAAGATTGGGTCCGGACAGTAATGCAGGCTCACACCCACAATCAATACTTTGCACTGACTGAGGCTCGGTGCGCTGCTTGAGACTCAGGTGGGTGATTGTCATTGCGATTCAGGTGAGCAGCATCGGAGGACCTCGCACTGGAGCGCCAGGGAGATGTAGCGGGTTAATAGTCTGCCGGTGACCAGAGGGGGAACAGAGCTCTGACTCCTAACAGTGGTACTTTAAAAAATACTTTCAAAGGCTGTATACATGTTTCCAAAGATAACTTGTCATCCAACTGTGTCTGTGAAGAAGAAAACTGCTTTGCATTGTCAACAGCAGCTTTGTATTCCATCTGTACAGACGTAATGCCCGAATGTTCCAAAAGTCACAGTCAGTGACGCCAGAACCACAGTCTCTACAGTTGGAGAGCATTTAGTGAGCCTCTTTTGAAATATATGTCATTTTTTTCTGGGACCGACGTACTTTCATCTTATTTCCTAATTAAAATATGTCTGCTAAAGAAAACAGCTGAAATGACTCCCACCCGCCTCAGAAACGGAAAGAATCAGAGACGGAGACTCTGATTCACCAAATGTTTTATGGCTGCAATAATCTTTGATTTTTTTTCGCTTTTTCAGATTCAAGAAAGTGTTTGATCAACATGCAAAGCAAGAGGATATTTTTGAAAACATTGCCAGACCTGTTGCAGACAGGTAATGTCTAGTAATATTTGTCAAACACTGTTGTGGATGAACCATTTCTCATTGTTCCTTCACCAAAGATACGGTTACAACTAAGGATTACAACTAAGGATTTGTGTTTGTTGGTATTCTGCATGAGGAAGTCAGGCCACACAGGCTTTGGTTGTTGACAGGAAGCCAGTAAAACCTTTTTTAGAAGAAGGATGGAGGGCGTTTGAAGCTCTGCCACCACATGGCGAGGCTGGCAGCAACATTTCACACTCTGCCATCACGAGGGTGAGAGCTTTTCAAACCACAACAGAGGTCTGCTCCCGTGGTATACATGTGCATTTCTAGTTTATTTAGATCAGATTACACAGTTTTTATTATAGTTTTTCTAGGTTTTGTGCTGTTTTGTTTTAAAGAAAAGAAAGAGAGGGACAATGTAAATATGAGGTGAAGAATGTCCCCCCCCCCCCCCCCCCCCCCCCAAAATGAGTCAACCATCAGCATGTCTGACAGAAAACATAGAGTTATTTGAGTTTTTACAACCATCTCCAACATTTGTGAGTCAAGGGGGGGGGGGGTTGATTCAGCTGACGACATTATTGAAAGTATACGTCGGTAGTGCAATCGTGTGGAAGTCGCCCCATTTAACCTGCACTTATTTTGAGTGATTAGAAGACAAGATGACGGAACAAACTTGATCCAGAGAATTGTTGATTCCACGTCCCAGGATTTCGAAGACAAGGCTGCTATTACTGTATTCTAGACAGGAGGAGCTACACATTTCAAAAACAAGACTTTTTCTCTGCATATTTACTTTCTAATTCAACTATAACTTCAGTTGTATTCCATTAAGATATGCTGCAAGTGGAAAATCCTTTCAATATAAATATGTACATGTATCCATAGACCTCAGTGCACCAGATGGTCTATGGGACCATGTGAGATCACAAACATATGGAGGAGCCTGACCATGGAGGGCCCTAAAAGTCAAACACTAAGATTTTATATTGAAAGCTGTAAACAACCGGGAGCCGATGAAGAGCTTTGAGGATCGGGGAGTTGGGATCTGTTCTCTTAGTGTGGGTCAAGATCCTCGCATCAGAGTTCTGGATCAGCTGCAGGCGAGACAGCTTCCTCTGATTCAGACAGGAAAACAGACTGTTACAGTAGTCTAGCCATGTAAAAACAAAGGCATGAATAAGGAGTTCTAGATCTTTATATGACACTATTTTCCTGAGCTTAGAAATGTTCCTCAACTGGAAGGAACAGTTCTGGATCAGCTGTTTGGAGTGCTGCTCCAGCGACAGATCTTTGTCAAAAATTACACCCAAGTTTCAGGGGCTGGGTTTGATTGACAGCCTGGCCAAGAGAACCCAGGTGCTGCTTAATCTCTGGCATAGCATCATCAGGGTAATAACTAGTATTTCTGTTTTCTCTGAGTTTAGCTGCAGAGTTTTTTACAGAGGCCTTGCTTTATCTGCATCAGAGAGTCCAGTTTGTGTGTCTCAGAGGGCTTAAAAGAGCAATAAAGCTGGGTATCGTCAGCAAAGAAGTGGTAGGAGACATGGCTGTACTCCTGGATGATCTTTGCCAGGGGGATCATGTATTGTAGAAACAAAACAGAGCCCTGAGGAACCCCACACACTAAGTCTGCGGACTGAGACATTATGTGGTTAGCCATGACACTGAAACTCCGACCATATAAGCAAAAGGAAAACCAGTGGGGGTTTTCTGTGGAGTGTGTTTATGAAAGATACTCCTCTTATCCAGGAACTCTCTAATTGTTCAGAGACCGCTTTCTCCAGAATATTTGAAAGAAATGGAAGCTTTGAGATAGAACTATATTTCTGAAAAACGGATGGGTCCAAATTGGACTTTTTAATCAGAGGCTCCACTGTGGCATGTTTAATTGAGTTTTGAAACACACCAGTAGAAAGCGAAAGGTTTATCATTTCGGCGAAACTTTGGCCAATAACATTAAACACCTTTAGGAAGAGTTTGGAAAGAATAACATCAGATGGAAAAGCAGAACTTTCAACTTGGTCAACAGAGCTGATATGTCCTCCAGAGTGACAGGCCTAAAAGTGGACCATTTGTGTGAAACAGGCACCAGCACAACACAATCATCACCACAAGGAGGTGGGAGCTGCTCTCTGATCTTCTTAGAACTTGAGGAGTTCATTGCTGTGAGCTTTGCAGGACACAGGGGGTACTGGGGCTGCAGGACTAACCATAAAGTTTATAGTGTCAAACAAAAAATGTGGGGCTCTTCTTATTCGAGGACATCAGCTTGCAGAAGTAGTCAGATCTGGCCTCTTTCACCATCTCATTGTCTGAGGACACCAGATCCATGAGATGCAGCCTGTGGACCATGAGATTGGTGGATTTATCTTGAATTTACATTTTGAATGGTTTCATTAATCCAGGGTCAGACTTTTCTCTGTGATAAGTTGGTTTTGACAGGAGCCACCTGATCCAAAATGTTATACAGTGATCACTAAAATGGTCAATCAGATAGTTCCCTTTTCATTCTGCATCTAGATCAGTGCTTCTCAATTATTTTTTGCAAGGGAAAAGAAAATGTTCCCCCCCCCCCCCCCCACACACACACACTCGTTATCTATAAAAATTGTGTAAGTATACCTAAAATTGTATCTTTTAACATTAAAAACTTAAAAGAAAAAAAACAATATAAATCCACTTTTAACAAATAATACATTTATTTAGCCACAGAAACCCAGTTATAGTCTAAAACAGAAAAGAAGCTTAAAGTGCCTGAAATAAAAAATCTGTCATTCCTTATTTAAACTAGAAACATTTTGACCAACTGAACCATTTGATGCTGAGAAAAATAATTCAATTGATCTGAAACATAAACACAGCAGCAACAATATATTTAATGTTTTTAGTCTGAAGATATAGATAAAAACATTGTTTTGATTTTTTTTTCTAAATGATGGATTGTTTATTTATGATCTCAAAAAGTGCAGCTGTTTTCCTGCATTACTTGCTGTCTTTCTGTCAAATAGTGACACCAACTAAACCACAGGCAGACGAAGAATACATTTATGGATTATAAAGACATGTAATCAAAATGTTCATAAAGAATGACTTTATTAGAATAAGCTGAGTAATGCTATGCTAACGGAGGGCCAACAGAGCTTTACAACAGCATCAGTTCCCTCCAGCAGAAACACTTTTATGTGGTTACCTACCAGCATGTCTCCATTCCAACATTTAGAAAATCCCCTGGACTGTGTGTACACCAACAAAAAGATGCATGCAGCTGTCCCCCACCAGGCCTTCTCCGACCACATCTCCATCATGCTGGTCTCTGTTTACCGGCCTCTCCTCAGACGCCAGGCACTAACACAGAATGGCCTGGTGATCCTGTTCTGCAAAGACTGACAGATCTTCAGGGAGGCAGCTGTGCGTTAGGGACAGGTGAACCCGGGGGAGTTAACATCAGCTGCCCTCAGGTACAGCAGAAACCGCATGGAGGGCGACACTGGCACCAGGACTGTAGTGGGTCGTCTCAGCCAGAAACTGTGGCTCAATGGAGAGGTGCGGTTTCTGCTGAAATCCAAGAATGCTGCGTTCCCGTCAACATGACACTCAGAGCGGCAAGTAGAGAGCTGCACGCTGGAGCGAAGAGGGCCAAAGCTGCATACGCCCAGAGGATCCAAGGACACTTGATGTCCATGATCCCAGGAGGATGAGGAGAGGCATCAAGTGCGTCACAGACTACAACACCAGAGACGCACAATGCCCTGTACGAGGACTCCAATGCCCCCCCCAGCACCAGACTCACCACCCCACCAGGTGAAAAAAACTTTCAGCGTGACACCCAAACTCTCCAGAGGGTTAACCCTCACCCCGGACGGGTACTGAAGGTCTTTGCACACCAGCTCTTAGAGGTGCTGACAGACATTTTCAGGACCACCCCCAACAATAGGGGGGGTTCCAAATTACAGTTTATAGTTCAGACTGTTGGTGAAAGGGGAGAAATTAACATTTTGCCTTGATCTTCACAATATTGAACTGATGAAGGAAGTAGTTCCAAGAGCTGAACTGCAATGTGACCTGTTTGTGTCTGTTGCAGTGTGCTGGCTGGCTTTAACGGCGCCATCTTTGCATACGGTCAGACAGGCAGCGGGAAGACCTTCACCATCACCGGAGGGGCAGAGCGCTACGCCGATCGGGGCATTATTCCTCGCACCCTATCCTACTTGTTTGAACGCTTCAGCCAGGTTCTCACACTCATCACCTGTTACGTACTTGCAGATGATCAGACATACATTTATGACCACTGACAGGTAAAGGGAACAATACCATTTCCTGTTTATGATTTGACAAGGGACACATTTAATAACTAGACTATTCTAATTAGGTTATTATAGCTTTTCCCTAAAGGATCAACAATAATCAGAAGTTGGCGAAAGGTGGCATGGATACTTCAAGTTTCCTATTGGATTGCGATGATTGTTGGGTGCACCTTAGAAACACCTGGGATCAGTACAGTGTTTCCCCACGTATTCACGTTTCAATTTTCACAGTCTCACGTATTCGCTGAATTTTTTCTAGTCACATGACTCCTCTGGTTCATCACAAAAACTCAGCTCTAGACGCTTGTGTGAGATTTTGCGTCCAAAGGAGGTATTGCGGGGGAGAAGGGGAGCAGAGATGAAGAGCATGCCGGCCCGTCACTTTCCTTGCCGGCTGCTAAGGAAAAATTTAACAGCTGGTTCCACCGGTTCGTGAATCGCTATAAGTTTGTGCCCCTGCATAGAGAAAATACGTCAGCTGACTCAGCCAAAAGTGGCCGGAAAATATCCTGAAACGCTGTAGAAGATAATCGTGGAGAATAATTATCATCCGGATGAATGAATGATGGATAAAACTGGCCTCTTCTGGAAGAAGACCTCTGCCCCTTAACTGATGGAGGAAGAAAAAAGTATGCTATGGTACAGTCTATAGGTCTGAATAAAAAAAAACACTTTATGGTGATCAAAACTCCAATAGATGTTTTACAAAGCATCAAATGTTTCAGAAGGATCGGTTAAGGATATTCTTTGGTCGTGGGGGTGGGAATGAGAGGTGGTTCCATATTCCTAGATTTGGTGTATTCGTGGGTGTCGCTGGTCCCTAACCCCCGCGAATATGGTGGGAATACTGCATGCACTATGGGAAGGATGCTAGTTAGTGGATGCTGAGGGTGCTTGGCAAACATCCAAAAAACATCTGCGCATGCGGGTCACTTCTGGATCATTTCATGGTCACACAGGAGATCACAAAAGTTCACATTTAATTGAAAATGTAAACAACCTGGCAAAAAAAATCGTAATTGAGCGTTAAGCCCTGCAGTGTGAACGTAGCCTTAGATGTAGCCATGTTGGAGCCAGACGTCGGCAGTTAGCCATGATTGGTCAGAGTTGGAATGAGTCTATGTTTCTATGGCAACCACTCTCACCAGCTTGAGTGAGCTTGGTGGAAATCCTACCACTTGAAAACGTGCTCGGGAGAACATTCGAATTATTGAGGCCTGGCGAAGTCGGCTGTCATTGGCTTCCTGAAATTAGGCAATCAAATGTTTCAAATGTAGGTGGAGTTGGCCAGCAAGCACCAAATGCTTCTATTGAGGAATCCAATTGGCTAGTTTATAACGTCAGTAACTTGGACCATAGAAAGAAATCATGAAATCATGAAAAATAAAATAAGATTAGCAAGATCAAGTTAAAAAAAGGGTAAGAGATCAAGAATGTTCTGGCCAATAGAATGCTTGAATAACAGCTGTTTATTTCTTTATAGAAGTCTAAGGGATGGCTTTTTGGAAACACCAGGTACTTCCTGTTTGGGGGAGGAGTCACTCAGCCCAGTTCTCATATAAGGTTAATGGTCGATGGTTGTGATTCATATTACAAAATATTAAAGAAATACCTCATTTATCGCAGTAGACACGTTCTGAAAATAACCCACAAAGACATCAGTGAAGTAGGGTTATAGATGTTTTAAGGCTGTGAAGACCCTCACTACTACACACTTAATACAAGTTTCTCAGACAGTAATGAACATATTTACATTTTCTCCTTGTGTTTAAAGTTTAAGCCTTTACAGAAAAACAAGTCCAGTATCATAGAATTAAAAAGCAAATATCACAGTCAAAGTTTTATGTAGTTTGGCAGTCGGAACGTACAGAGAAGATTGATTGACAAGCTACTAATCAGGACGCAGAAAACAATGCACTGTTAAAAGAAGCATGCAAAATTGGACTGAAAAGAAGTGAGACTGAAAGGCGAAGCGTGATACAGCGAGGGACCACTGTACAGCAAAATGGGTAGAAAACATTTGGGCTGCTTGTAACCGTCTGTCTTCCAAAATGCCATTACAAAGTGATATGAAAAATGGCCAGTATTTGTATTTTGTAGTGATTTCAGTTTTGCTTCACAGGACAGCAGCACTGTCTACACTATGCATATATCTTACCTGGAGATCTACAATGAACTGGGATATGACCTGCTGGATCCTCGCCATGAGGCTTCTCGACTGGAGGACTTACCGTCAGTTTACTTTTTTTCTGACATTTGGTTTTCTTTTCTTTTTGCATCATTCATGTGTTTACAAGCAGATTCATCAAAACTGCATTCACATTAGAATCCACTTACTATTATACAAACACTGTGCTCATTGAGTCCTAAGCACATGTAGTTTCATTAGGCTTTAGAGTGAAATAGTCAACCCTAAGCCTGGTGGAGAGGTAGTCACTAAAAATATAAAATATAGTGCCTACAGGCCATTAGAAGCTGCTGACTGTCTGGATGGCACTGTTAGTGTGTAGGGGGCGTGGCCAGACTCTACAACTGGTTGCTGGAGTCAGTCTGGGGCAGGGGTCGGCAACCCGCGGCTCTTTCCTCCCCGTGCTGCGGCTCTCTGTGGTTTAGTGAAATAACTATCATGTTCTAAGATTGTCGTGGTACCTTTAACGCCGTCGGGTGTTAAGACAAGAGGGAGCCAGGTGGTGGGCTTTGAACATGTAGAGAAGGAGTTTGAATTGAATCCTAAAAGCTGCTGGAAGCCTGTGCAGCTGCTGGAGAACGGGAGTGATGTGATGGAAGGAAGGAGTTCTGGGGATGATGTGGGCCGCTGAATTCTGGACTAATCAAAGTTATTCAGAGTTTTACTGGGAAGACCAGAGATAAGTGGAAGAGAAGATTCTGGTTTACTGGACAGGTAGAGCGGAGTGTCATCTGCAAAACAATGAAAATCAATGTTGAATTTACGGAATATATTGCCAAGGGGTAGTAGTTAGGTAATAAAGAGGAGGGGACCGAGAACGGAACCTTGAGGAACACCAGAGAAAATGAGTGATGGTTGAGATTTAGAGGATTTCAGTTGGATAAACTGAGTGCAGCTTGAGAAGTATGAATGAAACCAGCGGAGGGGGGTGGACTTGATACCAAGTGATGAAAGTCTGTGAAGGAGGATGGAGTTAGTAATGGTGTCAAATGATATGCTCAAGTCAACAGCTACACAAGAGACAATGAAGCCAGACGGACAAACAGGTGGTTGGCAACTCAACCTGCGAAAGTGTACGCTCAGTGTCAGGGTCAAAACAGCCGATCAGACCCACCAAGGCTAGAAACTGAACAGTACTGGGAAAGTATATGGGAGAAAGAGACAACACATAACAGCAATGTCCAATGGCTGGTCTCTCTGAGAAAAAGAACATAGCAACCTCCCTGAACAGAATCCAGTAACCATCACAGTGGCAGACATCCAAGAAAGAGTCTCAGGTATGAAGAACTGGACAGCACTGGGCCATGACATGATACATGCCTACTGGCTAAAGAAGCTTACCGCACTGTGGTAGATGGGACTCACACCGAATGGCTAACGGAATGGCTAACGGAAGGGCGAACGATCCTGATCCAGAAGGATTCCTCAAAGGGTGCAGTCTCTCCACAATATAGAATTTCATGTCAGGCATCATTGCAACAGAGATAAATAGGCACACGGAGCAATACATGAGTAACACACAAAAGGGCATTGGTGGAGACTCCAGAGGAGCCAAACATCAACTCCTGGTTGACAGAACAGTTGCTCAAGACTGCAGGTGACGACACACCAACAGCCTGGATTGATTACAAGAAGGCCTATGACTCAATGCCGCACACGTGGATCACTGAATGCTTGGAGCTGTACAACATCAACAGGATGTTCCTATGAAGGCTCTAAGAGATTTGATGAAGCTGTGGAAAACCACCCTTGAAGCCAATGGGAATTAACTTGCAAAAGTGTCCATCAAATGTGGGATATACCAAGGTGATGCTCTGTCCCCACTGCTGTTCTGCATAGGTCTGAACCCCCTCAACCAAATAATCAACAAGATTGGCTATGGATACTGACTCAGAAATGGGGCCAACATCAGTCACCTCCTCTACATGGATGACATCAAGCTACAGTCAGGACCATAAATATTTGGACAGAGACACATTTTTTCTAATTTATTTTCTGTACATTACAACAGTGAATTTTAAATAAAACAACTCAGATGCCATTGAAGTGCAGACTTTAAGCTTTTATTCCATGGGTTGAACAAAAGGATAGCAAAAAAATGTGAAAAACTAAAGCATTTTTTAAACACGATCCCTTCATTTCATGCGCTCGTAAGGACAAATGAAATAACTGAAAACAAAATGGTGATTACTAATATTTGGTTGAAACCCCTTTGTTGGCAATGACAGCCTGAAGTCTTGAACTAGGACATCACCAGATGCTGGGTTTTCTCCTTCTGAATGCTCTGCCAGGCCTTTACTGCAGCGGCTTTCAGTTGCTGTTTGTTTGTGGGCCTTTCTGTCTGAAGTTTAGTCTTCAACAAGTGAAATGCATGCTCAATTGGGTTAAGATCAGGTGACTGACTTGGCCATTCAAGAAAATTCCACTTCTTTGCTTTAATAAACTCCTGAGTTGCTTTGCCACTATGTTTTGGGCCGTTGTCCATCTGTATTATAAAACGCTGCCCAATCAGTTTGGCAGCATTCACCTGGATCTGTGCAGACAGTATGTCTCTGAATACCTCAGAATTCATTGGGCTGCTTCTGTCCTGTGTCACGTCATCAATAAACACTAGTGTCCCAGTGCCACTAGCAGCCATGCACGCCCAGACCATCACACTGCCTCCACCGTGTTTTACTGATGATGTAGTGTGCTTTGGATCATGAGCTTCTCCACGCCTTCTCCATACTTTTCTCTTTCCATCATTCTGGTAGAGTTTGATTTTGGTTTCATCTGTCCAAAGAATGTTTTCCATAACTGTTCTGGCTTTTTTAGATGCTTTTAGCAAAGTCCAATCTAACCTTCCTTTTCTTGAGGTTTACGAGTGGCTTGCATCTTGCAGTGTACCCTCTGTATCTACTTTCATGCAGTTTTCTTTTTATGGTAGACTTGGATATTGATACGCCTTCCTCCTGGAGAGTTTTGTTCACTTGGTTGGCTGTTGTGAACGGGTTCCTCTTCACCACGGAAATGATTCTGTGATCATCCACCACTGTTGTCTTCCGTGGACGTCCAGGTCTTTTTCACCAGTGCTTTCTTTCTTTCTCAGGATGTACCACACTGTTGATTTTGCCACTCCTCATACCGTAGCAATTTCTCACATGGTTTTTTTCTGCTTTCTCAGCTTAATGATGGCTCCTTTCACCTGCATGGAGAGCTCCTTTGACCGCATGTTGTCTGTTCACAGCAAAATCTTCAAAATGCAAGCACGAGTCCTCTAATCAACTCTAGGCCTTTTATCTGCTTCACTCATAATGACATAAGGGAATTGTCCACACCTGCCCATGCAATAGCATGGAAGTCAATTGTAGAATTACTAACGAGCCCATGAAACAAGGGATTGTGTTTAATCCTTGTGTTTTGCCGATGGACGATACCAGAGAGACACCATCGTGATGCCTCGGATCAATGGTCGGATTAGAATTCAACCGTGTACATGAGCCCAGAAAAACTTTTGCCGATTATAACAAACGTTCACATGGGTCACACTTTCGGTCGGAATAAATCATTCGCACATGCGCAGTAGTGTTTCCAGAAGAGGAAATGAGTTCCGCTTAGAGGCTACATACATAGATATATGTGGCAGCTTCGTAATATACTAGATGATCTTCTAAACGTGCTTTTATTAATGTTACGGTTATTATGAAGCGCCTGTTCGCTCATCATTTCAATTTTAATCCGTGTGGTCAGTGCTTTTTCTGTTGAAGAACGGAGCCGGAAGAAGCCAGGGCTAAGAGAGGCTAACACGGGCTAACAACATTTAGCCTTTGATGAACATAAAATCCATGCGGGAAATGCTGCAATAACATCAGCCTTTATTTTGTCGGGACACTGGAAACACAAATCCACGTGATTGTTTGAACGGTTTATAAGGAATAAGCGACATTTCTGCTTTAAAAGGTTAAACCCCGCCCCAAAGCCGCTGTGTGAGCTGACGGTCCGAGCTCTGCCCGGACACACACCGACTGCTCTGCGCAGAGACACGGTCGCTCGGTCCACCGGTCCACTTGACTAATCAAGTGCAGGAGCGGACTACTTCTTTTCTATTTTGTTTGTTATTTATTTATTTATTTTTGTTAAAGTCACTTCCCTCAGTTCATACTGGATCATCGTCAACTCCCAGTTTAAGAGACATCACATCACCCAACCCTAATTGTGTTTAAAAAATGCTTTAGTTTTTCACATTTTTATGCAATCGTTTTGTTCAACCAATGGAATAAAAGCTGAAAGTCTGCACTTCAATGGCATCTGAGTTTCATTATTTAAAATTCACTGTCGTGTAAAGTACAGAAACTAAATTAGAAAGAATGTCTCTGTCCAAATATTTATGGTCCTGACTGTTTATGCTAAGAGCGAGCGTGACATTGTCTCCCTGATCCACACAACCAGGATCTACAATTTGATTGTTCTCCTCCTGAACTTCCTAATATTTTTCTTTTTACATTGAGACAACAGAAAAAAATTGTCTAATTATTATTTGTATATTTTCCCTCCTTAGACAAATGCGGGGCAGCCGACAAACTGTCAGAGAGGTGGAAGTACCGCTGAAAGTGGCTGTCATTCAGACGGCAGTAGATGTGAAGCACACTGTACCGGGAGTGTTTCTGAATCATCTCATGAACCCAGACATGGAGACTTGATTACCGATGTTTTTGTAGAACTCTTTAAAATACATAAATCTGATATCTCAACATCATTCCTGTCTTCCACGCATTCTAAATGAGATAAACAGACAATGCTCCAATGTAGTGTTTAGGCCATAAGCTCCTCTCAAACGAGTCAGGAACGTCGAGTTTATGAACACATTTTTCAACAGCAGTAGCACGAGCAGTAAATTCCATGCGCGAATACTGCCTTAATCCTTGGTGGCATTGAGTCAACAAGGTCCTGGAAACATTCCTCAGAGAGTTTCGTCCATGTTGACATGACGTTTACATGACTGGTGACTGTGGAGGCCGTTTGAGTCCAGAGAACTCATTGTCATGTTCTAGAAACCAGTCTGAGATGATTCCAGCTTTATGACATGGAGCCTTATCCTGCTGGAAGTATCATCAGAAGATGGTCCACTGTGGTCAGAAAGGGATGGACATGGTCAGCAACATTATTCAGGTAGGCTGTGGAGTTGGAAAGAACGGGGACTCAACTGGTACTAATGGGACCAAATTGTGCCAAGAAAATATCCCCCACACTATAGCCGCGTTTACATGGGCAAAAGTAATCGGAATGAACGCCTGATCGGAAAGAAAATGCGTCATGTAAACGCGCCGTTCGGAATACTCTGCCCCGATCAGACTCATTCGGATCAGAATTTCTTTCCGATCGAGATAGGTGGGTTATACCGATCGTTTATCTGATCGTAGAGCATGTAAACAGTCATTCCGATCGTGTGTCACTACTGCTCTGGGTTACGTCATGCATAGACGGTGTTTCGCTGAGAGAAAGCTTTGGAGCTCATACGGGACCGACCAGCCGCTCTGCGGACGCCCCGTGAAAAGCGCCGCTCCGCTCTCGCCCCGCTGGCTCTCCCCTCTCATTCACCCCTCACCGGGGAGATTCGGAGGAGGAGCGCTTCGTGCCCCCCGACGCTCACTCGGTCCACTGGCACCCGAGTGAGCAGAGCAGCTGGATTAATAATTTTGTGTCGGGGGGGGGGGGGGGGTTACGTGTGCGTTTTGTTGTTTTGTTATGTGTGGGAGAATTCAGACTGCGAGCCGTCCCGCCGCTCTGGGTTAGTGGCTGCAGGACTCAGGAGGACCCGTGTTCGAACAGAGCTCGGGGCGCCAGCTCACAGAGTGGCTTTCGGGGCGGTCTGTGTAAACTTTTCAGAGCAGAAAATAAATGTCGCTCAGTCCTTAGAAAGCTGCAGATTGCTGCGTTTCTCGCACGGTTGTGGATTTTGTGTCCATCCATCAGGCTAATGATGTTAGCCCGTGTTAGCCTGTCCTAAGCTTTCGTCCATCTTAATTCTTACACAAAAAGCACTGACCACACAGATTAAATATAACGATGAGCAAACAGGCACTTCATAATATTCATAACATTAATAAAAAGCACGTTTGGAAGATCGTCTCGTATGTTACCGAGCTGCTGTATGAATGTCTGGGGCAGCGGTTTGTTTACAACGGGACCTATTTCCGCATCCGGGTGATTTTACACTACTGCGCATGCCCAAATTATTCATTCCGAACGAAAGTGTGAGCCATGGGAACGTTTGTTCTAATCGGAAAAAAGGTTTTCTGTGCCCATGTGCACGGGTGAATTTTAACCCGACCATTGATCCGATCAAGATATTCTGCCCATGTAACCGCGGCTTATGACACCACCAGCCTGAACCGTTGATACAAGGCAGGATGGATCCATGCTTTCATGTTGTTGATGCCAAATTCTGACCCATCCTACCTTCCCCATTCAATCTGCAGCAGATTGTATTGACCATATCTACATGCCTAAATACACTGAGCTGCCTTGTGATTGGCCAATTAAAAGTTTGTGTTAGTCAACAGTTGGACAGATGTACCTCTTAAAGTGGCCGGTGAGTGTATTTTATGTCATTTAGTTAAAGAATATTTTTAAAATTCTATTTATTTAAGTTGTGGCAGTTAGCTCTTACAAGGGCAGCTTTCTTATTTACAACTAAATTAGTTCTGTTTTAGATTACCTTAATTACATGTTAAAGGGTCCATATCCTGCCTTAAGCCTTTCAGGGTAAGCTACATCCAAAAAGATGATCATATATGACCTTTGGTACACTAAAGAATTCTTTTTTAAATAAATGATTTGTTATTGTTGAAGTAAGACGACTCGATCTGAGGCTCCGCCTTTCTCTCCTTGTGGGTGCCGCCCATTTCATGACATCATCCTAGAGTCGGTCTCAGCAGCGTGTGTGTGTTTCTTCCACAGTGCAGAATCTTCCTGGAAGGGGCTGCTCCTCACTTTGTGATGTCACAATGTGAGAACCCACTGGTTTTCATGGATTAGGAGGGGCTGGTGCTTTAGAGGAATACTCAAAAATGAGTGAATGGATCAAAATACTACTATGGGGATGTTTATAGTGAGGAATTATAATCCACTTAAAAGCTCAGAAAGATGATTAAGACCCTTTAATAGAATTTTCTGCATGTGGTCTACAGTCATTCTTTCCCTTTTAACGTATCAGCCTAAAATCATGTCTCTAGCAGCTGGATGGTAATGAAATGGAAAGATACCACATCTGCCTCTCAAGCTGTCAAAACACTCTTTTTTCAAACTGCCATTGTCTGTGATCATGAGCCATAATTAATGCTTTTTATAATGTGATATACTGTCTAAGAGCAAGTCATTGACTCCTATAAAATAAAGCACATAAAATAAATAAATAATGTTGAGTTAGATCTTCATAGAATAAAAGTAAAGGGAAAAACATGAAGAACATGTCGATAACTTCCATTGTTTAAATTGAAACTATAACTTCCAGTGAAGGTGTTCCTGTTACTACTAAGAGTTTTAAGTTTGAGCTTCAAATCCTGATACGTTTTAATTTCATTACTTGAACCTGCTTAGTATGTTTTATGGAAATATAAAAATTACAAAATTAAATAAAAAATCTTTTTTTTTTTGCCAGAAAAGTATTGATCATGGAAGATGCTGATCAGAACATCCATCTGAGGAACCTTTCTCTCCAACAAGCAGCAAATGAAGAGGAGGCCCTGAACTTGCTGTTTCTTGGGGACACTAACCGTATGATTGCAGAGGTGAGAAAAAACTAGCCGTATATATTTACTCAGTTCTGGATTATTCAAGAACTGTAAGACATTTGGGCTTCAAAATTCTGGAAAGTAAACTTTCACTTGTCTGAATTTCGGCTACATAGTAATCAATAATAGGTAATACACTGTCTACACCTTGGTTATCTCAGCTTACAGATCAATAGTGTCAGTTTTATTACATTATATATTTGATTACAAAACATGGTGCTTCTCTGTTACCAATGTTAACAGGTAACAGAGTTGGAAATCTGTACTAATATGATATTTTCTCAGGTAGAAGCCAGTTAGCTAACAGTTACTGATGACTACAAAGACAAACTTGTGTAGATAAGTAAAAAAAGTCATGATATTGTCATAGTAACAGGGTTGTAGAGAACCGCCATCACAGCAAAAATGTTCTGTGAGTAGTGTGCCACTACTACACACAGTGTGTTCTGTATTCTACTGTGGAGGATGATGGAATGGAAAAAGAGGGGGAGTGTCCGTTCTCCCCCAGAGCCTCCCAGCCCCAGACAAGCACCCCACCACCACCTGGGAGTTCTAAGCATTCCCCATCCCCACCCTAACCGCAAGCATGAACCGAGGTCCCGCAAAGGAGACCTGCCCCAACGCTCCAGGCAACCACCCACTGTTCAGTAGAAAGCCTTTCCCCTTCGCTCAAGAAGAGGACATTCAAGAGAACCGGGGGTGCCCCGCAAGTCTGGAAAACGTGCTGCCAAGGCTCCCCCACTACTGGAATTTTGAAGTGCTCAGAGGCAAGGACCAGAACCCACACCACAGGGACACGGACACCCCCAGGCTCAGATGTGACGTGACCCCCGGCTCATGGTCTTGCCAGAGGACTCAAGGATCCCTTTCCTTGCGTGGAGAGAAAACCGCCGGGCCCAGGAAGCCAGCACCCAAGGGACACCGCCACCACTGCCAAGGGCCCGGTTCCTTCACAACGGAGGGTAATGGGGACAGAAGATCCGAGGCCCCGCCTTCCGTGTGTAACATGTTTGGTGCAGTAAATTCTTCATTTGTAACAGCCACGCTGCACACAAGGGACATTTAAGGGGCACGCGCGTTCATGGCCACGTGTTTTCTACATAGAGCCAACAAACATCCTTAGAAATTTGGGTGGCTGAGCATGAATGCGAGAGTTTTGAACGCAAAAGCATGAAGAGCGTGTTCACGCATCTTTACATAGGGTTTTCATTGCAAGCAGCTGCATGATGTCGAGGGCGGTGTGAACGTAGCATAACAACAAAAGGGTTTGATTTAGATAGATTGTTGACTAGGAACTGTTCTTTTAGGTATTGGATGTCTTTTTTAGATTGCTCTGTCATTTCTTTGGTCCTCCTCAGACTCCTCTGAATCAGGCTTCCACTCGCTCCCACTGCATTTTCACTGTGCACCTCTGCAGACGAGAACCTGGCTCTGCCACCCTGCAGCGGTCCAAGCTCCACCTGGTGGACCTGGCTGGTTCTGACAGAGTTAGCAAAACGGGTCTAAACGGTGTGCTGCTTACTGAAGCCAAGTATATAAACCTCTCTCTTCACTTTCTGGAGCAGGTGCTCACTGTTCTGTTCTTTGAACGTTCTTTGTAACTTTTGCATGTGTTTACATGACGTGACTGAATCTTTCCTTCCTTCAGTTTTAAATGACGACTTTTTCATTTCTTCACTTCTCCAGGTCATCTTAGCATTATCAGAGAGGAGTCGCTCCCATATTCCATACAGAAACTCCATGCTAACGTCTGTTCTACGGGACAGCCTGGGAGGAAACTGCATGACCACCATGATCGCAACTTTGGCAGTTGATAAAAGGAACCTTGATGTAAGCATTGATAGATGATGGCAAATACAGAATTTAAGGCTGATTGTGGAAAAAATAGGACTAAAATATTATTACTCAGCCATTGTCAATGAAAAGTGTACATTTTTTATTTGAAGTAGTTGATTCTGTGTTTCTATGGTAGAGAGAAGTCTTTGAGAAATATTTGTGTTTTTATTCTGAACCAGGAATCCATCTCCACATGCCGCTTTGCCCAACGTGTGGCTCTCATCAAAAATGAAGCCATATTGAATGAAGAACTGGATCCTGTTCTGGTAAGACTCTCAGACACTGTCTCAGTCGTTTCATTGATATATTAAAAAAGATTAAAAATCAACAGATCTAGGTTGTCCCCTTATTTGTATTTTATTGACTATATTTTATGATTCCCACTAAAAAATTGCTCTTTTCTTTGATGTTGTTAACTGTTACAGAGGAAAAATGGTGCAACTTTAGTCCTAAATTTGAACAAATAAAATTGCAGCATTGCCTTAATGTAAGGCCAGTAATGTCGCTTTTAGACCCGTCCTCTTAATTATTACTGTGCTTTTGTGGCTTAAAGAATAAATTGTATGTTTTTCTGGATGAAAACAAAACAAAAGTTTACCTGGGGTAAAACGTAAAACGTCTGAATTCATTCTTTACTGGTCCACTTTAGACAGCATCAATGCCAAGAATCCAAATGTTTTGATAAGCATCTAAAATCACATTTGAGTGTTAAAAAATATTGTTTTTAACATTGTTTTTCTTGGAACAAAATTTTGGATTCATGGAATTCAGTAATTTGTTACCCAATCTTTTCCTAAAGGGGCGAATGAGAGTCTTCTGTTTCTTCTTTAATTTGTCAGGTTTCACTAACAAAGACAAAGAAACAAAATTACTGATAATATTTCTTTACTTTGCACCAACAGTCCTGTCCACAAATCAGAGGAGAATTTCTAATGAATTCCTGCTGCTCTACAGAAAATCACAGGTTTTAGGATTTTAGCTAAAAAGGGCTAAAAGGCAGGAGGCGGTGTTTAAACTGACTACCTTTGGTTAAAGATTAAGACGTGCCTGACGGAGCACTCATGTACACAGAGTTTTGACAGTGACAACACATGATTGTCATTTTAGGCTCAGGTACCAAGCCCTTTCCATGTTGATGAAGTCTTCATGATTTAGACACTGGACATTCCATCCACCCACCCATCCACCCACCCATCCATCCATATAGCCAGCCAGCCAGCCATCCGGGTCGGCGGGGCAGCAGTCTAAGCAAAGATGCCCAGACTTCCCTCTCCCCGGCCACTTCCTCCTCTGGGGGGACCCCGATGCGTTCCCAGGCCAGCTGAGAGACGTAGTCTCTCCAACGTGTCCTGGGTCTTCCCAGGGGTCACCACCCAGTGGGACATGCCAGGAACCCCTCCCTAGGGAGACGTCCAGGAGGCATCCGGACTAGATGCCCGAGTACCTCATCTGGCTCCTCTGGATGTGGAGGAGCAGGGGTTCTACTCCGAGCTCTCTCCAGGTTCTCCCCCATCTCATTTATGTATTTGTTTTTTTGTTTTTTTTTAATTTGTTTTCTTTTATTTACCCAACCCAATGTTTTCTAAAGTGGCTAGCAGAAACTTCCAGTTCACCTTGTCAAATGCTTTTTCAGCATCTAATGAGATTATGGTTGCTTCCTGTTTATTCATAGAGGTAAAGTCTTTGAGATTAATAAGTCTTTGAGCATTGTTTGTGGAGTCTTCCTTTAATTAATCAAGTTTGATCAGGATGAATTGCCTCAGGAGTGATCTTTTGTAGTATCCTAGCAGGTGCTTTACATATAATTTAAGATCTGCATTGATCAGAGAGATGGGACGGTAGCTGGAAGGCAGGGTGGGACCTTTTTCTGGCTTCAGGAGGAGAATGATGTTTGCATAGTTCAGATTAGCAGGTAGTGATTGATGATCTTTAATTAATATAACCATTCTATAAAAAACTGGGGCCAGGAGGTCCAAGAATTCTCTGTAGAATTCTGCTGGGAAGCCATCCGGCCTGGAATTTTGTTATTGGGCATCCACAGCAGAGACTCATGAAGTTCTGCCACAGAGAGAACCGAGTCTTAGGCTGTAATTTGTTCTTGGTTTAGTTTGGGTAAATGTACATGATCAAGAAATGATTTAATGCTTTCATGAATATAATTTATTATAAAAGTCTTTAAACGTGTTATTTCTTTTGGGTTGTGGGTGAGATTTCCTGTTTCTTCCCTAATGGAGGATATTGTGGTTTTTTCTTTGTTGTTTTTTAATTAATTAGCTAAAAATTTACCAGACTTGTTTTCTTGTGCAAATTTTACCAATCAATATCTTTGCAGCTGAAATTGAGTTTATTATTTAATTCTAGTTTAAATGTATTAAGATCTTTCAAAACATGTTCTTGTCCAGAAGCATACACATCATCAAGGGTTCTCATTTTATTTTCCAATTCAGATACGGCTGCCTTTTCTTTCTTCTTTCTGTTGGATGACAAGGAAATGATTTGACCTCTCATTACTGCTTTCGCTGCTTCCCAGAAAGCACACAGTGTTAAATCCAGAGTATCAATAGTTTCTATAAAGATGTCCCATTCTCTTTTAAAACAATTAAGGAAATGTATGTCTTTAAGCAGAGATGTATTATTAAACCTCTAGCTTTTAAAAGATACATGTGACACTTTCATAGATATAGTCATGGAAACTGGTGCATGATCACTGATAATTATTGGATGTATCTGAACATCTCTAATATCCCTCATGAAGGAGTTGCTGACTACCAGATAATCTAACCAGTTGTAAGAGTGGTGAACAGGAGAAAAGCAGGTGAAAAAAAGGGGAAGCCTTTGGTGTTTTGTAGACAGGAGCCTCAAGCGGGGCAGAGACCCACTTAAAGAAAATCAACCAATGGAGTAATCATTTTGGACTTATTTCTAAGGGGCTTGTTTTTGCAATGAATATAGACAAAGTCAAAAACACACAAACACAGGGAGACAATGCCCTCTTAGGTCACTAGACTGCATACCAGCAATGTCTTGGTCCCCCTCTTCACCTAAATCTATTTGACACCGTGCTGCTTCTGCACGGCTGTTACCCAGAGCTGTCTGACCACTACTAAACCCTAGTGAGGTATTTTTAAGAGTCTGCGGCTGGCCCTGTAATTGTGATGCTGTCTGGCTGCTCCCGGCGGAGTCTGACTCAGTACAGCTCAAGGCAAATCCCAGCTCCACAGGCAGGCTTTGTTTATGGGATGTTTCTCATTTGCTCACTGTGTTTTAAACTGAATTGCTGCTCCTGTCTTGATGGAAAAAATGGATAAATGCAAACATGGAAGGTTGCAATCTATTATAGTGGTGAGCAGTGATGCATAAGTAGAGAGGTCGACCTATGAACAGAAGATCACGGATTTGGTTCCCGCCCATGTGTTGAAGTGTCCTTGGGCAAAACACTGAACCCCACATTCCTCCTGGTGGTCGTAGGTTGGCGTCAGTGTTTGAATGCGTGCATGGGTGAATGGGACTGTAAAGCGCTTTGGATCCTCTTTAACTAAGGTTTGGGTCGATGGTTTGACCTACCTCCCTGCACAAAACTAGATATGTTGATCATGAAAGCTAGCCAGAACCTGTAGCGTCATTGAACTACTGTTACCTGTTACTTATACATCCAGCTGCTGTGTTTGGTCCTCGGAAACACTGTCCTGTATGTTTTCTGTTTCCCAGCTTATGAACACCTGATTCAGCTCGTCATCAGACTCTGCAGAAGCCTGACAATGGCAGTCATCAGAGGCAGGTGTGTTTGAGCGGGGTTAGACTGAAAAAATGACCAGGGTTGGGAAACACCGGCCTATAGGATACTGAATAGATTTAGAGCCTAAGCAGCAGGAAAAAAGCCAGATCAGATAAAATAGTTATCAAGCCCCTGAGACAGGAAGAGGATGAGGATGAATGCCATGGGGTCGGCACCATGCAAGGTTGTTGGTTCATCTAAAGGTGCTGACATCGGCCTTAATCTTCTATTTAGACAAAACTAATCCCAGTCTGCTGTCAGCAGTGGGATTTTAAACAGTTACTGGATATTTCACTATGATTTTTGAATACTTAATACAAAATAAGTACATTTTTGGTATTATGTGCATGAATACTTGGAGTAAATTTTGAGCTAATGTACCATAAAATATTTAAAAACTTTTTAAACTAAGATTTGCTTTGTAAGTGACAACGACTGCTTTGAGGGAGTAACCCTCTTCCTATTGATGCAGAAAAACACCTTAGATCAGCAGTTCTCTGTAAAGCTGGCCAAAGCTGGGACATTTTTTACAATGACTTGTAACTCCAACATTTTCTTTACAGTGATGTTATGGTATAAAAACACACCTGATGCTCATGCTTTGCTGTTTCCTATAATAGCTAACTGTTTGTCAGAGAAAAGCTGGGGAAAAATGCACACATGCATAAAAGTGGAACGTGGTGATACTGGTGCTAACAGTTTACTGTGGTTGGTTTGTTCACAACCGGAAGAGGTTTCATTTAGTGTGGAGATGTTTTGTAACAATAACAAACTGTGTTGTTGTGGAGACAAAAAGAAGATTTACGTTTTCATTTCCAGAACCAGAACAAACTGTTGAAGTGTCATGCTGGCAGGAACTTTACCATATTGAAGACATTAGAAGTGACATTCTCTGAGTCAGTACCGCAGCATGCTTTCAGGCCCGCTGTGGGACTGCGGTGGTTGGCGCTCCAAAATAGACTGACAATTGTACTGACCAACAACTCGTGGTCAGAAGATGCAGCTGGAAGAATTACAGCAAAGCCAGTGCTTGAAAATAGACACACAGGGAGGGGCTTTAAGTGGGGAACCGAGACATTGAAAGCTACAACACCGTTACGGGGGGGGGGTATTTCTGTTTGGCCTCCCGAAACCACAAAACAGTTCTGCTTCTTCTCAGCTTCGCCTTGAGTTGTTTGACTTGTCTTGGCATACACAGTAGTGCAGTTTGTGTTACACCACTTCAACATTGTGCTGTTTGCTGAACTTTTGGCTTCCCAGCAATCGTTTCGATGGTTTTCCTGAACGACATGCACACTTTTGCTATTTTCTTTACTGCCGAAGAAGTTTTGGTCTTCCAGTAAACTTTGGTTAAAACCAGTGATTACATGTAAGTGGCATTTCTACTGAGCAGACAGTTTCAGTGAGAGGAAGGACAATTTCATCGTCGCTCTTGAGTTTTTCTGTTTTGTTTCAGTCAAAGCTTTTGCATGGAGCTTCACTTTAACCTGTTTTGTTTTTTATTGTGTATTAATGTGCTGAGGTGCTCCATGAATAACAATGTTTTACACACATAAACACTGTGCAAAGGGTAAATCTCACTGTCAACTCATTGGGACATGGTAGTAGAATATTAACAATGAATCCATATCACAAATGTCAAATTAAGTTGTAATTAATGTTTCAGAATAATTCAAATTAAATTCTTGTTTTAACTTGTTTCTTTTAGATCTCACCTTGTAGATTATCTTTAGGACAAAATGAATGAACTCCTAGCTGGCTTTTACATTCAAGATTCAAAGGGTTTACTGTCATATGTGCAGTAAGGAAACAGGTTTCCCTGTCCAATGAGATGCTTACTTTGCTGTTCTCTCTGAACGCCATAGGGTTAAAGGTTAAATAAAAAGATAGGGTAGCATGTTTACAGGACATCTGAAACATTCACAATTCTCAAGAGTTTTCTTTCCGGTCCAAAAGGTACACAAACATAATTCATATAAATAAAGCTTAGCCTCAAATCCAATAGGGGTTTATCCAAATGTACACCTTCTGTGTCAAAAGTAAAATCTGTCCAACACAAGAGGCCTTCCGCTCTGATCTGTCTGCTCAGCTGCTGGACAGGATAAGTTAAAGTAAATAAATGAAACCAGTTCTAGTAAATTAACAGACATGCCTGTAGACTTGGGACATAAATTCCTGTCATTCACTGCAGATGTTTCCCAGCTGAAAAGTTCTTGTCAGTCATCAACTTTTGTTTGTGCTCCAGCACAACATTAAAGGGGAACAAAACTGTTCACCTCCAATTTCATGGAGAATATTTCCAAACTGCTGAACACAATCTTTTCCAGGGATACAGAAACTTTATCGCCCATCAGCACCACAAGGAAGTGGGGAAGTTAGATTCCCGTGTAGATGCACTTTTGATGTTCTATATGCTGGAGCCTCTAAATGTGTTTATAACACTATAATGCTGGAATTTGTTCAAAATGACAACAACTGAGTTGTTGGAAGACAACGAAGCAATCTGTTGATGTTGCCTTGACTTCCTACCATTGACCCCAGACTTTGACTTGTGTTTCAGTTAATAGCACATTTAAAAGAGGAGATCCTAACACTGAAGAAGCAGCTGGCCACGATGATGGGAGAACAGAAGGATGAGCAGCTGACTGCAGACGAGATGTTGAAGTATGGCACCAGTACAGTTCACCCTCCCTCTTCCCTCCTTCATATCCATTTGAGTATAAAATACAGTGATTTGCACACGAAGGTCTTTAAAAGTCAATATGATAACGATTTTTATGTTTGTGGGGCTGTTTAATGATAGCAAAAAAAATCAAACTGTTTTATTTTTTAGATATGAAAACAAATTAATAGTTGATTAAGTGCTGCCCTGTCAGCTAGTAGACAATTACTGTAAAAGGTAACAGGGATCGTCTTCCATTTCTTCTTATTTGAAAAAATAATGTTCTTAAAAACACATCAGACTTTTTGGGCAGTGACCTGAACCAGACTGTGGTTCTCTGGAATCTTTTATAAGTTTACATAAATGTTCCCCACTTTATCAGGTCCACCTTGCTAGTACCGGGTTAGACCCTGTTTCCTTTCATAACCGCCTTAATCCTTGGTGGCATAGATTAAACAAGGTTCTGGAAACATTCCTCAGAGTTTGGTCCATGTTGACATGACAGCATCAGTTGCTGCAGATTTGTTGGCTGAACTTCCATGATACCGATCTCCCGTTTCACCACATCCCAAAGGTTCTCTATTGGGTTCTGGTGACAGTGGAGGCCGTTTGAGTCCAGAGAACTCATTGTCATGTTCTAGAAACCAGTCTCAGATGATTCCAGCTTTATGACATGGAGCCTCATCCTGCTGGAAGTAGCATCAGAAGATGGTCCACCGTGGTCAGAAAGGGATGGACATGGTCAGCAACAATACTGAGGTAGGCTGTGGAGTTGGAACAATGCTCAACTGGTACTAAGGGGACCAAAGTGTGCCAAGAGAATATCCCCCACACCATGACACCACCACCTCCAGCCTGAACATTGATACAAGGCAGGATGGATCCATGCTTTCATGTTGTTGAGGCCAAATTCTGACCCTATCATCTGAATGTGGCAGCAGAAATGGAGACTCATCAGACCAGACAATGTTTTCCATCTTCTATGGTCCAGTTTTGGTGAGTTTGTGGGAATTGTAGCCTCAGTTTCCTGTTCTTAGCTGACAGCAGCAGTACCCGCTGTGGTCTTCTGCTGCTGTAGTCCATCTGTCCACAGAACTGCAGTTCACTGGATGTTTCCACTTTTTCGGACCATTCTCTGTAAACCCTAGAGATGGTTGTGGGTGAAAATCCCAGTAAATCAGCAGCTTCTGAAATCCTCAGACCAGCCCGTCTGGCACCAACAATCACGTTCAAAGTCACTTCAATCACCTTCCTTCCTAATTCTGATGCTGGTTTGAGCTGCAGCAGATCGTCTTGATCATGTCTACATAAATGCATTGAGTTGCTGCCATCTGATCAGCTGATTAGACATTTGTGCTATTAAGCAGAAGGACAGGTGTGCCTCATATGGTGGCGAGTGAGTGTAGAACAACATTGTGCCGTACTTTATGCCATGATGTCTTTGGGTCCAAATCCTCAGTGACTCATCTTGCAGTGATGTCAAAATGTTAACTACTGTATTTTCTGGAGTATAAAGTTGCAGCAGCCAAAAAAATGCACAATAAGACAGGAAAACATAAAAGTTACTCTGAAGTATGAGTCTCTCTTTTAGGAGAAAAGTGCAGCATTTCTGAAGAAATCTGCCAAGCCCGGCATAATGCTGCGTTTACACCGAATGGGATTTGCACATCAAATTCACATCTGATGCCTCTTTTTCAACGTGCATGAAATTTGATGCTCAATGCTTTTCCAAAATGTTTTTATAAACTAGATGCTCCCGCTGCATGTGGGAGGAGCTACCGTCCATCACTACATGGAAGCATTGACTGTATTTGAAGAGTTCTACAAAAGCCTGGGTAATCAGGTCTTCATGTCTGGGTTCATGAGTTTGTCAGTCTTGTTGTCGTTTGGCGATTGTAAACTTCTACACTGCAGGAGCTGCGTCTGATTGGTGGCGCTTTGAGCTGCTCTGCCGTCTCTCTGTGACCCGGTCTGACGACTCTGCATTCGTCCGAGGAAGGAAACATTTGAAAGACGAATAATAATGCCTCAATGCAAATAAGAAAAAAGTCATAAAGGAAGGAGGACAATGATCAGATTTCGGTTGTGTCAGAATTGCTTCACTATTCACTACATACAGTAATGATCTATAAAATGCGTTCATCAGTTTGTAGGGCTGTCCGAATCTACAATTACAAAATTCATCACCCTAGAACTGTTTTTTTATTTTTTATATATATATATATATTTTTTATATCACCCTAGAACTTTCCCAGAAGTCTCTGCGACAAATCAGTGTGCATCGAAGGAGATTTGTGAAAACAGACCATAATGCATTGCATTTGAACAAAATGTATTTTTGTATGAACCATCCATGTCATCATGTAGTCATCATAAAAAATAGTCATCATAAAATGTTCGTATTTGTTTGGTTTTTACTTTGTGAAACCCGTGACGTCATATTTGCCGTTAAAAAAAAGTAGTGCGGATGGTGTCTGAAATGCTTTTAAAATCCAGGACACTAGATAGTTTTTCAGTAGTTAGGGTTTAGGTTGGGAATTTAGACATGTTTGTTCAGACATGTTAGATTTGCACAGCCTTCTTCTTCTGTGTTGCTGTCAGCAGCAAATGCTGATACGCACACATACAGCGCCCTCTAGTGGGTGTTAGTGGGAAACAACTGCTAAAGGGCAGCCGGTTATTAGTGAGAAAATAACAATTATATGAGCCTATTCACATTAGCCCTCGTTCTATCTTAGATGACCCCACCCTTACATTGACGTGTTCTCCCTACCATGACAAAGGTGGATAAAGGTGGAAAGATTTCATGTAATCCATGGACACCAGTGAAGATCACAAATCATTGAAGAAAAAAGGTTCAGAGCACTGTCTAGTTTAGTGGGTCTAGATGACCCAACTCCCAATGTTAAAGTGCCTAGGATAGCACAAGGGTTACAAGAAAATCACAAATACATCACTACTGAGTATAAGTTGCAACCCTTCCAAACTACGTATGAAAAAATCCCTACTTATCCACCAGAAAATATGGCACCTTTACCAGCACCGTTCAGTGTGACTCTGTAAAACAAGGTTCATCTTGTTTGACAACTAGAGGTCGGTTTATAGTTTATCTAAAGTCAATAGGGTGTTCTAGTGTCATGTGCACCAATGGACACCCTTGTGCTCAAAGTTGTAACTATAGTTTAAATTGTTTTGTAAATAAATCTGTGTATTCTGTCTTTTTTTCTTTAATTCAATTTAATTGAATTTTATTTATGTAGTCCAAATTCACAACAACAGTCGTCTCAATGGGCTTCGTACCGTAATTGTAAAGTAAACATACAATCAAAAAGGATCATAAATGCATAGAATTCAATAGGATAATACTAAATTGAACTAACAAACTGACTAAATAGAACTGGCATTCCTGCCCATAGACATTCCTTCATGGTTACGAAAACTCCAACAATCATTGGAATCCGGAAAAAACGAAGAAACCTCAGGGATGTCCACATGAAGGAGGGATCCTCCCCCAGGACAGACAGGCCATGTACCAGAACTCATAGAAAAGAAATTAACTTATCTAACTCTACAACTATATATTTAAAGTCCAGCAGACAAGCTTCATCTAGATCAGTGATTTTCAACCTTTTTTGAGCCAAGGCACACTTTGTCCTTGACAAAAGTCCTGCGGCACACCAGCATCCAAAAATAAAAAAAGGAGAAACTCTATAGTCTAGGTAGAAAGAGCTGGAAGTTGCAGCTGTTTTTCTATAAGTTGTAATAAAAGTTAAGTTAGTTTTCAGTAATAATTTTCAATTACATTATTTGAAATTTTACCCTGGTAGTTGTTTTTCCCTTCAGTTTATTAACGTGCAATTTTATGTAACCTCACAAAAAACATATATTATATATATTCTTTCTAAATAGTGATTTATTTTTTAAATGTTGGTGCAAAGGCAACTGTAATTTTTGAACAATATGATCACAATATGTTTGATAAATTTTACACAAAAAAACAACATTACCCTTCTGTTTTCTGTAGCTACTCAAAAAGTGAACATGTTGAAGTTTTATTTAGTTTTTCCTTTGTCTTAATCAAAAATGAAGTCTTTGAAAACTTTAACAAAATGTTTTCTTTCCTATTAGTTGAGTAAATTGTTTCAATTTAGTCCAATTGTGTCTGTTGGCCACTTCACCTTAATCCTATCTCTTAAATGTTGTTGTTACCTCTTAAGTTTAACATATAAAATAATCCAGACGTTATTAGAAAAGTGTTTCAGTTAGAAAGATGACTTGGAGGAACTAAACTGTTCGCCTCTGATTTCATCAAGAAGATTTAAAAACTGTTTGATGTGTGTTCGTTGTGGTTTCAAGACGTTTAACAGGAAAGACTCATTATGCGCTGAGACGCTGTCACTTTAACCCAATGCATCATGGGAGATGTAGTGCGAAACTGCAGCCAATTGCAGACAGACTCGCTTTTTTGAGCTTCATGGCTTTGTTCACTTGTTCCATGGTCTGACACCGGATCCCGCGGAAAGCTACACCGCTAAAGAAGAGTTTTAGCTGGTATTTTAGTTGGAACTGAGAGACTTTATGAGCAGAATCGGAACACTGAAGTGAAGACTTTAATCACATCTGTAGTATTTTATTTTTTCATATTCCTAACTACTCAGTGTTTTATCAGGGCCCCTTTTGGATAAACAAAGAGCTGATATCCTGGAGGCAGGAAATGATTTTAGATCAGTGAATGGGTCATTTCCCACGGCACACCTGACCATCTCCCACGGCACACTGGTTGAAAAACACTGATCTAGATGAAGTTGGGGGGACAGCTGGGGGTGCGAGACGAGCCAGAGACCACAGCCAGGTGTAGGAGCAGAGGCGAGGTACACGGTCAGGTACAGGAGCACGGATGAGCTAAGTGGACTCTGGAATCACTTCCCAGGAGGGTAGTGGGAAAGAGGGGCAGTACTTGGATCACACTGCACCAAACAAAGGCATAGAGAACTAAATGATGAATAAGTCATTCATTTATTTATTTGTTCCTTTCATGAAAATTATTGATTGTCCAATATGTTTACATGTTTGTCGTACATTATTGAAAATGTTCATGATTGAAAAGGAGCAGAATTGAAGAATACAATTCTTATAATTGTCTGCTCCCTTTTAAACGTTGCATCCTATTTACATTTCTCACACCATCACCTGTGCTCAGATTTCACCAAATACAGTTCAGATTAACACAGTAAATATATTCCATTCATTTAGTATATACAGTCCAAACATTACATTCAACAGTCAAGTTTGTCCAAACTAATTTGTTTAGCATCCGTTAAATTGAATAATATTTTGACAACTTTTTAACTGATTCTCCCGGGAATTCCACATTTTTACCCCTGCTATAGACAAACACTTTTGCTTTTGTGTTGTTCGAGCAACCTGTTGTTTGAAATCAAATTTTCTCCAAGGATTTTCATCTCCTGTGGTAAAAATAAAAAGCTTTTGTAAGTCTTCAGGTAAATCTCTGTTTCTGGCTTTAAACATAACTAATAAGGTCTGTAATTCGATTACATCTTTAAGTTTTAATAAACCTGACTTAATGTAAAGTTCATTTGTGTGAAATCTAAATTTAGAGAATAATTCAGAGAATAAACACAAGAATGTGAATAATTCCAGTAGCTCTCTTTTGTAATAGAATTAAAGGCATTATATTAGTTTCATATGTATTTCCCCACACTTCAATACAATATGTAAAATACGAACCAAAGAGAAATATAACATGTGCATAATATGTCATGGTAGCATTTATTTGGATTTGTTCAGAACAAAAAGGCTCTTGGCTGCTTTATTTTTTACATTAAATAAATGAGATTTCCATGTTAATTTGTCATCCCCTAAAAATTTAAATTCAGACACATGTTCTATGTTTCTGTTGTCAATGGACAAAGTCACTTCTGTTTTTTCTTTATTACCAAACACCATAAACTTTGTTTTTGTTAGATTCAAAGATAGTTTATGGTAATCAAGCCACATTTTAAGTTTTATCATTTCCATTTCAATACTTTTAGCTAAGGTTTTCAGATTATCCCCAGAACAGAAAAAGTTAGTATCATCGGCAAATAAAATAAACTATAACAACTTAGAAACTCCTATTGTGTATTTTTTTTGTCAATTGCTGTTGAATTTTCTTCAACTATTTTCATTATAGCCAAATCTGTAGACCTATTAGAACCAAACCCAAGCTGATTCTCACTTAAGAATTTATTTTTTCCTAGCAAAGCTGTCTAGTTTGTTAACAAACAACTGTTCTAAAACTTTTGAAAATTGGGAAAGTCATGATGCTGGTCTATAATTATTAAAAGTATGTCTGCCTCCATTTTTGAAAAAAGGAATAACTTTAGCTATTTTCATTCTCTCTAGAAAAATTCCCATTTTAAGTGAAAGACTAAAGATATGACGTATTGGTTTGACAATACAATTTATTGTCATTTTGATTAATCCCATCACTGTCCTCTGAAGTCTTGTTTTTCAGTTTGTATACTACAGTCAAAATGTCATTTTCAGTCATATCAGATAAATACATAGATTGGGAAATCAAATTTTCTGTTCTACTAACATCATTTGATTGTATATTGCATGTAATCTTTCTGCTAGGTTGGGTCCTATATTTACAAAAATGAATTGAATTCATTTGCCATGTCTTCTTGCTTTTTAATGACCGCATTGTGTTTAAGAAAGAAATGAGGTAGTTCTATTAATCCTGACTTATTTCCTATGACATTATTCAGAATATTCCACATAGCCTTTATGTTATGTTTATTTTTATACAGAATGCTATTGTAATATTTCTTCTCAGCTTGTCTCAATACATTTGTTAACTTGTTTTTGTAAACCTTATAACGTTTTTCAGCTGCTGCTGTTCTTAAGTTTAAAAAGTCCTTATAGAGTTTTTTTTTTTTTTTTTTACATGCATTCTGTAAGCCCTTTGTTATCCCGGGTTTTCAGTTATTTTTAGATTTATGTCAACTTAGAACGTCTGGACAGTGTCTACTGTAAAGATCTAAATAACGTTTTAGAAAAGCCTCATATGCAGCATTTACATCAGCTGTATACATTCCATTCCAGTCTTGATTTATGAGATCATTTCTGAAAGCGCTCACAGTTTCATCATTCTTTATTCTTTTATATATTTGGTGGATTTCTGCTGACTTTGTTGGCAATCTAAAGCCAAATTTAGCAAATATAGGCAAGTGATCACTTATTTCATTAATTACTAACCCACAATCTCCTAGAATATTGTCTATTAAAGTTGCACTAATAGTTATTATTCTGCTAGGCTTTGTAATCAAAGGATACAGTCCTTTACTATTTAATAAATCGAAAAAATCAGATGTTTGTCAATGTGAATTAAGCTTTATGCGATCTATATTGAAGTCTCCACAGATAACTAATTGTTTTATGTTGGTTTAGATTACTTAACATATCTTCTAAACTGTCCTTAAAATTTTCAATTTTTGATCCTGGTCTCCTATGTACACATCTAACAGTCATATTTTTGTTTATTTGTTACTCTATTTCCACAGCAACACTTTCCATGAAATCATCCATAGCAGAAGTCATGCATTTCATTTTACCGGTTTCCATTTTAAACCGTTGTCAGTATAAAGGGCGACTCCCCCTCCAATCCTATTTGTTCTGCTATTGAAATACAAATCACAACCTTCGACTTTCAAATTATTTTCCCTCCCTTTATTTATCCATGTCTCTGACAGTGCAATAACTTGACATTTTCCTTTAAATGTGTCCAAAAAATATTGAGTTTTATTAAAATTACTTGGTAGACTTCTACAATTGAAATGAATGACAGAAAACGATCCTCAGTTTTAACTTCACTGAGTTGTTCCTCGCTGTAATATCGGCAGGTATCCTTGACCTTATTAAACACATGTGTCTCTGGATCCACATCATTATCAAAATCATAAAGTCTATGTTCCGTATAATCAGATTTAGAAGTGTTTTCACTCCCCACTGAGTCAGTCATTTGTGCTGAAAATAATGTCCTGCTGTCTACAGAAAAGTCCACAGTCTGGTTCTGTCAACAGTCTAGACAAAAATAGAACTTTGAGTTTTTCATTTGTTCTGATCCAGGTCTTTCACTTGTCTCACTTCTACCACTTTAGTTTTACTCTGGTGATCCATTTAGTTTTATGAACACTTTTCCATTCCTGGTCCAGGTGGCTTGAATTTTATGTTGCTTTTTCAGGATACGACATGTCCAAGCCATTTCTGAGTTTTTCTTGGTCAAGTGCTCATTTAAATAAATTCAAGTACCTTTAAGTCTCTTTGTCTCCTGTAGGATTTCCACCTTCTGTTCACAAATCTTATAATGATCACAGGCCTCTTCTTTTTTTTTTATCCTTACTTGGCAGAGTGTGGCATGCTGAGATGTGTTGACTATGCAGACGAATGTCTTTACTTCTCATATCACATATGGATCACTTGTTGCTCCAGGATGTGCTGCTCCTCAGATGGCAGATCTTCACCTTCTTGGTCACTTTTTGGGCCAGCAGCCGGGGCATAACTTTGATGTCTGGTCTCTAGCCCTGTGAGCAGAAGGTCATCTGCTCTGGAATTCTGCTCCAAGTCATCCACCTTTTGCTCCAGGAGTTCAATCCTTAGATCATTTTGTTTGATGATATAAACAAAACAAACAAAAGCAATAACTCATTGAAATAAGAAATATTAAAGTAAATCATAATAACTTAGTATAAATTCATAAAACAAGATAAAATAGATAAATAAATACAAAACAAAATAATAAAAGTAGTGAAAATAAGCTAAAAGCCAGGTTAAACAGATGGGTCTTGAGCTAAGCTCTCTGCGGCCCTCAGGTCTACTGGCAGACAGTTCCACAAACGGGGGCCATAGTGCTGACAAGATGCCTCTCCATAAGTTTTGGTTTTTACCGCTGGAATGGTTTGAAGAACAGTACCAGAGGGTCCAAGTACCAGTACCCTCTGGTACTGGACCAGAGGGTCCCAGGGTCCAAGAGGGTTCATATTTTACTAAAAGATCAGAAAAATAAAAGGCGCAAGATATAAAAAACTGATATCTTAAGGGGACCCAATGCAGGGATTTTAAAATTGGGGCGATGTGAGCCCGCCTCCTGGTCTTGGTGAGAACTGGCACAGCAGAATTTTGTAGAAGCTGAAGATTCCTAATGTTGGTTTTTGAAAGACCAGCAAGCAGGGCATTACAATAATCAATTTTATTCATGATAAAAGCATCTACATGTTAGCAGGAGAGAGTAGTGGGCAGACCCTAGCTAGATTTCTAGGATGATAAAAACCAATTTTAACCATCTGTTTTATATGAATGATAAAAGTCATCTTAGAGTCGAAAATAACGCCCAGGTTTCTGGTTGTTTTTGAGTAACTTTCTCTTGGCTTCAGGACCGACAACTAAAATGTCAGTTTTTTGGTTATTAGGTTGGAAGAAATGATCGAAGCCTTTCTAAATGATCCGGATCCAGATGGGACACTATCACTAGGCCGTGACATGAGAAAAGTCCAGCATTCTTTCTCCTATTTCAAGGTATGAGTCTTCAGTAAACCTCAACTCGCTGCTTTGAGGTCGTGGGCGGTCGCCTAAGCATTTCACTGCACATTGTACGGTGTATGATTGTGTGTGACAAATAAAGTTTGAATTTGAATTTGATGACTAAAATCTACCACTTCAGACTGTGCTTTTCCTGTTTCAGGGAGAACGTTAAACACCAGAATATAGGTTTATAGTTTTTCTCAGTTCTAAGTCTGTTTTTTTTGCAGAGGAAAATCTTGGAAAAAGAAAGTGAAAGACATCAATGTAGTCAACAGCCACCAGCAGCAACACAGAGGGAAGATGTTTATTTTCCCCACATGAGTCCAGTCGACGTGAACAGTCTGAAGGAGATGCTTCAGCAACGTGACAACGAAATCAGTATCCTTTAAAGTGTTGCTGTCAATTTAGTCTACTGCAGATCTCTTAGGATGCTGCCTCTACCAGCAGACTGATATTCATAAACCGACCAGGGGTTAACTCCCAGGCCAGTTGTAGCCTCTCTGATCAGTTCCTTTACGTGAGTGTCAGTGAATGGACCGATGCCTTGATTTCATGTGTTTCAAGGTAATAAACAGGGACTGGCAGACATATATTGAGGAGAACATCGACAGCAGCTTGTATAGGTATTTTTCCGTTCTCCAAAACGTAACAAGCCTTCTTTTAGAGAGATTTCAGCTCAATCATCTCCAGTTCACTCGCTGCCTCATCAGTGACAAGCGAGGATCTCAGGCAGTCAGTCTCTGCATTAAAGGGTCGATGAGAAAAGTGATCTGCGGTCGTTTCTGCTGCAGATCCTCAAACCGCAATGTAAAGTTTACAGCGTTACGTTCTGCGCTTTATTCATTTGGATTGCAGCCTTCTGTTATGAGCTCCACAAAGAAGGAAAGTGGGATGATGGCCGTTTTGAATGTGCACTTTGAAAAGCTTCAACTTGTTCATAAAGGAGACAATTTGTGTCAGATCAGCATGAGTTTTTAATTTTCCCCGGGATACGTTTTGTTCTTGAACGATTTTACCGCTTCCAAAAGCTCATAATAAAAACATAATGACTTGCCATTCCGTTCAGTACAAAAGTAAGAATCTTCTCATTCTTCCAGAAACGTCATGTGTTTCTCTTTATACTCTGAATTTCGCCATTTTGACCATGAGAGTAACAGTCTGCACGCACATCATGTTTATTTATTTTTTCCGGCATTTAGCGTAACCCACGCAAATGATTGGCTGTCACTTATGTGTCGGGAGCAGCATCGTAACACACACACTGCCAAATTACTTTTATTATTATTTATTATTTATTTTTAATACCCTCTGATGGATTTGAGTGTGGTTTAAGAGGAAAAAACTATGAAATGACTCACAGTAAATAGAAAATATGAGACGCAAAGAGCTGCATGCTTATTGGCCGAGAGGCACCGCATGCGGCTTTAGAGCCGCGTGTTCGCCACCCCTGATAGGGGACCTATAAAGGGTTAAGCATCTTGTCTTATGTCGTTCATTTTTTAATTGCGTTGTTCTTATATTTATGGTGGATTCACTGAATCATTATTATGTTAGGATTATGATTTGTTCAAATCCAAATTTAGCACTAAATGATGTACAGACTAAAAGAATGTGAAAACATTCTTAAAGTTAAAGTCCCATTAGCTATTTGTTCTCCACATTTGACCCCTCCCCTGGTTGAGTGGTGAGCTGCAGACACAGTTCAATTCAATTCAATTTTATTTGTATAGCCCAAATTCACAACAACAGTCGTCTCAATGGGCTTCACAGCTGCACTTTTAAACCATTTGGTGGTTAAACCCCCCAATCCAACCCCATAAGGCTGGTAGAACTCAGCATGGATTTGAAATCAATAATCAACAAGACTGGCTATGGATACTGACTCAGAAATGGGGCCAACATCAGTCACCTCCTCTACATGGATGACATCAAGCTATATGCTAAGAGCGAGCGTGACATTGACTCCCTGATCCACACCACCAGGATCTACAGTACTGACATTGGGATGTCATTCAGGCTCAAGAAATGCAGCCGGATGGTGACAAAGAGAGGCAAGGTAGTCCACACAGTAGGGGTCTCACTCCCAGAAGGAACAATAGCAGACATCGAGGACAGTTACAAGTACCTTGGAATCCCGCAGGCAAATGGCAACCTGGAGCAGCTTAACAGCTAAATACCTCCAACGAGTAAGGCAAGTCTTGAGAAGCCAGCTCAATGGCAAAAACAATCAATCAATCAATCAAACTTGACTTATAAAAAAGCACTTCTCATGCATGTTGTGCAGCTCGAAGCGCTTTAACATTAGAAACAGAAAAAACACATTATTACAGTAAAAACCCAACCCACCCTTCAGCCTTTCCACTTCTCTGTTAAAACATATGACCCATGACCCCCACGTACAAAGAATAATGACTATGTAACTGTAAATAAATAAACAAACAAACAAACAAGTAAGGCTTGGGTCTGCTGGGAGGAAACAGATTTTGGGATTCTCTTCATACCAGGAGCCAGCTTGGCCATGGGAGCATCGCCACAGTGCCGCCCCAGACTGGGACAACACTGGGGTCCACTTCACAGCCATGAAGCTTAAAAACCTCTACAGTTGGAGAACCCTGATGTTATCCAGCAGGCTGTTCCACAGGCGAGGACCGTGATGGCAGAACGAAGCCTCAGCTGATGTTTTGGTCCTCACCTTAGGAACATTTAAAAGACCAGCACCGGAGGACCTCAAGGTCCGCGAGGGCTCATATTTTAAAAGAATATCATTTAAATAAGAAGGTCCAAGACCGCTCCCGCTCCCAAGTCCGTGTTCCCGCTCTCTGGTCCTCGTCAGAACTCGTGCCGCTGAGTTCTGCAATAGCTGTAGATTTGAAATAGACTTTTTGGGTACACCAGAGAGCAATGATCTAAATGACAAAAAAATAAAAGTATTAGCATCCGTGCTGCGAGAGAGAGGAAAGGGCTCTGGAAATGTTTTTGAGATGATAAAATCCTGTCTTAACAACATTTTTAATGTGTGGGATAAAATTTAGCTCAGTCAAAAAGTACGCCCAGATTTCCCACACATTGAGAAGGTTTAAAATTATGAAGATGTGGTAAAATCATCTCTCTATTGTCTTCAGAAGAACCAATGATTATAACTTCAGTTTTGTCCTGGTTGAGCTGTAGGAGGTTTTCTGCCATCCATGACTTTATAACTAAGATACAGTTTAAAAGAGTGTTAACAGGTTCATGGTCATTAGGAGACACGGCAATGGAAAGCTGTGTATCATCAGCATAGCTGTGAAAGTCAACACTGTGTCCCCTGATGACATCACAAAGAGGCAACAAATATAAATTAAACAGTATTGGCCCTAAAATCGACACTTGGGGAACCCCACAACTTATTTCATGGATTCTTGAAGAGCACGTATCCATACTTACATAAAAGTGTCGCCCTGTAAGGTAAGAGTAAAACCACTTAAGAACATTTCAAGAGAGATCCACTTGACTCCTAAGTCCGTCTAGTAGAATCTGGTGATCTACAAAAGCGGCACTAAGATCCAGTAGCACCAGAACAGAAAGTTTCTGTGAGTCGTGGTTTATTTTAAGATCATTAACGATCTTTAAAAGAGCCGTCTCTGTACTATGGTTTGTCCTAAAACCAGACTGATATTTTTCAAAATTGTGGGGTATTTAAAAACTCATTCAGTTGAGTAGCGACACATTTTTTGTCTATAATTTTACTTAAAAATGGTGAGTTGGATACGAGTCTGTAGTTATCCAGATTTTTTGGATCTAATTGATTCTTCTTCAGAAGGGGCCTCACCACCGCCGTCTTACAGGCAGAGGGGAAGACTCCTGTCTGAAGAGAGCAGGTTACTATATTTGAAAGCTCTGACTCAAAGAATCCATTAAATGTTTTAAAAAGTGAAGTGGGAATGGGGTCTAAAAGGCAGGTTGTAATGTTTACTTGGGATACACGTCAACCTAGCATCTCTACATCAACCAGGACAAAACTCCCCAGTGTTTCTTCTGGTAAAAACAAAATATTAAAATATCAATTGTTTTAAAAAGAAATTTTGGGTTGTTTTTATTTTCTGAAATGATTTTTGAAAAATAGGAGGTTCTGGCCCGTTTAACTGAGTTATTGTAGATTTTGAGTTGTTCTTTAAATTTTAAAATGTCTGTATGAATTATTAATTTCGTCTTCCTGTATCTTCTCTCTGCTCTCCTGCAATTCTGCTTCAGACCCTTAATGTCATCAGTCTTCCATGGCATTTTAAGAGTGGTTCTTAATGTTTTTGTCTTGAACGGAGCCACTGCATCTATGGAAGACTGAAGTCTGTTATTAAAATGATCAACCATAAAATCACAGGGTGCAGGTAAAATCTGAGCAGGAGTTTGCTTAAAAATATCAATAAAGCTTGCAGCCACCTCAGGAGTTAAACACCGCTTTAACAAGACCCGGGCAATAAACAGCTACGCACTGCCAGTTATCAGTGAAGGTGACAGTGGTGCCTGTGGTAATTGGAGCTCTCGGGGCAGTAACCCCCAAGCTGGAGGAGTGGCTACAACAGATACCTGGAAAGACCTCAGACCTCTCAGTCCAGAACAGGAACAGGAACAGCTAAGATCCTGCAGGACCTCAAGCTCCCAGGTCTCTGGTAGAGGACCTGAGGTTGGAGGAGAAACCACCCACGGAGGGGAAGATGAGCGGTTTTATATATAAAAATAAACTCACAAGTTTTTTTGTAAATATAAAAAGAGTTACTTCTTTAACACTGTTCCTCAGGTATTCTAGTGAAAATGTTGAAGAAAGAGAAGAAAAGGGCAGATGATGCTGCTGTTCAGCTTTCCAGGATTACTGACTGTCAAAAGTTGTCATCCCAAAGTCTTCCAAACTATTCCACAGTTCCAGGGTTTGGAGACGGAATGGCAGACACTCTTTCCTTGAACCGTGGTGGCCAAGCATCCTCAGAATCTCTAACTGGAGAGGAAAACATGGAGCTTGGAGAAGATGTGTCCACACTGTCAAAGCTCACTGGACAAGTTGCCAGCATGTGTCCACTGAGCCAACAACTGAAATCCACTCCACCTCAGTCAAGAGACGGAAATGTCAAAGGTCATCAAGAGGACCAGAGAGTAAAAGTATACACATTTCAGGAATCTCATGAGGGAAATATGAACCAGCTTTCTTTGAACCACGGAGGGCAAGTTTTGTTGTCCATGAAAAAAGGTAAGACTGTATTTGTTTTGGTCTATTTTAGAATGTCTGCTTCTGTTTATAACAATGAATGCACTTTAAACAGAGTTATGGAATCTGACAAAAATAACTATAAAAAAATGATAATTCTATGAACATTTTCTATGAATCCTATGAAGACATAATGCTGTTATCATTGTGAGGACACAACAAGCTGCTCATGCTGCCTTTGCTGTCCCAGGTTCACAGCTGTCTGCAGGGAAACAGGAGGCCTTTGAAATCTTCATAAAGGACCACGAGGAGCAGCAAATCATCGAGGATCACAAACAATTGATCAAGAAGAGGTTGGTTACCAAAGAACAGCTGCTAAAAGAGATTTTTTACTGCTTATGTGACATTTCATTGCTGTGTGTTTTCTGTGTATGAAGCTGTAGGCGACACTGAAAAAGTGCAAAAGTCCTAATTAATATGATTTGACATAGATTTTGTTTTTTTTCCCCTGATATTAACTATTCTTTCTATGTAATAAAAAATATTTGTAATTCACACTCATCTCTTTTAGATGAAATGTTTTGCAGAAGATGTGATCAACTGGTGTTTCCATTCTTTCAGCAGTCTGTCACCATTCAGCATTCCTGTTCTGAACACCAAACTTACCCATCACCTCCCAGTCATCTGTTTCCCTCCCCCACATGTCCATTAACATTTGCCCCAATCACCTTCCACTAAGTCATTATGATGATGCTGTAATGACCTGAAATGACCTGAACTCCTTCTTTGAACAGGTCTGCAGAGGCCAGAACACTTTCAGAGCAACTCAATCAAGTCAGAAACACAATTGGTAAGTTTCCTTCTTTGCATTTAACAGCTTTCATTTGACATTTCTCTCCTACTGTTCCAAAGGCAGTCACTAGTATAATGTACTTATATATGTATGTACTTATGTACAATTCTTCTCAATGCTCTTGATTCAGCATTGAACAGACTTACCACCTTTGTTTGAAGGGTGACATAGAACAGTTTTGTCCAGTGAGTTTCAGTACAGAGTCAGTGACTGCTGTGCTGAATCCCTGCAGGGAAGCCAGGAGACATTTTGGTTCTGTGTTTCTGCAAAACATTTCCTTTAACTGTGTACTTAGGGTTCCCGTTCTACACTCTGCTCACGTTTGCTGCTAAAAGCTGTAAGGAAGGATATAAAACGAAAAACATGGTTTGGTTTTAGAACACAGTTGTGTCAGGAGGAATAGTCTTGTTTCTTCAGACGGGGTCCTGTTGGGGTTTTACAGCAAACACATGTTAGCCTCACAGAATATTGAACAAAAAGTCCAGATTACAGATGACAAAATTCTGTGGCGAGTTCGGATTTGTTTCAATGAAATACCTAGATGTTTAAATACTTTTGGTTATTGCTGAGTCTATAAATAAAGAATTTTAATCATCTTAAATATACATTTTAATGCAGGATTGAAATCGCAGAATGTACAATTTTTAGACTGAGAGAAAACACAAGTTTCTGTTTCAGTTCTCTGCATCCAGAAACGCTGCTATGATCAGCACGTGCACAACACTTATGCTGCCTTCAAACTTTATTGTGTACTTGTCTTGGTGTGTCTTCACAGACTCCTCTGTTGGCTCTCACTCAACGTGTATAAAAGCTGAACAGAATCTTTTATTTTATCTATGATTTTAGAATATGCTGTTGATACAAATGTACCGACTGTGTCGTTTTTGTACATTACTTATTTTGAGCAAGACATAAAAATTTTGTTTTCTCCATCAGCTGAGTTGAGGAAGCAGCTGCAGACGAGGAGAAGACAAAGTGCAGCACAGAGTAAGATCATGATGCCTGAATGATGAAAACCTTTAGTGTTCATGCATGAATCCTCGTACAACAGCAGGTAACTGAACCATCATCCAAATGATTTCTGCACATGGCTCAGAAAAAGCTTTAGTCCTGTCCGAAATCATTCCTTCAAAAGTCATGCAAAAGAAAAACCCACTGGAACTATCTTTTTGTTCTGAACATTAAGACTTTATGGATCAGGTACCAGATTAACATATATATAGATGTGTACGCACAATGATAATATTATACATTATGTCCATGTTTCCATATGTTGTTGTCCATGTCTTTGAAGGTGTTGAGGTGAACCAACCCCCGGGTGAGAAGTTTGACCCCGTAGAGGAGGAGCTCTGTGAACAAATTAGGCGGGAAAAAATTGTGTATGTTTTACTATTTGAGACCTAAAGGTCAAAGTTCAACTTTTTATGACCAACTGGGTGAAAGTGATGCTCAAGGCTTTCCAGAAGTTGACCTTGTGCTCCTTATGTCCTGTGTCAGTTACAAGAGCGCCATTGGGCGCCTAAAGGCTCTGAGCACAGAGATCGAGCATCTGCAGCTGCTGTTGGAAAGGGTGAAAGTCAAGATCCAGAAGGATTTCCAGAAGTGGTGGACCCAGGAGGCTTCCAGCCTGCAGGTAACATGACCACGTAAATCAGTGAGGACTAGTCAAGGAGGAGCCTTAGACAATCCTTGCTCTTTTTTGGTCTTAATTCTAAAGGCTTTCCTCCAGAAAATATATTCTTGTCATCTTGAGGGTGACCCGCGCGCCACAGTTTTTTGATTCAAGCAGATCATTCAGGATAATCCAGACTTTTATTTCCACTGATGTGATGGTTTTGTGTTTGTACTTCAGAATCATTTAGATAATCATATTTCCAGAAACATGGGATGAGATCTTGAGAAGCCCAGACGAATCTTGCTTTGGTGAAACTTCCGGGCTTGTGGGTATCCTGTCGGCTGCGGTGGTGGTCGGGCGTGCGGTGCTGGGGGCGGGGGTTACTGCGTGGCGACGGGGGGTGGGGGGCACCCAGAAGATTGTAAGTATGTGTGCGAGAGTGCATGGGTGGGACGGACCTGGGGGCTGGCTCACTGGGATCCTCTGGGGCTCTCCCCCCCATTACAGAGTGGGGAGGGCATCGGGGGGGGTCAGATAATATGGCGGGTGAGGAGGGCTGTAGAGGGCAGGGTTTGGGGGGGGGGGGGGGGCTGTGGGTGCTCGGCGATCTCTGGTTTGCTTGGGTCGGGTGCCAGGGCTGGCTTGCGGAGACGGGGCGCCGGTTGGGTGGTGGACGGCTCATGGGTTCTCGGGGCCCTGGCCTCGTCCTTGGCCCTTGTCTCGGTGGCCCCCATGGCTGCCGCCTGCTCCTGTCCTGTGGCCTGGGGGCCTTTTTATGTACTGCATGATATGAAATATTGACACTGCACACGTTGGAGCTTTGCTCATAGGTAATGTTGAGAAAAACTGTTTTTTTTCCCCTTAATATCATCTGAGTGCGTTACTTGTTTTGCTGAAGGAGTGGAGTGCAGCTCCAGACATGTTTCCACTCTTTTTAGGGCTGGGAGCCTGGAGCAACAGCTGGATTTCACACTCGGCCATCCTCATCTGGAACTCCGGGTTTGTGGTGAGACCTTTGTTATTCCTGTTAATCCTGGATAATCACTGTAATAAAGTATAGATCTACATTTCAGGGTCTAAGCTGAACTCATCTGTGACAGAAAAGAGGATGTGTAAAGATGCACTGATTCCTATTTGCTCGTTAGCATGTTAGCTGCTGGAATAGCAAACAACAACAGCAGCCTTATTTCCAATTGTCTGATGCTGAACACATCTTAGCATCTTTTGGTTGGGACTTTTGTTGTTGTGGTACCTTCTGCAGGATTGTTGACTGGAGGAGCTTCTCAAAGTATTTGACCTTCAGGAATGTAGGTGGCACCAACACAAAGTCCTTCATTCAAATCCTGGTCCTTCCAGCCAGAGCAAACGATGACTGCCTTTAAAAACCTTTTTAGCAAACATCAAATCAATCTTTATTTATAACAGCAGCCAGACATTGAAAAACGTCTCAGAGTATCGTAAAGTCAGCCATCGTATTCTACATGCTGAACTCTCAGAGAATGAGAGGTGACTGAAGACTATCTGTAGCCGGTGACCCAAACCTTTTCACGGCACCGATGGATTCTCTTTGAAAGTTTTGGATCCAGCTGCTTTGATCTAGGAGCCCCCCCCCCCCCCCCCCCCCCCCCCCCCGGAGTCCTTTGGGCTCCTTTATAGCTTTGTCATCCTCTAACATGATATAATTCAAGTAGAACTGCTCTCATATCTACTTATACACATGCTGTTGGTAGTAAATAGCTGAAATGTCTACCTGGAAACAAAAAATAGGGGCTACACGATGGCACAGTGGTTAGCACCCTTGCCTCACAGCATGAAGGCCCCTGGTTCAAGTCCCAGCCGGGGGACCTGAACCAGATCATCAATGGGGGACCCCTCTGTGTGAAGTCTGCATGTTCCCCCCCTGCATGCTTCCCCCAACCATCCAAAAATATGCTTCATAGGTCAATTGGTCACTGCCTATTGTCCCTAGGTGTGAATGTGAGAGTGAATGGGTGTGTGATTGTGACCCTGCGACAGACTGGCAACCTGTCCGGGATGTCCCCTGTCTTCGCCCATAAGTGGCCAGGATAGGCTCCAGCAGCACCATGGCCCCAAAAGGGACAAACGGAAGAAAAATGAATGAATGAATAAACAAAAAAGAACTTTGGATTACAGCTCCCCCCTGTGGTGAGGAGAAGTCCTTACAAATACAGATGTCAATGAAAACCTTTCTGAATGTGATGCAATCTTCTAAAAGAACGTTCATTTATTATTTCACTGTCTGCTACTGACAGCAAAGAGTTTCCAGACACGAGTCTGGATCGTCGCTCCTCCTCTCTTGCTCAACATGCAAGGTCAGCTGTGTCATCCTATATGTGCAGTTGTGTTTCTATTATCTCTAAGTCTACATGATGCTGATGTCACTTCCTGTCTTTTCTGTAGAATGTCTACTTTTCTGGATTTCAGGAGCAGCGTCTCCAGAGGTGCAGAGGCTGACATCAATCCTCCTTCAGAGTGGAGGTACAATTGTTCCCAATGTCATTCCTAATGTTTCAACCTGTTTCCTCAGCGTTTGTTCTGCCTGTTTTACCGACAGTCATACATTTAAGCTGTCACCATTCCCAGTTAGATGCATTTTTAACATGCAATGGGAAAATTTACTTTGGGGATACCCTAAAAGTTCAGTCATCCTCTGGAGTGACATCAGCTCTGTATGAGGCCTTTTCCTCAGATCCAAACCCTAAAAGAGGCCAAACTATCAACGCAGTGTGCAACAGCTTCTAAGTCTGTCTGACTTGGAGGTTTCTGAGAGACCGAGTAGGACCTCTTCCCCTAAGTGTGTTAAGGAGCCTGAACAGCAGCGGGGGGGGGGGTCTTCTGTTCTACTGTGTCATCCTGGATGTGATTTCAATCTTTTTCAACTGGGTCACGGTACTGGTGTTTCCAGCTAACAATGTTTAGAGATTCTGCACTTCTGGAACTCCAGGCCCTTCCACACAGAAGCACTTCCTTCATTTCTGCACAAACTCCTGGATTCTTAGACTGAACCTGAATATTTGAGTGCTACACGTTGTCTTCCCAATGTTTGTGTCTCTTTGAAGTTACATTTATAAACTCTGAACCAAACAGCAAGAAGCTCTTTCAAAGGCCGTCAAGCAGCGTTGTTCTTGTCCAATAGTCCCTCATAAACTGCAGATCCACAGAAAGTCTTTGTGTCACAGAGTTTAAGTCCTGATTACATTTCAGGACTCTGGACAGCACCTTCCCCCCCACAGGAGACCAGCAAGTGGATGCCGACGTCCTGGCTTTTGTCCGAGCCCGGCAAAGTCTTCTCAGCAAGAACAGTAATGCAAACACAAACACACTTCATGCCGATTTCTGTTTTAATACCATTAACATTTGATATTTTAGAGATTTTAGAAATGATTTATTGGGGTGTGTAGCGCCTCTGCTAACTTTTTAAAAAGACGGCCAAAAGTCTTGTTACAACAGAAAGTCATCTTGTTTTTTTGTTCTTTTTTCATTCCCAGCTGCCCCCCAGCGGTGAAGTCCAGTCAGAATGAGACCTGACGGCCCGCTGACAAAGGAATTCTGGGAGAATTTCAGAGGAAGAAACGCCAACATGTGTTTTAATGACAAATGACTTCACATTCACGGAAATAAAACGCTTTTCATTGTTTTTGTCTCCAAAGATCCCTTTTTTTTATAAAACAAAACAACCGTATAGGAGCTGTGGACTGCTGACATGGTCTGGAGTTCGTCTCTGTTCATCGGTGATTGACAGGCAGAGATGTTCAGTCACAGTCAGTCTAAAAAATGATTTCTTTCATGTAAGATTCATGACAAACATTTGGAAAAAGGGGAAAAACCCTGAAACATCATTTCTGATGCTTCAACAATGGAAAAAGCTGTTCAACAGGATTGAAACTGTTTCTAGTCATTATTTTAGGGTTTAACATCTTTTTTTGTAAAATGAATCAGCTGTTGACTGCTGCCTATAGAGATGGGTCCTGTCCCAGCATGCATCTGGCAAAAGCAGGAATACCTGCCAGTGAGGTCAGCATTCAGTTTCTAGCAGCCATCAAACATGATTGACACATGAATGACTGAAAGATAAACAGCAGCCAATCATTTCCTGTTCCTTTGGTCCATTCTAGTGACGAGAATTCTCTTTTGGGTTTCTCTGGACATGAGAAACAACTCGTTAGCATCTTTGCATGGCTTTGCATGGTTTTGTTTGATAGATGACGAGCAGCTGCACGCTTTGCATCCTGGCCTTGAATCTCGTCCCTTGGAAATGTTTCCAGGGAGGCTCGGCCTGCGCAGCGGCGGCTGTGACATCTCAGTGCTTCAAGTCCCGTTTCCAAACCGTAAAGCAAAAGAAAAGTTCCAAACACAGCTGAGTAGAGAAGAGACGGCTTCTATCCAAGACTGGGAAGACTGTATACACAGACAAATCCACCAGTTCAGTCATTTTTGTTAAATGCATTTACCCCATTAAAGATTCCAGGAGTTTCTCATGTAAGAACATTTAGAATGGCAGATTTTAAGAGAAAATAGATGCATTCAATTAAGAATAAAGGACTCAAACTAATAGCAACATCAGAGCTATGTGTGCTTGGAACATTTATACTTTATTTAAATTATACTTTATTTAAATATGCAAAGACGTTACAGCAATTTACTAACAAATTTTATCACTAAAGTTATAGAATTTTAAAGAAAAAAGTCAAAGTAAATATAATAAATATGCTTGAAATCTGAACACGGTAGAAGAGTCAAACTGTGAATTGAATATCACACTGAATGTTCATTTGGTTTTTCCGTTAAATTATCATATTTGTAGCTTTAGAAGCCTCTTTACTAGCTTGTCTCTCTTTTGATACTTGGGTTATGGCTCAGAATCGAGCAGGACTCAGTGCAGCTGTCCAAAGCGTGGCCTCCTTCCTCTTCTCCCAGCAGGCGTTGAGGCAGCTGGTCTGCTGTCACGGCTTGATGGATGACTGGACAAGGATGCATACAGACTGCCGGCAACACGCTTAGTCCCACATGTACGAGAGCAGGTCGTCTCTTGATCGTTTTTATTGTTTTAAGCATCATTTTAATGTTTTTACATTCGGTAACATCTTTCTTGTTGCTTTTACTGACTGTTCTCTTAATATTGTGTGTTTTATGTGAAGGATTTTACACTAAAAGTTCGTATTGGTATTTGAATTCTGTTTTAATGTTTGATGCTGGTTCTAACCTCTGTGCTTTCCTAGACACCTTAACATTGGGAGTTGGGTCATCTAGACCCGCTAGACAGTGCTCTGAACCTTTTTTCTTCAATGATTTGTGATCTTCACTGGTGTCCATGGATTACAGGAAATCTTTCCACCTTTATCCACCTTTGTCATGGTAAGAAGAACACGTCAATGTAATGGTGGGGTCATCTAAGATAGCACAAGGGTTAAGAATGTTCTGAGTTTCTTTTGGACTCATTTTAGACAAAGAACTTATTTTAGTTCTCTTGGGCAATGGTGGGACCGTGGTAAGAGTGAAATGAAGCTTTTGTGTCAGCAATACACTCTCAACGTTACGCGTGATTACTGTCGATTTGTTAAAGACTTGGAGGCTTGGAACCCATGAAAACCCATGCTGAAAATCGAGGACATGTTGAACTCCTCAAAAAGTTGACTTTGGAGCGCCTGCTGGACTCTACAGTTCAGGGTCACTGGTTCGGTCCCAGTTTCAGGATGTCTCTGCTCCCTCCAGCTTCTTTTTTTGGTTTGGAGAAGAAGCCGGACAGATGAAGGTGATGCACTCCTTATTGTCCAGAGAGGAGCTGTTTGGACCTGACCAGGTCAGACAGAGGGCTGTGGACGGTTATTCCTCACTCTGCACCAGTGAGTGTGTCATGGTGATGATGCCTGATGGAGGAGTTCTGCAGTGGATGCCTCGCGTCTCTGTGGAGATGAACTCTCAGCTGGATCAGCCTCTCCAGCTTCCTGAACTGCAGAGCATGAAGGGCCGGAAGGCTCCTGGGATCGATGGCCTCACTGTGGAGTTCTACGAGGCTTTCTGGGACATCCTTGCTGCTGAAATCTTGGAGGTATGAATGACTGTCTGCTCTCTGGCTCCTACAGATGTTAAACTCTCCTACTTCAGACTGTCAGTCGTTGGGGTTTAACCCTTGTGCTGTCTTAGATGACCCCACCCTTACATTGACGTGTTCTCCCTAACAGGACAAAGGTGGATAAAGGTGGAAAGATTTCGTGTAATCCATGGACACCAGTGAAGATCACAAATCATTGAAGAAAAAAGGTTCAGAGCACTGTCTAGTGGGTCTAGATGACCCAACTCCCAATGTTAAAGTGCCTAGGATAGCACAAGGGTTAAGAATGTTCTATGTTCTGTGTCTGATAGTGGGTAAGGTTATGCTGCTTTTTTATGTGACTGATTGTTTTTACTCTTGTTATCTGTGATCCTTGATTATACTGACATTTTAAAAATCAAAAACCCCTGCCTCTCCTTCTTCCTCTTCCTCTCCTTCTCCTCCCTCCTCTTCTTCGTCTCCTTCTTCACCATAAACAGTCTGGGCACCTATTTACTTTGAAATGAGACGTTTTGAGGCAAATCTGTACTTCCAGTTAGTTCCATGCCTCCTGAATGGTCCCATTTAAACAAATGAAGTGATGCTCGCCTCTGTAAAGGCGGCTTTGACCCGACACTCAGCCACTGACAGGTGAAACATTAACTTTTGTCCTGCGTTAAGGATGCTGCCCCGCTTCCTAATTAGTGGAAACAGTAGACAGTGTATCCAGATGTCACACTAATGGTGGCCTAGAGTTTGGCTGTTGCCCTGGCAACCCATAAATCAACATCATCAGTGCCAGACCAAGCTGAAAACAGGAGAGAAAACGCCGATTCAGCTGCTATTTAGGAGAACCACATTTCATATACTTTTTTATTTGATTATTTTTTAAACAATTTTTTCAACTTTCTGATTATTTAGAAACAGAATGCCACTCTGCCCTGGCCATTTCCTTTGTAGAGCTTACCACAGCGTCTGCGTACTTTTCTAAGAGATCGACTTTTTATTGGACTTCAGCTTTTGTGCCTCTTTATTCTGTGGGGAGGTAGATGGAGAGTTTTCAGCTGGTGCGTGTCAAAGTGAGCTGGACGGCCCTCCTGGCTTTAGCCCACTTCATCTACCTGTTTGTGGGAGCGACCGTTTTTCAAATGCTGGAGCGAGAAGCTGAGCGCAACAACCGCAACCACTTCCAGCTGGAGAAGCTGAACTTCTTGGCTAATTACTCTTGCCTGGATGGACCTGCCCTGGAGAACTTTGTGAAGGTTTTCTTTTAAATCATTTTCAAGGAGTTTTGAAAAACAACTTCTCTTAAAAAACCTTAAATGGTTCTTTGGTTCAAAGCAAAGAAATAACTTGGTTCAAAGCATAGAACCAGAGCAACCAGATAACTGAATAAACATGTGGTTCATGACACTGAGATGAATCCTGTAACTTACTGTAACTTAAGGCCGTGTCACACAGACACTATGTACATTTTGCACAGGATTAAATTGGTCATACGTGAACATATGTAGAAAAAGTGAGCGACCTTGGGAGCATTTCGGGCAGACAACTCGAGCAGAGCGTTTTAACTGGTTACTCCTCCCTAGGGTGGTTCAGTCAATCAACTCTCCTGTTCAGCGTCCTATTTAATTCCAGGCATGCGTGTCCATTCCTTCTCTACCTTTACCGCAAGCGTTGCGTTCGTCCACCTGTGAGCTATGTAAGGGGTAGTTTATTACCTAAAAGTTTTCTATGGAGATATTGTCTTATGTAATTGAACGGAGCTTTATGTCAAACTAAAATAATGTGAAAATAAATGTCTTTACTGCATGAGTTGTCTGACTGAAGTGAGAAAAGTTGTGGTCTTTACGTAAAAATTTCGCAGATGTGGAGGAATGAACCACAGAAGTACGAATAAACCACACAAAGAACACGTAAACCAACGTAGAACATGAACCGTGTGATTATTGTGCTGCTTACATACAATTCATCAGTGATTTTGTGCGTTGATTATGTCATTTCAAAGTGATATGTGCACCGTATACGTGATGTAAAAGTTACACATCTGTACACATCCGGCTTCATGCATGAAAAAGCCGTTAGACAAATGTGAAAAAGTCGTGGAAAACCACACATTTGTGTATGCATCTCACATAAATCACACACAGCTGTGTAAGATTTACGTAATAATTGCGTATAAACTATGTAAAATATACATAGACTGCATAATTCTCAACCGACCAAAAATAATTAACAGCTCAAAACTGAATTCCTGTTAAAAGACCTGTCAGCCAAAACCCTCGACAGACATCTGCGCACATCAACGAACACAAGAAACACTCATGAATGACGTAGATCACAAGTGTCACGAAAAAAACAAAATACATAGGTGAAAAATGTGCGTAGCGGCTGTGAGACACGACTTTGACATCAGAGATGTTGACTCTAAAACATTTGCAAGGGAATAATGACTGGCTTATGGCCGGAAGTAGAAAGACCTACAAACTTTGTTGGATGAAATGCTTGTCTGCTGTGACTGCAGGTGATTTTGTATGCCTGGGAGAACGGAGTGAATCCCTCGGGGAACTCAACTAACCCCAGCAACTGGGACTTCAGTAGTTCCTTCTTCTTTGCAGGCACAGTTGTCACAACTATTGGTGAGCAGCTAATGTTCAAATCCTTCAGACCGTCCCGTTGCCCTGTGCTCCAACATCCTCTCTGCTGCTTGGTTCCCAGGCTACGGTAACCTCTCTCCCAGCACCGTGTCAGGCCAGGTGTTCTGCGTCTTCTATGCTCTGTTTGGGATTCCACTGAACCTGGCTTTCCTAAAACAGATTGGCAAGTGTCTCAGCGTTCACCTGAGTCGATTGGAGAGGAGGATGGTTGCAGTTGTTCCCCTTAAGATACCTGTGTGTCATTCTTCTGTTTGAAAAGATGAAAACACGTCCTATCTGTTCTGATATCTGTTCTGATCTGAAACATAACCTCTGTTGTTTTGTCCCAGCGAACAGTTGAAGCTGTGGTGGTCAGTTTGTTCTTCGTTTCGGGCAGCCTCCTGTTTCTGGTCATCCCTCCTCTGCTGTTCAGTTATGTGGAAGACTGGACATTTGGCGAGGGTTTCTACTTCGCCTTCATAACTCTCAGCACCATTGGTTTTGGAGATTATGTAGTGGGTGAGTGAAAACAGGAAGCAGGCCTTCTCTGTCAAACAAAAAACACTTTTTTTGCTTTCAATTATTTACGTTTTATGGATTAAAAGGTTCCCTGCTCTAAGACAATGTTCCTGTTTTTGTTTTTTCTTTTACATTTTTCAACCTAAAGGAACTGACCCAGGAAAGGAGTACATCTCTGTGTACCGCAGCCTTGCTGGCGTTTGGATCCTCTTCGCTCTGGCTTGGCTGGCACTCATCCTAAACACAGGAGCCCAAATGATGGAAAACCTTGTTACCCTGATGCGTCCGGGCTTCACTAGGCAAGAGGAGGAAGAAGACAGGTCCTCTGGGAAACTGGAGGACACACACAAGATTTGACAGCGAATTCCACCTGACCTCCAAGCTGAATCTGCTTGCTAAAAGTGCTGGACTGTAATGGGAAGGTCCAGTTCAAGGATGGGGCCACTTCTTGTTTTGTTAGCAAAACCAGTGTTTGTTGACGTTTGATAAATGTAATGCTCAAAGTGGAAACGGTGTTTGCTATAGTTTTCCTTCTATCTCTGTCTAAACGGTGTGAGTAACAGCCTCGTATCCTGGAGGAGTCCAACCGCTTTGCTGGCTTCCTCTAAGTCTTCTCTTCCACTTTGGTGATTGAATCTTCAAACCCTGTAAACTGACTTATTGTTTGTTTGCATAATAACACAAATGCGTTTTTTATGTGTATTGAGTTCATGCGAGTGCACATCTGTGCAAACAAACGTGCACTCCCTCTAGTGACTTAGCTAGCACTGCTATCTTAGGCTAACACACTCATCCAGATGGAGAAGGGGGGGGTCTCACCAGTCATAGTTGTAGTTTTTAACTAAATGTTACATATAAATAAAGTCCTTCACTTGCTGTTTTTCATATTTTAATGGTTTTTTTTGCTGAAACCCGAAGCATGACTGTCGTCGTCCCTGCAGCCTGCTGTTGTCTTTTCCTCGCCTTGTTTTGCTGCTTTGCATTTGCATGTCAGGCCTCTGTCGGGAGCCAAACCGTAGAGCCTGACGAGCTTCATTTGCTTGTAAGACAAGGAGTCCCAGACTTTTGGTCATTTTGAGTGTGAGCGCAGTCGCTGAGGCGCTGACTTCAGGTCGAGATGGGAATCAAAGAAATGTTAGACCTGACGCGGGTGCCGTCCATCCTCTTGCTTGGCATGGTTTATGTAGCCTATGTGCTGATTGGAGGGGTGATTTTCTGGAAGCTGGAAGGTGATTTGGGGAAGAAGGACATTAGCAACATCTTACTGAATAAACAAAAGCTGTTCTCAACGTACACCTGTCTGAACCACCAAGGCCTGGTGGATGTGGCTCAGGTAAGATCTCAGTAACAATGTTGACAAAGGTCAGTTTAGAAACTTGTTTACGGGGTGAAGGAAGAAGGGATTGGTTGAAAATCCGAAAAAAACCTCCTGAAACTGTGTTTGGTTTGATTTGTTTCATTGTGTTATTTCTTGTCTGCAGGTCATTCAAGAAGCATCAAAGGCAGGACTTAGTTTGAAAAGCAACACCACCACAGACGGCTTCTGGCAATTCACCAGCTCAGCTGTGTTTGCTGCCACGGTGGTCACCACCATAGGTCAGAGTTCACGGCCTGCACACTTTCAGCCCACTTGTAATACATTTTGTCATGTTTTTACAAAACAAACCTTCATTGTGTTGTTGGACTTACTTTATTGGTTCACTTTGGCTTCAATAAGTCAGAGAAATGAAAATAATGATCATTTTTTTGACGTTGGCCTGACGTGGTTTTTGTCAAGACTGCATTTCTTTAATCAAAAACACAAACTTTAAAGCAGAATATCCAGAAATGTTCTTCTGACTCATGAGAAGCTGCATTTCATCCTCCATAGTAATGATGTAGAAGAGTCACAGCAGGACTGTTGGAGGCTCCTTTCAGTTTGCCTAAGGAAATGACAGGACAGCAAAGAAACATTAGTTTGTTATTTGACTACTGACTTGGTCAAGTCATGGAGAAACAGCAACATAATACAGTTTAGCTTTAAGGCTGCCATTTTCCTGCCAGACTTGCTAAGCAGTGAACTGGTTAATAATAGAAATAATTGTTTTATGGAGGAAATTGTTTGGAAACTCTCAATTGGCTGATAAAAAGATTGAGCTTCCACAAATATGAGTTCATAAGAGTTTTGTTGTAATTTTCACCACAGGCAAATTCAGCCAAACAGATCCTTAATGTCTACATATAAAACCTGTTCCAACAAGTTAAAATGAAACAGTAAAGCTAATACGTCTAATCTAACATCTAATCTAATGTTTAATATTACGTCTAATCTAATGTTTAATATTACGTCTAATCTAACATCTAATCTAATGTTTAATATTACGTCTAATCTAATGTTTAATATTACGTCTAATCTAACATCTAATCTAATGTTTAATATTATGTCTAATCTATCGTCTTGTCACCAGAACAGCCAGACGGCTGCATCCAAATGCAGGTTTGTTGGATCAGCTAAAAGTCCACAGAGCTAAATCAGGGTCAGACAGGCAGGGGTCAATAACAGGCATGAGATCATCAGAGAAGAGACGGGGTAGTCAGGATCCAGACGAGAGTCGGGGCAGGCAAACTGAGTCAGACACAGGGTCAGGAGACAGAAAATCAGATCCAGATTTAACGCTTAGTTATGCTGGCAAAGCAGCACAAACAAAACTTCACAATGAGCTTCACTCAGAACTCTGGAAATGTTTTCCGCTGGTGACCAGAGAGGGACACAGAGTGAGCTTGTATTGTTAAGGAGTTCACAGGAGAGCTGGCAATTCCAGTTCAAATTCTGTGTCAGCAGTCTGTAAATGTAAGGGTTTTCACTGAGCAGATGGAAAGAAACAAACACAGTACCTGTTCATGAAAAAGGCTCACCATCTTATTATTGATCCATCGCTCCTTACACTTTTCGGGAAGATTCTTGAGAAAACTGTATTTTTAAAATGAAACCCAACTTGACTGCACTGACACAGTCTACTTGTCTGCCTGTCAGAGTGCAATCACCAACTTTTACCTCATAAACTTGATAACAACCACCATGTAAAAGGTTGGATTAGATTTGCTTTTATTGTCATTGTCCATTGTACAATGAAAGGCAATAAAGGGAATAAAAGGCTGGGCACTAGCATGGATTCCTTTTTAACTGACTGATGCCAAAGAGGGTAGTGTTGAGTGGTAGCACCTCAGACTGGACCTCCGGTACTCCAGAAGGCACGCAGATCTCGCTGCTTTGGTTTGCTTTGGTTATGAACGATCTACCGCAGCATAGATCTACAAATTGCTTGTTTTATGCTGATGATGTTAAACTGCACCACTGCATAACTACGCCATCTGATGTCAACACCTTGTGCACTAATATCAAACATCTGGAGCAGTGGTCATTAGCCTGGCGGCTGAAGTTGAATGCATCAAAGTGCTGTTCATTTAATATCTCTCTGAAGCGTAAGACCGTTAAAAACACGTATTTTATCCACTATGAGGCACTACAACATGAGATTTAGGTGTGACCCTTGACAGGAAAATTACCTTTCAGATCTTCATAAATGATATTCTCTGCAGAGCCAATGGGACTCTTGGTGTCATGATACGAACCTTTCGATCTGGGTACATGACCACGTTTGACCACAAAGCTCTAATTGGTGGATGCTGTGCAATGTGAGGTCTATTATAGAATACAGCAGTTTGTGTGGAATTGTCTGATTTTCAAGGAAGACATTCAAACCGGAGAAAGGTAGTTTGCCATCTCTCGGTCGGTGGAGTGTCCCTGCCCCAGGTGGAGGAGTTTAAATACCTTGGGGTCTTGTTCACGAGTGAGGGAAGATCGGAGCGTGAGATTGACAGGCGGATCGGAGCAGCGTCCGTAGTTATGCGGTCGCTCTATCGGTCCGTCGTGGTGAAGAGAGAGCTGAGCCGAAAAGCAAAGCTCTCAATTTACCGGTCGATCTACGTTCCAGTACTCACCTATGGTCATGAGCTATGGGTCATGACCGAAAGAACGAGGTCCCGAATACAAGCGGCTGAAATGAGCTTCCTCCGCAGGGTGGCTGGGCGCTCCCTTAGAGATAGGGTGAGAAGCTCGGTCACCCGCAGAGAGCTCGGAGTAGAACCGCTTCTCCTCCACATCGAAAGGAGCCAGTTGAGGTGGCTCGGGCATCTAGTTCGGATGCCTCCTGGACGCCTCCCTGGAGAGGTGTTCCGGGCATGTCCCACTGGGCGGAGGCCCCGGGGAAGACCCAGGACACACTGGAGAGACTACGTCTCTCGGCTGGCCTGGGAACGTCTCGGGGTCCCCCCAGAGGAGCTGGAGGAAGTGGCTGGGGTGAGGGAAGTCTGGGCATCTCTGCTCAGTCTGCTGCCCCCGCGACCCGGTCCCGGATAAGCGGAGGAAGATGGATGGATGGATGGACATTCAAAGATTTTAGTGAGGACAGAGTAAGCAGCTTGCATTGGTCTGTGGCTCCTACTTTGCAATGTACAAAAACTCATGTACAAAAATGAAATGTCACTGAAAAATATTTCAAGAACATAACAGAACTGGCATGAACATGTTTGTCTTGTAAAAGCTGGACAGGTTTGGAACAGGCAGCCTGTGCTCTGCTGAGGACTCCACTGAGCCGTCTCAAAACTGAAAACTGAGATACGTGTACTTATAAACGGTAGTTTTGCAGGTTATGGAAACATGAGTCCGAGCACATCTGCCGGTCAGATCTTCTGTGTGTTCTTCGCTCTCTTTGGGATTCCTCTGAATTTGGTAGTGCTCAACAAAGTTGGAAAATACATGCTGAGTTTGGAGAGGAACATCTCAGACTTCCTCCAAAGAAAGTCGGGACACAAGGTGGGCAGATGACCTTTGAGAGTCAGATGTGTAAAATCCTCATTTCTTTCTTCCATGAAGAATCAACTCTACCACTTTCTTCCTCCTCTCTCTCAGACATGCACACGTTTTTTTATTCACCTCTTCTCTTACATCTGTGGAACGGTTTTCTTCTTCATCGTACCCATGACTGTATTCCAGCTGTTTGAGGGATGGACCTACTCCCAGGCCATTTACTACTGTTTCATCACCCTCAGCACGATTGGTTTTGGGGATTTTGTGGCAGGTAAAGCTTTAGATGCACCAACAAATCAGCTGATTCCATCACTTTGATTGTAATTTAAAGAAGTAATTGATCAGTCCTGTGTTTTTCCTTTCAGATAACAATCCAGACACAGACTACCCAAACTGGTACAGTGTTTTCATGGCCTCGTGGATCTTCTTTGGGATGGCTTGGCTTGCTTTGCTCATTAACCACTCCATTGACATCTTGGAGCGGCTCAACGCTCTCTGGAAACAGAAGTGGCGTGGTCAAAACCCTGAGGGAGAGTCAAGTGGCAGTGAGGACACGAAACCCGAGGCAGACACGAAAGAGGAGAATGAGATCCAAAAGCCGTTACCACAGTAACGCAGAAAAAAGGAGAACGCTTCAGTGAGTCAGAAAACCAACATCCGCTGAGGCTGGGCTTTTGGAAAGATTGTAAATCACAACTGGTTGTGAGAAACTGTTTCTTGTCAGAATGTAACGTTAGGAAAGAACATAAACTGTCATGCATGACCTCAGAACATGACCTCCTTCAAAACCTAAAGGATCGCTTTAAAGGCAGACATCTGAATAAACAGGCAGCATGTCTGCAGTTCAGTTTCTCATGCATAATATGTTGGCTTCTTTAGATAGACGTCTTTAGGGAAATCAAGAAAACATTGTTAAAAAGAAACAACAAGTTTGAATGTAACACTGATGAGAAATGTGCAATTATCTTTGCATTGGAATAATGAGCTTCAGTGATAGACTGTGGCAGTCTGATGAACATTTGACCAAAATACAGAACATTTTCATTTACTGCTTCATGCTCAACCTGTTAAAGGGTCCATATCCTGCTTTTCTTGAGCCTTTTAGAGTAAACTATATCCATAGATATGATCTTATATGACCTTTGGCACACTAAAACATTATTTTTAAATGATTTATTAGTTATTGTCGAAGTGAGACGACTCGATCTCTGAGGCTCCGCCTTTCTCTCCTTGTGGGTGCCGCCCATTTCCTAGAATCGGCCTCAGCATCATGTCTGCGTTTCTCCCACGAAAACAAAACATCTGAACTTTTACAAAGATGGATGTTTAGATTGTTCATATAAATAAAAGCGTTTAGCCGATCACAGCTAGCTCCATGGAGAAAGTGGGCGTGTCTGTTAGCCTGGGGGCGGAGCTGGCAGCACAGACTCTTTCTGGAAAGCGGCGGTTCCTCACTTTGTGACGTCACAATGTGAAAACCCACTCGTTTCTGTGGATTGGGAGGGGCTGGTGCTCAGAGAGCAGGTTTTTAGAGGAAAACTCAGAGATGAATGGATCAAAATACCACTTTGGGGTTGTTTATAGTGAGGAATGAACATTATAGAACACCTAAAAGCTCAAAGAGTTGGTTTTACAGGATATAGACCCTTAAGCTGCATGTTCAATATGCAGGGTAAATGGAGCGTCGGCTGAGGAGAGCCTCTTATATAAGCATCGCTTCAGATTTGTTCTCCACACATCATTGAGGTTGATACCAAACAGCACTGAATGTTTCTGGTAGCGTCCCGTTGCTTCAGTGTAGTGTTTGTAACCAACTTAGGCTCCTGCTCTGAAGCGAGCAGCATTTGTGTTAAGGGTTTGAAAACCTGTGTGGTGCTTTCACAGCACAACATCCGGCTTCACTCCCTGCGATGATGAAGCAGCTTTCAGCTGTAGAAGCACCTGAACAGCCCCATTGTCTTTAAAGAGGTCAGGATAACTTTGAAAAAAGGATCCATTTAGTTTCAACTGAGAAGTTTACCGTTTTCTGTGGAGAACTACCAGACTAAAAAGGAAACGGTGCTGCTGCTGACAGGTCTGTTCCATTTTAAATTACGGTTCATTTATATTTATGTATGAACATTAAAGAGAAACTCTTATTCACAATTGTATGGGAAGAACTATACAACAATAAAACAATAAAAGAAACTTCTGGAGAAGAGAGATCATTGAAATGGAAAGTATCCACACGCAACAGGAAAATAACACAAAAACAACTTCGAAGACAAAATAACATTTCTGTTTCAGGAATATTTCAAGAATACATAATATTTTTTTTCCTTCGTTAATTTTTTATATTTTTTTATTTGGCTTAATTTTCACTTTGTGGGTCTTGCACTTCAGTTTAAAATACTTAAACAGGCAACTGAGCAAATAAAAACAGACACAAATACTTTGCTTTTAATGCCATCTTACAGTTATCTTTTTACTGATCCTATAGTTTCTTTTCTTACATTTGGCTTTATGTGCCAGAAAACGAAAGTTTCTCTTTTTATCTTAAATTCTTCTTTTGTCCACTGGGTTGTAGTATTTGTTCACTTTGTTTTTCCTCTCCATTAGAAATATTCCATCTGTACTTTCAGCTTCAAACATCAATATTATAAACGTGTGAAAGCAGAGACAGAGCTAGAAAATTACGTTTCCTAAATTGACCTGTTTTATTTTGGAAAAAAAAAGCAAAGATGAGAAAAAGCAGAGAATAAAACAAAGGCTGAACAGCCAAAAGTCACACGTTTGCACAAATCCCTGAAGTAGAGTGACTCCTAATAAATGGAATCTGAAGCACAGACGTTCTCTGCTGAGAAAAGGATTTATTGTGTTGAATGTGTGTCTTTGAATAAAGGTGTTTATGATGTCATTATGTTGGTGAATGTTTGTCTTCTGCAAACAACTGAAGCCGTCGTGACACTAAACACCTCTTAAGGCTCGTGCAGCACAAAGCCGGCAGTGCCAACGAGGACGGATGACGGACGCACTCTGGCAGAGCAGAGGGGCGCACGAGAGGGAAAGAGGGAGGGAGGGAGAGAGAGAGGGAGATAGGACTATCAAATTCCAGTCAGAAGTAGAAGACAGAAAATGTTTTTCAAATAGCAACTGACAGCAGCTGTGTGTGACACACACACACAGAAACCACACACACACATGCCAAACTTAAACACACACACATACCACACTTAAACTCACACCAATGCACAAACGCACACACACATACCACACTTAAACACAAAACAGCCACACACACATAAACACACAGACACACCCAAACACATACACACAGTTAAACACACACACACCCAGCAGCAGTCCTGTTTCCCGCTGGTGTCATTGTGACGGTGCTGAACGGATAATTCCACACGGTTTACACAACAGTTTAGGCTCATCAGGTGAATCCAAAGAAACACAACCTGGGTTAACAACCAGCCTGGGTCCACTAGAACACATGTGTCAGACTCAAGGGCCCGCGGGCCAAATGTGGCCCTCCATGTCATTGTATGTGGCCCGCGAGAGCATAAAAGTTTTTAACTTCTTAAAATAAAAAATAAAAATCTGTGTGTCTTTATTTATATCTAGGGGGAATCTGACTTGAAATATGGGATTGGGCAACTATACATTAGAACTTAAACATAGTCCATATAACCTAACCTGACAGAATCAAACATGAAAGGATTTATGCTAAAGTAACAAGCAAACATATTTTTATGCAACTGTAATTGTCACTTTAATATAATAAATGAATAATGAATTTTTAACAGTAAGGAGTAGTTATGTTTAGCTTTCATTACATTAGGTTACATGTCTAAGTTATATCTGGCCCTCTGAGGACAACCACTATACTGATGTGGCCCTCTGTGAAAATGGGTTTGACAGCCCTGCATTAGAGGTAGACTCTGACTTACTTGAGTTAGAACTGTTTTTTTTGACTTGACTCAGCAGTTTACTGGCAGGTGAACCTGTGGCTCCAAAAGGCCTCCATGGTGCAGTCCTAACAACCATCTATTGGCACAGTTTGGGCCAGAATAGTGAAGTTGATGTTTTGTTTTTCTAAATTAGACCAATTTAATCCAGTGGATCACACGGCTGCTTTTTTTTAGCAGCTTTTGGTTGAAACTAGAAAAGTCTATTTCTGATCAGCAGATTGTTCACTGTCGTTCTTTCTGATTGGGTTTTCCTGCATTCAGCTAAAGTTCTAAACATGAGAAAACCCTAAGGGCCGGTTATGCAGATGCATGATTCAGGCCTGAACATCTGCATCATGGAAGGTGTGTTTGAGCAGCTCTTCTGGGACTGTGTGAATGCAGAACGTTGGCATTGGAAGCTATCTCACAGCAATCTGCTTGTTGAGGCCAGTATTTTTCCAGGACCGACCGGCAAACAAATGACTTCATGTTCTCTAGTTAAAGGCCTGATGCTGATAAGAGGAGGAGTAAAATATTTACTGCAGCAAAAAGATGCTTTAGTGCTTGTGTGGGGGTTGTGTTGTGCAGAGGTAGAGCGGTTGACCTCTCAAAGAAAGATCGCAGGTTCAATTCCTGCTCTGTGTGTCAAAGGGTCCTTAAGCAAGACACTGAAGCCCACGGTGCTCCTGGTGGTTGTAGGTTGGTGGCAGTGTTCGGCAGCAGGCCGCCATCAGTGTGTGAATGGGACTGTGACTGAGGTTTTTCCACTGAATCCATGAGCATGTCCATGTTCCTTCACTGGGATTGACTGACGCTAATGAGGTTTGCGGTCAAAGCTGCTGATTTCTCTATAATTTATGGCTGTTAAAAAGACAAACAAGGAAGCGACATCATTATGAACGCACACAAAAAGATGAATTAATGCAGACGGACCGTTGTCCTGTGATGGATTTGGATCTGCAGTACCTGGATAAAGCAGGTATGGAAGATGAGTGGAAGAAGAGATGGAATGATTGACCATTTCAATAGTTTCCCCCTAATAATAATGGATCAGCACTGTAGTCGTGCTGTTTCATGCATGTATTGCTGTTTTTTGTTCTGACTTTCTTTATTCATTTGTGTATTAAAATGATCAAATGACTAAATCTGGTTCATTTAACGGTTTCCTCTCAGGACAAGTCACTTTCCTTCATTTTCCCTCCCTACTCTCTGACCTTCTCACAGATACACGATGACATCTGAGGGTAGAATGCCGACTCTAATAACTGCAACACATCAGGCATTATTTTATGAAGCCAGCTTCTATTTTGCAGAAACGTAGAAAGGTTGAATCTTCTTCTTCTAAAAGACACCTGGAGACGGAGTTGTTCTGTGACAAAAAAGAAAAGGATGTCAAACAGCATCTGAAGGAATCCTGCCAACACCTGACGTTGATCCGGTGAGCAATTTGCATCCCAGTCAAAGAAGTGGATGTTTTGTTTGTCATTGTGAAGAATTGCGGAGTGTTTTGGCTTGGCTGTGGTTTTGACTCTGACCAGCAGAGTCCACTACTAACCCAACAGAAATAACAGGAGCGGGACAGTTCAAAATGAATGGGATTTATTTAAAATACTGTTGCAGTATTTGCACTTTCATTAAGTTCAAGCATTTATTGTTTTTTTGGGTGAGACATGGGGGGGGGGCTGGAGACAAAGTGTTTTCATGTCTCTGTCCGTTCACCACACAGGAGGGTTTGAGTGTTTGTGCAGAATCTGTACTCCAAGCAACATTTTTATGGTGTTTTAGAAAGAAATTACACAAAGAAAGACATCATTGCAGAAAATGGCAGTTATAGAATCATTTCAGTCATGTTTAAGCTTCACTTGGCCTGATGTGATGATTTCACTGTGATCTGTTTTCTTGAACCGCTTGTGTCCCATCAAAAACCCAGTCCATGTTTTCCTGATATGGCTGTATTTGTGTTCTTTTCAGTCTTTTCATTGGCCCTTCCGATGACACCCTGAGCCAATGAGAAACCTCTGTTCATATTCCGCCTCCACGTGTTTTTCCTCCTGCTTATGCCCCTCCTCCTCGCCCTAATCCAAACCTCTGTGACATACGCACAGCTCCGTCACCATCAGCTCTGCCCCTCTGGGTGAGGGCCCACATTGGCCCTGACCACAGAGCTGCTCTGCATGGACGTTTCACAAACATGTCTTGTTATTTTTATTTTGACCTGCTGTTGCAGCGTTAGGTTGACTTTAGGAGCAGGCAGAGTCATGCTGGTGCGGCCACTGCTCCACAAACCCATCCATCGAGACAAACACAGAAAACAGACAGACTCCAGCTGGGTTGTGCTCCGGGCATTTAACTCTCTCCGTTTTGTGACTGTTCTTTATTTTTAAAGACCTTCTTTGTGTGAATACCAGAGATGAATGATGAAAAGCCTTCAAAGACTCACTCTGATGAAAATCCTGTTTTTGCTCTTTTTAACGTGTGATTGTAGCGTTTTTCTCATAATGGAGGACATGCATAGAATAATTCAAATTAAAACAGCATTTCTAAAAAATTCTCTATTCAAATCATGATGGATGAGGAGCAGATGAGAACCGGAGATTTGAAAATTACCAGGTTTATGGTGCAGTCAGTGACATGGGCGGGGCCAAAGTCTTCCTGCTCCGCCCCTTTCTGATCATCCACTTGCAGACAAATAGATCGTCTTTTAAGCTAAAGCTTCTATATATAAAAGTTAGTGGGAGAGAATGTAAACGGATGGCATGCTGGGAAATTATCGAGACTAACTTCCATGCCAATAGTCCCGCCCACAACCCAAAAGTGAATTTCCAATGAGGTCCTGCCGCTCTGCAGAAAGTTTGTTTGGATTTTAGGTAAAAAGGTCTTAATCATAATTAACAGACCAGTGGGAACATTTTTACGATAGATGAAAATATGGTTGGAGTGAGACTTTAAGAAAACTTCAAGAAAGGAACGTTTTGAGAAAGAGCAACAGCTATCTCTATGGTAGCCATTCATCAAAGTTTCTCAGCATTTGTTAGCAGCCTCATCAGTCATGAAGCTTAGATGAACGGATTTTATGTCCAAAATATTTGTGGGACAAGAACACAATCAGTTAGTGGCTAAACTCCACTGAGATAAAGAGACCTCTATGCAAAAACAGCTCAGAATTAGAATGAGCAATAATTAAATGAAACAAAAAAGTTAATTCTGTTTCTATTAACACTAAATAATCATCTATAGTTTGTATATATTATATTGTCAACAGCTGTTACAGCTCAGTAACAAACGTATTTTATGTAAAACATCTGCTCGGGTTTGTTCCGGATCTGTTGAACTGTTTCCTAGGGAAAACTCTGCTAGTATTGAACCCAAAACAGAGAATCCATGTGAGTAGAAAGGTGCACACATAATTGTAGTGTTGTGAAGCGTGATCATGCTTTCTTTTTTTCTCTGGCTTCCTTCTCGATTTGCTCCTCCTTCTTGAATGTCGCCCAAAAACAATAAATGTCGTTTCAAAACAAGAAGGTTTCCATGATGGAAAACCTTTCACAATAAGATATTCATTCATTCATCTTCTTCTGTTTTGTCCCTCTCTGGGTCACGGGGTTGCTGGAGCCTATCCCGGCCACTTGTTGGCGAAGGCAGGGGGCACCCTGGACAGGTCGCCAGTCTGTCGCAGGGCCACATATCACACATCCATTCACTCTCACACTCACACCCATGGACAGTTTAGTTGCCAATTAACCCTATGAAGCATATTTCTGGACAACAAGATACTTGACTTGAAAAAGGTGGTTAATCCCAAATTCTTACCCTTCAGTGATCATCAAGCTTTATTTAGAAAAAGTGCTTTTCATGCAGCCCAAAGTGCTTGTTGGCGACAGACTAATGCCTCCAAATCAAACGGCTGCATTTCTCCTAATTCCCACATTATTAGTTTAAAGTCACCACTGCTATCAGAATGTTTACTATTCTGCTTTGTTGAGAATCTAAATGTAAAAAAAAACATTTCACAGGTTAAATGCGAAGCCCTTTTTCCCACGATCAGCCCAGACTGCAAACACAGAAGCAAGGTCACCTGTGAGGTGAACCAACAGCAAAGGTTGCTCCCAGGCTGAGGCGACCTGCCCTGAACGCCTCACCGCCACGCCGGTCCAAGTATTCATTAACAGCAGTCAAACCAAAACCTCCGCCCAGGTTTACACCAGTTCAGAGGCAGGCAGTGCACACGACCACTTCTATGCTCACGTGTGCTGTGTATTCAAATTCCCACCGTTCCTTTTTGATTTAGAAACTATCTTTGTCAGCTGCATTTCGTAAAACCGTTGCAGTTGACCACATATTTTTTTGTATATATTTTATTTTTAGTATTGTGATTATTATTATTATTTTTATAAGTAATAATAGTAGTATTTAATGTTTATTTATTTATTATGAATCTCATTTTAGATAATAATTTCAATAAAAATTGTAATTATAATTTTTAATACTTTAATATTCTTAATAATTTAATATGAATGTCATTTTTTATGTCCTTTTTTGATGTTTTATAAATTATTTATGAATGTCGTTTTTTGCTGCCACAGATATATGAAATTTCTCCATTATGGGATTAATAAAGTCATCATCTATCATTTATCTATCTATCATCTATCTAATTGGCCTGTATTACAATACTTGTTGTTTTACGTTTGTGAAACAAGACTGCAGCCCCTCCATCAGCAGCGTAAAAACCCAATACTTCTGACGCCATTTCAGAACTCCAGACGGCCTTGAACTGAAAGTTTTTTGCAAAAGACCTTTTTTTCTTAAATTAAACTGAACAATACTCAACAGAAGTTAGCTGTTATGGGACAGTTCTGAGAATGGAGAAGGGATGAACAAAACCTTTTGTGATATTTGGTGGAACACAACCCAACCTGTTTTCTACAGTGGTCTAGAGACGGGGGCACCGACCTTTGGACTGGGGGCCAGAACCGGTGCAGAGGTCACATGTTTCTGGGCTGCACAGAGAGATTACAGTCTTATGAAATATGGGAGTCTGAACAAACAAACAAACGGACCGACGGACGGACAGACAGACAAGTCTTTATTGTCACTGTCCACATGAACAATGGAGTTGGAGCAGTCCCCCCCTAGTGCAAAGAAGAAATGTAACAAAATATAATATCATCCCGGTAAGTGAACTAGATATAAATTCAGTTATAAAATCCAAACTGTACTGAACTTAACCTCTCGGTGAGGAAAAACTCGTAAAAAAAGAAAGAAACCTCCAGGATGTCCACATGAAGGAGGGATCTTCTCATATGCATATACATTTGCATACTTAATATATATTTAAAACAACGCCCCTCTCACCCTCCGCGGGTGGTTTCTCCTCCAAGCTCGGGTCCTCTACCAGAGGCCTGGGAGCTTGAGGGTCCTGTGCAGTACCTTAGCTGTTCCTAGCACTGCGCTTTTCTGGACTGAGAGGTCTGAGGTCTTTCCAGGTATCTGTTGTAGCCACTCCTCCAGCTTGGGGGTTACTGCCCCGAGTGCTCCAATTACCACAGGCACCACTGTCACCTTCACTTTCCAGGCTTTCTCCAGTTCTTCTCTGAGTCCCTGGTATTTCTCCAGTTTCTCATTTTCCTTCTTCCTGATGTTACCATCGCTTGGCACTGCCACATCCACCACAACGGCTTTCCTCTGTTCTTTATCCACCACTACAATGTTTGGTTGGTTCTCCATTACCATCCTATCAGTCTGGATCTGGAACTCCCACAGGATTTTTATATATATACAGTGATCCCTTGTTTATCGCAGGACTTGCGTTCCAAAAATAACACTCGAAAAGTGAAATTGAAATCCATGAAGTAGTCAGCTTCATTTTTTTTATTATTTTACTATGCAATACCGAACTATAGAATGAAACCAAAAATCAAAACCTGTTTTAAAGCCCAAAATTTGTTTAAAACAATCATTTTAATATAGTAATACAAGCTTGGAAACTTTGTCACTCGCGTATTTCACAGTCCCAGCTGTGCCTCTTCATCCTGTCTGTTTCTACTGAAGGCGCAAGAGTCTTTCTCCGAGAGAACATTGTTATGGGTAGTTGTTGGCGCTCTTTCTATTTCTGAGCGATGATGACAAATCATCATCGTGACCCCCAGCGTTGTCAACGACAAAAACACTTTAAAGTCTAGCCCTTTTCCTATCAAATAACGCTTAACCTCCGGAATGAAACAGTGTTTGAACCAATCGTGATTGAGCGCTTTTTTCATCCAAGCCTGTACATCCAGTAAACGGGCAATGCATCCTTATTTTGGTTTTTCAGGGCTCTAGGATTTTGGGACCTATAAATGAGCCCTGGCTTTATCATAAAACCTGCAGGATTTCTACACATAGTTAGAGTCACGCTGTCTTTTTGGGCCTTAAATCCCGGAGCCTTTGCTTCTTCTTGCATGATAAAAGTGCGAGAGGGCATTCTTTTCCAAGATAAGCCTGTCTCATCCATGTTAAAAACGTGCTCAGGCTTGTATCCTCCTTCCTCAATGATGGCTTTAAATGTGTTGTTCGCATATTCCTCCGCTCCAGCTGGATCCGCAGAAGCGGCCTCTCCGTGCAGAGAAACATCTTAAAGTCAAAAGCGTTCCTGAAATTTCTCAAACCAGCCCTTGCTGGCATTAAATGAGCTTGAGGCGGCGGGAACAGCACTTGTTGAAGGCCCAGGATCCGCATCCTCTTCCATGTTAGCAAAGGTTTCATAAAGTTTTTTAGCTTTTGTATGGATAATGTTGGTATCCAGAATTATGCTCTTTTTCCTGCAGTCATTAATCCAAAAAACTAAAGCAGACTCCATCCTCACAATGCCCTTATTGCGGACTGTCACAACTCTTTTCGCGTCCTTGTTAAAGCTTATTGCTGCTGTCGTTCTTATATTATTTTCGTCCTTCTTTATCCCTTGTGCTGTCTTAGATGACCCCACCCTTACATTGACGTGTTCTCCCTACCATGACAAAGGTGGATAAAGGTGGAAAGATTTCATGTAATCCATGGACACCAGTGAAGATCACAAATCATTGAAGAAAAAAGGTACAGTGCACTGTCTAGTGGGTCTAGATGACCCAACTCCCAATGGTAAAGTGCCTAGGATAGCACAAGGGTTACGGAACGAACCGAAGATTTGTTTATTCCGTAATGGCGCGCCGTAGCCGCATAGCTTTTACTTTCTTTTAGTTTTCTTTTTCTCCAATAGTTAGGATCTTCCTCGGCCTGTTTGGCGCGTCCGGAGCCCCCGTTGTCGGCGCAGAGCGTTTCTTCAACATTGTGGGTTTTTTTACAGAGAAAAAATGGCAGAATGTACAGAAACGAAAATTGTTGACAAGTGAAAAACCCATACAGTACAGCGTCAAAATTTTATTTTGTCAACATTTTGTTTCTAGACAACAGTAAAGCCCCTGAGCCAATCAGGATTCATTGCACAATCCACTGTAAAAATATCCGCACTGTAAAAAAATCCATGAAGCAGCAAAGCCGTGAAAGATGAAACGCGATATGGCGAGGGATCACTGTGTATATATGTATATATAAATATACTATACTATACACCTTAAATATACTCTTTGCAGCCTCTCCTTGTTCGTGACGGTGCAGCTGCAAAACCAAAGGTTAAGTCAGGAATGCTCTCGAACGGATTTGTGCAGGGCTGACATGGTGGTGTAGTGGTTAGCACTTTTGTTTCACAGTGAGAAGGTTTTGGTTTAAATCCCAGAGTAGAGTTTTCTTGTTATCCCTGTGGGTTCCTGGGAGAACATGCACACCGCCCAAAATTTGGTGGTCGAGGGTTAAATCTAAATCGTCTCTAGGTGTTTGGTTGTGAGGCCCTGTGAAGGACTGGTGACCTGTCCAGGGTCCCCACCTTCAACCAGGAGTCCCTGGGGTAGGCTCCAGCACCCTTAAGGGGATTAAGCAGATTTAAAAAATAGATGTGTTCTGAACATTGTTTTATTTTGAAAAACCACAGAATTCTCTCCATCCCATCTATCTGTGACTTGCTCTCGATGCAGGTTGACAAACATTAGCGCTAAATTAAAAACCCCAAACTAGCAATTAAATTGTTTAAAGTCTGTTAAAACACTGCTCCTCAAAAGCTAACACAGCATTTAAAGAGAGACCACAGACATAAATCACTGGACTGAGCGAATGTGATGTCACGCGTAGAAAAGGCCTTACCTCCAGCAAATTGAAGCCAATACAGCCGCCATTGTTCAGTGATACAAACGCCGCCATTTGGAGCCACTCGATAATAATTGGTTTGAGTCAATCTGAGTCACGTTTCTTTGCCAACTACTGTCACCAATCAGGAGTTAGCTTGTTGGAAGTCCACACCCCTTCCACTGAAAGCTGCTTGGTAGAATCTGTCAATCAAATGTTTGAGGTGGGGGGCCAGAGGGCACCACATGCTTTTACTGAGGCATCTGATTGGTCAGTTCATAACTTGATGAACTTGAACTAAAAAAATGAATCAACATATAAAAAAAAAATCAAGAATAAAAGTATGAGGCAAAGAGGCTTCAGTGCGTTCACTCATGGCCTTTCATTGGATAAGAAAGCCTTTCAGGTGTTTCACAGACAAAACTCCGACTGATTCATGGTCCTGATGCCTGGCTAACAGGTTCATGCCTGTTACTAAAGGAAGGCCAAGGGTGTAATAGAATGTTAGCCTCTGAATTAATCACTGTTCTGAAGCCAGTGAACCTGTGAATGTTGTAATCCGACTAATAAAGTTTAGATAAGCCAGTGTTGAATCACAGCTTTGTAATAAAAAATCATTTTCATTACATATAAGTTTTTCATTTTGGTTAAAGAACCATAATCAACACATCCATCAATCAAAAACAGCTGACATTTTATTACGCCCAAAAGTCTGTTTCTACCCGTTTATCTAGATGAAGACAACGTTCTGTTTACATCTGAGTAATTACAAATTAATATTTTTATATAGCTATTACATTATAAATGCGGCGATACTGGCCATAATTTCTTCTGATAAAGAAAGAAAACTTTGATCAGGGAGGCAATGCTTTTATGTCTTTATTAACAGTCGTCTCTGTGTTTGTTGGAGCATTTAGAAAGAAACAGAACCGTCAGCCAAACCTTCTGTTTGCTCATTCATCCAGCATTTCCTCTCTAACTCCCTTACAGAACAGTCAAGTCTGTGCAGGCCAAACCAGCAGAAATATCAGTGCCGTGAAGTCAGCAGTTCAACAAACTCACACAGACTCTGCCAGCCAATCAGGTTGCAGAACACAGTGCGCTATAAATCACTTTGAAAAAAGTATGCAAAATAGTACTGAACGCAGTCTACGAGATGGCGAGAGGCGAACCGCGACACAGCGACGAACCACTAGAACCACAAACAATCCAGGCTGCTTATAGTTTGTCATGAAATGGAAGGAGGTTTTCTGTAAATGTTCTGGGACGGTTTGTTTCAGTTCAGAACCAAGATCGTGTCTAAGTGCTACGCGAAAGACAAACAGCAAAAAACACGAGATTTATGACCTATGATCGGATAGATTCTCTGAGCGTTTGGTTTTCACACCAAACCCGATTTTTCCCGCCCCATTCAATTGAGTCTATGTACAGACGTGATCAGAGGTCTTGCAGCCATCTAGCGGCGGCGCGTTTCAGGCAGCCTGACAAGGAAGCGGGGTCAGAGTTCTGACAAGCAAAAAAATTATTTGCCGTGCAATCCTAATTATCCATTTTTAAACCATCAAAATATATTATGGTTGTTTTCTGTTAATTCCAGTAATTCCACTGGATTATTTTTAAAATGTCTTCACATTTATATATTGAATTAGTTATGATTTTAGTGTTAAAAACATTGATATTTTCCTATTATTTTCTTTTTTATGCTTTATATATAAGGACAGGATTCAGATATGCCGTAGTAACACAGACTCCATGTCCACTTCATGTAAAGTGACCGATGTCACATGATCCAGATTTTTAAAGTGAAACTGTGAAGACATACAGAAAACTTTCCAACTACAACTCGAAAAAATAAATATTTATACATTTAATTTTTAACAAAGTTGTAGATGTTTATTTTTTGCTTATTGCTCTCCTTGACTGTTGTGCGATTTTATTGTTACATGTTTGTCTATGTTCCTCTCCAGGTCTGTGTTTTTTCAGGGTGAGTGGACACCACAACAATCCAACTTTTAGAATTCTCAAGCAGAAAAATGTTTAAATGTGAGATTTGTAGCTGACTCCTGCTGAAGTGACTCCTGCTGAAGTGTGGGATTCAATAAAGAAGAAAGTTTAACATATTTGAGTGACCAGCCTATCTTCTGTTCACTTACAGTTGTTATAATTTGCAAGAACGACTAAAGGAAATGGGTCCATGTCAGATCAGTAGAATATTTATGTAGATGTAGCCTCAGCTGTCCTGGGGCAGACTGTGGAGCCACACTGGAGGCAGGAGGGGGAAATGCCTTGCCCAATGACAGATGACTGGGCGGAGTGGGGATCGAACTGCTGACCCTTTGATCACTGGCCAACCTGCTCAACCGCTTGGGCCACTGCATATTTGTGCATAGTTAGAACGTTCGAGTTAGGCGGAGTAACCTCCAGCCAACATGGCGGCGCCCCTTGAGCTGACAATTTAGGCTTCTCGTAGTGGACTGTAGAAGTCTGTAGGTGATGTCACCATTATTCATATGTCTATGGTTTCATCTCTCAAGGTTCAAACCTTTGTAGAAAAATATGTCCAGAATTGGGAATGAAACCAAAGATCTGCTAGCTCAGATCTCTTCAGCTCTGTTCTGTTTCTGAGTTGCTTATCCTTTGGCTTCACACAATGATCACCCATCATTTTGCATGTTATATTCAATCTGACCACAATAGGAAGAAAATGAAACTTTTGCGGAATAAAAGGTGTGAAAATCCCCTAAAAATTACACAGAGCCACCTATCCTCAGAACAACAACAATGATACTAATAAACTAAAATAGAAATCTGAGAAATGTACTTACGGGACACTTGATGGCTGACATATTGAGCTATAGGATAGAAAGTCCAGGGACATAAACACTCTGGAGTAGCTGAAAACTCATTTGACGTGCTTGTCACATACACGGTACTATATTGCCAAGTATTTGCTCAGTTGTTCAAATAACTGACTGTTTCAAACACTTCCGGCCAGAGGTGGATAGGCCTGCAGACTGCTTCTGCAAACAGTTATAAAAGAACGTCCCCTCCCAGAAGCTCAGTAAATTCCAGTGTGATATTGTAATATATTGCTGTCAGTGCAACAATTCCAATTTTCATGCAAAGAAATGGTCCAGATATGCTGTTGCACATATTGCACTGTGGTCATCAACCACAGAGCCATGTGGCCTTTCATTAGCTCTTGATCCACATAATGGAATTTCAATGGAGGAGGTTCCTACGGTCAAGGAGTTGCATCCAAGCCATCTACGTCTGGGTGAAATGCACATTTTGTATTGTAAAGGAGGCTGCCACTGGACTCTACAGCACTGGAGAGGTGTTTCCTGGTGTGGCATTTCACACAGTAAAGGGCCGTACACACCGGGACGAATATCGGCGCACGTTATACGCCAGCGTTTTTCAACACGTTTTTTGTGTTCACACCCAGGTGATTTTCACTGACGATGAGCCGAGTGAACATGCAAATTCATTCCCTGACATTAGATGGCGCTTAAAGTAAAACAGAAATACCCCCTGTACACAAGGTGGTGCTGCGCAACTTTACGCTTCTTAAACTCACTTTTCACTCAGAAGAAGAGAGCAAGTATTTACACGCTTGTCAGAATCAAACAAAGAAAACAAACATTTCAAGCACCAGTTGCTCTAGCTCCAGTACCAACGATGTAGAAATTATTGTAGTGTTGAATGATGAAAGACGCCGGAAATGACGCCGATTTTGGGTACATTCCATGGTTACGAGAAGAGAGGAACATGGGGAGTTTTATCGACTGGTACAAGAGCTGAAAATGTATCATGAGCGTTTTCAGGGATATTTTAGAATGTCCGTCAGTGAGTTCGAAAATTCTTCTTCGCCGTTACGTGTGTGTGCTCAGCAAGACAGTTTTGTGTTGGAGAGCCCCCAAGTTGTGTTTTACTGTAACTTCAGAAGCTCCGTGTGCAAAAGAGCAATTCTCAATTCTCTTTGGACGTATATTTACTGACTCGGTGAGTCAAATCAAAAAAACAAACCCGAGGCGTTTTTAAACAATGACGCTTTCACGTGTGGCGTTTTTCGCGTCAGTGTGCACACTCACATTGGTGCCCTTTGTTTATTCACGAGGCGTTAAACGTCGGCGAATATCGCGCGCGAAATTCTTCCCGGTGTGAACAGGCCTTAAGAGGAGGCTAACAGCCAATCACAATGACTGAATTTTCATGGGTCTTTGTGTGAAGTTTGGTGGAGAAGGAGTTTTGATGAAGGACTATTTTTTCAGGGGCTGGTCTTAGCAAAAGAACTCTGAACCCTTCAACAAACCCTGGTCAGAAAAATAAAGGGAACAGCTTAACAAATCAACTTAATAACCTTAACAACACCTACACAACATAACTGAACTCAACTCAACGTTACTCCAAGTTGCTTCTCCATCCTGATGGTTTGTGACTGATGTTTTGGTGACTTTTGAATGCTGACATTGTTCTCTCTGCAGCTGTACCATGAGACAGCGACTACGACCCACACAAATGGTCCAGGTAGTGCAACTCATCCAGGACGGCACATCAATGCAAGCTGCAGCAAGAAGGTTTGCTGTCTGTCAGCATAGTATCCAGAGCATGGAGGCGCCACCAGGAGACAGGCTAGTACATTATATGCAGAGGTCAGCAACAAACCTGCTTCAGGACCACCACCTCCTCCTGCAGGAGAAACAGGAGAAGCACTGCCAGAGCCCTGAAACATGACCTCGAGGAGGCCACCAATGTCCACGTCTGGTCAAACTGTTAGAATCAGACTCCATGGGGGGGTATGAGGGCCCCACAGCCACAGGGGAAGTTCTGCTAACAGCCCAACACCATGCAAGACGTTTAGCATTGGCTAGAGAATACAGATTCACCACAGGCGCTCTGTGCTCTTCACAGATGAAAGCAGGTTCCCAACGAGCACGTGTGACGGACGTGACAGAGTCTGGAGACGCCGTGGACAACGTCCTGCTGCTGCTGCAACATCCTCCAGCATGACCACTTTGGCAGTGGGTCATGGTTTGGGGGGGGGCATTTCTATGGAGGGTCGCACAGCTCTCCATGAGCTCACCAGAGGTAACCTGACTGCCATTAGAAATCCAGATGAGATCCTCAGACCCCTGTGGAACCAGATGCTGGTACCGTTGGTCCTGGGTTCCTCCTAGACAATGCTGGACCTCATGTGGTTGGAGAGTGTCAGCGGTTCCTGCTACATGAAGATATTGATGTCACGGACAGGCCCGCCGTTCCCCATCTGGGACATCATGTCTCGGTCCATCCAGAAGTACCAGGTTATCAGGTTATACCACAGACTGTCCAGAGTTGGTAGATGCTTTTGACCAGATGTGGGGGGAGATCCCCCAGTTGACCATCCTACGCCTAATCAGAAGCATACGCCGGGGTCACTTGGAGGTCACATGTGAAGGCCACGCCCACTACTGAGCCTCATTCTGACTTGTTTTAAAGACATTGCATCCAAGCTGGACCAGCCTGCAGTGAGTTTCTCCACTCTGTGATTCCACATCCATACCTCCATAGGCTAATACGTTGAATTTCATTCATAATTTTGTGTGTTTGTGTTGTCAGCACACACAACTATGTGAAGACAGCATTCCAAAAAATATTTCATCTGTTCAGGGATGTTTTTATAGGGTTTTCTTTCTGTATGTTTTGAGCAGTGTAGGTAACTTGACTGATTGTCTTTGATTGTTTTGTAGTTCAGAAGTAGAATCTACCATTTTATCTGTTGACAGACACTCAGACCCGAGGAGACACTTTCAAACCATGATTGCTGACTACATCTGTCTATGATGGTTTTCACAAATGTGGTTTTGTGGAAACAGTGATATAGCATTTCTTTGTTATTGGGTGCTACATGAAAATTTTAACCCTTGTGCTATCTTAGATGACCCCACCCTTACATTGACGTGTTCTCCCTACCATGACAAAGGTGGATAAAGGTGGAAAGATTTCATGTAATCCATGGACACCAGTGAAGATCACAAATCATTGAAGAAAAAAGGTTCAGAGCACTGTCTAGTGGGTCTAGGTGACCCTACTCCCATTGTTAAAGTGCCTAGCACAAGGGCTAATGATGTGCACCTTCTCCTGCAACTTGGTTCCCTGGAGCCAGATTTGTTCTAACCTTTGAGGGCATATCCCATTGGAGCTCTCTGGTCTGGACTGCGGTTTATTTCAGATATTGTAATTTGTGTGGGCAGGCATGAAAGCTCATCTCATATCTCCAGTAGATAAAACAAAGAACTCTCAATAAAATTTTGCAGATAACCACATTATTCACGGCTAATCTGCAAAGTACAAATTAAAGTCAACCATGTTTTTAGGTGCTCTGCCATTTCATTTGAAAACAAAAGGATTTGTTGAAGAATCATAAAGTATATGCACCCCAGGTTGACTGTGAAGGTTTCCTTCCCAGCAAGAGGCTTAAAAAATCCCTCAGCACAAACACAAGACAATGGAAGAAGGAAGCAGCCCTCCATTTCACATGGTTCAATTACACATTTACCCACGCTTAAAATATCCTTTTACAAAGGTTTGGCATCCAGAGTTATCAAGCAAACAGGAAGAACTAGATATAAACAGGCATTTCCCTGAGTAAAAGCATAAATCATCATCAATGAAATAAATATCTGGCTATAGTCTTGGTAAAATGTTAAAACCAATAAAATTAATAAATCCAATGCAAGTTTAAAATTAATCCAGTTTAACTCCCTGCCACATGTATCCACTCTATTAAAGTTCACTACACAGAGTAAATGACAGAGGAATGTGTGTTCTGGGTTAAAGGATTCTGTGCTAATTCCAGAATGAGCTTCTGGGATCAGTTTTCTGTAAATGTGCTCCGTGTTGAAGGTGATAGGGTCAAACCTTAAAGTTATTCAAAACATATTATGTAATTATGATCTGATTTTGCTTAGTGATCTTCCTTTTCATCTCAGATATTTATCACCTGCAGCTCCTCTGCTTACATTCAAAACCTGTAAAAGCTGTGTCAGCAGCTGCTGTATCAGCTAATATGCTACACTGCAAAGCGGTGCTTAGTTTGCACGTTATAATCTTCATGCCGTTCACTGTGACTTGCTTGTTATCATGACACATCATGATTCATCATCTTACCTTTCAGAGAAAAAAAACTCACTGACACGTTCTGCTTGATTATGTCTTGCTTTTCCCTTCCTGATCTTGTGCAGGTCTGCTGTGGCTTCTCCTTGATGCTCCGCTCACTCACCTGTGTTTCCTGCTGGAGTTCATAGCTGCACCCTGTGAGTTGAATAAGTTGTCTGCCTATTTAAGTCCATCCATCCATCCATCCATCTTCCTCCGCTTATCTGGGACCGGGTCGCCGGAGCAGCAGTCTAAGCAAAGATGCCCAGACTTCCCTCGCCCCGGCCACTTCCTCCTCTGGGGGGACCCCAAGGCGTTACCAGGCCAGCCGAGAGACATAGTCTCTCCAGCGTGTCCTGGGTCTTTCCCAGGGCCTCCCCCAAGTGGGACATGCCCAGAACACCTCCCTAGGGAGGCGTCCAGGAGGCATCTGGACTAGATGCCCGAGTACCTCAATTGGCTCCTCTGGATGTGGAGGCGAAGTGGTTCTACTCCGAGCTCTCCGCGGGTGACCGAGCTTCTCACTCTACCTCCAGCCCCCCAACGGAGGAAGCTGCTTGTATTCTGGACCTGGTTGTTTCAGTCATGACCAAGAGCTCATGACCATAGGTGAGTATTGGAACGAAGATCGACTGGTAAATTGAGAGCTTTGCTTTTTGGCTCAGCTCAGACCGGTACAGCGACTGCATAACAGCGGATGCCGCACCAATCGGCCTGTCAATCTCACGCTCCAATCTTCCCTTATTCGTGAACAAGACCCATAGATTTTTAAACTCCTCCACCTGGGGCAGGGACACTTCACCTACCCAGAGAGGACAAACTACCTTTCTCTGGTCGAGAACTATGGCCTCAGATTTAGCGGTGCTGACCCTCGTCCCAGCCGCTTCACACTCGGCCGCAAACCGCAGCAATGCCCGCTGGAGGTCCAAGCACTATGAAGCCAACAGGACAACATCATCTGCAAAGAGCAGAGAGGAAATCCTGTGGTCCCCAAACCAGACCCCTCCAGCCCATGGCTGCGCCTAGAAATTCTGTCCATAAAAACTATAAACAGAACCGGTGATAAAGGGCAGCCCAGCCAGAGTCCAGCATGCACCGGGAACAGGTCTGACTTACTGTCAGCTATGCAAACCAAGCTCTGCTCCGGTCATCCAGAGACCGGACAGCCCCCAGTAAGGCTCCCCGGACCCCAAACTCCCAGAGCACCCTCCACAGAACACCACGGGGGATGTGGTCGAACACCTTCTCCAAATCCACGAAACACATATGGACTGGAAGAGCGAACTCTTAAGCACTCTTAAGAGGGTGTAGAGCTGGTCCACTGTTCCACGACAAGGACGGAAACCGCACTGTTGTTCCTGGATCTGAGGTTCGACTATCGGACGTACTCTCTTCTCCTTAACCCTGGCATAGACTTTTCTTTATTTAAGTCACCTTGTTTTATTTCTCAGTGTTGGAGCCTTTTGTGTGCTGTTTGGTTATCATGTCATGTTTCACACCCTGCTCCTTAGTTTTGATTTCCGACCTTTCCCTTTTTCCCCTCTTGTGAGGTGATTCTTTGTTGCTGTCCTTAAACAAGCTTCAACTTCTCCTTTTGCGTCCAAACCTTTCTCTGCATCTGGGTTCTTGAATTCTAACGCGTAGCACTGTTCTGTCTTCAGAGTCCTTACGTTGTTCCTGGATGTTTTTTGATCATACTTAACAGTTAATATTGGTCTATAGTTGGCCAAGTTGCTAGGATCTAAACTCGACTTTGTAAGAGGTTTAACAACTACATATTTAAAAGACTGGCACATAACCTGTTTCTGGAGAGGCATTTATTATGGATAATATGGATTCAAATTTGTCACGACAGACAAAATAAACATAGCAAACTTTAGCGCTGCATGGTTTACAGTGATGAGCTTTTGCTTTTTCCTCAACGTAGTCAAACGTGATTGTAGATGGATTATTTTGCTATCACAATTTTGTTTTTTACATGTCCCGTCCAGCAGCTGAACAAACAGATCTGGGCTGAAGGCCTCTTGTGTTGGGGAGATTTTACTGTCACAATGGGGTTTATGTATCTTGACACATGAGGTGTATATTTGTTTAAACCCCTTTTAAACTTTATACTGATTATGTTTGTTTTCCTATTTTGCTGGACTGGATGGAAGAGAAGAAGAAAGAAGAGGAAAGAGGGATGTTAGAGGAAAGGGGATAAAAGAAAAGGGAAAGGGGGGTTCAAATGTTACAAACATACCTGTTGTCTCTAAAAACCTTTACACACAAACATGTCAACACATACACAAAACACAACTGTTACTCACAGGTGCACACTTATGCACACAAACATGTAAAGCGTTTCATTCCGTCACATACTATTTGTGGAAAGGTGAACTGACACATGAGCTCAGGTGAGTGTTTCTGCTCTACGGTGGTGGATGATGGAATGTAAAAGGAGGGAGACTATGCGGTCACCCCCACACCGAGACCCCCACAGAGGCAGCAGCCAGGGCCCCCGACACCCAGGATAGCAGATAGAGGACACTGGGTGTGAAAAGGCAAAATAATTTTTGTCACTTCATTCACACAAGCAGTACCATTATTGTACTAAAACTCATTTACCATTGAATTATATTTTACGTAAGGTTTAATGGCCTTCGAAGTGTGCATTAACCATGGTCACTTACAAAAATTACATTTAGGTATACATATAAGTCTTGAGGCTTATTGCAATGCTGTTGGTATTCACTGTACTAAAAGGTAATCAGCTGTAATTTGTACTCTGGTACTTCACTTGTGCAGGTGCAGTCATGTGTCAGTGTTGGTCGCAGGACAGAGAACTCCAGGTTTCATGTCATCCGTCCAAATGTAAAGAAAGATCTAATCAACTGCAAGATTGTTCAATTCTGTTTCATCTCTCAAGTATTTTGTTTCATGGATGGTTAAGTAAATCAAATAAAATACACACAAATCTCTAATCTTGTTGCTCCTTCTTGAGTGAACCAGCATGTATTAATGCAAGCTGTAGACGGGTCCTTATCTCCTCGCTTTAGGACTACAACTGTTGTAGTCCAAAAAACTTAAAAAGGAAAAATTATTAAATTAGTAGTACAGTGAAAAACAAGAAAAAGATCTCAAAAAATAATGCTGAAAGTTAGAAAACATATTAAAAACAAACAAAATACTTGAAAAATCAATTTTCAAAAATCTTTCTTTTTTTAATTAATCAAATAACAGACTTCGTGCCACTTAGTTGACCTCAGCCACAACATGGTCGTCCACAGATTTCCTGATTTGTGCTCAACGTTGTCGTTGGGATTGACTCACAAACCAAATAAAGCCTTCATTCTGGACAATATTTATTTAACACCAGCGTGTTGCTGTCCTGAGTCTGTAGATGAAGACCAGGACAGCCGGCTGGAATGGTCACGAACACTTAAACCAGATGGATCCTGACGGTCATTCTATACTTTTCCTGTGCAGATGTCCAGCCTGTTTGGAGTTCTGTCTTTAAACATTTGCATGAAAGACACAAAAACCTGAACAAAGACCCCCCCCCGTGTGGTCTGATGGACCCATGTACTGACAGGTTTCGTTTTGCACCTGCGGGTGAGGGGGGGGATGCCCCCCCTCCCCACACACACACACCCGCGTGGGCGGATCCCTGTGAATCTTCTCCACGCCCCCGCGCTGCCCCCTCTCCAACATATTGGCGGAGGCGCACGTGGAGCGGTATTGTAGAGGAGCGCCCGCGCGCGCACTCAGCTCAGAGAACTTTTCAATGGTTCGGTCTCGTGCCCGATGCTGTCGCACGCGCCACAGAACTTTCAGTCTTCGCAGAGAAGAAGTTGATTGAACAGAAAGCGCGTCGCCGAGGATGACCGCCGCCTGACTGCGCCTCTGTTGTCTGCCCGCGCGCTCCCGGGGGCGTCCCTCACAGAAGGATGGTAGATAAAGGCCCGCTGCTGACCTCTGCCATCATCTTCTACCTCTCCATTGGGGCAGCAATCTTTCAGGTGCTGGAGGAGCCCAACTGGAAGCAGGCTGCAGCGCAGTACAGGGAGCGGAAGGAGAGGATCCTGGAGGAGTACCCCTGCCTGTCCAGAGAGGATCTGGACAGAATACTGGAGGTATGCTGCTGTGAATGGATGTGGTGTAGAAGAGCAGGACCGGACAGTGAATGTGGCTGCCCCGCCCCTGCAGAAGAAGGGTCAGCTGCCGCTCAGCATTCCCTGAAATGGAACTTTGTGGTCAGAAAGTGTCTGCACGTTCCTGCTGTTCCATCTGCAAGGCACTGTGGGTTTCCAGAGTACAAACACCACGGCCTGTGAGGCCTTTATCTGCTGGGACCAGCAGATAGCTTTTGGAGGACGTGGTACAGACTGGCTGTTTACTGTGGAGGCCAAGTTTGCAGCCTCAGCGTTAACAGGCTCCAGAATGTTTCCTTGCTAATTTCTTATCAGGACAGTCATTGTGACAGTAAAGCTGGTGTCATTGACCTGTGCGCTCTCATGGCATCACTGCATGAACGCCGTCCGCCAACAAGCTTTGGGACACATGGTCGATTGTTTTCATACACAAACACCATGAAATCCAGACTCTTTAAATGTTTTCAAAAACAGATTTTCTACAACTTGACTTAGAATTGTTCCCAATCTGAGCCGGTCATTCATCGTCACTTCTGGGTCTCTTCAGCACATATGACCAGAGCCAGAATCGGGTCTCGTATGTTGTCCCAGGTCTCCCATCCCCCTCCTGCACCCTTCTGTCTCCTCTTTGTGTGTGTGTGTGGGGGGGCTGAAAGGGATCTGCCTGAGCCTCCCCCCATTCACGGCCCTCCTCTGGAACAGCAGAATCTCTTCAGCTGCCAAATCCTCTGCTGAATGAAGCTGGAATGTTATCTGCTTTGCATGGTTTGGAAATTTCCTGTTGGCACTTTTATAATCAGCTGGAAAGGAAACCGAGTTCAGGCCGTGTCAAACACAAGGATTCTCCTTTCTGACTTATTTTACAAAGACAACAAAAAGCCACCTGTGCTGTTCCAAAGCCCCCACAAGACCCGATCAAGTTGCCTGTTGGTATCGGCTCACAGTTGGTTCAATTGTTCGGTCTGAAAGCAGCCGTCTTTTTTCTGAACTCTTTTTCAAGACACCTGCTTCAGGAGTTGGAACAGAAGAGAGCAGAGTCTTTATTTCCACATTTTCTACTGTGAAAACTTGGTTCTGGTCGTTGACCATTAAGAAGAGAAGACGACCCTCGGAAGAGTTAGTACTCTTTGTTTTACGAAGGAGAAGTTTACTATTAACTCCAGGATTGCCTAAGTGGTCACGGTGTAAAGATCGAGGTTTATGGCTCTGGGTGCTGCAGTTAAAGCTGTGGTAAAGTTCAGTTAGGGTGGTGCTGGGGTGCAGCGGTTATCACTCCTGGGAGTTCAACTCTTAACACTTTCATAGTGTTGTAGCATCAGTTTAGCTGTCTGAAGGAACCGTGGACTCAAATAGGTGACAGTATTAAATGAAGGTCCAGGCTGATGCATGGTGACCTGCACAAATGGAGGATTGGCTCAAATAAAACCGTTTTTCTCTGATCCTAAAAGGAACTGCAAACTTCTCTGGATTTCCTTATTTGTTACCTTCAGCCTCCAAACTAACCAGCACACAAACGCGTGTTTGTACAGTTCATGTATGTAAATGTACCAGTTAAAACCTTAAGTTTTTGGTGTCAAATTCGGCTGTGCAAAACGAGGCGGCCCTCTTACTGTGAAATAAGAACCAAAGGACTCAGAGGTTTAAAGCAGCGTTTTCATGCAGACTGTTAGGAAAACTTTATTGGATTATTGTCTCCTTTCTTAGCCTGACTTTTATTTTGCGAATGAGCATCAGTAGATGATTTGAACTGAACGCAGAGGTCAGTCCTGACATGTGACTGCAGCTCAACACAAGGCCATCACATGCTTGAAGGAAACACAGGCCTTGCTTGTGTTTGGAAACTCCGATAAAGAAGAACCTCACTTTCACATCTGCTTTTTTGTCCTGTGTGTTCCCTTTTTTAAAAAAAAAAAGTGAAATGAAAGAAAAAGAAAGCAGCTTCATGACAGAACTGACCAAACGTTTGCAGATGGACGATCCTGTGCCGGCTGTCGGTGTGATGGAAATTATACATTTATGTAAGAGACAGATCTTTTATTTAGTATTCATATTGACTGTATAGTTGGCACACCATCCATCCAAATGAAATCCTTTCGGTCGCCATTTTTCCACAACAAGTTGGAACCAGACATCCTCTTTTTTTCTATGATTTCTATGGCAACCACTCTCTCCAATCAGGAGTGAACACAGTGGAAGGCCACACCTAGTTAGGCCAGCACAATAAATCACAAATTTATCATTATCGCAATATCAAGCTGTGAAGCGCGCATATCGCAAAAGTTGTCGAAAATTGCTATAAATGTTTACCTTAAATGTGCCAAAAAAGTCTTATGGCAGCTTGAAGTGTTTAAATCAAATAAATCTGTTTATGCATTTGATCAGATGGAGCCTTTCGTCGATGTTGGCCTCCTATGTAGACGAGGCTCATTTGGAAAATAATTTAAGTAATTTTGAGTCTTATTTAAATTAAACTATTGCATTGAAATGGTAATAATGTTTTTGGTTGTTTTGCTATTTTGATTATTATTATTATCGCAAATCGCACGCTTTTTCTCATATCGATCAGCTCCACTGTCAATCAAATGCTTCAAACGTTTGACACGACGCCACCTGCTGTTATTGAGGCATCTGATTGGTCAGTTTATAACTTGAATACCTTGAGCTACAGCAGAAATATCATGAAATGAACGAGAAGATGGGATGAACAAGAAGATGCCAAAGGTCTCAGATCCAGAACGGTTCTTCTGACCAATAGAATGACAGAGTAACAGCTGTTTATTTCTCTTTAGAAGTCTACGGGATTTTGCGGGGACTTCCTGTTTGGAACACCAGGAGGGGAGAGGCCGCTCAGTCAGTCCAGTTGTCATTTACTATCAATGGTCGTCTGCCTGTTGCAGGGCTCCTAAACCCCAAATCAAATGAAATGCTAGGGAACCTTGTGACTGATGGTGTCTTTGTTTCTTTTGCTGCATGATCACAGCCTCTAAAGAGGTCACAATAAATCCTCCAGGTTTCCCGCCGTCAATAACCAATCTGTCTCCAGTTTTTTCTTTTCGTCTCCTTGACCGAAGTCTGCCTGCTCATTGCTGCCATGTTGGATCCAGAAGAATGCCAAAGGATGTGAGGCGTTCTGCTCAAACATGAGCATCATGATAGTTTTCATGTTATCTTAACACGTCTGCTAAGCCTGCAGTGTGCAGATATTCAAAATTTGTACTATTAGAGTAGCTGCACTTCTGGTTTTGGCAGTAGCTAAAAGGATTTGGAAAAAGGGAAGTATTTTTGCTGTAGTGGTACAGTTTTAATTTTCCTCGTCCAGTAGTCAGAAAGTGTTGAAACTGAACTCCTGAGCTGCATCAGACGCGTGTTTACATAAAATGCAATGATAGTCTGGTATTCTGTACCTCAGGCTGCTGTGGGTTGACCTGCGCTTGACCTTTTAACCTTTACTGGTGCTTTGTATTGCACAACCTGTTTAGTGAAACAGGAGAACTGCTCACTTGTTTCCACTTGACCAGCTTTTTGCTGATTTCAATAAAATGGCTCGCACTTTTTTGTGAGCTCAACACTTTTGCTTGTGTGAACAACAGACATTTGCTTCTTGCAGACAGTAAAGCAGTTTAGAACCCAGTTATTAGGCCACAGTAAGTTGTTGAGCTAAGCATGTGCTCAGACAGAGACGTGACACAGACTATAGTATGTTTTTCTTTTTCACCACATATGAGGACTCAAGCTCGTCCTGTAACGATTTTTACAGTAGGCCCATCAGAATAATTAATACGGTGTAAATATGTTATGTTTTGGTATTTTCCCAATTATTTTTACCTTGCACTAACTTATTTTTATTACTATATTCTATATTTCAGATGCATTTTTGGTCATTTGCCTCTGGGTGAAGTGGGGGGTGCCATCAATGCCCAATCAGAATTCATTCCCTGCCCCTCCGGCTTCTCCCTACCCCTTCATTTAACCCTCTAGGTGGGGAGGTATGGAAAAATGGTTTCTTCAAATCCGGACTTTACTACCGTTCGATGATGTCAGGAATAACCGCCGCTCATGTACGTTGGCGTGTAGCCGTCAGCGCTCAGGAAAAAACACGCCATCGGTTTGAAAACTTTAAAAAGTCCTGCTAACGCAAAAAGACATTACGTACATTTAAATGTAAACTTCTGTGCTTCAGATCACACCCATGTAAAGAAATGTTTCTCCTCCATGTTACAACGTTACAACATTACAACGTGACACGGGTCACCTCACCGGCGGAGGGATAGCCAGCTCTACATCGTTACGGCTCCGCCTTAAAAAATCATAGGAGTTCTAAGAAGCATGAAAATGTTATGAGACAGTTGGACCAAAGATTCCTCCTTTGATTTAGTAAATCGTTAACTACGGGAACATTCATAGTGGCAGATGAAGTTTTATTTTCACATTACCAGCTCACCTGACCTCAAATACAGGTGTAGATAACACAGACTGGGGACAACAGCTTGACTTGTTAACGGTATCTGGTGCAGATCACGTGGTTATGATTGTCAGACGAATTTTCTATGCTTCAAAATGCAGAGTACATGGAATAAATGGCATAAGCAGCATGAATCAATCGAAGCAATGAAAAAGAAACCAGCACACGGCACGATTAGAATCATAACAAAGTTGGAAAATGTCTGGGAGATAAACAGTAAAAGGAGGTGCAGGTCTTTATTAAGACATGATGGTTTGAAGACTAGGGAGACGAGCTGGTTTTTCTCCTCTTGCTTCATTTTACTTCTTGGGCAGAGTGTTTTTGACTGCCCCCCTGGGGTGGGGGACCTGCAGGTAAACATTCCCTCCCATAGTGCAGTGGAAGAGTCAAAGCTGAAGGTCCGTCTTCGCTCCATCTCAGGCCAGTCCTCTCTGGTCTGACCCCCCCAGGGTTGTAGAAGTTATTCCTTTGTGTGCCCAATTATTGTGTGCAATAATGAAAGCAAAGATTACATGAGCGACTCCTCAGGGTCACAATGTGTATGATATAAGACGTGGGGCTAATAGGTCCACAGAGCTGTCTATCTCATTATCACTACAGACACATCGTCTCCTTTATGATACGTCTCCAATAAAAATGAAGCTGAGCTAAACTGAACCCAGATTATAAACATCTGGATTGAATGTTTCTGTGTTTTTCTGTTTACTACACTCAAATGGATGTGAGTTTTCTTCTTTACCTTTTTTAACAATATTTATATCAAAGTCTTTATGGGGTGACTATTTGAATGAAGGCTGAGTAAAGGATATCATCTATCCAGTGTTTTTTTTTCTTTTTCCTGCAGTCTTTTTTGTTGTGTCACCATACAACATACAACCATACGTTGTGTCACCATACAACAGAAAAGAGTCAAAATAAAAAAAAAAGGTAGAAGAAGCATGACAAGGAGTACATGTTTCTAAAGATTTGCATGTAAACTTCAGTAAAGAGTGAGGCTCCTGCCTTCCTTCTCCATTCTTATGGAAATGAGTGGTGAGAACACTGAAGGCCTTTGGTAAAAAACTGCTCAAATGCTGCCACAGGGGGGTTGCAATCCAGTGCTTTCATGTGCTGGCCTGGGTAAATACAGGGTTTGTGTCAATAAGAGCGTCCTACGCACAACCACATCATTCATGTGAATCACGGGATGATTCGTCGAGGCAACCCCTGAAAGGAGCAACCAAAAGTCAAATGTGGCTCTCCTGGTTGCTGTTTCATTGTATCTGTACTGTTAGAGATGCCATCAGCTGTGCAGGGAAGGTTTGATGCTACAAGTCGTTCCTGCCTACTCTGTTCTAAACGTCTAATGTCTTGTTTTTCTTTATTCCAGAAGTATTTCAACTTTTTTCCTGTGTCTTGGTCTCAGGTGGTGTCAGATGCTGCAGGTCAAGGGGTCACAATAACGGGCAGCAAGACGTTCAACAATTGGAACTGGCCCAACGCTGTCATCTTTGCTGCCACCGTTATCACCACCATTGGTCAGATATTTCTTCAACATTAAGTTGTTCGTGGTTTGAACTACTCTTGAGTCTAGAGCTACATCTACGGCATACTTTAACTGTCTAAAACCTTTTAAAGGATATGGCAACATTGCTCCAAAGACGTCATCTGGCAGAGTATTTTGCATCTTCTACGGGCTGTTTGGAGTGCCGTTGTGTCTTACCTGGATCAGTGAGCTGGGGAAGTTTTTTGGTGGCAGAGCAAAGCACCTTGGCCAATATTTAACCAAAAGAGGGTTTTCATTGGTAAGTGATGTTTTGCACAATTTTGGTCAATGATTCTGAAAGGATTTTTTATGACTGCCTGTATGTTTTTTTTTAAATTGCAGAGAAAAGCTCAGTTTACCTGCACTGCTATCTTTCTCCTTTGGGGAGTCTTGGTCCATTTAGTCCTGCCACCTTTTGTTTTTATGTCCCAGGAGGGCTGGACTTACATAGAGGGCTTGTACTTCTCATTTGTCACTTTGACCACAATTGGCTTTGGAGACTTAGTAGCAGGTAGGCAAAAAATGAAACGACTTGCATCACACTAACCCATGTTAAACTGATAAATAAAAGGTACTATCACTATGCTTGAAGTATCTGCAAACTAACCCTAACCCCTCTGTTTCTGCAGGTGTGGAACCAAACAAAGAATACCCAACTCTGTATCGCTACTTTGTGGAGGTGTGGATTTATCTGGGCCTGGCCTGGCTTTCACTGTTTTTTAACTGGAAAGTGCGCATGGTCATTGAAGCCCACAAAGCTTTGAAGAAACGCCGTAAACTCCGAAAGCTTTCCCTGGAGGAGCTCCGCCAGTACAAGGAGGCTTATAAAGCTTCTCTTCACTTGCCACCCACTCCTAACGATGTGAACATTTTTGGATTTTTGTCTAAGAAAAAGGAGGGCTACAATGACCTTATAAAGCAGATTGGCAGCAAAAATGATGGCCGGACTAGACTTGCATCTGGTGACTCAAACACAAAGGCCAAAGAGATCAATAGGTCCAAGAGTTGCAATGATGCTCCTGTGTTTAACGGGCATACAATCCTGAGCCTTGACCGCTCGCCACGCCAGAAGAGACGCTACAGCTTTAGTGACCGGGTCACTGTTGCTTTTTCAAAGTCAAAGAATTACCTTCTGGGTTCAGACAGTGGGCTTCTTCTTTCAGAGGAACCTGCAGATCCAGACATGGACCAGAACCAACTGTATGAAAACCAACTTGACAAAGATGTTGACCTGGAGAATAGAGATTTGGGAAGTTGTGGAGCAGGTTGTCGAAAAATGTGGGAGTCCAAGGAATATCATCCCCTAACTTTCCAAAATGCAAACATTACTTTTATTGATGAGGAAAACTTTCTGAGCAATAATTTAGAAGAGCTGGAAGATGAGGACAATGACGACGACGATGACAACTCCAAAGTAAAACTCTCCATTACCACATGTGATGAAAACGCTGAAACCAACTACAAGGAGAATCACGGTTCTGAATCTGAAGGCTCTGTGTTTACCAGTGACGGTTCAGAGCACGGACGCTCCTATGAGAAGCTGGTGGAGGAATATGCTAAAGAAGACAACACGGATCCTTGATCAGTATGAAACATATCTGAATAGTCTGTATTGGCCGGCATCCACCTGAGTTCATTTTAAAGATCCCTAAATGTCCCGTCGTACCTAAAGGTAGACAAGATCAAACTTCCTGTAAAAAGTTCAGAAGAGGAGGATCCTTCGTTCAGACACTGTTATTGCACATGGGCTGGGGAGCGCATGTTGAACCCCAAAGGTTTCAACATCTAATCGTCTTCTTTAAATGGTTCTTGAAGAGTTTTTTTGTGATGTCCAACCATGTGTGTCCTGAAATTCGATCTTTGAGCTTCAATTATTTCTATTCACCATATTGGTGTTTTAATAGTATTTATTGAAATAAAGGAAGTGGTAGCTTTTTCTAAACAGCTGCAAGTTTGCTTTTTGAAATTGCGCAATTTAATCAACGAACAAACATAAGTCTAAATTAAGTATTTATAACTGCACTAAAGATTAGGCTTTAAAAAGGATTAAGGAGAGTCTTCATGTCGTCTTTCTTGTTTTATGAAGGGTTTGATATTTGATGTATTTGCTGTTTGAACTATAACAACTGAACTGTGACCATGAAGGAAGGGATGCTTCTGGTGAAGACGTCCACAAACTAGTGAGAAAGTTTAGATGAACAAACATTGCAAATAGAAGTAGGCTTTTAAAACACTGTATGTTGAGCTCAAGATAGTTTTGTCACTGTTCACTCATCAGTCAGGTTTATTGTGTTACTGCTGTGTGAAGACCACGTGACATCATCACTAATACCTGTGCTTACGTGGGACACAACACAACACTTTCTTTTTTTTGTCCTAGCGCTCTTCCACCTCATTGTTTTTACTTTGTAAATATCGGTCTGTTTTGAACCACAAGCACACAGGACTCAGCCTTACTACCTGTTTGGAGAGGCTGGCACCAGCACAACCGACTGAATTATCACTAAGCCAGACAATTGATCTGTGGCAGATCAATGCTAAGTTGAAGAACGGGCTAAAACATGAAGGTAGAGCTTGATTATTGCATAAAGTCCTAAAATTCTGATTACTCGTGCCCACACGTGTTTCAAATGTATTGCACAGGTTTAAAGTGTGGAGCTTTTCTTAAAGCCAATTGTAATTTGATGAATTTTCTCCCTTTATATTTGGTGTATCTACACAAAATACATTTTGTGATTTGGAATTTCGCCCTGTCAGAACAGCCTTCATTCAACTGTAAAGTGTTTACAGTGCAGCATAACAGCTGGTGAAAATGTTTTGTAGAAATGTAGCCGTTGCCACCGCTGATGATAGGTGCCTTTATTTTTGCACCTCTTCTGTGTTTCTTCACTCTTCAAATTTCATTAAAAATGCCTTTCTTTCCCACTGCTTCTTTTGCATTTCTGGCGGCATTGTTGTGCAGCAAAGGTACTTGTGGGGACCACATGTCGACTATGTGTCCAAACAATTAACAAAGAACACGCTAAACTGGTTGCTGCACTGTGTGTAAACTCCATGTTGACTGCCATTTTTTTTGTAATTAAGTTATTTGTAGTTTGTTTTTGAGTACTATGAAAGCTGTATATTTAAAGTAAAATAAACAATCAAATTGTGGATTTTCTTTTTCCATCCATCCATCTTCTCTTCCTTCTGTAATGAGCAAGTTCATTACAGACACTTGTATTCAGGACCACGTACTTTCGGTCATGACCCAGGTGAATATTGGAAGAGGATTGACCGCATAACCACAGATGCCGCACCGACCTGCCTGTCAATCTCACGCTCCAGTCTTCTGTCTGTCGTGAACAAGACCCCAAGAAATTGAGACTCCTCCACCTGTGGCAGGGACACTCCACCCACCCAGAGAGGGCAGAATTTCTCCGGTCAACAACCACGGCCTCAGAGTTAGTGGTGCTGACACTCATCGCAGTCGTTTCACACTCTGCCGCAAACCGCCCCAATGTACACTGGAGGTCCTGACTCGAAGCCAACGAACCCCATCTGCAAAGAGCAGAGAGGAAATCCTGAAAAAAAAATATTTTTACAAGGGATTGCATATTTGTAACAAAAATTCTTTTTACAAGGGATTGCATATTTGCAACTTCATTCTCTTTTATAGTCTGAAGTTTTAAGATGTAGCTTTTATTTTGTCTTACACTTCGTGCAATAGTTCAGGGATATTGTGAAAAAACTCATTAGATGACATAAACACAGTGTTTATTTAATTTAACGGATTGTTGGGATAGGGACTGTGACAATTTTATTGTGGTGATAAACATGCCTCATTTAGTGTTTTTCACATAATAGTCTCACTGTGCACAGTGTCAGACTTATTGGGGCCAAAACCCAAAAAATTCTAAAAGAAAAATATTTTCATTGTAGCATCAATTTCGACATTCTGTGTGTCTAAAAAGCTTCGGACAGTAAGTTGTTCCGGTTTCATCAGCCATGAACAAGACGTCACTGGACGGACAAGAAGCCCCACCACAGCACCTTCAGGTTGGTGGTAGACAGTCAGGTGTTGCAGATGAACTTGTCTCAAAGTGTCATCAGCAGACTTGCATCAAGACTCTGAACTACTGTCAGAGTTTGGGACAGACCCAGGAGTGGAGCCCCCCCAGTGACAGACCACAACCATGACCAGAACTTAAGGACCTCTGACCTCAGACACGGTTTAGCAAACGCCACACTGCAGGCCCATTTACCAGATGGGAGTGGTACTCGGGTTTCCTGACTAACCATCCACGACTGACTCCACCATTTTTACTGGAATGACAGACGACCGCTGCAGGTGACTTCACTGACACCAAGACACCGCCGTGAAAGTTTGTAGAGAAGACCATGTGACCTGGACGATGCAGCAACCGTCAACCGTCCTTGTTCACTGATGAGGGTCGGGTCACCTTCCACAGAAATGGTGGTCACCAGTGTTGGTGAGCGAAACGCAGAGGTCAACATGGTCATCAGGGTTTGCTTTGTTGGAAGAGGAGCAACAGTCTGGACGGGGATGACCAGTCAGAGCAAAACCTATTTGGTTCTTAAAGACGGTCCAGTCAGTGCAGGTTCTGACCTCAGAGACATCATAGAACCATCATCGTCACCCAATGCCACCAGAACACCCCAACTTTCTGTACAGGGATGATAATTCTCCACAACATGGAGCCAGAATTGTCAAATCTGGACTTCAGGATGTGGGCGTGGCCTCATATGGTTTAGCCAGCAATGTCCCCTGACCTGAACCCCATAGAGCAGAAATGTACTGAATCCAGTTTATACTGATCAATTTAAAAAGGTCAGATTGTCTTAATAGGTGAGATCACTTGAAGAGCACATAGGAGCCAGTTGGACAGTTGGTGAGATTGTTTTAATTTCATGTTTTCCTCCATTTTTATGTACCAGGCTAAGGCCACTCTGGAGTTCTGTTTAGAACGGTCCGATACATAGGTACCAGACCCGTTATGTCTGAGCAGAGCTGAGCTGGCCAACCCAGCTCTTCTTGGGATTTTAATTGTACGTGTTTGTCTCGTATGTTCCTCTCTAGGGCTGTCTCCTGTTGTGCTGAGTGGACTTATAAGCCAATACAATCAAATTACAATCAAATTACAACAAAGCCAATGCTTTTGTTGTCCAGATTGATCAGAAAGCTCATCCCAAACAACTATGTTGAGCTGACACAGCTGTCACATGACCAATGTGGTCATGAATGGACTGAAATCATCTGTTAAAGTTGGGACCAGAGGTGTGCTGCACCTAATTGTTTTCTTTCATGACATGTTTCAGACAGATGAAGCCAGCTCATCCTCAAACTGCTTGCCAACTTCGCCTGAAATGAAGCAACACAAACGAATTTCCTCCTCTGAGAAGAATCAATCCCATAGCAAACTTTCCTGGGGAGGGCTGAGATAACCCCTGTGAAGAAATCATCTTATCAAGTGCAGACATAGCTATTTTCTTTGCCTCATGGTCTGAAGGTTTGTTTTAAGCATTTTAAAAGGACGAAGCTGCCTAGCTCCCACTTCTTGCATGCTATCTGCAGAGGTTGTGACTGTAAAAGACATCAGACAAACTCCCTGAGACATCTGTAATTCACATGTTGGATAAACTCTTTAGTTTTCAGGATGCTAATAACATTTGTTAGCATAAGAGGAGTTCCACCGCCATTCCTGGACGTCAGTCTGTCTCTGAAGTGCACACCAAGCTCATCATCAGATGTTTGGTATGCACCTGATGATACATGTATGCCTCACCCAACAACTTCTTCTTCATTGCCCTTTTTGTGCACGTGGCTCTTCTATGATTTTTGCAGAATCTTCTGTCTTCTTTGTGTTCTTCTCAGCATCAACGTAATTCGTCAATCTGCAGGTGTCGCTGTGGTGCTACTAACACAGCATCAATGCAGTCTTTTGACCCATGGTGGCCGTGATCGCCAGATTGACGTCTGATGATCGCTGGGCCCCCGACCCATGTCAACAGTCCTCGTCGAGTACCCGCACTGCTACGACTTCTAACCATGGGACGGTGGCAGTGGGACGGCAGCACAGGGGCAGGAGGGTGGCAGTCTGACGTCGGCCAATCATCAGACCTTTTTGGGGACCTTGGACAATCTCAGTGAATTGTCACTCTGCTTCCTTCCTGCCACCCACCTGTCACTGGACAGGGGCGACCTCCAAATGTGCCCAGACAGCCACTCACTAATGTCAGAAAACTGTCTAATCAATATTTAATTTTGACTTTTTCGGCGTGTGAAAATGCGACTGGCGCCTCCTGACTATAGATGCTGCCACACGGCCAGCTGCTGAATTTGCTGAAAACGTGTTTTAGGTCGCCACGCGGTGGCATTTTGCGAAATGTGACGGCAGTCTTAGTGCCTCTGTTTGTCTAAGAGTGATCTGTGACTTAAAGTCAGTTTCTGTTTATAAACCGTACTCTGGTATTGGAGTAGTCGTCCTCTTTTGCTGGACACACAGCATGGATCTCCTTTTTCTGTCAGTCATTTAGGTGATAGTCAGGTGTTAGTGCGTATGCCTGTTTGTTATTTTGAACAATTAACAAAACCTTTCACAAAAACCTTTATAATTATGTTGGTGCTGACAGCACTGCTATTTTAGCTCAGGTGTTTGGTTGGTTCTGCTTGGGTTTGGGTCTGGGCAGCGTTTTTCTCCCTTGGCCCCCAGCAGTGGCGTGTCAGACCCCTGGCACTGGTGGAAGCTCGTTTATGGGTATTCCCAGTGTGGACCCCACCTGCTTCACCTGTGAAGTTAAGAAAGAATTTCTAATAAAAAACTAGAGAATGAAAATAAGGCTGCTTGTGCAACACAGTAATCACATATATTTACTGATTGATTCCAATTTAAATTCGTACGAAAAACAAGAAGGAGCTTGTTTGGTTGGTTGATTCTTGATCTTTAGATAAAACAGTTTTCCTCCTTGGCCATGTTCCCTTTTCTGGGTCACCAGGGCTGCTCCCCTTCAGGTGTTCTGTCCCTGGGGAGTCGTCGGGACCACTCCTCTTCATATCTGTTGAGGAGGGGTTTGCCAAGTCACCCCTCCCTTCTGCTAGGCTGCAGGAACCCAAACTGTGTTCTGGGCTTATTTTTCTTTTCTGTTCCCATAGGTCCCCTCCTCTAGGGGTATTTGGGCATCTGGGAACTGCCTTTTTGGGGAGGGGTACTGTGAGGATTCTGTGGTTTAGTTTGTTTTTTTTGTTCTTGCTCATGTTTTTGGGCCAAGTCTTGAACATGGAGATGGATGTCATAGGTCGTCTCGCACTCGGCCAAAGAAAATGGAGGACATGTTTTGTCTTTATGAGAGCAGTAACCTCAGATCAACAGACTGTTGTTGCTTCTTTATTTAGTATTGACGTTATTTTTAAATCTTCTCAAATGATTCATCTGGTTTATTTAACTGCTTTCAATAACAACTGTTTTCTTTCAAGGGACTTTATAAAGAAATGAAGGAGAAATGAAAATGAGAAATTTCCAGGACATTTTTGCCGGTTATTTTCTCCTAATTCAGAACTTGATTCTGGTGCAGACAAATTGAAGTAAGACTCAGAAGACAAATCACTGGCCACTGAAACTGAAGCCTTTTAGCTTTTGGAGCGGCCACTTACAGATCTGTGGGTTTAGAAGCCACCAGTCTGTGGATCTTTGCTCCTGTTCTGGACCCGACAGAAAATGAACAGCTGGTTAGCACATTTCCCCCCAGAAGCCAAAGGGTCAAGCCCTATTGATGACCCTGGATGGAAGAAGGCTGAAAAAGGGAAGACTCACCTACCAAATGTTCCCATGGAACCAAAAGGTTTATTGGGACCAGCGGTGGCCACAATGCAGAGCTAGTCAGAGGAGAAGAAAAGACCTGGAGCCTCATTTATAAACGTTGCGTACGCACAAAAGAAGTCGTACGCCACTCTCTACGCAATAGTTGAGATTTATAAAAAGCAAACTTGACGGGAAAATGTGCGGTCCTCCACGCAAGCTCTGACCCAGGCGTACGCACAAAAATGGGTGAAATGAGAAACGGCGACACCGTCGGCAGATGGAAGAAACACGTGAAAGTGACAGTGTGTGCCAAATCGTGCTGGCATGTGCTGTGCTACACAATGTGGCACAGCTTAAAAACGTGCCTCTACCCCCTGGCGCTGATTGCTGTGTTGGCCCCGACCCTGAACCCCATCCCCACGCATTTGTGCCAAATGCTGCTGCTGTGCGCCAGCGTTTGGAAGTGATGCGTCGCTTATAAAGAAAAAGAGGTGTGGAAAATATTATTTATTTAAGAATTCCCTCATCGTGCAGTTTATTTCAGTCAGTCTTGATATCGCCCAACTCCTTGGCCATCTCTCTGATTGAACTACTGACTTCCCTCTGCATTTCAAGGACTGCATCGGTGAGGACACGTCCACTGCTGGAGGGTTGAGAGCCGCGTGCCGTGGAGACGCTGGGTCCAGACGGCTGCTCAGCTGCAGCATCGTAACCACTGGCCCCGCTGGAACACCCAGCAACTAAAATAAAATTGTTCTATATTAATAATCTGTAATTGTGTAGCCTGCATACATGTGACTTGACTGCATTCATTTTAATTATTTCTCTTACCTGTGTCACCCTGACCCTGGCGCGTCGGCGTCCCCTCCGCCTCAGTCACCGAGGTGACTGAGGCGGAGGAGGACGCCGATAAGGGGGACTTAATAGGGATTCCCCAATAATAGCGGCCAGTTTCTCATCAAGAGGGGTCAGCTCCGGTCCCCCCACGTGGCGGACACACTCTGCCGATACAGCGCTAGACTTTTTTTTGCCTCGACTTTGATGTCCGATCATTTCTTTCATTTCTTTTTTATCTCGGCCACGGTCCGAGGTTGTGAGGCTACAGCATTTACGGCGTCTGCCACCGTTTGCCGCTCACGTGCCTTTTTGGCATTAGTAAGGCCACACTGGGCCCTCCAGACAACACTTTTCTCCTCTTTTCCACCTCGCCAACGATAACTTCTACTTCACATTGAGTGAAGTTACGTTTTTTTGATTTCCTCTCTGTGTTTGCCATGATTTAGAAAGCCATGAATATTAATTTGTGGGCGTTTCACGGACTATTTATGGGCAACTATGGGCGTGTCATGTAGCCGCAAAAGCTGCGCTGCATTTAGAATCGGTTGTGATTTATAAAAGGAAAGATGCGTAGGATGTGCGTGCGCACGGTTTAATAAATCCGAATATTTCTGTGCGTACGCACGTCCTATGTTTCATCCGTACGCCACTTCTGACGCAAATCCTACGCAAAGTTTTATAAATGAGGCCCCTGGTTTGGTACTTGAACTCTGCTGTTGGTCAGCCTTAACCACAATCACACGACTAGAGTCATGGGAAACCCACAGAGCTAAAAGGCACGTCGGCCAAGAAGCTGTTTGCCCTGAAACTGGGGAGGCAGCCAGTCTGTAGAAGAAGAGACGTGTGCTCTGAGGAACGCCCACCCCTCCAAGAACTGTTCTCCTCAGTTTGGAGGGGTGGACATGGTCCTTCCAAAGGATGTGCAGAAAATTTTAAATGGATAAATAATAATCAAAGCAGGAAACTTTATTTGTGTTTAAATCATCTGCAGTTTCAGGGATTTTTGTAAAACAGACGGGCGTGTCATGATCCCGCCAGACTTAATAGACCCAAATGCTGGAACCTGGAAGGAGACTCAGCAGACAATAAGGTAAGTGAAAAGCTTTTAATTCACGGTCTCAAAGTTGGGTTACGGAAGAAGGTGAATTTCAGGGTTCTTGCAACGGCCAGAAGATGAGGCTGGAGGGTCTTGACGGCAGCAACCGTGAGACGGAGAATGAGCAGGAAGCACAGCGTGGGTGAGGAGCACGGATGATGGACAGCAACCAGATGAGCTCTCATGGGGTGAGTTCCTAAAGTCGAGCAAACAGACAAGGCGTTAGCGAGAGGCAAAACAGGCATGAGCAAAGACATGACGAGGCCAGACTAAGCACCGTAGGAGTACAACAAACTGGCGTTGAATACTGGTCCTGGATCTCCTTAAGAGGCTGCAGGCTGATGAGGTGAGAGGAAACAGCTGGTTGCGTCAGGTGTGGAAAACAGGAGGTGGCGGGAGTCTGACAGAGGCACCATGACAGGGCGCTGAGTATGAAGGAGTCCAATACCCCACAGAGGTGAGGTCGCAGTCTCTAACAATTCTTTGAGCTCAGAGAGCAAGGTGTACTTTTCATGTGAAGCTAAGGCACTGTTTTGCTTGACCTTTCAGATCCAAAGTGGTTGTGCGACCTAGCAGAGCTTGTTGCCCAACTGAATAAGAGACTGCAGAGACGCAATCTCAGCATTCCAGCATAAACTTCACCTCTGGAACAGGACAATCTCCCCTGCATTCCAGAGCGTTTCAGCCTCATTTTCAGTTTTGTCGTGCGCTCGGTTGGCCATAGTAACTCGGTGAACTTCATGAACTTGACATCGGTCAAATTCATGAATGAACCAGCAGGCAGGTTTTGCCATGTTCGCCCATCCCTTAACCGCTGCTGTTGACGGTGCACCTCTTCATCTTCAGATGGACTTAATCGAGCTTCAGAGCAGCATGGGCCTCAGGTAGGAGTGCCAGGACTTTTAGCGACTGCTTCCCCGACGTGATTCCACAGCTTCGACTTTGTTGCTGCCAGTATTATGTTGGTTTGGGACCAACTATCTGTGGGAACAGATGTCTTCTATCATGAAACAAGTCTGAGCTTAGATCATGAATGACTGATGACAACCTGGTTTTAGGCACAGGACCTAAAGCAGGTGTAGACCTGCTGACAGGGAAAACGATGTGAAACTCCAACATCAGGTAAACAGGTGAGCATTTGTGGTGACATGTTTTATTATCTTCAGTTTTTTTGTTTGTGTTGTTTTCTATTTTTAATTTTTGAATTACTGGACTGTTCTTGTGTTCAGAGAAGTGAGGCAACGATAAAAGACTGATGACTTATTTTATTACAGGTTTTGAAGGACATTCATCTTTCCTATGAGGTCCAAGGAGATCCCCCTGAATGAGAACGATGAGAACAGTTCTCCAGGACGTGAATGAATGGAAGGGCCACATCATCTAAATGTTGCCCTTGGAGAAAATGAGTTTGACCCCCTGGTAGATCTGTATATCTCAAATACAGTCAATGCAAGGTGACGTATGTTGAAGGACCGGGTTTATCTATTCTGAAGAGTTCCACAAAGCATCAGTAATCCCGTCTCCATGTCTGGATTCATGACATCATTCACAGACTCCCCCGGTGCGGTGGGCTTCACCGTCTGCTGCAGGAGCTGCATCTGAATGATGGCGCTTTCAGCACTACTTCCTCCTGTGACCCAGTCTTGCTGTGTAACACGGTGAACAGTTTTTGTTGTTGTTTTTTGCTTGTGTTTGTGGAATCCCTTGAAGGGGCCATCTCATTGCTGCTGGATTGGACACAGTTGTGCACTGGGGGGCGTGCCAATGAGAGACTTGTTTTAATGACCAGTGGGACATGACAGAAGATGGTTCTGAAGCGAGGACATGACGGGGTGCTTCCTCCCAACTTATGGTTGTGCGAATGGCTGCCCAAAAACAGACAGACAGACAGCGCAGCGGATGGAGCGCAGTTGGAGGAGAAGCCACCAGATGACCAAGTGCCGGGACCGACAGCGGAGGAGTCCCTTCAGAGGAACGCTCACGGAGTGAAGCAGCTCCGGGTGAAGTGGCACTGGGATGGATCCCAGAGGGGCGCCCTCTGAGTCAAGACAAACGAGTACTGGCCTGAACCGGAGCAGGAGCTGAACCAGGAGCCAGACAGCTGTTAGAGGGGAAGGTGACGTTGGAACGCAGAGGGGTGTGGTTGTGACCCGCCCCTCTTGGAGCTCTGTTGTTTTCTTTGGATAACCCTGGGAAGATTTTGTGCAGTCGCCAGAGCTGTTTTTTTTTTCAAAATTGCATGTTATTTGTGTTTGCATTGGTTTTACTATTTTAGTTTTATGTACTCATTGGGTTTTTTCTGTTTTTTTTAGGCAGAGGCTCCTGGCTCCAATGAACAGACATAGCAAAGACTCTACTAACTTTGTCCCATTCAATAAACTCTTGTGCTCCCTTTTGAACTGTGGTCCCGGGTGTCCTTTCTCCACACACATCCAAATCCAAGAATTCTGCGTGGCTACAGCTGTCCCGCATCAGTCAGAGGAGGAAAAAGTAGAAAATAAGAGTAAAATGACAGGAATTGCTGATTCCTGTTTGGTTGAATTCTTCACCAAAATTCAGATATGTGGGTTAGGGTCACCATGCTGCCAGACTTGAGTTGTTTCTCTGAATCAGCTGACAGAAGACCAACCTCTTTGCCACATCATTTTTGAAGACGTCCCAGACTTCTAAAAACACTGCTGAGTTCTGGCTTACATTTACTCCAACATTAGGAGAGGCTGCACATGCCAGATGTTCTTCTCCTTTTTGGTGTTTTTCTGTACAGTTACCAGTATGAAGTCCATTGATATGGCTACTGTTGTAATATTGGGCTATAGAAATAAAACTGAATTGAAATGTATTCCAAATATGCAAAAATGTCGTGTCAGGGCAATCTATTAAAAGCAAACTCGTCATAAAATATTTGCAGTTTGGAAGATACACTTATGTCATTTTTTTCTTTATGCTGTATAGCTTTAACTTTTCTATAGCTATATCTACAAGCTGGAGCTGTTGTAGAGATACGGACAAATAAAGGTAGATCCTTACACACTTCTGCAGAAACAGTAAAGGGTTACTTGTTACACGCGTTTGTCCAGGGATTTCCAATCATGAGTTCAGAGCACAGTCGTTCTGTCATTAAAACATTTGGATCTAATAATTCTCTTTTTCACTGCATAACTTTTCTTCAGATGTACTTTGATAACAAGATTTAAAAAAATGCTTTTGAAATTATGATTAACAGAAAGCTATCCACACAATATTCAGATGTAGGAGAGTTAAAGGACTGAAAAATTAATGATTAGTGTCACAAGCAAGAGAAATTTCACACAACCCCGAAGAAGGTTACACAACAAGCTGGCAGGCATGAGGCAAAACTAACACATTATTGTGCATCTGGTGTGTCAATTTTCAAAAAGCTTTGAAGACCCACCCCAATCAAAATGGAGTTTTTAGTGTTTTTAATGTGTTCTTCTAGCATTTCTCTCAAGATGGAGGACATATATATAAAAAAATTTAGATTTAAACTATTTCTGGGTGTTTTTTTACTCTGTGAATCAGGACCAGAAGAAAAAATGGCATTTGAAAAAGCATGTAGGTGTGACATAGGTGCTACAGTGGGCGGACCACAGTCTCCCAGCTCCGCCACTTTCTGATCATCCACCTGCAGACAACCAAATTACCACCCTCACCCACCTCCCACCTCTGACTTCTGTGACACCTTGGCTTCCTTCTTCAGCTCAAAAATAGAGAACATCCATCAGGAACTATTAGGAAATCCTGGCTCCGATCCAACTCCCTCATTCCTGTTGGACCCACATCACTTTCATCACAATCATTTTCATCATTTTCTCTACCATCAGTCATGAAATTGCTAATTAAACATTCTAAATCCTCTATCAGTCAACTTGATCCACTTCCTACAGTTCTGGTCAAAGCTACTCTTCCCTCCCTGTCCCCTCTCATCACCAACGTTATTCAGTCCTCGCTCACCACTGGAATTGTTCCCTCTCCTCTCAAAAAGGCTGCTGTCACTCCTATACTAAAAAAAACAGGATTAGACCCCTCCAACCTGAACAATTTCCGCCCCATTTCTAATCTTCCATTCTTTTAAAAAATCCTTGAAAAAACTGTTGCAGAACAACTTCGAATGCATCTCTCTCAGAATAACCTTTATGAACAATTCCAGTCTGGCTTCCGTCCGCTTCACAGCACAGAAACAGCTCTCTTCAAAATCTCCAATGACCTCCTCCTTGCTGCTGACTCCAGCCAACTCTCCATCCTCCTACTTGATTTGAGCCAGCCTTCGACACCGTCTCTCACACCATCCTCCTAGACAGACTGTCCGCCATAGGTGTCACAAACGCACCTCTCAACTGGTTCCACTCTAACTTCTCTGGTCGCACCGAATGTATTCAATTAAAAACATTCACTTCCCACACAGCTTCTGTCAATACAGGTGTGCCCCAGGGCTCTGTCCTGGGACCCCTGTTTAACATTTACCTTCTCCCTCTTGGTCAAATCCTCCGTAAAGACAAGATTCACTTCCATTGTTATGAAGACGATACTCAGCTCTGCATCTCCACCAAACCAAATTCCACTCTTCCTCCCACTTCCCTCACAGACTGCCTTCTTGCAATAAAATCCTGGTTTACTGCTAATTTCCTAAAACTAAACAATGATAAAACCGAACTTCTCCTGATCTGCACTAAATCCATTATAAACAGCATCCAGAACTTCTCCATTCCCTTTGAAAACTCCTCCATTGCCCCCTCCCCTCAGGTTAAGAGTCTGGGTGTCACCTCTCCTTCACTTCACACATCGACAGCATCACCCTCCACCTTCGCAGCATCTGTCGTCTTCGCCCCTCCCTCAGTCCTTATTCCACTGCCGTCCTAGTGCACAGTCTTTTCACTTCCCGCCTGGATTACAGCAACTCCCTTCTATTTGGTTTCCACAAAAAACTCTGAAAACTACACTTTGTTCAGAACTCAGCTGCCAGAATTGTCTGTCAAACACCTTCCATCCAGCACATCACACCTGTTCTCCATTAGCGACCAATCACACACCGGATTACATACAAAATACTTCTGCTGACTTATAAATCCATCTACAACCTTACTCCCTCGTATTTATCAGATCTTGTTCATGTCGCCACACCCACCCGTACCCTCAGATCTTCCTCCTCCCTTCATCTGAATGTCCCCACTTTTAATTTTATTTTCACTCTTATGTACGGCGACCTTGGGTTCCTTCATAGGTGCCTAACAAATAAAATGCATTATTATTATTGTTATAAACAGATCCGTGTACGTCTTTGTTTTCCTGGTCTGAGCTGGAATCTGGATCAGAACTGGACGGATGGATAGATCTGATGTTGCTGCTGTTTTTGTTACACCGCTAATGTTAGGATGGGGGTGTGAGGGGCTGTAAGCTAGAGGGAGAGAGTGTAAAGAGATGGATGCCGCAAAATCAAAACACACCACCAAACTCAGAGGTGAATTTCTAATAAACTCCTGCTGCTCTGCAGACACTATGTCCTAATAAATAAGTTTTTAATCTAAATCTGAAAAATTGTTTTAAATTTAACACCAAGTTTTTAGATCTTGGCTAAAATCAGCATCATCATAACGAAAAGACCACTAGGAACAAAATAAACAATGTTTGGACAGAACTTACAGAACTTGGTTTGAATTTTACATCCAACTGCTTCTTGTTCCAACGTTTATGTTCATATTTATAGAGAGGATACGATTTTCTTGTTCTGATAAGTAACTAAATAAGATATAGACCTAAATGGTTCTCGTCATCACAGAACCTGTGTTGAATAACACATTTCTAATCTTTATGTATCATGTCACATCTTTTTTTTTGCATAACCAGTTCATTGTTTCTGTGTCTGAAGACATCGGTGGCGTCTCTTTTTGTGTGTCAACAGTTCGTCCATCCTGAGGAAGAGTGGGAACCAGATGGGGAGTTGTTTCTGTACGCCATAAAACTGCAGACGCAACAACAATTCAACCATCTGCAGCCTGGGACACGGAAATCAACGAGCCCAAGGACCTCCCTGACACCCAATTGTTTCCTGACTTTTTGTGTCCAGGTTTCCGTTCAGGAAACTGTTGGGCACCCCCAAGAGCTGAGTTTGTGTTTGTGAGGTCATGTGTGCTTGCACTGTACCACTGATATGCGTGGATGTGGGAGGTGAGGTAGTGAAAAATACACGGCCTACTCATTTTTAAGAGCCTGAAAAAGATAAAAGCACAAAAATGCACGTTTTCCAATAAAACCTGTATTTCTTTTCTGTTGACCAGAAGCAGAATGGTTTTGGAACCGACATTTTCAAAGAAATGTCAGTTTTTAAAGTCCAAAACTTTTATAATATAATTAAGGACAAATGCAAGTATTTGCTAAATTGCTGAATAATTATTCTGATGAATTGAGAATGACTAGCTTGGAGAATCTATCCACCATCTGAGCCTGGGGGTGTCCGTGTCCCTGTGGAGCGGGTTCTGGTTCTTGCCCTCGAGCGCTCCCCCTCTCCAAAATTCCATCAGTTTGGGAGCCTGGTTGGCCCATGTTCCCTTCACTTGTGGGGGACCCCCACTTCTCTCGTGGGTGGGGAGAGCGGCCCCTGTCTTGCTCTCTCCTGGACTTTCCCAAGGTCGGACAAGTGGTTGCCTGGAGCGTGGGGCAGGTCTCTCTTGGGGGGCCTTGGTTCGTCCCTGGGGTTGGAGTGGGGGGATGCTCAGAACTTCCAGGTGGTGGTGGGGTGCTTGTCTGGGGCTGGGGGGAGGGGGCTCTCCAGTGTGTGGAGTCCAATGCTGGGTCCACTGATGTGCAGAGAGGGCTATTCTTCTGGCTGGGCTGGAGCTTGCATTCTCCGTGCCCCCCTGCTCTTTGGCGTTGGGGACCCCTGTGGCGGTCCTGTGGCCCCTGTGGGGACCCCCCTGGTCGAGGGTGGTTTACTGGATCTGGATCTGCTATGTGTCTGGTGAGCCCTGGCTGCCACTGTTTCTGCAGTAGGGGTCTTGGTGTGGGGGTAGCCGGGTGCTCCACTCTTTTAGCATTCCATCATCCACCACCGTAGAACAAAAACACTCACCTGAGCACAGGTGTCAGCTCACGTTTGCACCTTTGTAAATGTGTTTTTTTATACTATGATGGGTTCCAGTAGTACAAACTACATCTAGTTTTTAAATATATGCAGAAATGTTGCTAAAAACGCGAGGACTTCTGTGAATAATGTTTCTATGTAGGGTAGTGGAAGGACTTCTGCTTGAACAATCGAGACCCAGAAGAGGAAAAAAAAAAGGCTCAAAGCCATTAAATGATCAGGAGGAGATTGTCTATGTAAGTGTACTACAGAGTAAACTTAGTCTGTACTTAAAGTTAGGCAGTATTCTTGAAGTTTACTTTTTAAATTATGGAAAATAAAAATGTTCCAATTTAGAAATATTTCGTTAGTATACTTCCTACATACCAGATGCAAGTACTGTAGTCTACTTACTATATTCAATCACTGTGTACTTAGTCAAATAAACTTCAGGTGTACGACTTTTGGTAAAGTGTATATCTGCAAACATTTTACAATCTCTGATGATTTTTTTCTTTTTTGATTTTATTGCATAGTAATGTATTTGCGTCCTTCATTTAAACTTGTCCTGTCCGACAGCTGAGCAAGCAGATCAGAGCTGAAGGCTCTGCATTAATTATTTATCATGGATCTGGATCCTTCTGTGAAGAATTGAAGGGAAATAAAACATTTGAACGCATTTTAATGTCAAAAAGCTTTGCATGCAGCAAACTCCAAAGTGTTGATGGAGCGACCTCAGCTGAGAGAAAAACACCACTGGAACATATTAAGTGTAGAAGAATTACGATCACATCTGATTTCAAATGAAAAAAGTTTAACTCAGCTTTTTTTGCTGATAAAAACAAGAGGCTCCTGCGATGCTTTTATTTTGAAATTCCAAATGGATCCCTGACCCGGAAACACAACAGCAGCAGTGTTCCGATGCTAACGATGTGTCATCAACACAACAGGCGAGAGTAAACCCCTGTCCTGGTCGCTGAAGGAGCTGCTCGACGGGACTTGGACGTTTGTCGTCGGGAATCACAAAGTTCACGCGCCGCCGGACGTGACCGGAAGTCTTCTGCCGCGCCTTTAGCAGGAACTAAGGCTAACTGTCCGACCCCTCGTCTGCTGGATTCCCGACGGGATCGGCCGGGCGGCAGGGATGTCTTGCAGCTTGCTGGAGTTTGGTCGGCTCCAAGAGCTCAGAACCGTTCGGGACTTTTTGTTCCAGGGTCAGAAACCCGATGCGGCGGAGGAGCGGAACCAAGCAGGTGAAGTGTTTGCCTCCCGCCGCACATTTCTAGCCGGCAGGTTACATATAATGTGGCCATGATGATGACGGGCATTTTTTTGTGAAACAGACTCCTCACATTCATGTTTCCGGTTTCCCAGTAAAGTTATTGTGAGAGATGCAGCTTGGATGTCATATCTGGACCATGAACGATCATAACTAGTAGTTTTTCATTACATTGTGTTTATGTATTTAGTTAGCTGAAGTCACTGACTCAGTGGCAAGGCTCTGAGAGTGGACGAAGTCCTCCCTGAGTACCTCAAGTGTCTGGATGCTGGGAGTGTCTTGGCTGACACGTCTCTCTGCAGCATCGCGTGGCATTTGGGAACTGTACCACTGGACTGGTTTTCCTCTCGGACATTCATTCATACTGTGTGATGGTAACTACTGATGTAGCCACAGCTGCCCTGGGGCAGACTGACGGGGGTGTGGCTGCCAGTTTGCGCTTACGGCCCCTCTGACCATCACCTGGACATTCATGCATGCACATTCACACACCAGGGAGGGTGAAGGGTCTTGCCCAAGGACACAGTGGCAGTTAACTGAGGGGGACGGGGTTTAAACCACTGACCCTTCCATCTCCGTCTGACCTCCTCAACCACCTAAGCCACTGCCGCCCCAGAACACTCAACACTAAGGTTGTGTCTGAATGCCTTCACTATATAGTGCGTTCGCTGTTTTGTAGTGCTGTCCGAATCTACAATTCCAAAATTCAGTGCCCTAGAAATTTCCCAGAAGTCTCTGCGGAAAACCAGTGTGCATTGATGCTCACTAGATTGGCGAATATAGACCACAATGCGTTGTGTCTGAACTATTTTTGCTTTCAAAAATTGTATTTTTCAAATAAACCATCAACGTTTTTATCTCCAGAACTCAGTGGATTCATAAATAATCGTCACAAAACGTTCAAATAAATTAGACTTTCACTTCACTAAAATTCAGAGCATTAGATAGTCCCACACTAAATAGTTTTTAGTAGTTAGGGGTTAGGATGGGAATTCGGACACAGCTTAAGTCACTTCCTTTCTGTTTATGTCAGTAGTATCTTTCCCTTCTGTTTATGACAGAGAAATAAACAGACAAAACCTCTAAGCTCTATGTAGACATCCTCTTCCTGACGTTTGTTGGAATCTTCTCCAGATAATGAACTTTCCTGGGACACCTCAGATTGGGAATCAGCATGGGACACTGAGAATAATAAAGTGCAGGAAGGTGCTTCTTCCACACAGGTCTGGCCTTTTGCTTTATTCTATTATTAATGTTTTAGGATTTGCTATGGTGACGCACAGAGGTGAAGCTTGTCTCTGCTCTGCAGGACTGTGCAGCACCAAGTGGACCCTGGCTCCATGACTGCATCGTTTCCCTCTCTCCCTGCTCTGACCTGCTGGTGGTGGCCCGGGAACAGAAGGCGGTTTTCCTCTCGGGTCAGACCTTACACACAGTCTGCCTGACTCTTAGCAGTAGTTTTTATTTGAAAGGTGTCTCTGTGTTTGTCTTTGCAGCCAAGTGGCGTACAGATGAGAGTGGCAGAGAGGAGATGACCCTGGGGCTTTCTTGGAGTGGAACGCTCAGCACTGAGGAGGGGTCCGATTGTTTATGTTCTTAGTAGTTTAGCTTCTCCATCATGTCAAAGACCAACCCAAGCTTTAGTTTGGCTCTCAGTTGAAGCGGCTCTTTGACTGATGGACTCTGTTATGTACTGTAGTCCTGTTCTAATCTCACTGTATTTACAAAATAAGCAAAGCTACGATTAAGGAGGTAAAGAGATTTTTACATTATTTTAACTTAAAAAGAGATTAAACTTATGCCTGTTGTCCTCTTGTTCTACAGAGTTGATATCTTTAAAAGGCATTAAGGGTTTTCTAAATTATTATTTGTCATTACTTAATCTCCCTCCTTAACCACATTCTCTAATTATTATTCACTTTGTGTTCCTACCTGCAGCAGAAATTTATTGGATATGAAATGAAAAACAGAAATATTGGGCGTGCAAAATGATGCAGTCCCAGTTATTTTACATCTCAAGTTTTCTTTTATCTTTATGTTTGTATTCATTAGTTTATTAAACTAGTTTTTAACAATTTTATCGTGTTTATCTTTTATTGTACAGTGGCATTTGTGTTAAAGTGCTTTATAAATAAAGATGCTGATGAAGTTAAAACGGGTTTTTCTCTCCAGAGAGTGTGTGAGCAGTGCAATAGCAATTCCGCTGGCAAGCCAGAAGAGGTCAGAGCAAATATGTCGACTGTTGACATAAAAAGTGTGTATTTGTGTGTACTTACCTTGTTGTTGTTGTGTGTAGAAGCTCCACTGGGCGGCCGGACTGGACCTGTGTTGTAGTCGGCTTCACTTCTGGTTATGTTCGCTTTTACACAGAGGTACCTGTTGGACTTAGGCTGGTTTTCTGGCTGCATTACTGCTAATGTCAGTCTGTTTTGTAATTATAAAAATAATTGTGTCTTCAGGGTGGGGTCCTGCTTCTGGCTCAGTTACTGCATGAGGACCCTGTTCTCAGACTCAAATGTCGCACCTATGAGATCCCTCGCCATCCTGGAGTAGCTGAACAGGTGAGAGCGGTGTTCAGGTTCTGTTTTGTCTAATTCTGGGTCTATCAGTTGATGGATTAGAAGTATTAGTGATTTAAAACCATATTTATTGTAGGGCTGTCAAATATCGCATTAATTACAATTAACTGATTACAGACAAATTAGCATGTTATTTTTTAAAATTTTCTTAATCCAATTTTTAATCTACAGGATTATTGTCGTGTTCTCAGATTGAAGACGAAGGTTCAGCTGTTTACTTGCAGGAACGTTTTATTTCAGCTCAGCTGAAAACACGACTTGGATCGCTCTTACTGTCCCTGTACGCAGCAGGCGCCTGCCGCTGCTGTGACATCATTAATGTGCGACTTTGTAGTTCTTTCCAGAACTAATGCAAAACACCGGCACAGCTATTATCTGTCATGTAAAGGATAAAGGCCGACCAGGTGTTCCTTATCATACATTAATGGGGTACATGGAGGGCTGATCACAACAAACGGTAAACCTTGGAATAAGGAATGACGACTTATTATTAGTATTATGGTATTGATGAAAAGGTTATGGTCAATATTTTTGGATTGCTCAGAAGTGTTCCTGCTGTTTTTATGTGTTAAATCCAAGACTCTCGACCCGATGATTTTTATTTTTTTTATTTGTACTTAATAAACTTAATCAATCCACTTTTTAAGATAGTTATTTTGATCTTTTGCTGCACCACAATGTCACAAATATAAACGGTCTATATTCTGCTTTTCCAAATTCTTTCAGAGGAAAGTAAATCCATAGATATGATCATAAATGACCTTTGACACACTAAAGAACCATTAATCTATGAAATATGAGTTATTTTTGCAACTCATTTTCCTACCTGAAGAAAGACAACTCAATCTCTGAGGCTCCGCCTTTCTCTCTCCTCCATTTCATGACATCATCCTAGAATCGGCCTCAGCATCATGTCTGAGTTTCTCAGATGAAAACAAAACATCTGAACCTTTACAAAGATGGACGTTCATATTGTTCATATAAATAAAAGAGTTTAGCCGGTCACAGTTGGTTCCACTGAGAAAGTGGGCGTGTCAGTTAGCCTGGGGGCGGAGCTGGCAGCACAGACTCTTCCTGGAAGGGGCGGTTCCTCACTTTGTGATGTCACAATGTGAGGTACTTCTCGTTTTCATGAATTGGGAGGGGCTGGTGCTCAGAGAGCAGGTTTTTAGAGGAATACTCAGAAATGTGTGAATGGATCAAAATACCACTTTGGGGATGTTTATAGTGAGAAATGAAGATTATAAAACACTTAAAGCTCAGAAAAGTTGGTTTTGCTTAAAATAGACCCTTTATGAAAATAGCTTAAAATCAGGCTTCTCACAGCATTTATTAGGTTAGATTAAAAGATCAATTAATTAAATTAATTACAGGTCTTGGATAGTTAATCACACAAAAGAGTAATTGCATGACAGCACTAATTTCTTGTTTTTTTTTTTACCTTTTTAAAGGTCTATAAAGAACTGAGTTCTGGGATTTATAGAGTGAAGCAGCTTCTCTGCCTTTGAATAGTAAAAATGCTGCCATGCTTTGCTCCGACTCTCCATTCTGTCTGTCTCAGAGCATTTATGTGAATCAGGTTCCTCGTCTAATACTTTTTTTTTTTTTTTTTTTTTGTGAAGCACGAAGAACTGAGCATCCTCTACCCCGCTGCCATGGTTACCATCGATGGTTTCAGTCTCTTCCAGTCTTTGCGAGCTTGCAGGAACCAGGTGGCCAGAGGTGAGCCGCCTTGTCCTCGTGTGTGTCAGACTGCTGTCATGTTGTGTTACTGAATGTTGTGTTTTCCCTGCTGGCCGTGGGGGCGGGGGCAGTTTTAGCTGCTCAGCATTCAGGTACCAGTGAGATGAACAGTAGCTACGCTGCAGCTTTAGCTCTTGTTTAGCTGCTTTTAACTGTGTGTTTTATAGAATTATCCATCATATTTCTGCCCAAATCTTTTTGTCACAATAGTAATGACACTTGAGTCTTGATTTGAGTTCATGACTTGTTCTTCAATAGCTGTTTATTTGGTTTTGATACCGTTTGAAGTTCAAAGAACGTGTGGCTTTTTTTTCTTATATCACGTCTTCCGGATTAGTTCTGGGACACGTCTCAGTGATTCCTGTGGGTCAGTGATTCCGGTGGGTCAGTGATACCCAGCGGTCTAACCAGACTCCATCTCAAAAAGCATCAGTTCAACAGCCAGCATTGTTTCAGCTAGTTGTGTTTTCTTCAGCCACAAATGCTCCGTCAGGCGAATCATTTAAGAATCGCACAAAGGGACAGCAAATAAAACAGCAGAGTCCTAAAGGATCAAATTAATTTGACTTATAATCATAAGGAGGGGGGTTCAAGTTTGGTTTTGAACCGTCTCACAGCAGCAGAGCTCACCCTCCACCCTAAATGTACCTACCTTCTAACCTTAACACCACCTCCAGGCAGAGTCTTCATAATCTGGTAGCCATCTTCCCTTCTTCAGTCCTTCCATGAAGATCTCCGTTTCGCCGCCATGACGCCTAGTCCAACATCAACAAAGTTCCTCAAATTTCTTAACCGAGGGGGTAAAGCAAGCCTAAGCCTTCACGTTTAACCAGGCGTTCATGAAAAAGCATGTTGGTTTATTGTAGTTGTTGTGAAGTGAAGCTTTTAGAGTGAGTTTTCTAGAAACATCTGCTGATGCATGAGGGCCGCCATGGGGAGATGATGGCAGGATCTTCTTGCATTTGCTCAACAGCTCAGCTCACTTTGTCCTTTACTCACATGAAAGCAGAATATGGGGTTTTGAAAAGGACCCGCCATTCTAGTCTTGTTCAGTAAGAGTTTGAGCTGTGGAAAACTGAAAACTTGGAGTTTGACGGCTGCTTCCTAATTTTAAGAGAGTGCGTCTGTCATCTGTGCAGCATTTCTAAAAAATAACAGGAGCTTTTACATGTAGAAAGATAAACACTGACTGAAGACTTCTTCATACAACTTGAGGCTTTGATCGGTTATCCTGACCTGAGTTTATTGCGTAGCATGCCAGCCAAGGCAGCATAATGTTACGCCCATCTTTGGTTTCCTCCCTCTCATGCAGCTACAGCAGCTGGCAGTGACGTGGTCCCGCCTCCTCCCCTGGCCTACAAGAAGTGGGGGCTGCAGGAGATGGACTCCATCGTGGACCACAGCAGTATAGGTAAGAGTCATTAAGCAAAGGAACGTTTGTCCTCTTAAGGAACAACGTTAGACACCTCCTTAACTGAATAGATTGAATATGTGCTCATGGGAGGATGCAAGTCCAGACCGCTCCCTGTGACGTGTGGTGTCCCGCAGGGGTCAGTTCTCAGCCCTATTCTCTTCATAATTTACATGCTTCCGCTTGGACTTGTAATCAGTAAACATGGGTTGTCCTTCCATTGTTATGCTGATGACACACAGATCCACATAAAAACTGCTCCAAACTCCACTGCAGCTCTATCCCATCTCACCACATGCCTTTAGGAGATAAAGGCATGCATGATGGTTTCTCTCCTCAGTCACCAACCTAGGAGTAAAGTTTGACCCTCAGCTAAACTTCAACAACCACATAAAGGACCTATACAAGACTTCATTCCACCACCTACGAAACATCTCCAAACTCAGGCCCCTTCTATCGCTTCCTGACGCAGAAACACTTGTCCATGCCTTTATCTCCTCAAGGCTGGACTGCTGCAACTCCCTCTTTTCTGGCATTCCCAACAAAAATATAACAAAACTTCAGTACATCCAAAACAGTGCAGCCACAATCCTAAAAGGAGCCAGGAAATATGAACACATCACCTCCATCCTGAAATCGCTGCACTGGTTTCCTGTTTCATCCTGGATTGAATACAAACTTCTCATCATCGCCTATAAATGCATGGCCGGTCAGGCACCACCATACCTCTAGGAACTCCTCTTGCCCCAGAAACATTCCCGTACCCTCCGTTCATCAGGCATTTTCCTTCTTCAGGCCCCCCCCCAGGCTCCGCACGATGGGAGACAACACAGCATTTTGTTCTGCTGCACCAAGGCTTTGGAACTCCCTTCCTGTTCATCTCAGAACATCACAGACCCTGGACTCTTTTAAAGCCCCTTTAAAGACATTTCTGTTTTAAAAAGCCTATGACTGCTGATAGTTTTTATTCTTTGCCTGTTAAGTGCAACTTTTATAGTTTTAAGTTAATTTTCTATTCAAATGTGCACATATTTTTCTTTTTAATTGAGTTTTTATTCATATCTTGTAGCACTTTGAGGTTTCATTTAATGAAAAGTGCATTATAAATAAAATGGATTATTATTATTAACTGCACATGCATGTCGCAGCAGCCTGTGGACCCCTTCCCCAGGTGTACCGCTGTCATCCAGCACATTAAAGTGACAGAAAGAAACTGTAATGAGCACGGCCTTCCATGCAGAGAACGTAAAAGTCCAGTCATCTTTCCAGTTTGTAGAAATAGCAAGGAGACAGCACAGACATAATTCTGTGCTCGTTACTGACCATACGTTATGAATGACGCTTATCACGCATGGGCCGCAACCCAAATGACATGTAAAAATGTGTGACACAGACCTATGTAGTTATGTGACATTTAGTGGTCTTTTGGCTACCAGAAGCCCCCCCCCCCCCCCCCCGTTATTTGAGGTGTTCTGTACTTTCAGACATAAAAGAGAAGAAAAACATGAACTTTAACCTTTACTGACTTTTTCCCTGCTTTCAGGTATTATGACTCTGTCTGTCTTTGACCAAATGAAGAATGCTTCAATCCTTGGAGGGTTCAATGCATCAGTCAAGGGGAGCCCCCCTGCAATGAGCCAGTATGTGACCGTCGGAGCCGGGCCGTTCACAGGCTTCTACTATGCTGTAGAGGTGAGAGGCTGTTGGGGAGGGGGGGGTCAAACTCATTTTGGTTCAGGGGCCACATTCAACCCGGCTTATCCCAAGTGGGCCGAACCAGTAACATAAAAGCAAAAAGCAGATTTTTTTTTTTTTTTTACTCATTTGGAAAAAATGCCTCAACCAACATAGTAACTAATCAGTTATCATGACACATTCTTTCACAGAGGACAATGGATCTAAAAGAAAATGCATTTCACATAAAAAAAATTGGTTTATTCTGTTTTACACAGACTGAATATTTTACATCTGACACTGAAGCAATCCCGACAATAAACTCAAGAGGGGGCTACGGAGAAAAATGAAACACCTGCCTAGAATGTAAATGTGCGAATCAAAGAAAAATTAAACTAAATTAAACTTGCAAACATAAGAAGTTAGAGTTAACCCCCTTTTTCTCCTGAAACTTCACCTGTCCATCACTATCAGGATTCAGATCCTGATCAGAAACACATTTACTGTCATTCAAGTGAGCAAAACAATGAAATGTCCAAGAATCTTTTCCTGGTTTCTGCCTGAATTTTGTGGCATCACCTCTCAGAGATGTTGGATCTGATCGTGATCCTTGACAGACTCATGCTGGCAAAGGTCGACTGCGGCTCACGTGTATTGAGTGATATTTCTGCCACCACGTTGCAAACAAAACTTTCTAAGATGCAAATGAAAATATTAAATATTTGCTTTTCAATTATTTTTATTTTGCTTTCAAATTTGTGTTGCTTTCAAAAACTTTTTTTCGTTTTCAAAAACTTTTTTTGCGTTTGCAAAACATGTTTCAGCATTCGTTGTGTCAAATCTTGCTTTTTTCCTGTCTTTGATTTTGGTGACTACTCTTAGCGTGATATAACTGCCACTATTGCTACCGCCATAGTCCATAGACTGCTGGACGGAGTCGGAGCTCTGACATTTTTATTTCTGCTGCAGACGTTTTAAACACGTTGGTCGCTACACTGATGTATATAAATACAAAACTCAGTTCGATTTTAGCTGCTTTGCTGCTCCTTCTGGGTTTTTCTCTGACAGAAACGGACCAGAATGGTTGAAAACGGCAGAATTCCGTACGAACAGAACCGACCCAAAGTCCATGTCTGCCTTCAAGCACCGTCAAAATGAGACAGAGACACCTGATTGGTTAGAATCTGGACCAATCAGCGGCTGTTTAATGGAGGCTTTGTCACGCTAAACTCAAACTTATCTCAGCAAAATCAAAGATAGGAAAAAAGCGAGATTCTACACAACGCATGAAAACATTTGTTATGCAAATGCAAAAAAAGTTTTTTAAAAGCAAACTACTGAAGGACCTTTCTTGAGAGCTGGGACCAAAATAACAAAGGCTACCATCAGTAACAAACTACACCACCAGGGACTCAAACCCTGCAGTGTCCCCTTGCTAAAGCCAGTACATGTGCAGACCCGTCAAAAGTTTGCTAGAGAGCATTTGGATGATCCAGAAGAGGATTGGGAGAATGTCCTATGGTCAGATGAAACCAAAATAGAACCTTTTGGTAGAACTCTACTCATCGTGTTTGAAGGAGAAAGAAAGCTGAGCTGCATCCCAGTAATGCCACCACACCTGCAAGAAGCATTTTAAGGTCCTGGGGTGGCCTCTAGCCCTTCTCCAGATGTTTACCTGATAAGATCAGGGCTGGCCAACCCCGGTCCCAGACTGATCGATGCTGACTACCTAAATCAGGCATGTTCAGTCAATCAGGATGTCGAACCACTTGAGTCAGCTAAACGGCAACAATCTGGTCAGGGAGAGCGGGAAAACGATCAGGGTTGTAGCTCTCAGGGACCGGGACTAGCCAGCCCTACTATAGATCCTCTTTGGGGTTGTCGCCCAGCCACAGCCTGAAATCGCTGCTGTAGAGAAGAGCTGTATGGAGGAATAGGCCAACCCTTGTGAAGATGAACCGGAAACATTGATCCTATGAGGGAAAATTCTAGAAGTTTACATCAGTTCTATTTGGATGACCATCTGTCCATGACGTGCTGCAAAAAAACCACAGAGCTACTGAAACCTGCAGCCAGATGTGCAGCGTGATAAACCCTACATCTGCACCCGGCCCTTATCGGGGCGGGGTATAAGTATTGACAAAAAACTAACAGAGACCCAACTGATACATAAAAACCACCAAAGGTACACATGATTGTGGTGGAGCAGCCAGAATGCATTGAATAGAGTTTATGCAAACTACATGTCTCTGTGGTTGATGAGCCTCTACGTGTTTAAGGAGACACATGTGGCAGACCTGCTTCTCTGTCTGCCACATGTGTCTCTGTGTCTGGCAGAGTTTGGTTATTGTCCAAATAAACTTATTTTCCACCATCAAATTCTTTAAGAATCAGACTAAAGTTAGAGTCTCAGTATAGCTTTGAATGAAGATTACAGGCCTCTCTCATCTTTTAAAGTGGGAGAACCTGCACAACTGAAGTGTGACTGAATACTTTTGCCCCCCCTGTAGATCAGTGAGTAAATGCAGTGTTGTCTTTTCTTTGTCCTTTTGTGTCTGCAGGGAAGCTCCCAACCTCTGCTGTCCCACGTGGCCATGGCTGTAGCCAGTAAACTCACCTCAGCTCTGTTCAGTGCAGCCAGGTAGTGTGTGTGCGTCTGTGTGTGTGCGTGTCTTTGTGTGCGGGTGTGTGTGTGTGTCTGTGTGTGTCTGTGTGCGTCTGTGTGTGTGGGTGTGTCTGTGTGTGCGTCTGTGTATGTGTGTGTGCGTCGGTGTGTGTCTGCATGTGTGTGTGTGTGATTCTCTGTTGGTAATCAGTATGGTTCAACAATGAATCTGGGTCTTTTCATGCAGTCCAGACTGATCTGGTTTGTTTTCGTTGTGTTTCTTTCGGTGTGTTGACTTCATGTTTCATTTCTGGGAGCTCCTCTGTTTTCTCCTCAGTGGCTGGTTAGGATGGAACAAGAGCAAAACTGAAGAAGACAGCACTCCAAAGCAGAGGCCCAAAGTTGAGCCTGCAACCCCCTTAGGGATCCGGTGGGTGTCCCGTTATGGAAAGGCCAAAGTGTCCTCCACATTCTGCGGCAGCTGGGAGCTTTTCTGTCTTTAAACTCCACTGCTCTGTTTCCAGGTTTGGTCTGCCAGATTCCCGACGCCACGGCGAGTCCATATGTCTGTCCCCATGCAACACCTTGGCGGGAGTAACGGATGACTTTGGTCGAGTCACACTGCTGGACCTGGCCCGGGGCATTTCTATTCGCATGTGGAAAGGTGAAGGAAAGATGACCTTGATGTTTCATATATATATAATATTCCCTGCTGGGTTTGATCCTTCAGTCTCCATTCAGGAAGTGTTCTGGACTTTTCTCTGAACCTCTGGTCTTACTTTCAGGCTACAGAGACGCTCAGCTGGGTTGGCTGCAGGTTCGTGAGGAACGTGGCGATCGGGATTTCTCCCCCACTGGCTCCATGCCCAGACGCCACGCCCTGTTCCTTATCATCTATGCCCCCCGCAGAGGAATCCTGGAGGTGTGGGCCATGCAGCGGGGGCCTCGTGTTGGTGCTTTCACTGTGGGCAAACACTGCAGGTAAACCAGGTTGTTTTCTGGACTGTCATTGGATAAGAAAGCCAGAAGGTTACCATAACAACGAAAAAGCATGAACCCAGATGGGTGCAGATCGTGTCTGTCCTCGCAGGTTGCTGTACGCGGGCTACCGCCTGATGGGCGTGAACAGTGTGACCAGCCAGGGCTGGCAGCTCCACACCCAGCAGGTGTGTCTGCTGGACCCCAGCTCAGGGGTCCTGAGGACGGTCAACATACCCTTCCACCTCGCCCTCAGGTGGGTCAGACGCTCTGTTCAGTGAAGACATCATCACACGGACACCTGACATCCTTCACAGCTGCAGCAGATTGAACTGAGCTTCATTCATGGACGTTTCTCTGCCGTTTTAGGTTTCATGCATTTGCAGCATTTAAAAAACTTTTTCAAATAGTCTTTTTGGCGTTTTGTGAAAAATGTTGAGGACAAAAAATAGGTGCATGGTGGTGCAGTGGTTAGCCTCTTGCCTCATAGCAAAAAGGCCCCTGGTTCAATTCCCAGCTGGGGGACCTGAACCAGAGTTAGCATGTTCTCCCGGTGCATGCGTGGGTTTTCTTCGGCTTCCTCCCCCCGTCCAAAAACATGCTTCATAGGTCCATTGGTTACTCTGAGTTGTCTCTAGCTGTGCATGTGAGTGTGCATTGGTGTGTGATTGTGGCCCTGAGACAGACTGGAGACCTGTCCAGGATGGGCAGGATAGGCTCCAGCAACCCCATGACCCCAAAAAGGACAAAACGGGTTTAGAAGATGAAGGTATGAATGAAAAGCTATAACAACATTGAGATTGTTTGGGTGAACCCATTTCTATTCCTAGGATCCAACCAGATCTATCAACCATCCATTCGACCTAAAACGTTATGAAATCGATTCAGTGAAATAAATCGATTTTATACCATGGTCCGGGGGAAAACTCGATTCTGATTGGCTGCTGGATGTGCGTTAAAAAGTGATATACCACGGGATAACCGCACGGTGAAAGAAGAAGTTCCAATCACCTAGCTTAAATATTTGGTATCACTTTGCCGGCTTCTTTAAAACAACCTTTAGCTTCATCATCTGGACAAAAACAAGCAGTAAGAGGTGAACTTTCTCTCTGATCTGATGCTTTATTCAACCCATCGGAAAGATCAGCATACACATCGCTTTATATCGCCAAATTTTGACTGGTGCGGCGCGACGCGGCCTATTTGTTACACGCCGCACCATGTAACAAATAGTACGCTTTTTGTGAGAAAAGTGATCCAAATTGGAAAAAAAAACAAGAATTAAGGACTAAAAACTGGTTAATATTTATTGCTTTTGTCAGTGACCATGGTATAAGCGGGTTAATGGCCTTCGTAGTGTGCATTAACACTTTTTAACGCACTTCGGGGAAGCAGGTTCAGGCTTCGGCGTGCGTTAAAAAGTGATAATGCACACTTCGTCGGCCATGAATATCAATCCTAGAAAATACCATCTAGATTGAGGTACAGCAGGTTTATGTGACTCTAAGGTAAACCGACCAATCACAGCAACAACACACATGTGATGTCATTAACACGGATCAGTCCATCATTCCAGTCCAATGTGTGGACAGACTTTGAATAAAGTCATGTGACCATCCAGTGTCTAGAATGTTCTAAGAATGTTCCCTTTGGATTCTTTGGATGTGGAAAAACAACAGTGGTGAACTTTAGGAAACTAACATGTGAATGGATTTGACATTCATTCTAGTTGACTTGTTTGCTAAAGATGGTCTGGATCCATTTACGGAATCGGATCCAATCGGATCATTGAACTGATAGACTATGAATTGCGTCGTTACACCTCCAGTAGCTGTAATGCTGGTTTTGAAGGTTTGTAAAGTGCTTGAATTGACTGAATGGAAAATGAAATCTAGTGCCAACACTAAACATGATCAGACTCACCTCTTTATCAATCCCAACTGTGCAGCCCTGATTCCAATAGTCATGTAAGAACCGGGCAGAACCTGAATTAAAGAGGCTGCGAAGCAACCATGAGAGCAGGAAGGCTGCAGCATCAGGATGAAGGAGCCTCACCTTGGTCCAGTGGTCTTGTCCTGGTGGTCGGCATGTTGACTTTCTATAGCTATGTCTACACATGCTGGTTCACTTCTGTTGTGTTGCCTCCATTTCAGTGACAAAAAGAGTGAACAGGCCAAAGACATGCATCTCATGAAGAGACTCACCTCTGCACTAAAAACCAGAGACATGGATCCCGGTAAGGACTTAGAAAACCTCCTCAGGCTCTTTCTGAATGATAACAGCTGTTTTCTTTTGTTTACCTGATGCTTCTTAGAGACTTTGGAAAATGAAGCCAGAAGTGTTCTGTTGGAAATCAAGCATCCTGCAATAAAGAAGCAGGTAAAAGAGGCTGCTGCTCTTTATGTTGCTCTCCCTGTGTAAGTAAAACCCACTGCAGTCACACACAGTTCCCTGTGGAGCTGTTATTCTGGTCTTTCTGAAACATTTGGGTGAAACTCGTAGAGACAGGACAAAGTTCAGACACAGGGACTCGATGAATGGAGTCTCTGACTTCATGCTCCATTAGTCAGTCTAGCTAGTCACTAGTCTGATGGACAACAGGCTTTTTCTGCTTGAAATGGGGGATTTTCAGGGTTTTTATTGGAGTCGTCTTCGTGTCCATGAACCAACAGTTCTCTCTAAATCTGGTCTCCAGGCTTTGGAGTCTCTGTTGTCCAACAGGAGCGTCACCGCCTCCTGTCTCACCAGCGTCATGGGTGCCCTAAAGGAGGCGCTGCAGCAGCAGGGTGAGGATGGTTCTGGTTCTGTACCCAGCGTTTCTGTACTCGCTCTGTCAGCAGACATCCTGACGGTTGTTTTTGCTCCCCAGCGCCTGAGGAGGTGGACGTGTCTCTGCTGCAGCTGTGCTCTTCGCAGCTGAAGCTGCTCCAGCTCTACACCAACATCCAGCAGCTGCAGGCTGCGGCTCGCTCTGAGCCCGCTTTGGGACATGTGAGTGGTGCAGATCGACAGGGGAAGTCTGGTACGGCAGATGGGTTCTGCTCACCCTCATCCCTGCAGGACGGCCTGGAGGACCTGGACGATGAGCTGCTCCGTGTTTTGCCGGTGCTGCAGCAATATGCCGAGTTTGCTGCAAAGCCCGGCGTCTCCTTCGCTCAGGACCTGCCCAGCTCCCCCCTCCCTGTCCAGGCTTTTCTGTCCCACATGGAGTGCTCCGAGGACGGGGAGGTACAAGTGATTGGCAGGTCTGAAACGGAGTGGAACCAGCTTGGTAAATCCATACTCTGCATTTATGTCTTTACTTTAGCTCATAACGTTAGCTCTAACAGGACTGTGGCACCTGAGAGGACATGGCAAACTTTCACTTACAAGACAACCTCTACCGCTGGGGGGCTGGTTTCACAGGCAAAATGAAACAGAAATGTCAAGCATGATGTCTCGGGTTGGCAATGAACAAAAGAGTTTGACCGTCTGTGAGCTGTCCCTCTCCAAAAGACGACAGTCTGGAATGTTCTTCAGAGACGACAGAATGTAAACAAAAGGATCCAGAAAATCACATCTTTCATTTATCAAATTAAATATTCAGAATTTGGTCAGTAAACAAAAGTAACCCTGGTTGCCAATGACAGAGGTCAAAGGTCATTACCGGGCTGTGTCTGAATTCCCTCCCTAATCCCTGACTAGTGTCCTGGATTTAGACGCCTGACGTCACCGATGTCACGGAGGAAAAATCTAATAAACATTTTACGAGGAGTACTTATGAATCCACCATGTTCTGATGATGAAAGCATGGATGGTTTATAAACGCAATGCATTGTGGTCTATATCTAGTGAGCATTGACTAGTTTTTCACAGAGACTTCTAGAAAACTTCTAAGTCACTCGATTTTGGCATGGTTGATTCGGACGGCGCAAAAAAATGGCAAACACGCTATATAGTGCACCAGAGAAGTGAAGGAATTCAAACACAACCCATGGTTATCCACACGGTAGCTTCTGTTCCATGCAGATCTTCTCAAGAGCTGTGCTGCTCCACCGATTCCCTGTTGGTTTCAGGTCCAGAGACCATAACGTTCTAGAACAGTGTTTTTCAACCAGTGTGCCATGGCACTGGATATCAGCTCTGTGTTCATCCAAACAGGCCCTGACAAAACGCTGAGTAGTTAGGAATATAAAAGATCGTAAAATACTTTTTTTCTTTGTGTTTATTTGATTCTATTAACGACATTTTGATAAGAATTATTTAGCCCTAGCGTCAGCTGTTTTCAGAAAAGTCCCGCTTTATCTGTCTCCTCCAATCATTCTTGGAGGCTTAATCATACGTCATCAGTCTGACCAATCAGAAGTGGATAAAGTCTTCACTTCCTTGTTCCGATTTAGCTCATAAAGTCTCTCAGTTCCAACAAAAATACCAGCTAAAGTTCGTCTTTAGCGGTGGAGCTTTCCACAGAATCCGGAGTCAGACCGTGGAACAAGTGAACAAAACAATGTAGCTCAGAGATGAGAGTCTGGCTGCCATCACTACATCTCCCATGATGCATTGGGTTAAAGTGACAGCGTCTCGGCGCACAATGAGTCTTCCTTTGATGTCTTCAAACCACAACGAACACACATCAAACAGTTTTTAAATCTTCTAACTTTACTTTTATTACATCTTTTAGAAAAAACAGCTGCAGCTTCCAGCTTTTTCTGCCACAATTATCACATAAATGCATGTGAGATTGCAGAGGGACTGTAGATCAATACAGACTATGAGTTTGTTTCTCCTTTTTTTTTTTTTGATGCTGGTGTGCTGCAGGATTTTTAACAAGGTTATAGTGTGCTGTGGCTCAAAAAAGGTTGGAAAACACTGGTCTAGAACACTCCAGAACCTTGGAATGCTTTGTGTGACGATGTGTTTGGGATCGTTGTCCTGCTGGAAGATCGTGTTTCATCCTTGACGCTCTCACTGCTGGAAGGAGGTTTTAGCCCAAAATCTTACCATGGATCCATTCATCCTTTCCTTACTATGGATCAACAGCCCCAAACCATGATACATCCACCCCCATGCTTCACAGTGGATATTGGGGTCTAAGGATGTAACCAAAGATTTCTATTTTGGTCTCATCTGGCCACATGATGTTCTCCTAATCCTCCTCTGGGTCATCCAGATGGTGTCTAGAGAACTTTAGAACGTGTGCTGACTTCAGGCAGGAGTCCTCTGGAGCTCTGCAGGATTTGAATTCATGATGTTGTCGCCTGTTATTCTAGTAACCTTTGTTTCTGTGGTCCCAGTTCTCTTCAGCACCTTGACCCCCCCAGTGTAGATCTGGGTTGTTTCCTCACAGTTCTTAAGTTGTGCCCCCCCAGATGAGATCTTTCATGGAGCTCCAGGTGGAGGAAGATGATCAGAATGTCTCCAACAGTGGATCTCTTCTCTCCAACCTGCTGCTTATCATAGATTGGTTCATTTTAGTCTGGTCCAGGCCTACCATGTGGTCCCTGGTGTCCTCAGACAGCTCTTTGGTCTAGGTCATGGTGGAGAGTTGCAGTGTGACCGTTTGAGGGTGTGGACAGGTGACATTAATACAGGTAACCGGAAGAAACAGGTCTGTCAGGGACAGTTCCTGCTTTTCTGTAGGAGATAAATGACTATTTTCTGCCCCATTATGACTTCTGCAAAATGGGATTTCCTGGATTCTTCTGTCTGTACATTCTGTCTCTCACAGTTCTATGATGAACATTCCAGACCTCACTGATCTCTAGTGGGATCACCTGCAGTATTTGGGACTGAAATGCTTGATTGGCCCTCTCCGTCTACACACATGTGTCACACGTGTTCTGCTGTCGTGTCATTCCCCACAGAACCCATAGATCCAGGTTCCGATACAGGAATCTGTGTGATCTGTTGCTTTTAAGCTTTGGTGTGAAAACAGTTTTCCCAGAGAAAACTATAGTAATGGAACATAATGGTACTCTCCACCCCGGCAAGCGCCATTCCTCCACACTTCAGCTGCTTTAACCCTTTCCGTCCTCAAAAGGCTGCAGGCATAAACGGCAACAGAGAGGGTTTAGTCTCAGCGTCAGGAGGAACCAGGGGGACAAGAACGTCATCTGTTCCACAGCGCTCAGCGCCGTTTTCTCTCCTGTACAGGCTACTTCCTGTTCTGGGACAGTCTTAGTGGTAGGAGTCCAAACCATCAGGTGTGTGAGGCGCTGCACCAGGCTGGCATCCGTCCGCAGCACTTACTGGTAAGACTGAAAGGAAGTTGAAGGATTGGAGAACAAGTTCAAGACTTTTTCTCTGTGTCCAGTCTTTGCTGCTGTCCGTGTGGCTGCAAATGGAGCAAGAAGTGCTTCAGAAACCAGTGGAAACCGTTCAAAATCTGCACACGCAACTCGTGGCTCTCAGTAACATGAAAGGTTGGTCTTTCTTCCCTTTAGCGTCCTTCATTAAGGACATCAGGCTGTGGTCCAGGTTCATAAAAACGTTCTCTTCATCTTCAGGTACAGTTGAGGACTCCTGGGACCCACAGTCTATCTCCCCCTGGTGGCAGCAAGTCAGACATGCGTGCGTCCAGTCCCACAATGCCGCTGCTGCTTTATTGGCTGCATTAGTCGCCCACCGTGCAGCCAAGGCGAGCATCACCAGCCTGTCAAACAGCAAGGTAGGCTAGCTCCTCCCCCTCCACCTTCCAGAGCGGCGTGACGCTCACAGCAGCCTCTGCTCTTGTGCGGCAGCTGCAGGCGGAGTGGGAGGCGGTCTCGCTGGAGCTGGAGCAGTGGGCGGTGTTCGTTCGCCAGCTGGAGGACGTGCTGGTGCTGCAGACTCTGCTTCTGACGCCGTCTCCTCAGGGACCAGCAGGGGGCGCCCCGGTCCAGTGCTCTATCAAAACGCTGCTGGAGGGGGGCACAGGTCAGAGATGAACGCCTCTGCTGCTCCCTCCTTTTAGGAAGGAAGGAAGATTTTCTCCGATCATCGTGATAGCAACCGTTCAGAAGCCTCTCAAATCCGTTTTCTGTGGCTTTTGTTAGCTCCAACACACGTTCTCTGGCTTACACTCATGTCTGTCCTTCAAGGAGGCATCGCAGACGCCGTCTCCAAATGGGTGTTCAGGCAACACGTGGCCCCCGAACGACTCAGAGAAATGCTGACGGAAAAAGAACGAGGAAAGGAGAAACCAGAGGACCAGATGGCAGGTGATGGACAACTGTCTTCTGTGAGCATTTCTGACCCGAGTCAAAACAATCCGACATGGATCCGTTGAAGTTCTGACAAACTCCAAACGTTCTGACCGGCTAAGATGTGTGTGCCGTCGGTTCCTCGAGACCAGAACAGTCATCGTCCTAGCTGGTGTTACACATATGTGTGTGTGAGTGTGTGTGTGTATGCATGCATGTGTGTGTGAGCGTGTATTTATGCATGCATGCATGTTTGTGTGTGCGTGCATGCATCTGTGTGTGTGTGCGTGCATGTGTGTGTGTGTACATGCATGTGTGAGCCTGCATGCGTGTGTGTGAGCATGTGCGTGCGTGTGCATGTGCATGCCTCCGTGCGTGTTTTACCGTTGTATTTCTTCTGTTTAGAGTGGATTCTGCTGAAACTGCTGTTTCTTGGTTCCAGATCTCCTGTGGTCGGTGTGTCAGCGGTTCCCACACTCCCTCTCCCCTGATCTGCTGTTCGCCCACTGCTGCTGGGAGCATGTGGTGCAGTGGAACAAAGACCCGGAGGCGCGTACCCAAACCCCTGAAAGCGGAGCTTCCGCTCAAACGTGGTCCAAAACGTGCTAACGGGGTTCTGTTTCCTCAGGAAGCTGGATACCTGTCCTGGGCCATGGAGCATCTGAAACTGGTGTCCAGTCCTCACATTCAGCTGGGTTAGTAACGCCCAGAAACACGGAGCAGGTCTGTCCCCGCCGTGCACGAGGCGCGTGCACGAGCCGCTCACAGGGGCAGCCCTTAAGCTCTGCAAATGTCTGCAGGTATCTCCACCATGATGTGGACCACGTTCATCGTCAAGCGTTTCTCTGCAGCTGCCTACCTCATGGAAAAGGTAACTGTAGGTTCAGTCCAGGTCTCTGTGTGTGATGACGAGCTGTACATGGACAGTTACCCAAATCCCGTCTTTCAGGTCGGCAAAGCCCCCAAAGATCGTCTGTGCCGGCGGGTAAGTGACCTCTGGACTCCGTGTGAAGTCTGAACTCAGAGGCTTGGAGCTAAGGCGGCGTGCTGCTGCTGTGTGCAGGACGTGGGGATGGGAGACAAAGCCTTGACCGCCTTCCTCAGCTGCTGTGTCCAGCTGCTGCAGATCCTCATGGAGGTGACTGGGTTTTTGGTGACTCTCAGCCCTTTGTCTTTTTTACATTCCTACGTAAGTAACGGCGGCAGAAGCAAGCATGGAGCAGTGCCTGAAAGCCAGGAAGCATCCTGCAGCTCTGACAGTGCATGAGGAGCTGCTCTGCTTGGCCATCTTAAAGATGACCTTTGACCTTTTGAGACTGTGTGCTGCTTGCAGGCAGATTCTGCCATGCAGGAGGTCTCTGCCCCGGAGCTGTCAGTGGAGGAGGTGTGGAGTGGAGCCAGTGGGCCTGCATCCATCGCGGAACTGGCCCTGGAGCAAAAAGGGGTCCACTACCCGCTGGTGCAGCATCACTTTCTGCTAGCTTCAGTGCTACACGCTGCCATGACCTTCAACGTGAAGGTCAAGCCGCTCAGCCTGTTTGACAGCAAAGTGAGCAGGAGTCAGTCAGACGTAGGACCAGCAGGAAGACGGTCTGACCACAGCAGTGTTTCTGCTCTGCAGGGTAAAAACGCCTTCTTCAGAGACCTGACCACCATCCAGCTCATGCCCAGCGGAGACATGGACGCCGCCGTGGTCGCCCTGCGTCAGGAGGCAAGAGGCGGGAAGGAGCTCAGAGGTTAATGCACTTCGACCTTTCTGCTCAGGTCCTCATGACTCCGTCCGTGTGTCTCAGTTCCTCTTTCGGCTGCTGACCGGCTGGGTTCAGGCGACAGACGACGCGTCCAACTCTGCCTGCTCTGGCTCCACTGGACCCAAAGCCGACTGGTGGCCCTCCCTGTGCCTCGAGCTCGGGACCCTTCTGCAGATCAACCCAGACATCCTGCGGCGACACCTCGTCTGTGAGCTGTACAGCCAGGGCCTGGACTCGCGGGCTGAAGAGGTGAGGCCGGACAGGCTGCCGTTGGACACGGATGGGTTCTGGAAACACCCGTTTCATGTGTGTCTGCCTGCAGCTGACGCTGGAGGTGGAGGACAAGGACGTGCTGGGCTCCCAGCTGCTGGTGCTGACGGGTCAGAGGCTCAGCTACTCGCTGCTGCACAGCCAGAGCCAGACCCATGCCGCCATGGAGCTGCTGGCCCGCCTGCCCCCCACGCTCTGCACGTGGCTAAAGGCTATGGTAAGAAACCCAGCCCCGCCCTGAACGTCGTCCCAGAATAAACCGTGTAGAACCACGAGTCGACTCATCGATGAATCCATCTGACTGAGGCCAGTTCTTCATCCAACTGATCAATTCAAAATCAAATAAATCCATTCTAATCGATCCTAGAAAATACCATCTGGACTGAGGAACAGCAGGTTTATGTGACTCTAAAGTAAACCGGCCAATCACAGCAACAACACACATGTGATGTCATTAACTCTTGTGCTATCCTAGGCACTTTAACATTGGGAGTAGGGTCATCTGGACCCACTAGACAGTGCTCTGAGCCTTTTTTCTTCAATGATTTGTGATCTTCACTGGTGTCTATGGATTACATGAATTCTTTCCACCTTTATCCACCTTTGTCATGGTAGGGAGAACACGTCAATGGAAGGGTTGGGTCATCTAAGATAACACAAGGGTTAAAATGACCAGATATCACCTGAATCGTATCTTCAACCACAATCTCTGACATGAATCATGTTCACATGAATCCCTGCAGCCTGTCTGTGCATCAATTCATTCATTCCTGAAATGAATAAATCAATATAAACATGATTGTTGCAAATAATTAAATTCACAATAAATTGCAAATTCATCTTTACCACGCTATCAAGCTCTGCAATACGTATAAATGGTAACCTGAACCCTTGTGTTATCCTTTGGGGTCCAGATGACCCCATACTTACATTGACGTGTTCTCCCTACCATGACAAAGGTGGAAAGATTTCATGTAATCCATGGACACCAGTGAAGATCACAAATCATTGAAGAAAAAAGGTTCAGAGCACTGTCTAGTGGGTCTAGATGACCCAACTCCCAATGGTAAAGTGCCTAGGATAGCACAAGGATTAAATGTGCTTTAAGTATTTCAGGAATCAAATGCCTTCATGCGTTTGACCAATCAGATGGAGTCCTTTATGTTTGATGATGGCCTCTATGTAGACGATGGTTGACTCGTAAACTGTTGCAGTGAAATGACGTTTTTGGTTGTTTTGCTTTTTGTTCGTGCGTCGTAAGGTTTTGTCGCCATCGCAATGTTGATCATTCAAACCTCTCCTCATCCTGCAGCTGTTGTTGCTGACGTGTTTATTCTGCTGCAAGGATTTTCTCAGAAACGACCTGCATTCCTCACATTTTCTAAATATATTGTTCTGTCAAGCAGACATGACCTTTGACCTGCTGTCATTCTTGTCCTGCTGCAGGACCCCGGTGAGCTGCGGTGCCCCCTCGTGCCTCTGTCCCAGACCAGCCGGCTGGTGAGCCGCCTCATTGAAATCCTGCCAGAAAACCACGCCCAGTACTCCCTGGCCTTACACCTTCTGGAGGCTGTGGACGTCCTCTCCGCTGAGGACTGAAGCCGCCCGCCCGCTGGTTCTGGACTCTTCCTAAGCGCTGGAGGTTACACGGCCCTCCCCATCATGTCTCTGTTCATGTGTGGACACAGAAGCTGCTTTTAAAATGTTTTCATTCATCAACTTGTGCATGACTCTGGAGATGAATCCATCAGAAGTGTCGGACGGTTTGGAGGCAAAAAGGCGGGGAAACCGAGCGTCTCTGCTGCTTTCTATCAGTCCACAGATGTAAATAAAGAAGAAGCGTATTTTACTTCGGTGCGTCTGTTCTCAATGGCTTTCCAAAGGAATAAAGAGGCCAAGATCAGCTGGTTGCTGGTTCCAACCCCATTTACTTCCAATACATCTGAACTCCTCTTCCTCATGTGACACACTGATCTCCTATCCAGGACCTAAAACCACTAAGAGTTTCTCAGCTGGTTACGTAGGTACAGATCTGGGTTTTACACTTTATTCTTCCACTGACCAACAGTTCAAACAGGAAGTGTGACCCTCAACGCCGCTTTGTCTCTGCTCCAGTGTGACCCGTCCAACCAGGGACAGGTGGGACCTCTGCGTTCTGCCCGCCCCTCCTCCACCTTTGGACTACGGCCGCAGTGGTGGAGCCTGCGAGACGACGGCCTGGCAGCGACTGCACAAGCAGTCTGCCGATTCTGAAGTGTAGCGGCGACAACGAGGGCATCGGGCACCAGCAGAGGGCGCCACTGCGATGCTGAAGGGACTCTCTTCACGGATGAAACCACCTGAGACACAAAACCATAGAAGCATTATGTACACAGACCTGTAGACAAAGGCTTTACTGATGATTCTATTTACATTTGGGTCTGAAACTTTTAATGCTTAAAGTTACCCAGAACCCAGTGGGACCCTCAGAGTCCCACTTAGAAAAATAAACCTTTTATCCCTTTGTGACTGTTAGGCCTTTCTTTTAGGAAAAGTAGCCCTCGACTTAGAACCGTTTTACATTTTTGTAGTTTTTTACATTAGACAGCAGCACAAACTAGTTCCTTTCAAAATAAAGTACATCCTGCTGCTGGGTCAAACATTTTCTGTCATGACTGAACTGAAACACAAACAGCTAAATATATTGATGATACTCCAGTCAAACTGTCCAATCAGGAAGCAGCACTGACTGACAATCATTTCCTGGTGTTTTAGTGAAAGTGGAATAGACAGCAGGTGGAAATAATAGACCATCCAATGAAGAAGCGCTTCTGAAAGTGGTGACCACAGACATCTTCTCCATCCTGATGCTTTCTGGCTGAGGTTCTGGAGACTTTTGAAGGCCGACAGTGTCGTCTCTCCTGCGTTACCATGAGTCGGCGTGCACAACCCTCACAAGTGTGCAACTCCTCCAGGACGGCACATCAGTGCGATCAGTACTGTCAGCCTAGTGTCCGGAGCATGAAGACGCTACCAGGAGATGTGGACCATTAAATGAAGAAACTACAGATGCTGGACTGTCAGTCTCAACAGCTGTGCTAAACGTGTCCACTGTGATGTCATCACAGCCACGCCCTCACCTTCCAGGTTGATGAGGAAGCTGCCGTGTCGGACCAGTGCCTGTGGGTCCAGGTCCCGGGGCAATTCAGTGACCAGGTTGACCCGAGCTGCCATCATCAGCTCCACCAGCTGGGAGGAGGTGGAGGTGGGCTCCTCCTGGAGAGACTGAGAAAGCGAGTTTGGAGTCAAAACCTGAGCAAAGTGCCCCCTCCCGTGAAAACGGGGTCTTTAACAAGTTCCTGTTCTCTGATGATGGATATTTCTGAGGATTTCTGCAAATGCCTGAATCACAAAGTTTCTCCTTCAGGCTCACAGGTTTCTAGCATCTTAACATTTCCTGCTGGTGACCTGCGCCCCCCGCACACGGGCAGCTCCTGTAGGGGCAGTGGTGACTGCAGCCGTCCCCTCCATGCAGGCTCCACTCACCTCCATGAGCTCAAACAGCAGCCCGGGCTGGATGGCCACCGTCAGGTCGTACTGGGCAGCGTTTTTGCTGGCAATGGAAGCCAGAAAGGAGTCCCTGATGGCGCACGCACCTTCCACGGCCTCCTCCAACCCCGGACGCTGCCACACCGAGCTGCTTTTGATCCAGCCACTCCTGAACAGAGTGTCTCCTCCTGCAGAGGAAGCATCTGCTGAAGTCATTCTGAACAGAGCACACAGCGTTCCAGCTCTGCATAGCAGTAATGCCGGCTCACGTTTTCATCGTTGCCCTCAGAAACAGCATTTTCACAGCAAATCTAACCTGGCAGGCCATGAATCTTCAGTCTGAAGGTTTGAGTTCTCAGCATCTTTTACAACATGGGAGCCACGGCTGCAGGGATTCATGTGAACATGATTCATGTCAGAGTTTGTGGTTGAAGATACGATTCAGGTGATATCTGGTCATTTTAAAATGGATCCAGATCATCTTTAGCAAACAAATCAACTAGAATGAATGTCAAATCCATTCAGATGTTAGTTTCCTAAAGTTCACCACTGTTGTTTTTCCACATCCAAAGAATCCAAAGGGAACATTCTTAGAACATTCTAGACACTGGATGGTCACATGACTTTATTCAAAGTCTGTCCACACATTGGACTGGAATGATGGACTGATCCGTGTTAATGACATCACACGTGTGTTGTTGCTGTGATTGGTCGGTTTACCTTAGAGTCACATAAACCTGCTGTACCTCAATCTAGATGGTATTTTCCAAGATCAGTTATTAATTTATCTGTTGGATCGTTGGAATAGAAATGGATTCATTGATTAAGTCGATCAATCGTTCCAGCCCTAAGTAGAGCTGCTCTGCCAGAACCGGGTCTAGAGGACCTCAGAGCTGTCACTCAGGGTCTAGTTTTGTTTGGACTGACGTTTTGTTGGTTAGCTATAGAGGCTTCTGTTCACAGCGGTGTAGTGGTCCAACATCCCTGCTGCATGTGGCTGCTGGTGTTTGGCAGCTGTGACTTCAGCAGGGCTGGACATGCTGACACCAGTCGGCTCTGTTCTCTAAAAGCCTTGGCTGGTCGTAAAGGACACGCCCCTGCATCAGCATCAGCGTCCAACACTTTCACATTCAAGCTACTGACTCGGGTTCAAATACCCAAATCCTTAGCGCCTGATGAGGGAAGGTGATGCTGCTGGGACACCTACTCTCATGTCCTGGAGCCAGCTGATACACTTCTTCAGCTAAATGTGGCAGGATGGGAGCCACGGAGCGCGTCACGCCGTCCAGGATTTCCTCCAACGCCGTCTGACACGACCTCCTGCCTGGAGAGTCCTCCGGGTCGCAGTACAGCCTGGCAGACAGAGACGGCCCACATTCAGCAGAGCACCCAGAGAAGCCGCTGCACCCCACGGAGCCCCCTCACCGGTCCTTGATGATGCTGAAGTAGAAGCTGGAGAGGTCTCTGGTGACGAAGGCCTGCAGCAGGCGGATGACCCGACTGGCATCGAACTCGCTGTAGGCGTCTGTGACCTGCACACACGTCAGCGCTCGTCAGCAGCAGCACAGGAAGCACACACACACAGCCGGCCGGGCCTCCTCACCTTCATGCTGAACTGGCGGAGCAGGTGCAGCATGTACTGATCCACGTAGTGCATCCGCTTGGCGTCCACGGACTGAGTGCGCGGGTCGAATCCCTGCAGGTTCCCCAGCAGGAAGCGCAGCGTGTTCCTCAGCTGGAGGGGAGAACACAGCAGAGGAGCTGAGCGCCAGCCACAGGCCTGTGCAGCTGCGAACTTTGACCTCTCGGTACCTTGCTGATGCTGTCACGTGCCGAGTTCAGAGCATTGGATCCAATCTGGAGTTCTGAGAAGATGTTGGATTCTGCAACCCACCAGCGAAGAACGTCCGCTCCATAAGCAGGAGCGCCGCCATCCTGACACAGACGAGACGCATCAGAGGAGCGTCTCCGTTCAGCCTCGCTATCCTGAAAAACCTCCAGACCGCGTCTCACGGCCGCCATCCACACACGGCACCGGGTTCACGAATGAACACTCCCAAACCGCGGAGGAAGTACGAATAACCCACGCAAAGAACACGCGAACCAACGCAGAAGAGGCCAAGGCCCTGAAAAGGCAGTAAGGAAGGACCGAGCCAGTGTCCCAGGAACCACAGCACAACGGCAACAACAACTACCTCCACCACCACCATCGGTCAAAGACTTGGATCCGGCAGCACCAGCACCACAACCACCTCCATCTAAGGACTCAGCTGCACCAGCATCACAACAACCACGGCCAGCTAAGGACCCAACCGCAGAACCACAACAACAACCACCAGATTTGGCCCCAGAAATACCACCGTCTGACCAGCTGTGGGCGCCCCCTGCTACATCTACTCCCAGTGAAGACTCACTTTCCTTTTCATCCCCCCCACTTTCACCCATGGCCCTACCTAGCCATTTTGATAGCCTCATTAAGTCAGGAATTAAGATGGCTCCCCTAACACCTGTGAGCCTCACACCACACAGGAGCTCTCCTACCCCTCCAGCACTCCCTCCTTATCCTTCATCCAAACCCCCTCCAACGCGCCCCCTCCATCGTTCACCCAAATCCCGTCCAGCTCCCGCTCCTCCTGGTCCAACACCCAAACTACCCTCAACTCGACCTCCCCTGCGCGCCTCTAGACGTACTATTCCCCGGAGCTAGGATGAAACGGGCCCCCAGTGTCCTAGGAAAGGTTATGTCAAACTGGGGCCCTGTGATGAACAGCTTCCTTCTGGTGCTATACCTGTAGTTGCACCACGTAGAATGGCAGTTAGACTGTCCAATCAAAGAAATCTAGTTCATATCCCCAGCAAGAAGGTTTCGACCAGTCCCAAGGAAACTAATCTCAAACTTGCTGCACTCAATGTCAGATCTTTATGCAACAAATCATTTTTAATCAATAATCTTATCTCTTCTTTTAATCTTGATTTTATGTTTTTAACTGAAACATGGCTTGACAAAAACACAGGAAACATTGTTCTAGTCGAATCAACTCCCCCCAACTACAAACATGTATCGGAAATACGAGAAAATAAAAAGGGTGGAGGCGTTTCTGCACTGTTTAGAGATAATATTGCAACCCGCAGACTATCATTTGGTGTGTTTTCATCATTTGAGTATGTGTCCTTTAAGATTGAGTTAAAACAAACTCCTCCCTTACTCTGCATAGTCATGTACAAACCTCCTCAGCACAGCCAAAGTTTCATTGATGATTTCACTGAAATGCTCTCAGTTGTGTGCACAGACTTTGATGGTCTAGTAATTACAGGTGATTTTAATGTTCATGTTGATAATGTCAATGACAGAAATGCAAAAGAGCTCAATGCTGTCCTTGAAACCTTTGGTCTAATTCAGCATGTAAGTTGCCCCACCCACAGCAGAGGGCACACTCTGGACCTGCTCATCACAAAGGGGGTTATTATTTACAATGTCAGTGTGGTTGATGTCGCCCTCTCTGATCATTTCTGTGTATTCTTTGACCTGTCTGTTGCTCCCAAACCACCGCCTGGCCCTGCAGTTGTCCAAAGGAGACAAATAAATGAGAGCACTAGGGCACAGTTTGTAGAAATGATAAACCCTGAAAACGCCTCTGGTGCCAATGTTGATGAAATGCTGAATTCTGTTACTTCTAGCATCTTGAATGTTCTGGATGCCATTGCCCCTATGAAGGTTAAATTGAGAAAACATAGACAGAAAGCTCCCTGGAGGAACGATGATCTAGTCAGGGCACAGAAACAACAGTGCCGCAGAGCTGAGCGAAAGTGGCGCAAGTCAAAACTCCAGGTTCATTATGAAATGTATAAGGGGGAGTTGTACGCTTACAACCAAATCTTATGCAGAACAAGGGAAAGGTACTTCTCTGAAATCATTGGAAGTTGCAGCAACAACTCTCGTGTCCTGTTCACAACAGTAAACAGATTAACTAACCCTCCAACCCAGCTACCAATAGAACTGGTTTGCACACCTAAATGTAATGAGTTTGCTGTATTTTTTAATGACAAGGTTCAGGGCATTAAAAAGCCATCAACTCCACAACACATATAACTATCGAACGGCCACCTACTCACTCTAAGCTGACTCACTTTGTACCTGTCACTGACCAAACTGTCCAAGAGACCATCACCCGTCTGAGCTCGTCTACATGCTGCCTTGATGTGTTACCCACTAGATTTCTAAAGTCTGTCCTGAACAGTGTGTTGCCATCAATTACTCAAATAGTTAACATGTCTCTTCAATCTGGAATATTTCCAGAGGCATTAAAAACTGCAGTCATTAAACCTCTCCTGAAGAAAAACGGTCTTGATCCCACTGTACTGAATAATTACAGACCTATCTCTAATCTGCCATTTTTAGGAAAAGTCCTTGAAAAAGTTGTCTACCAACAGCTCACTGACTTTCTCTTATTAAACAATTCATTTGATGTTTTCCAGTCAGGTTTTAGACCCCATCATAGCACAGAAACTGCTATCAAGGTAACCAACGACATCCGCCTGAACACTGATGATGGCAAAGTCACTGTCTTAATCCTGCTAGACCTGAGCGCTGCCTTTGATACTGTTGATCATGGGATCCTTTTGCACAGACTCCAAGACTGGGTTGGCATCTCTGGATCTGCCCTAAGTTGGCTCAAGTCTTATCTAGAAGACAGGAAATATTTTGTTGAAATTGGGAGTTGTGTCTCAGACTACATGGCCTTGACTTGTGGTGTGCCCCAGGGATCGATCCTGGGACCCCTTCTGTTCAACCTCTACATGCTGCCACTAGGGCAGTTAATACGCAGTAATAACATATCTTATCACAACTATGCAGATGATACTCAGATCTATGTGTCACTGACAACAGGTGAATATGGGCCGGTGGATTCACTCAGCCACTGCCTCCAACAGATCAGTGCGTGGATGCAGAACAACTTTCTCCAGCTAAACTCAAACAAGACCGAAGTTATTATTTTTGGCCCACAGAAACAAAGAGAAAGTCTCAGCAGCTACCTTCATTCTCTGTCTCTTAAACCCTCAAATCAAGTCAGAAACCTAGGGGTAATCATGGACTCTGACCTGAACTTTAACAGCCATATCAAGTCAGTAACATCAGCGGCATTTTATCATCTGAAAAACATTGCCAAAATCAAAAACATAGTGTCAAAGCCAGACCTGGAGATACTTATTCATGCATTTGTCTCCAGTAGGTTAGACTACTGTAACGGCCTGCTCACCGGCCTCTCCAAACGAGCTGTAAAACAGCTTCAGTACATCCAGAATGCTGCTGCTCGAGTCCTGACCAGAACCAGGAAGTATGATCACATTAGTCCTGTGCTCAGGTCTCTGCACTGGCTCCCTGTACCTGAAAGAATAGACTTCAAAGCAGCTCTGCTTGTGTACAAGTCTCTCCATGGCCGAGCACCAAAGTACATCTCTGACATATTAGTGCCATATGAACCATCTCGTACTCTGAGGACCTCAGGGGCCGGCCTCCTATTGATTCCCAGAGTCAGAACTAAACAAGGGGAATCAGCGTTTCAATATTCTGCAGCTAAAATCTGGAACAGCCTCCCTGAAGTCGTAAGACAGGCCTCTTCTGTGCTCATGTTCAAATCTAGACTTAAAACATTTCTGTTTAGCCGTGTATATGACTGAAAGGTCCTATCTGCACTTTTCTTTCCTTTCCTTCCTTTATTTTTAAATCAGTTTTCAAATTTTTTTTTTCTTTTCTTTTAAAGTAAATTTTATGTTGATTATTTCTATGATTTATTGTGATTTTAATGCATTTTTCTGTTTTGTGAAGCACCTTGAATTACTTTGTGTATGAATTGTGCTATACAAATAAACTTGCCTTGCCTTGCCTTGCCAGAACATGAACCGTGCGTGTCTATGTGCAATTCATCAGGGCGGCAGTTTAGCTGCGGCGGCAGAGCGGGTCGTCCAACAACCGAAAAGTTGGCGGATCGATCCCCGCTCTCCCCAGCCAGCTGTCGCCCCCCCCAGCGCGGCTAGTCTGCAGCTCACCGCTCCCCCCAGGGGATGGGTTAAAACGCGGAGAAGAATTTCCCCATTGTGGGATAAATAAAGGATCAATCCAATGCGTCAATGATGTCATTTGAACGTGATATGTGTGCCGTATATGTGATCTAAAAGTTATACATCGGTGGTTCATGCATGAAAAGTCCATTATACATACGTGGAACAGTTGTAGAAACATACATTTCTGTATGCATCTCACAAAAAACACACACAATTGCATAAGATTTACGTAATAATTGTGTATAAACTGCATTATTACTAACTGACTACTGAGGTTCTTTAGTTATCAGAGCTGGTTGTGTTTTTGCAAATACCTGGAATGTTTGGACGTCCGTTGAAACATGTCAGGTATGTGACAAAAACACAAAGAACCTCAGAAATCATCGCAATCCTCAAATTCTGAACAGCTCAAAACCACGTTCACGTAAAGACCCGTCGGCCCAAACCCTCGAAGAACACAAAAACACGTATGAATGACGTAGATCACGCATGTATCCTGATGGACCGACGTGTCATACGTGGAAAATGCATAAATCGTACGTAGTGGCTGTGCGACACGGCCCTCACGTAACATCATGTGACTTAGCTGAGAGTGTCATGGATGTAAGGTTCAAGCGTTTCAGCGTTTTATTCCGCTTCCATGTTACATGTTACATGGAGACTCTTTCCCGGCCTTCAGTCATTGAAGAAGGTGTCCAACCCTGCATTTTCCCGCCATTTTCTGCTGAAGTCTGGCGTTTGTACAGAGAAGACGGTCCTCACCTTTCCTCCATTGATGACTTCGTCTGGATCGATCACATTCCCCAGGGACTTGGACATCTTCTCTCCCGTCTCGCTGACGGCAAAGCCGTGGACCACCAGACACCTGCAGGATCCGCTTCTGAGTTTCACAGCAACAAAAAGGTTCTGGAGGGGGTCTTCAGGCAGCTCACGTACTTGTAAGGAGCTTTGTTTCTCACAGCCACACTGGTGAGCAGCGAGGACTGAAACCAGCCCCCCAGCTGGTCCTTGCCCTCCACGCACACATCCGCCCTGGAGTCCAGCTCTGCAGGACGGGGGGCAACATGAAGGACAGAACACAGAAAGGAGGACGGACGGGTTTAGAAGTAGGCTGAGATTAGTTTGACACAGCATTCAAAAAAGGATTCTGACAGACAGCTGCAGAGGCATCAACTAGCTCCGCCCACCTCCACCCAGAAACATGCACCGGAAGCAGAGAAGGGAGAGAGAGGCCTGCAAATGGGAGTTTCAGCTTCAGGAGGAACCTCCTCCAGTCTCATGACACAAAAACAGCAGCACATCACAGAAAAGAGCTGCAGCCCCGCCCCCTGCAGGAGAAGGACTCATGAACCTGCACCCAGAGGACTGCGGCGCGAGGAGGGGAGCCAGCGGAGACGCCTCTCTGGCTCCTCAGGGTCCTCCTGCCCCTCCCCTGCAGACGACAGTGAGGAGGCTCACAAGAATGAAAACATCCTGCTTCACAGATGGCAAAATGTCAACACGCTTAAATATTTTCAAAACATCAGCTGACTGAAGAGCCCCGCCTCCAGCTTCTGACAGCGAACCAATGTCTCGAACAGGACGCATCTAGCAAAGTTCATCCCCTATCACATTCTGAACCACACTTAAACTTCTCCCACTTCGTTATTCCAAACAGAAATAAAATGCACATCTGACAAGATAGATGAAGTTGGGAGCTTGACTTGCCTTCGAGAACAGCTGCCCACGACGATCCACTGTCAAACCAGATGTCCAGCACATCTTCACCTCGAACAAAGTCGCTCGCCGCACCAGCTCCAGCCTAAAGACACAGGAACATTCCCGTTCAGTACTTGCCCTGAAGATGCTTTCCACCGGAAAACTTCTGTCCTTTCTCCATGTTTTCCGCATTCATTAGCATCCTGCACGGCTCCAACAGGCTCACCTGTGCCTAAAAGTAAAGAACTGATGAAAAGGAGGACAGGTGGAGGCTTGGACTGGCTGAGGAGCAGGAGAAAGGTGAGAGGAAGAGCTTTGAATCGGGTCCTCCTTCCTCCCTCACAGACAGGAGGTCCCTGCCAAACAGGCTCATGGGTTGGGCAGAGCCAAAAGTCCAGTTCATCACATGTATGCCAACTGTGTCTTGGCATCTGGACCTCTAGTCTTCTTCCTTGATACGTGTCACTACTCTTCATCAGGGATGCTGGGACCAAGTCCAACATGTGTCCTCCAGGTGGGTACCCAGGTTCCTGCAGTTAAACGCCTCATTAAGGGGACAAAGTAGAGGAAGCAGAGCGAAAAGCCTCTCTTCTGGTGATCCTGAGATGGCAGCTCACACTGGAGGTTTGGTCTTTAGACTGAAGAAGGGCAGCAAGGCAAAGAAGAGAAAGAGGCGTCTGAGGCCACGCCGTCTTTTGAGGGAAGGGTGACCAACATGTACTTCTATGACCCCTCTTTCAAATCATCCACCTTCTGGTCAAGAATCTGGACATGTTGGTCCTCAAATGAGAGTCTGTTTAAGTGGGAATAAACTGCCCAAAACGGACGTGGGGTGCTCCTCCCCTGGTGGTACATCCTCCCCTGGTGCTACATCCTCCCCTGGTGCTACATCCTCCCCTGGTGCTACATCCTCCCGTGGTGCTACATCCTCCCCTGGTGCTACATCCTCCCCTGGTGCTACATCCTCCCCTGGTGCTACATCCTCCCGTGGCGCTACATCCTCCCGTGGCGCTACATCCTCCCGTGGCGCTACATCCTCCCGTGGCGGTACATCCTCCCCTGGTGCTACATCCTCCCGTGGTGCTACATCCTCCCGTGGTGCTACATCCTCCCGTGGTGCTACATCCTCCCCTGGTGCTACATCCTCCCCTGGTGCTACATCCTCCCCTGGTGCTACATCCTCCCCTGGTGCTACATCCTCCCCTGGTGCTACATCCTCCCCTGGCGCTACATCCTCCCCTGGCGCTACATCCTCCCCTGGCGCTACATCCTCCCGTGGCGGTACATCCTCCCGTGGCGCTACATCCTCCCGTGGCGCTACATCCTCCCGTGGTGCTACATCCTCCCCTGGTGCTACATCCTCCCCTGGTGCTACATCCTCCCCTGGTGCTACATCCTCCCCTGGTGCTACATCCTCCCGTGGCGCTACATCCTCCCGTGGCGCTACATCCTCCCGTGGCGCTACATCCTCCCCTGGCGCTACATCCTCCCCTGGCGCTACATCCTCCCCTGGCGCTACATCCTCCCCTGGCGCTACATCCTCCCGTGGCGCTACATCCTCCCGTGGCGGTACATCCTCCCCTGGTGCTACATCCTCCCGTGGTGCTACATCCTCCCCTGGTGCTACATCCTCCCGTGGCGGTACATCCTCCCGTGGCGGTACATCCTCCCGTGGCGGTACATCCTCCCCTGGTGCTACATCCTCCCCTGGTGCTACATCCTCCCCTGGTGCTACATCCTCCCCTGGTGCTACATCCTCCCCTGGTGCTACATCCTCCCCTGGTGCTACATCCTCCCCTGGTGCTACATCCTCCCCTGGTGCTACATCCTCCCCTGGTGCTACATCCTCCCGTGGCGCTACATCCTCCCGTGGCGGTACATCCTCCCGTGGCGGTACATCCTCCCGTGGCGGTACATCCTCCCCTGGTGCTACATCCTCCCCTGGTGCTACATCCTCCCCTGGTGCTACATCCTCCCCTGGTGCTACATCCTCCCGTGGTGCTACATCCTCCCGTGGTGCTACATCCTCCCGTGGTGCTACATCCTCCCGTGGTGCTACATCAACCCGTGGTGCTACATCCTCCCGTGGTGCTACATCCTCCCGTGGTGCTACATCCTCCCGTGGTGCTACATCCTCCTGTAGTTGTACGTTCTCCTGTAGTGGTACATTCTCCCGTGGAGGTGTTTCTCCAGGGTTCAGCTCGGAGCGTTCTTCACTGCGCTGGACTACATCAACTGCCTTGCTTCTTTTGTCTTTGGGGTGAACCGGTTGTGTCTCAGTGTGTTTAAAATGGGTTTGCTTTTGGCGTTTGTTACATTTTTTAGAGAAACGTACTGAATGACGATGTTTGTGTTTCCGTCCTGGTGTGATATGTTGGCTTGTTGAAAGCCCTTTCAGTACATCCACAGCCCGACTTCAGATGAACCTCTTCCTTTTTCTTGGCTTCTGTTGAGGCGGGGATTCGTTTTGCCACGTGGTTTAAAGTTTTGATGACTCTCTGTTTGTGTTGGAGTGGGTGGAGTCTAACAGCAGGTTTTAAAGGTTCTGGAGCAATGATGTCCGTCTCCTGACCTCAGTATTCATGAGCCGCTCTGGGAGATCTCAAAGCAAGAAAGCCCAAGAACTGAAAGGAAACAGTCGGCTTTACCACTCAAGAAAACAAAGAACTTCGTCCACAACGACCACAAGAGACTTGAAGCTGTTATTGATGCAAAAGGAGGAATTACGAGGATTTAGAGCTGGAGCAGGGAAACTCTTGTACAGGGTCATGTGAGACGTTTCTGTCATTAGGATTTAAGGGTAAACAGAAGTTTTTGACAATAAAAGCCTTCATCCAACCACCAACTATAGTGAGAAAAAGTGAGAAAAAGTTTTTTCCTTCAGATTCTCTCAAATGAGCAGCAAATCCTCAATTTCTTGTAGGCTATACCTCTTCAGGTGTGATGGTGAAGTTGGGGCCCTTTTCCTAAACTTCTCCTTCAGGATGTTAGAGCTTCTTGTCTGAGTTTCTTCACTTTAATTTAGGGGCTTCTTCAATGTCATGTCCTGTTCTGGGTGGACGCTCCTCTGTCTCCTGTGGAATGAACGTCCTCTCCCTGCCCTTTTGGTGCCGTGTCAGCTGGGATTTCCGGGTGAGGTCTGTGACCCGGTTTAGGGAGAGCACTCCACAGTTGCTGGTAAAGAGTGTCCACCCTCCAGTTTGAGACTTCTATGGTGACGTTGACTTGTTGAATTCTGTCCTTAGGCAGCTGTTGCTGTGCTCTTTGGGGGATCAGGTCTGCTCTGTTGTTCCCAACAGTGGAAAGGAGGTGGAGACTTATCGGGAGGAGGCAAAGGAGACCCAGGACAACGAGAGGACGCGGGGACAGAGATCGCAACCCGTCTGCTGAGGGACAAGTGCTTTGTTTGAACAGAAATGCTCTGAAGAGAAAAGCCAAACAGCACCTTCAAGAAATCCATCACTTTTCCAGTTCAGTAGTTACTCAATAAGAAGAGAAACAGCAGCAGCATCCAAACCAAGGTTTACCAATGTGTAGCAGTAAACCGCGTTACCAGGAAAAGTCTGCTAAGGGTTCTAGCACGGGTGTTGTGTCCAGAACAGACAGAGGGTCTGCACCGTTTGAAGTTACCTGTTCCTGCTTCCTCACCTTCTTCAGCACATTTGGGGGCAGCAGGGTCTCAATGGGAAGTTCCCACCAGCAGTCACTGCCCTTCTCCTTGAAGAGTTCAGCGATGTGGGTCACGGTGTCTCTGCAGAGGTCAGACTCGTGGTCAGCAGGTTCACAGCGGCCTGTGGGCCTGTGCGGCGTTGACTCACTTGTTAATGAGAGGCTCTCCGCTGTCCTTGTGATAGAAGACGGGGATGGGGACCCCCCAGCTGCGCTGTCTGGAGATGCACCAGTAGGTCCGTCTGTCCAGCATGGCCAGCAGACTGCCTCTGGCTGATTCTGGCAAAACCTGAACCTTCTGCAGCACTTCCTGCAAACACACACCCATGAGTTCCTGCCTGTGCTCAGCAGACACACAACACTGGTGCTGTCACCTTGGCCTTGTCTCTGAGCGACAGTGTGTTGATGAACCACTGTTTGCTCGGCCTTATGAGCACCGGCTGCTTCGTTCTCCAGTCGTAGGGGTAACTGTGGACACACTGCTGCTCCAGCACCAGAGCGCCATTCTCCCTAAGCATGGAAATCACTGCGAAGGCAGCAGAGGAAACGCATCACAATAACACAACTGCTTCTCAGCCACGTCTGCCCGTCCGTCTACCTTTCTCGGTGCCTTCCGTCAGCACAGACAGGCCCTGCAGCTGGGGTCCGGCCAGCTCTGTGAAGCGGCCATCGTCATCCACCATGCAGTCCTGAGACAAAACACACTCTGCTTAAAGCAGCGAGACATGAACACACACGTCTAACCCTGACATGAGCTCTGAACGTCAACACAAAACAGGAAACTACAAACTGCTCCTCATGAATGACCCTAAACAGACACGTCATCAAAGGTTTTTTTCCATTTAGCTGCATGGAAATAGGCAGGAGAAGGTTGGACTCAACAGAACAGTGAGACCTTTCTCCTGTCTGTCAGGACATGAAACATTCCAGTAACAACCCACCACCGGCAGTTTGAACTGTGAGGCCACGCTGTAATCCTCCATGCCGTGAGCCGGGGCTGTGTGGACCAATCCTGTGCCTTTGGCCATGGTCACATGATTGGCTGGCAGTAAAGGGACCTGCACGCCAGGATTCATGGGATGTGTGCACATCCCACCTTCAAGCTGAGAACCTGAACAGAGGAAGAAGGTGCTTCAAGACCCCACCATGAAGTTTTTAAAGACACAGCTGGTCAGCTGGAACTTTATCTGATACCATGAGGTATCAGATAAAACACAGAGATGAGATCCAGCCACTGACAAAGCTGTCCTGCAGAAAGGCTCTGTGGTGTTCAGACAGAAGACTGTTTTTCCTGTGTGTTCACCTGTGAAGGTGCTCACGCTCCTCAGCTCTGTTCCCAGCAGAGCTGCCAGACCGGCGGCGCGCTCCGCGGCTACCAACAGCAGCTGAGAGGTGTCCGCCCGCTTCACCACAGAGTACCTGTTACCCACAACAGAGCGGAGGTCACTTTACTGACGGACACACTTGGGTGCCCACCGCCGTCATGACGGGGTGCGTCCAATCAGAATCAGCAAGCTAGCACGCACATCTGCACCGTGACCCGCTATGGAGGCTACATTCAAGTACAAGCTGGGTCGGCCGTGGTACAGCGGTAGGGCGGTCTACCCATGATCGTTAGATTGCAGGTTCGATTCCCACATTCGTGAATGTGTGTGTGACTGGGTGAATGGCTCTGTGACTGTAAAGCGCTTTGGGCCTTGTAGGTAGAAAAGCGCTATATAAGGAAATACGCCATTTACGCCATTACCAAGTAGACGTATGGGATATCACAGCTTCAGCTAAAGTTGTAAACTTCTTTAGGGAGAGAGACCCTTTCTGATTGAACAAAGTCGTCTTTTGATTCAGATTGTAGTTTACAGAGAGAAACGGGTTTGGATCACGTTTGAGTCCCAGAAGTCCTTCAGCCTTACTCTGCATTGGGCATGTAGCACACTGCCTGGTTGGCCGGAAGGGTCCACGGCTGAGTGGTCCACACCAGCAAAGAGACGTCGTCCAGACCTGATGAGGAACACGCCCACTCAGAATGAGTCTAAACATGCACATCCATCAGAACTGAGAATCAGGAGGGAGATGATCCAACTACCCTCTTCTGCAGGGAGCCCCGGTGGCGGCGTTGTCAGTGCAAAGGTGGCGTAGACGGCTCGGCTCACGTGTTCAGGGTTGTACTCTAGCTCAGCCTCTGCCAGGGCTGTTCTGTGAGGGGCAAAGAGATGAAGGATGAAGTCCACAAACAACAACAAACACAAAGAAAGAAGGTAAATGCTGCACCTTGATGAAGGAGACCAGAAGACGGGCTTGTAGTCTTGATATACGAGACCCTTGAGGAGCAGCAAAAGTGTATGAGATTAGCAGAAGGGCCTGCAACCCACAGCCAAATGCTCTGCAACTATAGACGGCGGCTTATAGAGAATCAGGCATAATCATCATTCTGGGATGGAAAGCAGGAGTAGCCGTGTCTCGGTGTGCCCACCTTGCTGTACATCTCTTGGAAGACCTTCAGTTGAGCGGCTTCATATGGCCCGTCAAACGTGTAGTAGCACTGCTCCCAGTCAGCCATCACCCCCCAGCGCTGGAAGGCAGCTTTCTGCTGAGCTATTGCCCCCTCTGCAAACTCCCGTGCTGCAGGATGCAGAGCCCGGCAGTGAGTCATGAACCAGAGGACGAGCCGGTGACCGTCACAGGGGTCTCACCTCTCTGTCTGATCTGCAGTGGCGTCAGGCCACTGGCGCACAGCCCTCCCAGAGCCTTCAGCTCAATGGGCAGGCCGTGGCAGTCCCAGCCTGGAACGTAGTGGACCTGCCGCCCCCTCAGCACCTCAAAGCGGTTCCGGATATCCTTCAGGATCTGAAGAGAGTGGTGGCAGCAACCACGAACAACAGAGGAAGACGTTTGGTTTTGCCACATGCTTGCTCTATTCGTGCACACATGTTGGGCTAAACAACAACCTTGTTGAGTGCATGTCCGACGTGTGGGGCCCCGTTGGCGTACGGGGGGCCGTCGTGAAGGGAGAACTTTTTCTTGGCCTTCCTTTCTCTTTGCCATGAGTACAGCTCTGCAAAATCGCATTCCTGAAGAAGAGAAGTCCCTGTTAGCACGTGTGTGTGCGCATGCGCGTGTACCAACGCTCCACTGGTACCCTGAATGAACTACATGAAGAGTGCAGATCAACTGAATGAAACCATCAGATTCCTGATGTGGATAATGATCCTTCAGGCTTTGTTTACGACACTGGATTTATTTCTGTCAAACTCTAATTATTAGTATCATTCAGTCTGTCTACAATTAAACACAGACAGAAAGTAATTCTAAACTATGCAGAGACACAATACCAAAACAGGCTGAAGCAGGGTTCGGTTGGTACCTGCTGGATCTGAACCTCCCGCTCCACTAGTGCTCGTCCCACCAGCTTCATTGGAAACTCCGTCCGTGGGAGAAGCACCGAGTCTCGGTAGACAGCCTGAGGATCCACAGGCTGAGCGCCGCCGCCTCCATGGCCGCGAGAACAGCTCAAGGAGACGGCGCGCTGGAGGAGCAGGCCGCTACCTCGGGGTGACCTCCGACCCCATCCCGCTAACGTCCTGCTTACGGCCGAAATCCGGCACAGTAGCATGGATAGAACAGGCGGTTCGTTTACCAAGCTAACCCTCTGACCGAACGTCTCACACCGCTGTGGGGTTGGAAAGAAGCGCTCAAGGTGCTGTCATGTTCCGGCCGCCCTCTGCGTTCCGAGCGGCGATGTTTCGTACGGAAGAAATTAAGGGTAGGACCAGTACGGAAAGCCAATGGGGTCCGAAATGTCCCTGCGTTCGCGTTGACTAGATCCTTTCTGTATTCTCCTCACGATGTCGCTGTTTATTCGCCTTTGTTCATCGGGTTACACTTAAATCGGATTTGTTGTTGTTCAGACTGAAAGAGTGAGTTTTCTTTGACAACAGTTCCATTACACAAGAACAGTGTAATTTGTTTCTTTATTCAATCATTTTCCTTTATTTAGTCAATTACTGGTTACAAAAAAAAACATCTGTGACAGAAACTTTTGACTTTGTGTATGTCGGTCACACTAGCAACATCTCCTAGTCCCATACGAGTCCTTTTGATGGAATTGTTGAAAACATTCATGTACCAACTTGTAGGATTCTTATGAAACATATGAATAACTCACAGCACACCTGCATTTATTGAATGTATCGCTAATTGTTGTGTTGGGTTCCACCGTTAAGCCAAATCCAGTAACTTTTGTGATTGTTAAAGTATTGCAGCATCCCTTTCCCACACAAAGACATAGAATCTTGTCTGTTTTAAGGTTCTAAATTTGGTGGTTAGTTCATTTTTCCAAGAATTCTATAATTTGTGGCTGACGATACAATTCATAGTCCATATGTTCATTATGACTCAATCAGATTCTCTGACCTAAAATGGATCCAGGACATCTTTATCCAAGACTTTCAGCATACAACTTTAGGCCAAAGACGGAAAAATACAACAAAACTACAGAGTGCAAAGTCAAAGCATGAAACAAATTCCATGAAGGTGAAACAAGCGCCGAAGCATCCGTGTCAAACGCACCATCCCTACAGAGAATGGTCAGAAAAAGAGGAAAATTTTTCTTCTTTGCTTGTCCAGTCCAGCAGCTAAGCAGACAGATCAGAGTTGAAGGTCTTTTGTGTTGGACAGCTTTTACTGTCACAATAAGATTGTGGAATAATTTGGAGCTGGAATCTAAATATGTTTAAAATTGTTATAAGCAGATGGTATGTACAAGTGATAAGAATGTACAGTAACGACCAAAAGTTTGGACACACTTTCCCATTCATTTGAATGAAAAGGTGTGTCCAAACTTTTGGTCTGTACTGTATAAAGACTGATTTTATGATGGCTGTGTTTGGTTTTAATTCCTTTAATGCTCTCATTCTGTCTTATTGCTGGAGCTAGAGGCTCAATAAATATAGCAAAAAGAGAGGGGGAGAGTGGGCAACCTCGTCTGGTTCCTCCTCCCAGAAAAAACCTGTCAGAAGTCTGTCTATTAGTTCTGATTGATGCATTGGGATTGTGATATAATATGTTAATCCAGTCAATGAATGATTCCCCAAACCCAAACTTTTGGAGGGCGGCAATGAGAAATTTCCAGTTTACTCTGTCAAAAGCTTTTTCAGCATCCAGCAATAGTATGGTCATTTCCTGGTTTTTAATAGTGGCAAAGCATAACAAAACATAAATATGCCAGACTTAGCACAACTGCTAAACTACATCTGTTGTCCTAAGGCGGGTACAAAAGACAACACTCGATTGAACACATCGAGCAGGTTTGACAAAAGCAAACATTAGTGAGAGCATACGGCCTAAACAGAATACTACAGCACAAAGCAGACATGAGCATAGAAACATGAAAAAAGACCTGAGGAACACTTTGAAGTCTGGTTTTTAACCACTGGCAGAGTATCCTGAACACCACCATAAAGCTAGATGTGGTCCTGAGTCCTTCAAAGTCTCCTCTGGTTAATGCCTAGGTATGAATTCCTACACCTCAACCCCTCTCTACGAACCAGAGACCCCGGAAGATCTGCCCCACACCGCAGCATACCACCCACCCGACTTGCAGGACGTCCCATAGAGAGCAAGGCAGGGGCCAACTCCCCCCGCCCAAGAGGAGGACGCCCATAATGGTGGGGGTCCCCAACAAGTGTGGTAAACATGGGCAGACCAGGCTCCACCACTGTTGGAATTATGGAGCGCTCAGAGGCAATGACCAGGACCAGCAGCACAGGGACATGGACTCCCCCAGGCTCAGATGTGGTGTGACCCCCGGCTCATGGCCTAGACAGAACTCAGGGATTCCTCTCCTTGAGGAATGCCAGGGCTGTGAACCCCAAGGGACACGAAGGAGTGGAAAAGGGGACAGAAGATCACCCCCCCACCCACACACACTTTCCTGTAGTGCAGTGCTTCTCAAATAGTGGGGCGGGGCAGCGGTTTTAGGCACAGGTAATTCGGGCAATTGCTCGGGGGGGCAAAAGGGGGGCGGGGTGACAGCGGCTCAGTGCTTGGAATAAAATCTGGTCCACTATTGGTTTACTCTGTTCCATCAGAGTTTGTAACAGCCTGAAACTGAACTGCCGTCCGTGCAGCTGCCCCTGTATCCTGTCACACGCGTGTGTGAGAACGAAGGGGGAGGGGGCTCAGGCTGCGAGGTGGAACGTGTACGCGGAGTGCTGCCTATTACACACCACCAGGATCATGGCGTGCCTTTAGATTCCTCAGCTCATGCTAATGTCATTCTTTATGAAATATTGTAGACATTTTGATGTCTTTATTTTCCATAAATGTATTCTGTGTCTGCCTGTGGTTTAGTTGGTGTCAGTATTTGACAAAGACAGCAGGTAATGCAGGAAAACAGCTGCACTTTGAGATCATGAATAAACAATCCATTTATAAAACATAATCAAAGCAATGTTTTTATTTCTTCAGACTAAAACATTAAATATATTGGTGCTGCTGTGTTTGTTTCAGATCAATTTTCATTTAATATTTATTAAATTATTTTTCTCAGGATCAAATGGTGCAGTTGGTCAAAATGTTTCTAGTTTAATTAAGGAATGACAGATTTTTTATTTCAGGCACTTTTAGCCTCTTCTGTTTTAGACCATAACAGGGTTTTTGTGGCTAAATAAAGTTAATATTTGTTGAAAGTGGATTTGTCACGGTGGGAGGAGGCTCGAGAGCCGGTAGGACCCAGACGCAGAGGCATGAGGCACACGGGTTCAAGACTAGTGGGTTTATTTAACTAAACAAAAAGCGCTGCAGAGCAGGATGACAAAACTAAAACAAAACTTACTGTGGCGTGGCGAGGGACATGGAACAAGGACACAAAGACAAGGAGACATAACACCATGACCAGAAGTTAATGGACCAGCACAAGAGGAAGGGAGAGACGAGACTTAAATACAGGCAGGGGAGACAAGACACAGGTGAACACGATCAGGACAGATTGGGACAAAGGAAGTAAAACTCAAAAAACATGACAAGACAGGAAACCTTTCAAAATAAAACAGGAAACAGAACCAAACAAGACAGAACAAGAACTAAAGCAGTCGGCCCGGCGGGTCGGGCATGCCATTGGAAGCAGGGACGGGTCGGGGTGCAGCCAGCACCCCCCTGGGAGCAGGGACGGGTCGGGGTGCAGCCAGCACCCCCCTGGGAGCAGGGACGGGTCGGGGTGCATCCGGGACCACCACTGGCACAGGACGGGGATGTGGTGCATCCGGAACCACCACTGGCCGAGGTTGTGGTGCGTCCGGGACCACCACCGGAACATGATGGGGCTGGGGTGCATCCGGGACCACCACTGGCCGAGGTTGTGGTGCGTCCGGGACCACCACCGGAACATGATGGGGCTGGGGTGCATCCGGGACCACCACTGGCACAGGATGTGGTGCATCCGGGACAACCGCCGGAACAAAAACGGGACGTGGACGGGGACGGGGACGGCGGTGGCGACGACGACCCCCCCTCAGGGCAAGACAGCTCCCTGTAAGGTCCAGGTGGCTCCCACTCCAGGTATACGAGGCAAACTGGGCCTGGTCAAAATCCCAGTAAGACCTCGTCCTTTCGGCTTCCAGGCAGTAGGCCTCTAGCAGCCGCATGTCCCGCTCTGCTGGGTCCATAAAATATGGCTGGTCCATTCTGTCACGGTGGGAGGAGGCTCGAGAGCCGGTAGGACCCAGCCGCAGAGGCAGGAGGCACATGGGTTCAAGACTAGTGGGTTTATTTAACTAAACAAAAAGCGCTGCAGAGCAGGATGACAAAACTAAAACAAAACTTACTGTGGCGTGGCGAGGGACATGGAACAAGGAACAAGGACACAAAGACAAGGAGACGTAACGCCATGACCAGAAGTTAATGGACCAGCACAAGAGGAAGGGAGAGACGAGACTTTCCTCATAACGATGCATTGCAGCATTTTGCATCTGAATGTTTTATAGAATTTGTTTATGATGGATTCAATTACTGAGGGGGGGGGGGGGGGGCGTAGAGGGCAGTCATCTGCACTTTGGGGGCAAAGAGACCTTCTATGTGCTGTAGACTCATAGTATAGGAACAGTGGAGTATTCTTGAACATCTTAAATAAAGACCATAATATCACGAAACTCAACGGTTTCTTTTTTCCAGAGAATGTTGGGTTCTGTGCCGCGCTTTGGACTGTCCAAACGGGGTACAGTGTTGAGTAGCGGTTTGTCGGACGGTCACTGAAGGCGGCTGCAGCAGGTGTCTCTCATTGCCTGATGACGTCACGGGGCTTTAAAGCGCGTGGCCGCGGTTCCCGCTTCATTCGCATCCTTCTCCCTCTAACGACTCGAGCGCCAAGAAAGCTGAAGATGATCCAGAAGTACGGCGCGGTCCTGGCGGTTCTGGTCCTGGCGGTCCACGTCTCCCTGCTGGTTAGTTGTTTCTTTATCTCAGCCGCGTTTAATCCCTACAACCGTGCGGGACACCGTCCCTGCAGCGGGAAGCCGGTGTGTTGCTGCGTGTCAGTCCACTAAGGGACTCTCGTCCACAGGTGACCCAGGTTCAGGCCAGCAGCGGCAGCAGCAGCAGCAGCAGTAGCAGCAGCAGCAGCAGCAACAACAACTCCGCGAACTCCAGCGCCGTGTCCACCATGGGGGGATCGAGCTGCTCCACCCTGCTGCTGACGCCCCTGGCTGTGCTGGCCCCCCTGCTGTATAGCTGGTTCCAGTAGCTGGACGGGTTCTGTGGTTCTTCTGCGCTCTGCTGGACCCGCGGTTGTATGTGGACTTGTTCGTGGCTGTGTTTGCTGAGGAACTGGTTCCAACAGGAGCACTACCGGAGCAGGTCCGGCTCTGTAGACCAGGTCCACGGGACCGACTGGATCTGTAATCACTGGTGTCTGTGGGGGGATTGGATCTGATCTGTAGGAACTCTGCTGTAGTCTTTTTTTTTTTTTTTAAAACCTGAATAAAGATGTTTAACGTTTCAGTCTGACTCTGATCACTGTCACTTTCAGTGGGGTGGGGGTGGAGGGGCTTAAGAGGAACTTCTGACCTGACTTGTGGGGTGGGGGGGTTGGTCATTGACTAAAACGAGTTTTTGGAGTTATTCACCAAATTCTTTGTAGGCTCCGCTCCCCCCATTACAAAGCCTCGTTTGTTCAGGTCTCACTGGCTCGGGTTTCTCACCAGGCAGAGCTCCAGCTTTACTGTGTTTACCCTAAAATCACCTGGGGGGGTGATCACAGGTGAGAGCAGGCTCTGGGGTGTCCTCCTCCAGCAGAAGCAAATTTAAATGTCTCTCCTGTATAAGGCCAGTCTAATTCAAACAGTCTACATCGAAAGTTTACATCAAATTCTGCTCACTTGTGGTTTTAAGGAAACATTTCATGCTTCTGGCTTGAAGCACTTAATTTAGTTACGGTCAGAGCGAACTCTAGATACCAAATGTCTAACAGCTGACTGCTCTGCAGCGGCTCATCTGACACCTTTTATGGAAATGATATCATGCTGCATAGAAGGCATCAGTCCTTATTGAAAAATTGGCACCGCTACTTTTATCCATGTTTAATGAATCCTTTAGCATGGGGGTCTCTACCACCAACCCTCACATAAGCTTCAATAGCTCTCCTAAAGGACAGAGACCCACTGCGATGTGATTCTTATAGGCCACTATCGCTGCTCAATGCTGATGTTAAGGTGTTAGCCAAAGCTATAGCATCCCGTCTGGAGAACGTGCTGCCGTCTAAAATATCTGAAGAGCAAACCAGCTTCATAAAAGGGCGACAATTATTTTTAAATACCTGCACACTTTTCAATTTTATTCTAAACGCCCAGCTGAACTTCCTGAGATTATATCTCTAGATGCTGAAAAAGCCTTTGATAGTGGAGTGGAAGTACATGTTCCACTTCCCTTAGTTTTGAATATTTTAGAGAAATTCAGTTCCCTGTCAGGCTATAAATTAAATTTACAGAAAAGCAAGTCTTTTTCCAAGAAATCCTGCGCTCGTGCTCTCAGACCATCAGACTTGCCCTTTAAATTCAGCCCATTAGGATTCAAGTATCTCGGTATCAACATGACCCGTTCTTATACAGATCTTGTATCTGCTAATTTCACTCCTCTTGTCACTAAAATGAACTCTGATATCCAGAGGTGGCGTAGTCTCCCTTTCTCATTGAGAAAATAAATATTGTAAAAATGAATATTCTGCCCAAACTAATTTTCCTAGTTCAGTTACTTCCTCTTTTCCTACCAGAACACTTTTTTGATACATTAGACAAGATCATTGGGGCTTTCATTTGGGGTGGAAAACCACGAGGATTAGTAAAACACTATTGCAAAGGTGTAGGATTAGTGGAGGTCTGGCATTGCCTAATTTCCAGCCTGTTACTGGGCTGCTCATATCCAAAAGCTTTGTTATTGGTTAACCCTTGTGCTATCCTAGGCACTTTAACATTGGGAGTTGGGTCATCTAGACCCACTAGACAGTGCTCTGAACCTTTTTTCTTCAATGATTTGTGATCTTCACTGGTGTCCATGGATTACATGAAATCTTTCCACCTTTATCATGGTAGGGAGAACACGTCAATGTAAGGGTGGGGTCATCTAAGATAGCACAAGGGTTAAGAGGATGCAGGCAAAAATTCTACAACAAATGGAAATGTTTTATTGACTATTTTTCAAATCTAGAACTGTTACCCAATTGAGTCTGTGCCTGTGGTCTATTGATCTATATCAATATTGTTTTTTTATATTTATTTATTTATTTTCTCTATTTCTGATTTTCATGCTAAGATGGGGTGGGTGGTTTGTTCCATGTTCCCTTTTTGATGTTTCTATTCAAGTATGTTGAATCTTGTAAAAAATGGTAAAATGTATCTCTCAACTGGAGTATTTATCAATATGTTAATAAAACTTGAAAAAAAGAAAAAGAAAGCATCGGTCCTCTGTAGGCCTAACTCACAGCTGCTGCGTACAATCTGTGCATTGTCCACAAATCAAATGTCCGTCATTCATGCGTGATAAACGTACTTCATACGTGTTTGTTGCGTTTTCATTTGTCGATGTCCCTCAAGGGTTTCAGCAGGCGGGTGTTTCAGTTCAGTTTTGTTCAGAATTATGATCAGTTGAAAATTACGAAGTTTGTGTATTTTACGTAGTTTCTTTGCAATTTGACATAAATCTTATGCAGTTGTGTGTGATTTTTGTGAGATGCACACAAAAATGTGTCTTTGCACAACCATGCGTCTAACAGACCTTTCATGCATGAACCATTAATGTATAACTTTTAGATCACGTATACGGCGCACAGATCACGTTAAAATTACATAGTAATTTGCACATAAACAGCAGAATAATCACACGGCTCATGTTCTACGCTGGTTTTCGTGTTCTTTGTGGGTTTATTCGTGCCTCCGCTGTGGTTTTTTTGTGGTTCATTCATGATATGGGAACATTTCACATAAAGACGACAACGGTTCTCACTTTTTCCACGTATGGCCACTTTTCGTTTATGCAAAATGCAGGCCGTGTTTGTGAGACGGTCTTTAGTTTCTGCCGAGTGAAGAGTTCTGCAGAAACCCGTCCAGTCGCGCTGAACCATTTCCAGCTTTTCTCTGGAGGTTGGGCTGCAGAGGTCAGCTTTCGGTCCTCACCCTTTCGGTTTCGCGTCAGCGCAGAGATCTGCACCGTGGCGTGAGCTCCTGCTGGCTGCGGTTGGTAGTTCTGCTGGAGGTGGACGGTCCTGCAGAAGGTTTCTAACATGGACGCAGGTTTAAACAGGATTGACATGACATGCATGCCTGTGCTGAGAAGAAAGCGACCAGCAGTCCAACGGCTCCTTATCTTTTAATTGCAATCATTTCCACTTCTGCTATGGGGACTCAGAGAAACCACAGAGAAATGACCTCATGTGAAGAACAGGAACTGTGAGAAACGCTAAACCACTGCAAGTAAAAAGGAGCAGAAATTCACTTGAAGTATCTGTACCTCTGCTTTATTGCACTACAGTCACAGTGCATTCATAAATACATTTGTACATTTTGCTGTTTGTATGTGTTCTTGCAAATGGATGTGATATAAAGGAACTTTCCTGTCAGAAAGCCACTTGCAGATGTTTTCAGCTTCTTCTCCCTAAAGCTGCAGAGGTTTGGGACAAAAAGAGTGTCCGTTTGGCAGAGCTGCACTTAGGCCGAAGTCTGGACGGTGCTGCTGGTGTCACTGCACTGTCTGTAGTCGTCATGAACCCCGATGGAGGGAAACCCCACCTGCCGCTCCATCCACTGAGCCACGGCGAGCAGCCTGTGGTCGTCCAGAGCTTTGCCCATGAGCTGCAGACCAATGGGAAGCCCCCGGCTGGACAAGGCCGTCGGCACCGAGACTGCAGGCAAACCTGATGTAGACGAGTTCACAGAAATACATGCTAACGCTGCTTTAAGTGACAACCAGGAACACGTTTCACTCTAAAGCCCTTTACTGAAGCTCCTGGTCCTTCTTTCAGAGTAGAAGTTGGGAGAAAAGCGCAACGCTTCTGAACTAACTGCCAAGCCTGGTGATGCTGAGTTCAAACCCAACGCCATTCATGGGTCCAAGTCGATGCCAACGCTTGTCCAAAAATGTGTTCATAAGCTAGACGCCTGTGGGAGAAGCTACCGTCTTACCGTCTGTTTCTCAGCCTATAGTGGCTACATTGAAGCATTGGCTGAATCCGCGGAGGACACGGATGACGCTGAAAGGTCAGGGTCATTTATTTTTAACTCCTCCAAAAGTGTTGGTTGTCACATCTCCATGTCTGGGTTCTTGAGTTCTTTCATTTAATTTTTAACCTTCTGTACTGCGGGATCTGCACCTCCCCGTCTCTGTGACCCACTTTGATGACTTACTGTCTCACATCATCACAGGAGGGAAAAGGGACAACAAGAAGAATGTCTCCATGCCAAAAGGAAAGAAAAGTTGCTCCTGAGTACAAGTCACAGCCCTCACCAAGCGATGCCAAACTCCACAATGTATACTGTGAAGAACATGAGGATCAGACGAGTGCTTCAGCATTTATGATCCTTCCTGACCTACAGTAAAAGCTGCAAACATCCTGTCAGTCTGTTTGTGTTTCAGCCTTCGTCATCTGTTTGACTTGCTCTGAACATCCCACACTTCCTGCTCTTCTTCCTCGTACCTGACATGTTGGCGGGCTGCGTGAAGACGTCTTCCTGTGCGCTGCGGGTGCGGTTATCTTCCTGTGTGAAGTCGCCATAACGAGCCGCGTCTGTCAGCGTGGTGGGAGTCAGCAGCACATCAACGCCTGAAGCGAACACGCGTCGGAAGTCATCGCAGATCAGCCTGCGGACCTTCTGGGCCTTCACAAAATAGTGCTGGTAGTTCCTGAAATGGTCAAAGAGGGGATGTGACTTTTTCCAAAAACCCAAAAACCGCAGCAGAGACAGGGCGGGGGGCTCACTGCTTGAGCAGGAAGTAGTTCCCAGACAGAACCCTCCCTCTGACGACATCGTTGAAGCCCTCGTGTCGTGTGGTGGCGTACATGGCCTCTGTCGAGCTGTCCATCGAGCTCCGGTGACCTGGTAGAGTCACAGCGCCATTAAAACCCAACATGACGCTTTCTACTCCCCACACGGCAGCTCAGGCCCTACCGTATTCCACGCCATCAAAACGGGCCATGTTGGAGGCCACCTCGGCGTGGCACAGGACGTGGTAACACACTATGGAGTGCTGGGTGTGGGGGAGGGACACCTGCTCCACGCGAGCGCCAGCCGCCTCAAACAGGTCTGCAACACGGCTCCACTGAGCCCGAGTGTCCGGAGACAGGCCCAGAGCGTGGTACTCCTGCCGGGGTTTAGACAGCACCAGCATGTTAACCAGAGTCACTGCTGAGGGGCACAAAGACACCGACACTCTGGACACAACAGGAAAGCACTTCTGGAAGACCAGGGAAGAAGGAGCTGGACCACCAACGCCCTAGTCCAGACTCATTTTGGTTCGGGGGCCACATTCAACCCGTCTGATCCTAAGTGGGCCGGACCAGTAACATAAAAGCAAAAATCAGTTTACTCAGTTGGAAAAAATGCCTCAACCAGCATAGTAACTAATCAGTTATTATGACACATTCATTCACAGAGGACAATGGATCTAAAAGAAAATGCATTTCACTTAAAAGAAATTGGTTTATTCTGTTTTACACAATGAATATTTTACATCTGACGCTTAAACAATCCCAATAATTAACTCAAGAGAGGCTACAGAGAAAAATGAAACACCTGCCTAGAATGTAAATGTGCGAATTAATGAAAAATTCAACTAAATTAAACTTGCAAACATTTGTGAACATTAGAAGTTGGAGTTGACCTCCTTTCTCTCCTGAAACTTCACCTGTCCATCACTATTAGGATTCAGATCCTGATCAGAAACACATTTACTGTCATTCAAGTGAGCAAAACAATGAAATGTCCAAGAATCTTTTCCTGGTTTCTGCCTGAATTTTGTGGCATCACCTCTCAGAGATGTTGGATCTGATCGTGATCCTTGACAGACTCATGCTGGCAAAGGTCGCCTGCTTTTTGTGGAACAACCCTTCTGCAGCCTTCAGCATTTTTCCATAAGTTCACCTCTGAAAATGGTTTGGATGTTTGCTCCAACTTGTCTGCAATCAGGTGTCTGTCACTGGATAGCTCAGCACTTCACTTCAACCTTCTTTTCTTTTTGACAACATTTTGAACATTAGGGTGTCCCTACAGATCCTTCTAATAGCAATAGAACAGTGGTGAGGCTCACGGGGAACCAAACTGCATCTTACCCAGAGGCAGAGCTGTTAGGTTTTGCTTTTAGCACATGCAGAGATTTACGGTGGCTGACAGTGCTCACACAACATACAAAAGAAAAAACGCAATGGCATTAGCCTCAGCACAACGGAAATGAGGACTTTTTTTTTCCTACCGGCGGAAAAAAAAATCTGTTTCAAACTATTCGGTGCGACGGAGTTTTAGAATTTTGAGAAAAAGGTCAGAATTTTCTATGCCCTATTTTTTTCTTTCTCCATGGCCCTAATCCTCTTCCGTAAGCAAGTGTATGGAAAAAAAGCCTCGTAATTTTACGAGATTAAAGTGGAGGTGAGCACAGTGGCGCCTCCAGAAATTTTTCATGGGGGTGGCCAGTGGGGGGCCACATTAAATCTTGGGGTGGCACACAAAAACCATGAGCTATATTTTTAAAATTCATTCTACCAAACGTAGTAAAACAACCTTTAGAAAACCAACAGAAAGATCAATGCCTACTGATATTTTGTAGAACATAAACTTATAGTAGATACTACTAGTATAATAACTAATAGATACTAGTAGATACCATTAGTAGATACTACTACTGATATATATATATATATATATATATATATATATATATATATTTTTATATTTAATGCTTTGGTGTGTCTGCTTGGGGTGTTAGGCTCTTGACTGAGAGATATCTATAATAAACAAAAAATGAAATCTGTTGTTCTGAAATAATAATAAAAATATCCTTCTAATTATTAATTATATCTGTTGACATTTCTATTCAGACTAATAATCATGAAAATTTTTTATTATTAGGGTAACATAATTCTAACTTCACCAGTTGGTCCAGGAACAGGTGGAGCCCCTGCTTATGCTGAGTTCTGCCTTGTTTCTCTGACCAATGATGCTGACTGTCCCTCCTCTGATGCCGTCTCATCTTTGTCTTCCTCATTCTCTTCTGTCATTCATGCTGCTCGGTCTCATCTTCCTCCTCCTCCTCACTACTCCTCTGTTGCTCCCCTACCATCTCTTTCACTCCTTCTGCTGCACTTTTATTCTTAAAATAAGACTATATGTTGAATTTCTCTTCATTCTCTGAAAATGGACAGACACAAGCATCAACTAATGACAAAATGTTGCGGTAACACAACAACCAGTGCTTAAATAGTGCCATGAAAATGAGTGGCTTGTGACAGGGACATCCTTTTTTTACTTATTAATAAAAAGTAATGACACATCCACCACTGCTGATGATGTGGCGTATTTGCACCAAGTATTTGCACACAACACAGATCTAAAGTACAGTAAACAGATTGTTAAAGACCCACGGAAAATATTTAACAGGAAAAGAAACATAGCATTTTGGGATGTGTGATTGTGTGTGCGTGCGTTCTCGCGCGCACGCGTGTGTGTGCGTGCTGAAACCGGTGCTTGCGCGATGCAGGAAGAGGGGGGGAGAGCGCGTGTGAGGGTGTGGACCGCATACACGCGCGGTCAGTCGCCGTTTTGGACTTAAGTGCTAATATAACAGACCATTTTCATTCAACTTTGTTTTGTTGAAACAGGACGTTTTATTTGGAGGCGGGGGCGTATGTAACACTGTTTACTTCCGTATTGGTGTTTGGATGACAGGTTCATGACGTAAGGGGGACAGATGAACTTCAGGGTATGTGAATGAAAAGGAGAATAAAGGCTGCAGTGGTCCTCTACACCTAAATGTGTCTCTGAGCTCCTTATCATATAAAACTCCGCTTTCCTGACACGGAACCCTGGAAAGACGGCTACACTGACAATAATCTGATTTTGAGTCGCCAAAAGGTTCAGAATCTCTGTTTTTTTTAAACCTATCCAGAAATAAAGCTTTACAAAATGCTCCACATATTTCATCTTCTAGCTTGGCTCCGATAAACGGAAAACTTTGGTGTTTTTTCCTCGTTAATTTATGAATTTTTTCTTGTAAGTCTACGGCTTAAAAGTCGTAATTTAAAAAAAAAAGACAAACAGCATTAGATGCAGAGGTCGCTATGTGGAGAGCTGGGTAAATTTATATTTTTAGACAAACGTATATTTGTAAGAAATTACATTATCTAGTAAGAAAACACCCTAATCTTGTCCAAATATCATGCAGCCCTCAGGAGCGCCGAATAGTTTGAAACTGAATTGTTTTTTTTCCGCCGGTAGGAAAAAAAGTCCTCATTTCCGTTGTGCTGAGGTTAATGCTGTTGCTGCGGTTATGTCGTTGCTGCGGTTATGTCGTTATGTCGTGTTGCGGGTAATTTCGTTGTGCTTCGAGTAATGCCTTGCGTTTTTTCTTTTGTGTGTAGTGTGAGCCCTGTCGGCCACGTAGAGATGTGCTGTTTCACCTGGTCTGCTTTTCCTTTGCTCCCCCTAGTGGTGGAATGGCGCATTTCAGTTTTTTCTTTACAAAATCTTAACTCGTCACAGGAATGGACTAGAAACGTTCTTGTTTCTTTTTAAACCTCATACATCCTTATAATTAATTAATACTCTTGACTGAACCATCTGGCGGGCTGAATACGGCCCGGGGGCTGTATGTTTGACACCCCTGCCCTAGTCATTCAGCTGCTACAGGAAAAAGATGTCCTTTCTAGGTCAATACTGTATGACATCATTAAGCTTTCTATACAAGAGAAAACATTCACAAAAATCTAAAATGAAACAAACTGGAATGCAGTATGGCACTGAGCTGCTTTTTCCTTCTGCTGCGACTAAAAACTCACCAAAGGATCAATATACCTTCATTACTAAACCCCCCCTCAATGAAAAACCGCCAGTGAATCTAACATTTAGATGTTTGGAAAGAAAGCAGCAGAACTGATGAGTCCATTGACTGGATTAGAGAACTGAGTGGCCCCGCCCCCCTGACGTCTCAAACAGGAAGTGACTCCAAGAATCAAAACTCCCACAGACGTCGACAGAGAGATAAACAGCTGTTCTTCAGTTGTTCTATTGGTCAGAAGAACTGTTCTGGATCTGGTACTTTTTTTTAACATCTTCTGGATAATCCTCATTTTTTCAGGACTTTCTTTCTTTCTTTAACTTATTCCACTTATAAACCGACCAATCAGATGCCTCAGTAAAAGCATGTGGTGCCCGCTGGCCCCAACCTCAAACGTTTGACAGATTCTCCTGAAACACTTTCAGTGGAAGGGGTGTGGCCTTTCTACAAGCTCACTCCTGATTGGAGACAGTAGTTGCCATAGAGACGTGACTCAGTCCAATCACTATCGTCTGGCTCCAACATGGCGACGTCTGTATCACGGAAAAAAAGGTGACTGAATAGGCTTCATTTAGCAGAAGCTAGAGGTGAGATGTTTTGTATGGGGGGGCCAGTTCTCTATACAGTGGATGGTCCGGTACCGCGGCGTGCGTCTTTGAGCAGTCCTCCCAACACACACCACTTCAAACACTCACCTTAGGGATGCCAACACAGAGGTTCCTGACATCAAACTCTTCAGGCAGCTCTGCATGAGACGAAGGAGCAGGAACTGTGGTGGAGTCTCTGACGTCCACACCTTGGAGGACACCTGTGGACAACACAGTTACTGCCAACGTGAAGAACAGCTATGTGAGTTTTACAGCAGATCAACCTCTAGTTACATGCTAATGACCCTGCAGAGGGCGGGGACCCGCTGGGCCATGTGACCCTCATGGCTACTTTCACAGCTGGATCCTTTGTGCGACTACAGACAGCTGAAAGCACAAACACTGTTGCACTGGGATTCATGTTTGCGTTTGATCAATACGCAGTACAGGCATGTCAGGAGGAACACACAGAGGTAGGGCTGCAAACAGATCAATGTAGCACATGCAGAGACGGCTGCCCCTCTTCTGCATAACTTGCCCTCTTCTGGAAACATTCGGTCCACACGCATGCAGCGATTGTAGCGAGGAGGAGGCGGCCGACACCATGAGAGCACTGGGACCGCCAGAGCCTGAGGTTCTGCAGACACATCGCTGCACATCACACAGGTTTAAGTGCTGACGTAAATAATGTCGGCACTCTTCCTCTCTCGTTTAGCGGTCTGTTGGTTAAGTGCAGGACTGGCTAATGTGAAACCCGGGTTTGACTCCCAGGGTGCAAAATGAGCTTCATCTAGTGTGGGTCCGTGGGCAAGACCCTTCAACGCTGCTGACTATATAGCCACAGAGGGCCTGAGTCTGCGTGTCCCTGTGCCGGTCCCCAGCCTGGATAAAATACCGTGTTGTGTCAGGAAGGACATCAGGCGTAAAAACCTCTGCCAAACCACCTGAGCGGATCAGTGAAAGCTGATGGGAAATGCCAGACAATGAACCACATCTTTCTCTAACATGGTATTTTGGTCTTTGGCTTTTCTTTTAGGCACAGCCCTTTGTGTACAGCGTTCTCCTCCTTTCTATGTAGCCCTGAACAGTTGCTGAGCGTGCACTTCTGTGTCCCGAGCATCATGGCTCCTCCCACACCTGTCGTGAAATAGATCTGGAGGAGGACCATCTTTACGTGGTGCTAGGCCTGCACAATATACCGCAAATTTATCGTTATCGCGACATCAAGTTGTGCAATATGCATACCACAAAAGACGGCGGAAATCGCAATAAATGGTTACCTTGACCCTTGAGCTATCCTAGGCACTTTAGCATTGGGAGTGGGGTCATCTAGACCCACTAGACAGTGCTGTGAACCTTTTTTCTTCAATGATTTGTGATCTTCACTGGTGTCCATGGATTACATGAAATCTTTCCACCTTTATCCACCTTTGTCATGGTAGGCAGAACACGTCAATGTAAGGGGGGGGGTCATCTAAGATAGCACAAGGGTTAAAAGTGCTAAAACAAACTCATGGCAGCTTGAAATATTGAATAAATGTAATAAATCCCTTTATGCATTTAACCAATCGGAAGGACCCGTTTACATTGTTGATCAATCAGATGAGCCCTTTTATGTTTGATGTTTGCCTCCTACGTCGACGAGGGTCATTTGGAGTATCATTTTTATCCTGTTGCATTGAAATGGAAATTATGTTTTTGGTTGGTTTGATATTTGTATATATACCGCAAATTATATCAATATCGCAATATTAATCACCAATGTCGCATATTGCGAGTTTTCCTCATATCGTGCACCCCCACGTGGTGCAGTCAGTTAGATGCAGAAACGCCCCTTCACTACTCCACATCCACTGACAGAAGTGTGTAAAAGGTATTAAATAAATAGCTTAAAGTCCACATCAGTGTCGTTTGTCATCCACTTAGAAAACAGTCTAGATCTTGGTTCAGAATTGAGTCCTTAGTGTTTCTAATCGCAAACAATGAAATCCATTCAATAGAATTCTATTTCTCATTATCAGTACACCTTCTTTTAACCAGAAAAGGCCTGAAGTGTTTGATGATTGGTGAGATTTCAGGATTTAATATCAGCCTCAGCACTGAAATTTCGTGTAAACGTGATCACATGTCCTCACTTAGAACCACGGATGCGTCTCCGGCGCTTCGCGTCAGAATGCCAGGGACATCCATGGAGTTGACCAGAGGGATGAGACCGTGTCGTGAAAGCAGACCGTAAGTGGGCTTGAAGGCCACAACGCCACACAGCGCGCCAGGATTACGGGTGGAGCCACCCGTGTCTGATCCTAAAGCTCTGCCGAAACATCACCAGAAACAAGAACGCTGGTTAAACCACAGCCGCTGGGTTGACAGGTTCTCCATAAAGCTGGAAAGCGGCTTTCTCACAGGTAGCTGGTGAGCGAGGCCACAGCTGCAGCGCTTCCACCTGAACTTCCTCCAGCGATGACCCAGTCGGCCTCTGGGCCTGCCAGCGTTCTGTAGGGCTCCGTGTAGCTCCACGGGTTCTTCACAGGTCCAAACGCCCCGTCAGTACTGCCCGCCCTGCGTGGAAGACATACAGCTGCACACACGGCTTCAAATTTCATTTCAGGACCAGCACACACTTACAAACTTAAGAAAGTCCAAAGTAACTACCGTATGACCCATACACCACATACTAGTAAATACCCCATTGCAAACTCATCCATGTTGGTCTTCCCCATCAGAACGGCCCCTTGGTCCAGAAGTTTCTGCACGACAGTAGCGTTGAATGGTGGAACATAGTCTGTGACAAACAGGAGCAGCTTAACAATAAAGCATGGACACAGATGAACACAGGAGCTGAACTGAGCTCGCAGACCTTTCAGCATCCTGGAGGCACATGTGGTCCTGACATTCTTAGTGCAAAAGTTGTCCTTGACTGCAAAGGGGACCCCATCAAGCGGACCTTTAGGGACACCTGAACACAGACAGGTTGAGCCAGAGCCTGCAGCTTCTGTGGGACACGTCATGCACGGCTCATGCGTGTGCACCTCGCTGCAGCCGCCTTTCAGACTCCTGGGCCTGCGTCAGCGACAGCTCGTCCGTCACAGTGATGTACGCGTTCAGGTGTTGAGTTTTCTTGATGCGGTTTAGACACTTCCTGCAAAGCTCAGTTGGAGATATTCTTCCCTCCCTGAATGCCAAGGACACCTGAGGACCAAAGACCACCACCTGAAAGTCCTCTAGCACACATGCCGACGGCCTGCAGACCATCCAGTCATTCTCACCAAACAGAGATCTGCATTCTGGCTGACTTTATTTCAACTTTAGCTTTCAGGTGAAATCCTTTACAGTCTCATACTCTGAATTCTGTGTTGAATGTTCAACAGCAGCTTTTATTTTACACACAGTGATGCTGCACTGATATCCCAACAAAAACAAAACTCTTCTTCTTCCTCCCGTTTCCCTTTTTTCATCTCACTTATATTCAGCTCCATACTTATTTTGTTTTTAATGTTCTGCTTTGATCTGGTCAGATTCAGTCTCCGTTGATCAAACACACAAGAGATGTTTAAGTGTGTTTGAACAGTGTTATTTTGGTTTTCCTCGTTTGTCCCTCGTGGGCTTCAGTAGCGTTTTTGACCAACAAAACTGAGCTGTAAGAGAAACTTTAAGGACTGAAAACTTTAGGCGAATTATTATTTATGTAATCCAGTGTTTAAAACAAGAGATCGAGTTACGATAAATACTTTAATTCACGCCGTTTCCACAGGGATCATTATTTTACATGAAACAAGCACGAGCGCAGTGAACTACCATCTTTTAAAATAGTGTATATGTACAGAAAAGCAGAGATTAGTGATACTGACCTCCTTTAAGGTCAAGCCGAGCATGTTGGGTTTGGGAAAACCTCACATTTACGAACGGAGTAGGATGCTGCACCAGAGAGTCGCCATTTTGATTGGGGTATTTCCGGTCCCCGAACGTCCCCGTCGGTGATTGGACAATCTTTGAAGAACGAGTGCTCTGATTGGTGGACGAGCAGAGCTCCTGTCCAAACCATTGGTCCGGATGCCGGTTACGGAAGAAGCGAAACTCCACAAGCTAAGGTCGTTGAACTGAAGCGAACCACATATATAAACACGCATAAAGTACATATTTAAGTTTTTTTCTTTTCTCGAGGCAATGATTGTTAGCTAGTGGTGGCTGGACACGCCCCCTCCTCGCCTCTGGAAACGTGTACTTTTTTTTTTTTTTTGGAAACGTGTAAATATGACTTCGGCCAACATTCTCGTGCACACGCGTCTGCTGGTTCCGCTGAGGAAAGCGTGCGCGCGCAACCCCCCTACCAGACTCCAGAACCAGAGCAGGCGGATCAGTACCTCCAGGAGGTGCCGGGATGTCATGCCTGCCTGGGTCATTGACAAATACGGCAGCAATGACGTTTTACGGTTCACTCGGAACGCCAGCTTCCCTTCCATCACCTTCCCCAATGAGGTGATGGTCAAGGTGTTTGCCGCCGGCCTGAACCCGCTGGACGTCAGCATGAGAGGTAAACGTCCGCGGCACGCGCGCCAGGCGGAACCCTTTCATCTCTGAAGCAGAGGGAATGAACAGACCGGTTGTGTTGGTGAATCTGAGCTTTTGGTTCCTCCAGGTGGTTACGGTGCCGCCACTCTCTCCATGAAGCGGGATCCTCTCAGCATCTCGCGGTCCGGCAGTGAGTTCCCGCTCATCCTGGGGAGGGATGTGTCCGGGGTCATCATGGAGTGCGGCCTGGGGGTCAAATACTTCCAAGAGAGAGATGAGGTAAAAAAAAGAAAGGAAAAAAAGCAGAAGATTGGATAGAAACACATTAAATGAGAGAACTTCTAATGTTCTTAGAAAATGCTGTTTGTTGGATCAGAGCCCTCATGGCCCCCAGGTCACTTCAGACATTTAAGAGGCTGTGGAGGTCCTCTGAGCAGCCAGTACAGGTGGTTTCCAGCAGGTGAGATGGAACAGGTGGACTGAGTTCTTGTGAAACACATGCTTGGAAATCAAAGTTTGTGACGTTAGACATGAGGCCGCTCTGCAGACGATGCAGCAACGCAGAAGGTTGATGTTAGAAAGAGGAAGCTGCAGTTCAATGGCTTTTGTTAGGAATAGTTCAGGTATTTCGAGAGCCACTCCCATGAAGATGGTGTTATTGGTGGTTTAACATGTTCTTGTAGCATTTCTCATGATGGAGGACATGTAAACTAAGATTAAAGCGGCATTTCTGCGTATTTATGAAAATTGCTGTGAATCAGGAGCAGCCGAAAAAGCTGGAAAAACTTGTAGTTGTTTCGTACAACCTACAGTGGGCGGGGCCAAAGTATCCGCCCCTTTCTGATCATCCACTCTCAGACAAACAGATCCATGAACGTCTTTGTTTTGCTGGTCTGAGCTGGAATCTGGATCAGAACTGGACGGCTGGATAGATCAGATGCTGATTGTCACTTTTGTTGTCCTGCTAATGTTTGGTTGGGGGTGTGGGGGACTGTAAGCAATGATGGGATATGAGTAGTGGCATACTTCCACGTCAACAGCAAGTCAGAGGTGAATTTCTTATGAAGTCCTGCCGCTCTGCAGAAACTATGTCCTAGAAAGCGACAGGTTCTTAGATTTAGGGTAAAAACGGCATCTTGATAATTTAAAGATGACTGCAAACGCTCGCGTCACGCAGAGCGGCCGGACGGACTGCGGTCAGAACCCTCCTCCGGACCGCACACTATAACAAAGCACCTTCCCTGCCTGCGAACACGAAGCTACGAGACTCCAGCTGCTCTGATCAGAGACACGGTTCTCTCTGTGGAGCAGCAGGTTCATTCTAACAGCCACAGATCTTTTTACAAAGTGGGCTGTGGCAAGATCTCTCTATAAACACTACAAAGAATAATGTCAGACACAACTTATGAGGGAAAAGAACTTTAGGTTACAAAAGGAAACGTGAAATGAAAACGTGTAGAACCCGAGCAGATCTCCACGCTACGTAGTTTGTCCTAGTGGGGCTACCGTAGTGTGACATCATCATTAGTGTCAGGCCCCTGAGCACTTATTGCAGGCCGAACAGTTTTTGTACCTACACCGGTGACCAAGTCTGTGATGAGAGCAGCAGGATGAGCTCTGCAATCCGCCGTCGAGCTGCTAAGCTGAGCTGCTCTTGTGGTTCTGACGTCATTCCAGGATTTCTGAGTTTGAGACGGCTTGACCAGCCGGAGCTGATGGCGTTTCAGCTGTGCAGCTCCAAACGTGATGCAGGCACGTTTGCGTCAGACTGCAGGATTCCTGGACACCTCCTGTGTTTAGTAGAGCAGCATGTTGACCGTCTCCTGACTGATCGTAGCAGCCTGTCAGTCTGGTAACAAAGAATCTCACATTTGGAGAACAGAACATTCCCAAGCATCTCAGGTCTTTGAAATCCGTCACAGAAACCCCAAACCTCAGGAAGGTCGTTCCCCGTCGCTTGGCTCTGCTTGATTCTGATCGGGCTGCTCGCTCTGCAGATCCAATCTCCACATCACTAAACTGAACTGGAGCTGTGAGAGGAATGAGTGTTTCTGCTCCCATCCATGTTCTTAAATATTCCACAGACTTCTGGTCAAATATTGTCTATTGATCCTGGTTAGAAACCAAAACCTTGTATTCAGTGCTACTCTGCTTCCAGACTGGTTGAGATTTCCCTGCTAATGAAACAGAATATTGAGAACTGCTGCTGCTGCAGAGAAACGCCGTTCTGAGGGGATGCTGTGTTTCCTCTCAGGTCTGGGCTGCCATCCCGCCGTGGAAACAGGGCAGCTTGGCTGAGTTTGTGGTGCTGAGTGCAAACGAGGTACGGCTCATCACATTTCTGCCTCTGTGTTTAGATGGTGAGTGTCTGACCTTTACGCGTGGAGTTGGATCTTTCTACCCCAGCATCAGGTCTCTGTTCCCCTAATGTCTTCATGGTTTCAGTGTGTTTGGTTCTTTAGTTTCTTTGTGTTTCCAGAAATCAAAGGTTCTGTTGTGCTGCATGGCGCCGCTCCTCACTTCTGCTGTGATGTTGGCAGATCTCCTGGAAGCCAAAGTCCCTGAGCCACACGGAGGCAGCAGCCATGCCGTACGTGGCGGCCACCGCCTGGTCAGCTCTGGTCAACACGGGAGGACTGAGTAAGGACAAGTGTGGGAACAAACGGTGAGGGGCTGCCAGAACCCAAACCAGAACCACACATAACACCCCCCAGATCCCCACCAGATCCCCACCAGATCCCTGCCAGATCCCACCAGAACCCCGCATAACACCACCAGAACCCTGCCAGAACCCTACAAGATCCCGAACCAAACCCCCCCCTGAACAACACATAACACCCCCCAGATCCCCACCAGAACCACACACCAGAACCCCACCATAACACCCCCCAAACCCCACTAGCACCTTACCAGAACCTGTCCAGATCCCACCAGAACCCCACATAACACCCCCCAGATCCCCACCAGTACCACACACCAGAACCCCACCATAACACCCCACAGAACCCTGCCAGAACCCCACCAGATCCCCACCAGAACCACACATAACACCCCCCAGATCCCTACCAGAATCCCACCATAACACCCCCCATAACACCCCCCAGAACCCTGCCAGAACCCCACCAGATCCCCACCAGAACCACACATAACACCCCCCAGAACCCCACCAGAACCCTACCAGATCCCCCACCATAACACTCCCCAAACCCCACTAGCACACTACCAGAACCCTGCCAGATCCCACCAGAACCCCACATAACACCACCAGAACACCCACCAGAACCCTGCCAGAACCCTACAAGATCCCGAACCAGACCCCCCCCTGAACAACACATAACACCCCCCAGATCCCCACCAGAACCACACACCAGAACCCCACCATAACACCCCCCAGAACCCCACTAGCACCTTAGCAGAACCCTGCCAGATCCCACCAGAACCCCACATAACACCCCCCAGATCCCCACCAGTACCACACACCAGAACCCCACCATAACACCCCACAGAACCCTGCCAGAACCCCACCAGATCCCCACCAGAACCACACATAACACCCCCCAGATCCCTACCAGAATCCCACCATAACACCCCCCAGAACACCCACCATAACACCCCCCAGAACCCTGCCAGAACCCCACCAGATCCCCACCAGAACCACACATAACACCCCTCAGAACCCCACCAGAACCCTACCAGAACACCCCACCAGAACATCACTAGAACCCCCTCATTTGCAGTCAGAATGATTCCAGTCTGAATTTCAGCACCACTGGGGGGACAGCGACACTACAGGACTTTAATCACTGAACTGTCCTGAATCTCTGCAGGATTCTGATCCTTGGAGGTTCTGGGGGTGTGGGGACGTTTGCCATACAGGTATGTTTTCCTAAATGGAGAAGAAAATCTCATTTCTGACTCACCAGACGAGATGGTAGATAAACAAATCTACCAACCAAATGATTCCATTATTTTACAAAGAAAATCTGAAAAAATGATGTTTAGATTTAAACAGAGAGGAAGTCCCAACTTCATGAAGACGTCAGATAAAAACAGTTTTTTTCTTCTATATTGATTTCTAATCAGTCTTTTCTCTCTACCCCCCCTCTATGAAATGATTGATTATTTTCCATCACTAGTTTCTTCTTTCAGCGCAGATAAAAGCCCCCCTGTACCCCCCCATGAGGAGAGGGCTGTCAGTCAGTCGCCTGTAGTCTAAACCAGCTGATGAGAATAAAAATAGTTTCAGGAACTTCACAAACTGAAGTAATAGATGGTGTGAAGATGTCTTCAATGTCATCCAGCAGTAAGGGGGTGGGGTGGGGGTGGGGGGCCTCCTTTTTTTCCTAATTCTGACTCCAGGAGATGAATTTGAGATGAAATCGTACCAAAAACAGCCTTACAACATTTTATCTTTTGGATTCTTGCCATGATGTCAGTGACGGTGAAGTTGCAGCTCAACACTGTTCCATCCAGAGTGGATTCATGTCTGTCATGATTAGAAAAGACATTTTCAGGAATGTTCTATGACTTTCGTCCTCTTCAGAATCTTGGAAGACGAACCTCTGTCTTCATTTTCGTGTTGATGGAGTGACCCGGTGTGTTTTCAGCTCCTGAAGGCCTGGGGAGCCCATGTGACCGTGACCTGTTCCCAGAATGCAGAGCAGTTTGTGAGGGGGCTGGGGGCAGACCATGTGGTGGATTACACGGACGGACCTGTTGACGTTTCGCTCTCGGGGTTGGAAAAGTGAGAGCCTCTCTGTGGCGAGCGCGGTGGATCGCTGAGGCGTCGGCTCACTTCTTCTTCTGCTCTTTTGAGATTTGACCTGATCCTGGACAACATTGGGGGGGACACCGAGCGCTGGGCGCTGGGGCTGTTGAAACCGTGGAGTGGGTCCAAGTATGTCACCCTTGTGACGCCCTTCATGCAGAACATGGACAGGCTGGGCGTGGCCGACGGCATGATGCAGACTGCAGCTACGCTGGCCTCCAAAGCCCTCAAGGTAAGCCGGCCTTGTGACCCGGAGGTGCTTGAAAGCTGTCAGCATTACTGAACAAAATTCAGAATTACTAACAGTTTAATCCTGAAACATGACAGATGAAACGGGCCGGTTCTCAGACATTTAACTTCAGAAAGATTCTCTTCTGAGTTTGTCAGAAGAACCACATCGTCTCCGGTCAACCAGCCTTATTCACTCTGAAGAAATCCCTCCAAGAAGCTTTTTTGGAGCATTCTGCAGTTTAGCCAGATGCCCTTTGTGGGTGTTTGCTTGTAGCTAAGATCTACAGCAGACCAGCTGTTCCACCAAAAGCTAAAGGTCATTAATGATCAGCATAGATACGCTTCAGCAGACAGAGACACTGTGTTTACGGTCCAGGAAATGACTCGGCTGCTTTTATTATTTCCTCGCCGTCTGCCTGGGCGGCGAAGCTTCTATTAAAATGTGTGTTTTCTACGGGGTTCATGCTTCATGTGTCGACGTTATCTTCATTTGACTTTGCATATCCTGATAGAGGTGGGATTATTCTCTTCCCATCAGCTCGTAGTTTGATATTTGTCTGACCTTGTAACAATTTGCATAAAAGGCAAAACTGTTCAGTGGAATTAAAATTTTTTTCCTGGATGAAAGTGTCATCACAGGAAAGTTCACCCAACCAAACATGAAGCTTTGGACTTTATGGACCAGCTCTCTGCAGGTCCAGCGTTCGAAATACGCGGTTATCCTGTTGTCCGAGACAACCAGATTTCACGGAGGACAACCAAAAATGAGCCTGATGGTTATCCGTGTGACAACCTGGTTGGTCTTTTACTCAACATTTTGGTATTTTTCGACTATTTTTCAAGTTTCAAAGGTTAGTTTTTGGCAACCTCTGAATTGAGTCTTATGCAGCAAATTCTTTCCACTGACAAACGAAGTGCGTGGATGCTAGCGAATCCTTTGTTTCTACATGTGCACTTTTCAATAAAGATTATTCAAATAATGTATTGAGCAACACGTTCAAAATAATCGGCCCATTAACAGAAGATTTAAAACACATTCATAAAACACTAAAACTTTCACTCATAACAGAACAGACTGACATGAGCTGAAAAAAACCTTTTTCCTTGGGATTGATATGATAGTCTACATTTGTACAACAGTCTTTGTATTTTAAATTCTTTAAGCAACAATTATCAAAACCAAAGATAAAAAAGAACCAATATATTTAAATCTGTGTAAAGATACTAGTTATAAAGACATTAGTTTCAAGTTTTTGGCAATGCTTTGTGTAACCAGAGGTTTCAATATTTAGTAAAATGTTTGTTTTTAATATTTAAAGAGTTTTTTAAATGTCCATCATAAGAGGCAGTTGATATTAGATGTATAGAAGAAATGAGATGTAAGTGCTGACATCTGAGTAGGGTTTGTTGCTGTTGAATATTGTTATCCAAGGACAACCAAAAATTGGGGAGGACAACCAAATGACAACCATTTTCCCCCCTTATTTCTAACGCTGAGGTCCCATGTGATCCAATGAGGGCATGCCATAGAACGGGTCTGCCTGCTTCTGCTGGGGACGTCGGAGAACAGGGTGAACACGGAGAACAGGGTGAACACGGAGAATAGGAAAAATACGTAAAACAGGGAAAACACGTAAAACAGGGAAAACACGGAAAACAGGGAAAACATGGAGAACAGGGAGAACACAAACAAGTGCAGAGTCCAAAGTTTGTCGATTCAATGAGGCGTTCTTAGTCCTACTATAACAGCCTGTAAATGAGTGACGTCCACGTTTCTTTTTGCACTTTTACAAAGACAATTGCTTGAGACGTTTCCTTCATGTTTTCCCGCCTTTGCTCTTTTGGTTTTCCTTTAGCACCTCCTCAGAGGAGTCCACTATCGCTGGGGATTCTTTGCCCCGAGTGGTCCTGCACTGGATGAAATCAGAGACATGGTGGACAAGGGACAGGTACGAGCTGACCCAGAAAGGTTTCTGTTACTGAAATGTAAATGGACCTTTGGTTCACAGACGAGGCTTTTACTTTGAAAGCTACATGAATCACAGACGAGGCTTTTACTTTGAAAGCTGCTTGAATCATCTGGCGTCAAACATTTCTAGAAAAAGTGTCCGTCTCTCTGTGTTTTCTACGTTTGCGCTCCTCTTCACTCAGAGGAAATCTGAACAGAAACCCAGCTTCTGGTTATCAGTTGAGGAAAATCTATAAAAGTTCCAGTTTTTATTCAACTATTTCATGGAGGAATAAATAATAATAAAAAATAAAGGACTCTGTAGCTGCATGTCTAGTTAGAGAGAACGTTTTGAACAGCTGTGAGGAGGACAGCTCTTCCAGACTCGCTACAGCAGTGGAACTACAACTCCGAGAAGACTCCTCCAAAATGCTTAATGCTGTATAATTCAGGCGGTTTTCTACCAAAGTGGCAGCTTCTGATTGGAACCGTGACCTCAGTCTGGTGTCATCACGACTCCTCCTGAACTACAGAGCAGGTTTAATTTGGGGGAAGGTCCAGACGACTTAACCTTCAGAGGGTGGGTGAGGGAATCGGCACTGACTGAACCTTCCCTCTTCCCTCTCTAGATCCGGCCTGTGGTGGAGGAGACCTTCAGCTTCTGCCAGGTCCCTCAGGCCTTCCAGAAGCTAGAGAAGGGCCATGCTAGAGGGAAGACGGTGGTCCGGGTCAGCACAGGGGGAACGTGACCCCCCGAGCTGTTGGAGAGCACGCTGTGCACGTGGGATCCTGTTTGGGAGGATGTTACGCTTTCTCCTCATTGCTGCTGTTTTTCTGAAATTCCTTGTTCAGCTGCTGAACTTCGTCTTTTCTGTTTTTCTGGAAAACAAAAATAAAGGAGCTTCTCTCAGCAGCCGTGCACGTGGGCTCTATACCTGAATAAACGTGCACAGGGCATTCTGGGTCCTCCCTGTTGGCCGTGTCAGGGGGAGCTTGGACCAGGGCCGGATGTAGGCATGGGGGAGGGGGGACATGGCCCCCTAGATGCTGGGAAAATCCCCCCGAATGTGATGGCCCACAAAACACACACTGTACTACAAAAACAAAGTGCATGTCCCAAGTCCGGTAAGGACAGAGGGTGGTGTCAGGAAGAGTTTTCAACACATGTTAAAAAGGTCAAAGGGCGTGATGAATGACGGCCTGGTGTTCTGAGAATTTTAGGGTCTTTTAGGATATATGAGACCCCAAACTCTCAGAACGCCCCCCTGATATTCTACCTGCCCCTCATAAATTCCTGGTGGGAATAAGAGAACGGCATGAAGGAAAGGATTCGGGATAAGGGAACGGGAAAACCAGTTTGTGTTTGAGGGTCAGAGTTCCAGTCCTCACAGGATGGAACGATCCATTGTTTTAAACTTAAACCCTTGTCCTATCCTATGACCCCCCCCTTCCATTGACGTGTTCTCCCTACCATGACAAAGGTGGATAAAGGTGGAAAGATTTCATGTAATCCATGGACACCAGTGAAGATCACAAATCATTGAAGAGAAAAGGTTCAGCACACTGTCTAGTGGGTCTGGATGACCCAACTCCAAATGTTAAAGTGCCTAGGATAGCACAAGGGTTAAAAGGATAGTACTAAAGTGCTGAAGAAGTACTGAAGCATTCAAATCCTAAAGTTCTGTAGCTCCTCACTAACAGAACCAGTATTGTATTGAGACTGTTGATCCTGTTTTCTGAACAGCAGCTCGAGCCTTAACCCTTCACCACTATCCATGCAGAAATGCATCAAACCACGAGTTAGATAAGTTAATTCTTCTCTAAGAGCTCTGGTAAATCCCCTGTCCGTCCTGGGGGAGGATCCCTCCTTCATGTGGGCACCCCTGAGGTTTCTTAGTTTTTTCCGGAATCCGTTTTTTTAGGAGTTTTTCCTTACCGCGAAGGGGGGTCTAAGGGCAGGGATGCCAGTATAGCTTAGTCAGTTTGTTAGTTCATTTTAGTATTTTTCTATTGAACTCTTTGTATTCATGATCCGTTTGACTTCATGTTTCACTTCGAAGCCCATCGAGACGACTGTTGTTGTGATTTTGGGTTATACAAATAAAATTGAATTGGATAGTTGGAAATAGATTCAGGAGTCAAAGGCCTCTGTTGGAAAGAGTCCCAGAGATTTCCAGCTGAGGTTAGGAGGCTTGAATGATTCTTCAACGACTGTTGACATGACAGAAGTCATGTTCTACAAAGGTGGCAGCTAATGGAACTAGAGCTAATGAAAGCTTCAGATGGACTCACGTAATCACAAAGGTCCACTGTGTCCAGAAGAGCAGTCCTCTTGCTGGAGGTGAAGGTCAAAAGGTCAAGGCCTCTGACCTGTGAGCCAAGCACAGACTCAACCTGCTCACATTTACCCCACATTTGGACCAGTTTGGATGAAAAAAACAAAGAACTTCTATTCCAAGTCGCTTTAATGTGAGATATTTACAATCGGCAGCAGAGACACAACCGTTTCTGAGCCTTCACAGCAGAACGCAACAATCCTGAAGGACACGGACATGAAACCTTTACAAAAATAGATCTAAAACTGGACTGAAGTTTTATCTAAAACGTCTTTGGAGTGTTCACAGGCACAGACGGTGTGTTCTTTGGTCTTTGAGAGCTTCATATCTGAGTAAACAGACCAAAACCACAGAAACAGAAGTACCAGAAAGGAAACAGAAGAGTGACTTTTCAACAGTTTTTGCTGCACACAGTAAAAAAAAAAGGTTGGTGTGATTTAAAAAAATGATGGTCTACAAGAGAAAAAATGCTTTAAAGGCCTCAAAATGCTCTAACCCAGCGATGGAGTGCCCAGGGTGAACCCCGCCTTCGCCCGATGGTACGCTCCAGCGACCTGACAGACGGCTTTGAGGTGGACGGGCCTGAAGGTGGACCGTCCAGGTTGTGGACTTCGCTCTGAGCCCGACAGCATCTTGTTCTCATCACAGAGACGGACAGTCGTCAAGGACGACTGCGGCGCTGCTCCCGAGACTCGCTGGCGTCACAGGATCTCCAGAGTCCACTTCTGGTTCCGTTTGCTTTCACTGAAACTGTTGAGAATGACCTGGTTCTTGTCGTACTGATTCCCACCTGGAAGACAAACAAACACAAGAAAGACTCCGAATGACAGCCTCTCAGGTCTGATGCAGGTCCAGCTCTAGGATTACTAGAACATGATTGATTCCTAATTAAAAAGAATAAAAAGTGATTTCCTGTATTCTCTGAAGTGAACCTATGAGAAAAGCCTCTCCCATTTATTAAAGTGGGACAAAACAGAGGTGCCCCACTGTACTAACATGTCTAGGGCAAATATGCATTCTATATATACATGATACAAACATTATAGTCTATAGTATTTAATATAATAAAAGTGAAGTACGTATTTGAGGCCCAAACATGTAAGTGCTTTCCTGGCTGCACTTCTCTCTGCCCACCAGCAGATGGAGCTGTTGTGTTACTTTTGTCACTGCTGTAAGTGTTGACACATCACAGTCCTAAAACCTTCCAGATCCTCTGGCTTCATCCCTGCTCAGCACTTAAAATCCTACTGACTCCCCTGAATCTGAACTGCAGCTGCAGAAATGTGGTGTTCACTGACCTTTGACCTCCAGGACCAGCTGAGGGTTGAGGTGACAATGCACCAGCCCTTCTTGGGTGATGCTCCACAGCATGTTATCTTTGCCTCGCTCGGGGGAAAGACAAAGCCGGGCTCCGGCCATCACCACGCCGCCCGCTGTGCCCAGGAACAAATCCTCTGCCACCTGAGGACCGAGCGGGCGGGTCAAGACCAGAACCCAACACCACCAAGACACGATGGCGATCGGACCGTTACCTTTGGTGACACGTGGCCATCCTGATAGAGCCAGACCTGCTCTGCTCCTCCCGTGTCCTCCACGGCCTGAACTCTCATCAGCTTGATGTCGTCCACCTCTCCGTTTAGGGTCATCAGACATCCCGTCGCTCCGTTTCGCAGACAGAAGTACACCCGAGGCTGTGCAGGGGGGGAAACACCACAACAGAGAACCTGCCATCAAGTCCAGGAACTGCAGGTTCACCGAAAAAGCTGCAGCTGGGAGTCAAACAAGATCTTCTGGAGGTGGAAAATGTGTTCAACTGTTTATGACCGAGCCATACTCCTCTCCCTCCACACCTGCATTAAGGGACGAAGGGATCCGATTTGCTCCCAGCCCGTAACCACGAACAGGTCTCTGGCTTCACCTGGCCGCAGAAGCCGCTGTTGACCTCTGAAGTTGATGCCTTCGTACAGCACCCACCTGCAGAAACCACAGATGGAGTCCATTCAGAGAGACATGACTGCAGTGAGACCAGGTTAGCTTAGCCGTCATGAATCTGGGTTTAGCTGTGATCGTTGTTGTTCCACGCTTCCTGGTCCTGTAGAAGCAACGACATCAAGCCTCCAAACATAAAAGCTGACTTACATGCCCCCCCCGACCACCACGGAGCGTATGTGCAGATCCATGCCTTCCCTCTGCAGGTTGACGGCGCCGCCTGTCAGCATCATTCTGCGACCTCGGCAGCCACCTTTGCTGAACAGGGTGATGGAGGGCAGAGACAGCTCCTGCAGTAGAGAACCGGGGCAGAACTCAGTCCTCAGGGGTTAGACGAGGCCACACGTGTCCTGATTCCTGCCAAGCACACTCACGTTTCCAGCCGTCTGAATGGATCTGAGCTTGGAGTCTGGTAGGAGGAGCCCCATGGCGTCCGTGTTGGGGTACTCCCCCTCATCCAGAACATACATGTTCTCTGTAAACTGGCTTCCCTCGTATGCCACCCAGCTGGAACCACCGACACACACACAGGTTGGTAAAAGGTCCATCCGTTCAGTCAGCACACAAGTCTCACTGGAACCCTACCTGCCCAGCAGGACCTTACAGGACCGGGGGGTGAAGTCTTCGTCCAGCGCAGCAGCGCTGTCCTCCAGAGTCAGCTCTCGTCCCCGAAAGTCCTCTTCAGAGAACAGCTGGACCTGCAACACACACCAATGCGCCTCAGTTTCCCTCCAGAGCGCGTTTGGTCAAAACTCCTGACGGAGGAAATCAGACCTTGAACTTTGATGATCCACACAGCATGTCCTGCAGAGACAAGAGGAAGCTCTCAGCAACCACAAAGACTCAGAGGAAAATGTTCAGTCCAACAGTCTTACATGAAAGACGGGCAGAATGGAGGAGATCCGGCCGTTCTCCGCCCCCCAGTCCTCGGGACAGGCATACAGGCCTTTCTCCAGGACGTACAGCTCCCCGCTGAAGCCGGGCTGCTCGAAGGCCACCCAGCTACACAAACAGACACAACTCCTCAGGTCACAGCACACATGGGCTCATGGGAGGCAGGAAGACCAATGCAGGACACACGGGAGACCATGAAACCATAACTTTTATCACCGTTTCATTATTGACTTTTAAGAACCTCCATAAAAATGGAAACTTGGCCTAATCAGAAGAACAGAAGCAAACAGATTTTAATCACTTTGATCAACAAACTTTAAAGATGTTTCTGATGATCATAGTTTGTCTACGTTTGTTTGGCGAGGAGATTTCTGTCCCGGATTCAATCTCTGACTTTAACTGCAAGGCAAACATCATAAAAGGACAAAGGCTCTGAGAAAGACACAGGTGAGTCAGGCGGCAGGCGGGGACAGGTGGGCGGAGTTATAAAAGCCAACGTGAAGACGATTCCATCGTCCTCAGGGACCTTGACCTCCTCTGCTGTAGCTTCAAGCTGTGGACCAGCCTGCCCCCCATGTGACGTCACTTTTGGTTCAAACCGCTGAAAACGGCGTTTAGGAACTTTTATTTATGTATTTCATTTATATTTTCATAAACTGAACTCCAGACCATTTAGTGATTTTAGAATAAAGAGATTTAACTGTATCCCCCCCCCCCCCCCCTTGTACCTGCACACCACAGCATTATTGTCTGCAGGAAAAGGACAAAAATGTTTTTCATTCTGCTCTATCAGTACATTTCCAGGTCCATTTCAACAAGGCACCGTTAATTTTATGCAGGTCTGGCTTTTCTTTCTTAAAAAACGTCTAACAAAAGGCTGAAAAATTACAGTTTCTACATGTTTTCCAGTGTGGACGAGTTTGTCATGGTGAGAAAATCCACACATGGACACAAATGTTGGTGAGAAACTCCCAAGAGTCTGAGTACTAACTTGAATCTGACTCAAGTAACAACGATTCTATCAGATGATACCAATGACAGTCAGACGCTGTTCTACCGTCCTCCAACAATTATCTATAGAAAGAAAATCCTCAAACAAGCCTGGAGAAGCTGATGACGTTAGATTTTGCTGTCCAACCTCTTGAAGGAATCGCTGCACACAAACACTCCCAGCCAATGAGACGCCTGCACCTGTCGACAGGTGTTCTGGCCCCCTCCACATGGGACACCTGCTCCAGTTGTGTCCGCTTTGTTTGGGATGAAATGTGGTCCGACTTACACTCCGCTGGTGACGTTGATGGACTGGGTTCTGGTGCTGTGTCCATTCGCCTCCATGTTCAGGACAGGACCCACCAAGTCCACCTTGTGTCCCCTCCCACCAAAGTTGACACTGTCACTGAACAACTCAACGTGGGGGGCCTGGAAACCCTGGAAGAACCACGGTGAAATATTTGAAACCAGGAAATGTTGAGTGAGAGATGAAACCAAAAGAGAAGATGCTTACAGCCAGCACAGGTCGCAGTGACAGAAGCCCCTCCTCTGACCCTCCCCAGTCCCTGCAGTCAGAATACTCCCCTTCCTCCAGGATGTACTGCTGACCTTCAAAGTCTGCTTCCAGGTATCCCACCCAGCTAGGAACAAGAACAGACAGCTTGGAGTGTTTGAGGCTGTTCAACCGATGAGGGCCAAGAAGGTTCCGGTCGTCAGGTATACTTACAGACCCCGGAGTATCTTTAAAGACCCCACTCCAGACAAGGATGTCTTCTTCACTCCAGCTTTGTCTGCTTCCTCCTCCTCCTCGTCTTGCTCCAGTAGGTTGTAGACGTCACAGTCTACTTCCAAGCATGTCCCTTCAAAGTGGGGCTTCTCAAACACCAGCGCCTGGTTTACAGAAAGACGGGATTGTCTTCAGTTGGATCCAAGTTTAGGAGGAGTTTTCTTTCAGGGCTGTCACTTCCTCATTTAAAGTGTACAGTGATCCCTCACTATATCGCATTTCGTCTTTCACGGCTTCGCTGCTTCACGGATTTTTTTTACAGTGTGGATATTTTTACAGTGCATTGTGCACTGAACTTGGCCACTGAACTTCAGCGCACGGCACAAGAATGGGACCCTTTGATGAGTCGTTCATTGCAGTTATCAAATATAACCGAAGGTGGCAAATCCGTTTATAAAAATCTTCTTGCTCAGAAAAAGAAAGAGCGCCAACAACTACCCATCACAAAGTTCTTCTCTCGGAACAAGACTCCTGGGCCTTCAGTAGAAACAGACGCTACAGCGGAGCGGAGTCAGGACGAAGAGGCACACCTGGGACTGTGAAAATACGCGAGTGACAGTGTTTCCAACCTTGTATTACTATATTAAAATTGTTGTTTTAAACAAATTATGGGCTTTAAAAGAGGTTTTGGTTTTTGGTTTCATTCTATAGTTCGGTATTACATTGTAAAATAATAAAAAAATAAAGCTGACTACTTCACAGATTTCACTTTTCGAGGGTTATTTTTGGAACGCAACTCCAGCGATAAACGAGGGATCACTGTATTCCACATTTGAACGACAAATAAAATCTTAAGATAGTAGGAAGAAAAGCTTTGCAGACGACATGCAGCATCCAGAACTTTCAAAAATTTCCAGGAAGCAAAAAACTTGAAAACTGAAGTAGCATTTAAAGGGATTCTGGACACTGGTGGTCTTAAGTAAAACTAAACTCATTCTAACAGCTTCTTCTTAGACAGGATAAGGAACGAGTACATCAGAGGGACGGCTCATGTTGCCTGTGTTAGCGACAAAGTCAGAGAAGCCAGACTGAGATGGTTTGGACATGTTCAGAGGAGGGATAGTGGATATATTGGTAGAAGGATGTTGGAGATGGAGCTGCCTGGCAGGAGGGCAAGAGGACGGCCAAAGAGGAGATACATGGATGTCTTAACAGAGGACATGAAGTTGGCTAATGTTAGGGTAGAAGATGTCCATGATAGAGTGAGGTGGAAAAGGATGATTCGCTGTGGCGACCCCTGATGGGAAAAGCCGAAAGAGAAAGAAGAAGGAAGAAAAGCTTTGCAGACGACATGCAGCATCCAGAACTTTCAAAAATTTCCAGGAAGCAAAAAACTTGAAAACTGAAGTAGCATTTAAAGGGATTCTGGACACTGGTGGTCTTAAGTAAAACTAAACTCATTCTAACAGCTTCTTCTGCTCCATAAAGGATTTCGTGCTCATTGAAGACAAACTTTAACATTTTGCATCCATTTTTTCCTTTGTTTTAAATCCCACAGTGGAACAGGTTCTGGTTAAAAGTCAGGCCTGATCAATCCCTTTCTGGAGCTTTAAGGTGGAGAATGTGTTGAGCTCAGTCTCTATCATTGACCCAGAGAGAGGTCAAACAACACTAAAGACAGTGTAAATAAATGTCTCTGTTTATAGCGTGCTGTTCCTGTTACTAAGACCCCCCCAGCTTGAAGCGTGCACCGACATGAGGATGCTTTCCCAACCCGCTGGTTAGGAGCCAAACCATCAACACCATAAATCAGAAGGGAGGTTCTGGATATCCTGCCAGCATAAGCCGCTCTCTCTCTCTCCAACAGAGACCTCCAGGAGCGAGTGAAACACTCACCTTGACATCAGCGGGACCCTCCACCTTTATCGGCCCCTGAAAGGAACACACATGGTTAAACTGAATCCCCAAAATGCAACGGTGCTGCCGACATTCAGCTCACTGTACCATCCGCAGAGGCCTCAGGGAACCAATGAACGGCTCGGGGAAGCCCCAGCTCTGAGGAACGGGGTACTCCCCCACCTCCAGGACCTGCATGAAGCCCTGAAACCCTGGATCAATGTACACCAACCAGCTGGACACACAACACAGAAACAGACGTGAGCAGAGGCGGGACAGGCAGGTCAAACATTTTTAGAAGTATAGACATTTCTTTAGTTGAGCCACTGCTAAAAGGGGCTGCGACTACCAACCCCAGACTCGCCAGGACTGCCCTCACAGGTGGACACGGCTGTCTGCAGGCCAAAATGTGCACATCTGTGCGGGACACGCAGGTGGCCTAGAATCGGACCAGACCACTGCAGCCCCCGCCAACCGGCCCAGAGGGGGGCACACAGGCCACCGGACCCACTAGGTGATGCTAATTATGGGGGACCAGAGGGACTGAAGTTCTTCAATATTCTGTTGGTGGTTGATGTCACCTCCATACTGATGCGGTCTGGATTCCACAAGTGATTAATACTGATGCTGTTGTCACTCCTCCAGTTTACTAAGATTGTTTTTTTAGCTATACAGAGGGCAGAATAAGTTTATATCATTTCACTAAGCACACCAAGAGAGGGAGAAGTTGGAAGTCCGAGTCTCTGAGACCCAACTTGATCCTCCTTTGTCCTGTGAGTCCTAGGAAGAGTTTTTCTACTGTACGAGCTGCAGATTGTGACGTTTTAAAAGGTGTGGGGGGACACTTAGGACCAAAAGGTACCATCTGACCTCAGATCCAGGTCTGACTCCTCTGTCAGCTTACGCATCAAGCATCCGGCAGAACTTGGCTGGACTTACACTCCAGAGTGGATCTTGATGGAGCCCGTGGTCTGAGGGAGGCCATAGGAGCTGAGCTCAGCCGTGTCTTCGCAGTAGGAGGACACCCTCCCCATCCCATTCACTTCTGAAAACAGGTCAATCCGAGGAATGCTGTAATCCTGAGGACGCGTTTGAACAAAGAAGAGGTTTTAGGAAGGAATGCAGGTTTGTGCTTTGCAACAACTATCACAGATAAGCCTGACTGACTGCTAGTGTCTAAAGTTTGTGAAACTCTTCTCTAAGACGCACAGCGCTGCTCTTTTTTCATCTTCCACCACCTCTTGTTCAGAGGAAAGCATGAGAACATAGCGGCGCTCCTCCCCCCATTTTTATGTCTCTCTATGCTCCTTTTTCCTGCAATAGAATGTCTTCAGCACTAATATTTCCTTTGTCTGTCCCTCTGCATTCCTGTCATGACATCAAACTTTTCCATCTTTTCTCTGTTTCCTTCACCCACGTCAGTTAAGTCTGCTCCAGTCACCGCTCTCTGCCCATCTCAAGTCAGTTCAGGAAGATAATCAACTTTTTTACTCTATTACTGTGATTTCATGCTTTAAACTGTGTTTATGTAAGCAAGAGCTAGTGTTGTTTCATTTATTTTATTTTATTTTCGTCTTGTCTCATTTCATTTCGTTCCATGTCGTTAATTTTTGTTTGGTTTTAAATGAATACCAAACTTTCTTTTAAAATCCTTCCGGTCGATTCATAGGAAATGTTTTGCAAAAAGATGACATATCCTTGTTATAAAGTGTTTTCATTCTCAAAGAAAGAACTTTAAAACACACTAAAAAGACTAAATTCCAACATTCCTTCCTCTAAATTAAAGTTGCATGCAAACATTGATGCATACATAACACTAATCAATTTCATAGGGAAACCTTTATTAATGCTTTATTCATTAAATCTTTATTAACTGCTAACTATTGTATGAAATAATACATTAGTAATGCATAAACGTGTCTGTTAACATGTTATTTAACAGTTAATTGATGCTTATTTATGCATTAACTAACATTATTAGAGGGACCCTTATTGGAAATTGTTACCATGTTATTTCTACATGAAACCCTAAATACATATATGTTCTACTAAACATTGGTGTGGAGATGAAAATAATATGTTTAAACTTCACAAACCAAATCCAAAGTCAGTGATGCTGCTACTCATACATGCAGAAAAACACCACAATACTCTAACAGGAGTGATTTCAAAACTAGGTAACCCAGAAGAAGCTAAATCCATTTGTGCCATCAAACGATACCAATAATAATAAAAAAGAGCAAAACCTCAAAGTGGTAAAAAAGTACATACTCTGACAGCCAGTCGCAGTGACCCTATGACCATAGGTGACGCTGGAGCCGGGTGATCCGTCTGGTTTGGTTCCAGAGTTTCCTCCTCCGTCCACATGTTCTCTATTTGATCCATCGCGCCTTCCTCAAGGGGAATGATCCCACCCTGGAAGCCAGGTTTCTCATAGAGAAGCCAGCTGTAAAAGAGAGAAGAAGAAGCTTCCCTACTACTTTGATTTGCTAAAACAGGAGGTTTTCAAATGGTCACTGATGCTTCCTCTGAATTAGAAAGATTCTCTGAGCAGAAAAGCTTCAGCTTCCAGCCAAACACATGAAGCAGCTGAAGCAAACGGACAGATGTTGTAGTTGGAACTGCAATGTTGAGACAGCAGCAGAAAGGCCTTACCATCCTCTGACCACTTTGACTGAGATGACTGCCGACAACTTCATGGTTGTAGCGTCTTCGACGTCTGCAAAGACCTCAAAAGCCTCTCCGCCAAACTGGGCGTGTTCATGTATGACGAGCTTTAGTCCAGAAACACAGAACACAGTGAACGGAGTGATGACACAGAAACAGCGCAGTGACAGAGACATGCAGCATGCTTGGGCCTTCTACCTTTCCAGGTCTTCTGTGGAAGTTTCTCACTGCAGGAACCTGTGAAAAAAACAACTTTCCTCAACTTCAAGTAGAGAACGATCCGACAGCTTTAAGCTCCAGGATGAAGCGGGAATGCTGACAACATCTATCACCTCCTTTGAATCTAGCACCTCCAGCTGACTGTCTCAGATATTCTGAAAGACTTTTTTGTGTGTGTGTGTGCGTGCCTGCAAGCGTGCGTGCGTGTGAAAACACTTGATCTGGTTTTAAAAACAGTCTCTTTTCACAGTGAGCTTTTTTCCCTCAGAGGTCGTAAGGAAAGGGTCCATTCACGCAGCGCCACTACTGTGACTCCGCCCACCTCTATAAGTGATGACACTTCCTTTAAAAATAAAACTTTATACTTTCACACATCGCATGACATTACTGTCCGCGTCAGCTTTCATGAAATTAAATGCTGTACCGTAGAAGAAGAAAAAGGAGTTAGCTGTGGTGAAAGAAAAAACGGCGTAATAATGACCACGTCTTTGGAAACTGTTGCTGTTATATGACAGGTGGAATGACGTGAGCGTGGAATGACGTGGGCGTGGAATGACGTGGGCGTGAAATGACATGAGCGTGGAATGACGTGAGCGTGAAATGACGTGAGCGCGTGCGTGTAATGACATGTGCGTGGAATAACATGAGCGCGTGAAATGACATGAGCGTGGAATGACGTGTGCGTGTAATGACATGAGCGTGGAATGACATGAGCGTGGAATGACATGTGCGTGGAATGACATGAGCGTGGAATGACGTGTGCGTGGAATGACATGAGCGTGGAATGACGTGTGCGTGGAATGACATGAGCGTGGAATGACATGTGCGTGGAATGACATGAGCGTGGAATGACATGTGCGTGGAATGACATGAGCGTGGAATGACGTGTGCGTGGAATGACGTGTGCGTGGAATAACATGAGCGCGTGAAATGACATGAGCGTGGAATGACGTGTGCGTGTAATGACATGAGCGTGGAATGACGTGTGCGTGGAATGACATGAGCGTGGAATGACATGAGCGTGAAATGACGTGAGCGCGTGAAATGACATGAGCGTGGAATGACATGAGCGTGGAATGACATGTGCGTGGAATAACATGAGCGCGTGAAATGACATGAGCGTGGAATGACATGTGCGTGGAATGACATGAGCGTGGAATGACATGAGCGTGGAATGACGTGAGCGCGTGCGTGTAATGACATGAGCGTGGAATGACGTGTGCGTGGAATGACATGAGCGTGGAATGACGTGTGCGTGGAATGACATGAGCGTGGAATGACGTGTGCGTGGAATGACGTGAGCGCGTGCGTGTAATGACATGAGCGTGGAATGACATGTGCGTGGAATGACATGTGCGTGGAATGACATGAGCGTGAAATGACGTGAGCGTGTGCGTGTAATGACATGAGCGTGGAATGACGTGTGCGTGGAATGACATGAGCGTGGAATGACGTGTGCGTGGAATGACATGAGCGTGGAATGACGTGTGCGTGGAATGACATGTCTCAGATATTCTGAAAGACTTTTTTGTGTGTGTGTGTGCGTGCCTGCAAGCGTGCGTGCGTGTGAAAACACTTGATCTGGTTTTAAAAACAGTCTCTTTTCACAGTGAGCTTTTTTCCCTCAGAGGTCGTAAGGAAAGGGTCCATTCACGCAGCGCCACTACTGTGACTCCGCCCACCTCTATAAGTGATGACACTTCCTTTAAAAATAAAACTTTATACTTTCACACATCGCATGACATTACTGTCCGCGTCAGCTTTCATGAAATTAAATGCTGTACCGTAGAAGAAGAAAAAGGAGTTAGCTGTGGTGAAAGAAAAAACGGCGTGATAATGACCACGTCTTTGGAAACTGTTGCTGTTATATGACAGGTGGAATGACGTGAGCGTGGAATGACGTGGGCGTGGAATGACGTGGGCGTGAAATGACATGAGCGTGGAATGACGTGAGCGTGAAATGACGTGAGCGCGTGCGTGTAATGACATGTGCGTGGAATAACATGAGCGCGTGAAATGACATGAGCGTGGAATGACGTGTGCGTGGAATGACATGAGCGTGGAATGACATGAGCGTGGAATGACATGTGCGTGGAATGACATGAGCGTGGAATGACGTGTGCGTGGAATGACATGAGCGTGGAATGACGTGTGCGTGGAATGACATGAGCGTGGAATGACATGTGCGTGGAATGACATGAGCGTGGAATGACATGTGCGTGGAATGACATGAGCGTGGAATGACGTGTGCGTGGAATGACGTGTGCGTGGAATAACATGAGCGCGTGAAATGACATGAGCGTGGAATGACGTGTGCGTGTAATGACATGAGCGTGGAATGACGTGTGCGTGGAATGACATGAGCGTGGAATGACATGAGCGTGAAATGACGTGAGCGCGTGAAATGACATGAGCGTGGAATGACATGAGCGTGGAATGACATGTGCGTGGAATAACATGAGCGCGTGAAATGACATGAGCGTGGAATGACATGTGCGTGGAATGACATGAGCGTGGAATGACATGAGCGTGGAATGACGTGAGCGCGTGCGTGTAATGACATGAGCGTGGAATGACGTGTGCGTGGAATGACATGAGCGTGGAATGACGTGTGCGTGGAATGACATGAGCGTGGAATGACGTGTGCGTGGAATGACGTGAGCGCGTGCGTGTAATGACATGAGCGTGGAATGACATGTGCGTGGAATGACATGTGCGTGGAATGACATGAGCGTGAAATGACGTGAGCGTGTGCGTGTAATGACATGAGCGTGGAATGACGTGTGCGTGGAATGACATGAGCGTGGAATGACGTGTGCGTGGAATGACATGAGCGTGGAATGACGTGTGCGTGGAATGACATGAGCGTGGAATGACGTGTGCGTGGAATGACATGAGCGTGGAATGACGTGTGCGTGAAATGACATGAGCGTGGAATGACGTGTGCGTGGAATGGCGTGAGAGCGTGCGTGGAATGACATGTGCGCTCTGAAGCCAGCCTCTAACCACCAGGAGCATTGGGGGTCAGTGTCTTGCTCAAGGACACTTCAACACACGGGCGGACAAATGGGAAGCTTTCTCTCTGAGGGGGACTGCTCTACCTCTGACATACTGCGCTGGTTTTGTGTTGACATCAGTCAGTTTGTTGGTCCTTACCTTGGGTTTAGTAACAGAACCTTTATTTCTGAAGGTCTTCTCTGTGTTTTCTGTCGGTGAAGTCAGTCCTGCTGAGCTCTTCAAGGCCCCGCTGGAGGCGTCAATGCCTGACTTTAAGAACGGATCCACAGATGAGAGGTTCTGGTTCCTTTGGGTTGTTTGTGCAGAGGCTTGGGGGGTCTGGACTTCCCAGTTATTCCTCTTAGGGTCCTCCTTTGAATGCTCTGACAAAACCATCTCTGGGGAAGCAGCTAGAGGAGGAGAGAGGCTATGTGAGGATTCAGCCCCATGGACTGGGGCCTGGCCTTGATGGGTTCTGGTCTCAGTGCCTGTATCGGGAGTGACGGTGGGCAGAGGTACGTCATTGCCTCCGCTATGCCTGTCTGAAGACAGCGTGCTGCTGGAAGAAACCTCCTCCCTAGTCTTCCTAGGAGTCCGAGGGGAGGTCAGTAGGTTGGAAAGGATGGAGATGCTCTCCAGTCTTGATTTGGCCTTCCCGGGCTCATTGTTTTGCCCCTCTTTTTTTCCTGCTTCGGCTTGTTTTTCTTCTTTCTGTAGATGTTGTTCTTCCCCCCCAGAGGAGGCATTTGCCGGCTGTGCTGCTGTGGCATCGCTTTGGCTCTCCCTGTGTTCTGCTTTGTGTTTAATGAACATGGCCGGTGAAAGATCTGTTACAGTCCTACCTGTTTTTCCTAAGCCAAACTTAAACTCCAGTGGATCAAAGGTTTGCTCATAATGGTCCTCTTTGATGGGCGGCAAAGCAAAATGTGGTGATGGTGGTTTTTTAAGAACTGGCTTCTTTCGGGGTAAGGAAAAGGGGATTCCCCCGGCCTTGATATTCCTTATGAAATCATTAATATCATCCGGCTTGAGAGATTCATCCAAGCTTGTTGACGAGTGTAGCTCTCGTTTGTGTTCCTTCTTCTGTTGACCGCCATGCTCCACATCTAACCAGGAGGATGGAGATCCAGCGTTTCGCTCGAGACTTTGAGGGACTGAAAATAATTCATTTGAAGCAGACAAAAGCTCCTGAAACATCAGTCTTGGTGGGGTTTTTTCCAGAGTCTGGAGGTTCAAATCCCCAGAAGTGCCTGCAGCAGACTCTTCTTTACTGTCCTCATTATTCTGAGGACTGGACTTAAGGGTTAGCTTAGCAGAAACAGCTGTGGACTGTCCCTGTTGGTCTCCACCGTCTACTTTATTGGACACACTTTTTTCCAAGGTTTGTGTTTGTTTGGCATCAGCTGCTAACGCCGTCAGCTGCTGACTAGCAGCACTTATCACTTTTCTAACAAGTTCAAACGCCTTTTCATTCAGGACGTTCTGTTCCAGGTCAGTGTCAGCTTTACTACCTGGAGCTAAATCAGAGTCACCGCCTTTTTTTTCTTGAGCTTCTTGTGTTGGAATCTTCAGTTCTCGTTCGGCATCAGGAGCTTCAGAGTCTTTTTCTAACGTTTTCATTTCAACCCCTTCCTCTGCAACAGTCCATTCTATTGGAGGCTCACTTTCAGCTTTCTCGAGTAAAACACATTCCACCGTCTCCCCGCGGTGCTGATCAGCAGTCGGGATCTCCTGGACCTGTTGTGCACCGATGCCTCCAGCAGAGTCCGCCGTCTCACTTGCTGAGCTCTTGTGTTGGACATCAATGCTTCCTTTGGTATCTTCAGAGAGCGTCCTTACTGAAAAGTGCTCGTCTTCCCCACATATTGTCTCTTTCCCTTCAATTCCCAGAGTCTCAGAGCTTTGCTCCGTTTGGTGGTCTGGATGTTCAGACTCTGTCGCTCTGCCCTGGCTTTTGCTTGTTTTGCTTGTGTCACTGCTGCTCCTTCCATCTACATGTTCTTGGACTTGGATCTTTGCTGGATCTTCTAACCCTTCTCTTGTCTCCACTCTCAGGTTTTGATCATTCAAACATTCTAGTGTCTGCACTGATTCCACCATCTCAACCTCTCGTTCAACAGGAATCTTCTGTGCAGCACCTGATATGTCTGTCATCACACTCTCCAGAGGGAAACTTTCCCCTTCATTCCTTATGTTGGCGTCTTCAGCAGTGGTGCTCTGTGACTCAGGCTCATCTTCTTCCACTGTTTCCAGTTCTTGTTCTGATGGAGTGTTTGAAGTTTCCGCTTCGGTCAGTCCGCCTTCCTTTGCTAGGGCTGACTCTAGGTTAGTAACATTTTTTGGTAACTGATCTTGCAGAGGAATATTGACCCTATCCACAGACACCAAACTCTTTACTGCTGTCGTTTTTGTTTCAATCGGATACAGAGCGTCTTCTTGAACTGCGCTCTTGCTTTCATCCAGCATCACTTCTGTCGTCGTGGTCGTAGACTTAATTTTCCCTAAATCCTTCCCTAAAACTCTGGGTTCTTTGCATGGTTTGGTCTCCAGTGACGATATGACCTCAGTGTCTTCTCTGATGGTTTCGGTGCATTCCGAGTCAGAAGCGTGAGTCGTATCTGAGCTGTGTCCTCCAACTGTTTGATCTTGAACTTTAACTTCAAGTGTGACCTCTGAGTAACGCTCCATGTGATGAACTGGAGGGTGTGACGTTGCTGCTCCTTCTTCTCTGTAATTTGCCGTTTCTTCATGCCATTCCCCCCCAGTTGTGCATATTTGAGAATCTACCATTGGTGGGACATGGATGAAGCTTTCAGCAACATTTTGGTTTCCATCCTTCTCTTTCTCTGATTCAGGACTCTCACTCCTGCTTTTCGTATCAATAATCCTTTGAGTTTGTGATCCTGTTGTGTTTTCTTGTGTCTCTGTTTTCTCCGTCTCGGATCTCAGTTCTAAAGGAGTATGTATATGATTGGATCTTTGTTCTGGTTCTGGTACTTCCTCTTGCCGTGCAACATTTGACGTTTCAACCTGTTGACTGCTAAGGTCAACTGCAGCCCCTGTAGCCCCTCCCTCTTCTGAACTCTTTGATCTCTCGGCTTGAGCGTGGTCCTTGGTATCTTCAGGGGGAACTCTGACCGTTTCAGGAGTTGCATCTATGTTGGGTTCTTTCATTGTTCCACCGTGACCTTCAGCTCTGACTGTGTCTGATTCCTGTTGTGATCGAAGGTTTACATTTTCTGATTGTTCGAGTGTTTCTAGATCTTTTTGAATGTTCTCTATATTTTGATCTCCAACACTTGTAGGTGTTTGATCCAGTAGACGATCAGAAGTTGGTTTAGCAGCTGATCTCACACCATTTTCTGCGGATTCTTTTGTATTTTCACCGTTTTCCTCTTCGGTTCTTTCTATTTGCAGATGCAGACTTTGGCTGTGTCCTTCGTCTTCTGGTGCCTCTAACTCCTCTGCCTCAGGTTCCTGTTCTAGACCAGAGTTCATAAATGCACATTCTGGCTTCTTAAGCTCCACGCCTTGTTGTCCAACAGTCGTGGAGGTTGTGTTGTGTTGGTTGCAGAGGGAATTCCTGTGTGTTTCATTCTCTAATGTCTTTAATGATGAATCACTGACATTGGTATGAGACCTCCCAGAGTCAGGGCCGTGAAGTTCTTCTGCTGTCCCCCCTTCAGGGGTCTTCTCTGGAACCTGCAGATCTTCTTTTGATTGGTGGCTTGAATGTTTGCGGGTCGTTTGGGCCCTTCGGTCCTGCAGAGCTTCACTAACAGTCTCTCCGTTTGGCCATTGACTTTGGCTTTCAGTTCCTGGCTCTAAATCCTGGATCTCCTCTGTCTCTGACATCCTGTTCATGCCAGGATTTGGTCTGACTTCAGTGGGTTTGCTTTTCTCTGTGCCGTCCTGGTCTTGGTCAGCAGCAGCAGCAATGGTGGTTAATATCTGAACCTTGTAATACTCATTTTCAGAAACCCTGGTTTCCTCCATCAAACTCTTTGAAGACTCAATGGCTTCAGTGTTTCTGCTCAAAATGATTTGTTTCTGATCTAAATCCAGATTTCTGTGTGGTGATTTCTTCTCTTCTTCGGGTCTTATGAACTCTGGATCCTGCAGTGAAGGCCTGTCTGGGTTTATGGCATCTTTAGATTCTGCCGGTATCTGTTCCACTTTGACAGTTTCTGCCTCACAGACCAAACTGTTAGTTGAGGATTTAGACATGTCTGTGTCGTCTTTGTTATCGTCGGAATGCTTTTGTCGTTCTTTCCCTTCGACCGTGTCTTGCTTCTGTTTTCTGTGAACATTCTGGCTTTTGGACTCTTTTGCTGTTTTTGCCTTTCCTCCTGTTCTCTTATATTCCGTCTCTCCATCTTCAGGAGTCAGGTTGTTTTCTATCCTGTTGCTGCCGTCTTTAGGTTTAGCATCAGATGTTTCAGAACTGATGGATGTTTTTTCTTGAGCTGCTTTTCTCTTTACGTCATCAATGTGTTTGGAGGACACACCGTCTTTGAGCTCCGCCCCTTTAGTCAGTAGTTGTTTGGCGGTTGCCTCCACCTGCTGCAGAGCTGCGGGGCTGTTTTCCCCACCATTGTTCTGTAAAAGCCCTTGCTCTTTGGCCTCAGCCATACAGGTGGGACCTTCTTCTTCTGTCTCTGCTCTCATGTCCTGCACGACATTTACACCAACAGACCGTGGTTCCTCATTTGCTTCACCCTTCTCCTCTGGGACTGGATGTTTCGGTCTCCATGAGTTTGTAATGCTGTTCTTCAGTTTACCTTCATCAGGGGTTTCTCTGAATTCCTCTGTAACCTTCTGTGACTCCCTTGTTTCTGCAGCAGAGTGATTCGGCGTCTCCTTTGGTTTTGGGTCTTTCTCCTTCCATCCTGGATGTGCTATTTGGGTCAGAACCTCCTTGTCTGACTGCTTTTCAGCATAACCGGGCATTTCCCAAACAGCCGGAGTCTCTGTTTGGTCTTCAGATACTTTCCTGTCATCCTTCCATTCCGTCTCCTCCTCTGCCTCAGAACTGTTTCCTGGACCCAGCTTTAGCATCTGTAAGGTTTTGTCAGTTTCCTCTGTGGCTGGGTCTGGTGAAACTGCCTTTGCATCAGTAGGTCCGGACTCATCGTTGAAGGACTCTGTTTCGGTTCCTGCCGTCGACCTGACCTGCATTAGCTCTGTGAAAGAGTCAGGTCCAGCTGTAAAAGCTTCCATGTGAGTCTGGGTCAGCTGTTCACGGTAAACACTGCCTCCTACCACAGGCTTGGATGTCATTTCAGTTGCATCTTCATGAATCAGAGTGGTGTTCCCGTCCAGAGATGCAGGCTTATCCTCCTTCTCGCGGGCTGACTGAGGATCACAGCTTTGCGTTTGCCTCCCAAAAACATCAGAGTCTGTCAGTGTTGTGGCGGCGCTCCATGATGACTTTGTTTCCAGCTCCTGTTTTGTGTTCATACTCTGAGAGCGAGACACATGTTGCTGCGGAGCTTCAGCCTGGTCTTGTTTGACGTCCTGCTTTCCTCCTGCCTCAGAGGCTGCAGGTTGAAATGAAGGTTTTTCTGTGACCCTCATTGGTCGTTCCTCAGCTAACGTTGCATTCCGGTCTTTTAGTAATGGAATGTCCCCAGCGTCAGGGTTCAGACTGGCCTCCAGCACCCTCGTCTCCCCGTCCATCAGCTTGTCTGCAGTCGTCTCGGTCTGATCCCCCGTCAGTGCTGCCCACTCTTCTGCCAGCTTGAATTTAGACGTCACATCACTTGTTTTCCCATCGGTGTGATCTTTTGTGGTGAAGTGTTTGGTCTTTGGAGCAGAGCCCATCAGTGAGTCTGAATGCTCCAGTTTGGCAGGGTGCTGGGAGTTCCTGAGTGTGACCTTAGTGGGACTCCTCGGGCCTCTGGTTTGACGCAGGGACCCAGATGAGGCCTCAGCCGGGTCCTTCACAGGCCGCTTGGGAGGCTGTTTCAGGTTGTCGTTCTGCTTGGGGAACCTTAAAACTGTGCTTTTCTCCGTTCCAGGTGACAGCGGATCACAGCTGGTGGGAGAGTCGGCGTCTTTGTGGCTGACGCTTCTCCTGGGGAGCTGTTTAGAGGCTTTGGTCAAAGACACACCTCCTGTTCCTGAAAGAAAAAAAAAACAAGACTGTCACTCAACAACCCACAAAAAGGATCATGTGAGGAAGAATGTGGTCACACTTGAGTTCACTGTGATAGTGAAAACAGAAGACTATCTGATCAGATAACCTACCATTGGTAGATTCATCTGACTATCTGGATCAGACTATCTGATCCAGCTGATCTGAGGTTCACAGCAGAATATTCATGTTTCATTCTCATCTGACATTCAGAATGAAGACACAACATTAGAGGCCCTGATAATCAGAGAAATACAGATGCCTAAAAAGTGTTAACAATATGCAGACTTTATGTGCAGTTCTGCACAGTCTATGGGTTTCAGCGCCGAAGGCTTTAATCTGTCTAGCAGAACCAAACAGAAAGCAGGAAGCCTGCTGGTTTATCACTTCAGCATCAGAAACATGACATGATGATGAGCTTTTACCTGTCTTTGGGCTTTCAGGGGGCGGGGGCGCTGTTTCAGGCTCAATGGGGTCCGGGCTCTGAGTCCGGGTTTCTCTGCCAGGGTCTGTTGGTCCAGAGAATGTTCTCAGATTGAACCCGCTTCTCTGAATGACATCGTCCCCCTCCCGTTTTACTGGGGAGGACACCGGCAGGCGGCTTTTAGAAGCCGAGGAGGCGGTGCTTTCCTGCTGTTTTCTGGCATCTTTACCCTTTTCCTCTCCTGACGGGGAGGTTTTTACCCCTCTCTTCTCAGGCTCCTCCTCCTTGCAGGTTGAGAGGTTTGCAGACTCAAAGTTCTGGTCCAGTTTTCTGTGAACAAGCTTCACATCAGTCATCTTGGGGGATTTAGTGGGAGAGAGGATACCTGACCCAGATCTCTGGGTTTTGGCTCCATCAGGATCTGTTTTGCCACCAGCTGGGGTTTGCAGTTTGGCAGCTTCTTTAAATCTGAGTTGTTTCTGTGAAAAGTGAGACCCTGTTGATGCTTTGTCCTGGGATTTTCCATCAGAATCTGACTGAGACCTTTTGGGGAGTTTGGACCTAGACTCTGTTGTGCTTTGGTTTTTCCACACTGGCAGCAGAGAAGCGGTGCTGCTGTGGTCCTGTGGAGAGGCACGGTTACTCAAAGGTTCTGTTTTGGCTCCGTCGTTGGCGCCGTGGGTCTTTGCTGTGACGTTCTTGGCCTTTTGGGCAGCAGCTGAGGAGGGGGCCTTCGGTCCAGTGCCTGTGGTCTGCTGACTTACTGCTGCTTTCACCCTACCAGCAGGGCCGGATTCACGACCTTTTAACCCCATCCTCACCACCGGTGCCTTTGATTTGTTCATGACTGAAAATGCAGACTTATCAACCAATCCAGGGCTCTCAGAATGTGCTTTTCCTTCGACTACGGGCAGCGAGGTTTCGTTGTCTGGCTGTCTGCTGTCCGGCTGCCTGTTGTCCGACTGTCTGTTGTCTGCCTGTCTGTTGTCCAGCTGTCTGTTTTCCAGCTGTCTGTTGTCTGCCTGTCTGTTGTCCAGCTTTCTGTTTTCCAGCTGTTTGTTGTCTGCCTGTCTGTTTTCCAGCTGTCTGTTGTCCGGCAGTCTGCTGTCCGGCTGTCTGTCGTCCGGCTGTCTGTTGTCTGCCTGTCTGTTTTCCGGCTGTCTGTTGTCCGGCAGTCTGTTGTCCGGCTGTCTGTTGTCCGGCTGTCCGTTTTCTAGCTGTCTGTTGTCCTGCAGTCTGCTGTCCGGCTGTCTGTTGTCTGGCCGTCTGTTTTCCAGCTGTCTGCTGTTGGTCTGTCTGTTTTCCGGCTGTCTGCTGTCTGGCTGTCTGTTTTCCAACTGTCTGTTTTCCAGCTGTCTGTTTTCCGGCTGTCTGCTGTGCGGCTGGCTGTGCGGCTGTCTGTTTTCCAGCTGTCTGTTTTCCGGCTGTCTGTTGTCCGGCTGTCTGTTTTCCGGCTGTCTGTTGTCCGGCAGTCTGCTGTCCGGCTGTCTGTTGTCCGGCTGTCTGTTTTCCAGCTGTCTGTTTTCCGGCTGTCTGCTGTCTGGCTGTCTGCTGTGCGGCTGTCTGTTTTCCAGCTGTCTGTTTTCCGGCTGTCTGCTGTCCGGCTGTCTGTTTTCTAGCTGTCTGCTGTCTGGCTGTCTGTTGTCTGGCTGTCTGTTTTCCGGCTGTCTGCTGTCTGGCTGTCTGTTGTCTGGCTGTCTGTTTTCCGGCTGTCTGCTGTCTGGCTGTCTGTTTTCCGGCTGTTTGCTGTCCGGCTGTCTGTTTTCCAGCTGTCTGCTGTCTGGCTGTCTGTTTTCCAGCTGTCTGCTGTGCGGCTGTCTGCTGTCCTGTGTGGTTGTTAGTGAGCTGTTGTCTTTGAGTTCAGTGTCGCGGTTACTTTGGAGGCCTCGTAATCTGTCACAGGAGCAGAAAACAGGGTTTTAGGAAAACAAAATAAATACAAATTAAATAAAAATCACAAAAGAAAATGTTATAAATTCTTCAGTCAATTTGTACATGAGACCGGTTTGATATTCCTGCTGTGGGTTTTGGGACTTTTGAAACATTTGGGTTAAAGAACTAAAAAAGTTCTGTGGTAGTAACATCTGCAGGTTTGCTTTAGGATGAAACTCTCATTCCTTATGTTTATGATGCTTACTATGTTTGCAGGATTCATCAGAAGCAAACATATGTCTTCTGAAAAGAAACAGCTTTTCACAGAAACGTCTTTTAACATCAGCCTCTGAAAAACAGTGAGGACGTTCCAACACGATCACACGATCAAATGATCACACGATCACATGATCACACGATCACACAATCACATGATCACACGATCACATGATCACACGATCACACAATCACACGATCACACAATCACATGATCACACGATCAGACAATCACACGATCACATGATCACACGATCACATGATCACAGTCGTGTTTCCACTAGAGCTCGGTGCTGTTTTAAGGTTGACTTTTTCCCGCCTGAATGCTCGACTGCATGACTGCGTTTGAACTAGTCAAACAGCGTGGAGCTCGGGGTATGTGCGTGCTTGGGTGTGTACGTGCGTGTGTGTGTGTGTTTGTGTAAATACACAAAGAAACCGCTGCACCCAATTCCTTTCATCCAAACATCAAACGTCCGTTAAAAAGCATTCAGGCAGACCAACTTAGTGGTTTCAGGTATTCTGTGGGTCTGAATGGTTTTTTAGCTGAAGACATTCAGGTCCAGCAGCAGAAAGGCTATGAGACCTAAAAAATGTCGGTTTAATACAAAGTCATTAGAACAGTTTCTCCTCATTACAGGACAGAAGCAGCCGGGCGTCACGTTCCAAACTTTCATGAAGTCATTTAACGCGTCTGGTTGTTTCTCAGCAGCTGCTGGTCCAGAGTTTCGATCTGATGCTTGGATATGTTTTCCTGAAAGTGCAGCAGCTCTATGAAGCTCTAACAAAAGGCTGCACAGAACAAAGTCAGCAGCAGCTTCTGCACAAACAAAGGCAGACTCACAGTGACCATGAACACGTTTCTCATGTTTAATCTGGGATCATCTTGTTTCTCATGTTTGGAACGTCACATACAGTCTGACACGTGAACCACAGAACCTAGAACCCCCCCACAGGGTCTGCTTAGGTGTTACTGTGTGTGAATATTTCAGTGTGGGTCCCGGAGCTCATTGTTCTCTGCTGCTGCAATGCAACATGGGAAACAGCAGCTCAGGTTGCATGGAAGCTTAGATCTTCCTAACAGGATCGACGGCATCAATAAATCATTCCTGCAGGAAAGAAACGGGCGATACTCACAGTTTGTCCTCTGTTCTGTGAAAGGACTCTGAGGATGACCCTGCAGGCAGCTCTTCCTCCTCCAAACTGGATTCTGGGCTGACGACCACCTTCTGGGCAAAGAAAGTGTCGTTTGGAGGCAGGCTGACAGTCCGCCACGTTTCCCAGACGCCCCGTTTCCCCTGAAGGAATCCTTGCTGTGGTCGTATGTTTGTTTGGGGCTTCTCCGGCCGACGTGGGACCGTTTGAAATTCCTGCGCAGACGCTGCCAGGGAGATGGTTGCCCGTGGAAGGGTGGCAGGAGGAGGCCTCTGTGGCAGGGTGGAGGGGCCTCTCAGGGCCCCCGCAGGTTCTGCGTCGTCCTCAGGTATCACAGTAACAGGTATGGCCAGCAAAGGAGGAGACTCCGCCCTGAAGCCCTTCTCCTCTTGTTGCATGCCACCCTTTGCTGCCACCCCCACCCCCTCCGTCTCCTCCTCCCCCAGGTGAGTTTCCACCCATACGGCTTTGTAAGGCAGAGCAGGCGGCCCCCCTCCCCTTTGGCTGTCAGTGGTTGGTGGATGGCTCCATGCAGCGGCTGCCGCCTCCCCCGTGAAGCTTCTGGATGATGTCACGGCCGTGGTCCCGCCTCCCGAGCTTTCCGGTTCCACTTCCTGCTGAGCTGTGACGCCACGCGATGAAGACGAGGCTAAGGTTATCCCTCTCAGAGCGGTGCTGTGGCCTTTTTCTCCTGTCTTCACCAGAGTTTTCTTGGATCCCAAGCTGATGGAGGTTAAATTAGGAGACTTTGGGGTCTCCGTTGCCATGGAAACTGGGATGTTTAGAGACACGAGCGTGGTGGGGCTGAACGGCTTGTCCTCACTGGGACTTAGGACCTTCGTCTCTTTCAGGTCTACCTGCAGCCTTTTACTGACCTCCTCCATGACTGAGTCTGAAAAGACCTTCTGTGACGAGCTGGCGGAGGGAAGCGCTGCAGCCCCGTCCCGCCCTCTCTCCCCGTTGACAGGACCCACGCTCAGCTCCCTCACACTGCCCCCCCCGCTGCTGTTACTGTCTGCAAACGGTAGATCGCCGTCATCTGTCTTAAGGGAGGACAGGCTGGAGCTCTGGCTGACGCCGTCTCCACTCTTCTTCATGTTCTGGGACTCTGCTGGGTTTGCTGCTCCGCCATCCCGCTGCTGAAACGGGATAAAGTGTGGCGACACGGGCGACGTCGGCGAGCTCGAGTTCACCGAAGCGTCCGAATGATGTTTACTGCTGCTCTTTTTCCTGCGGACGCTGAATAAGTTGGTGAAGCGATCGAGCATTCCCTTTTTTTCCCCAGAGATCTAAGAGAGGAAAGACAAGAGGAAACATTTTGGTAAATCTTCTGGTGTTTGACAGAGAAGCAGGTTTCTGCCTTCTGGTCCACGGACAGCTCACTGCGACAGCAGAAAGAGAACAGAAAGCTCTAGTTTAGAAGGACAGCTTCATGCTGTCTGCACAGGTCATTAGACAGAAAGTCCTGCACATTTACACTCAGTAAGGACGTAACACAATAAGGTAGTTGTGTTACAATAACTAGGTCTAAATGACCGTCTCTCGTTTCAGATGGACGTTCACATGAAGATCAAATACTGACAGATGATTTTCATTTCCACTCATGAAGAAACAAACTTCTGTCCAGCTGGGACTCAGAGGTAGAAGCGTGTCTAATGGTGGGTTTTAAAACGTATTTCTGATCCGATGACCTTTTGACCCCTCCCTCCTACTTCTCTGCATCCAGCTCATCGACTGTGGACCTGGACTGAGCGGCTGTGACGTCACCCACAGAAAGCGCCTCACTTCCAGCTCCAGCCAAATGAAGCCAATTCAGTCGCCATATTTCTGGCGACAGACGCCGTCATGATGGAGCCAGACGACAGCGATGGGTCCGAGTCATCCTGAGTCACGTCTCTATGGCAACTACTGTCGTCATTCAGGAGTAAGCTTGTTGGAAGTCTACACCCCTTTCCACTGGAAGTGGCTCGGAAGAATCTGTCAATCAAATATTGAGGTGGGGGCCAGCGGGCACCACATGCTTTTACTGAGGCATCTGATTGGTCGGTTTATAACTGGAATAACTTATAATAAAGATAAAAAGTTATCAGATCCAGATCGGTTCTTCTGACAAACAGCTGTTTGTTTCTCTATGGAAGTCTATGGAATTCTGGCTTCCTGGAGCCACTTCCTGTTTGGAACGCCAGGGGGGAGGAGTCACTCAGTCCAGCTTTCATAGAGTCATTGATTTGATCTACACTTGAGAGAAACCAGACCCTGCATCTGCAGCAGGGTTTGAGCCTATTGATAACTGATCAGTATGATTGATACCAGCGGGACAGGCGTAGTTAGCCAACAAAGAGGAGACAGGTGTCCCCCGTCAGGCCCACATCGGTTTGGTCCAACGTGCTGAAGGTAGACCAACTGTCTTTATGACTTTTATCTTTACATTTGATCCTTTATTGTTCTTCTTATAACTTGTTTTCTATTGATTTTGTTGAGCATAATAAAAGACTGAGATGCAGCAGTTGTTGAGGGAAAGTTTCTACACCCCCCCTTCACACACACACACACACACACACACACACACCTTTATGTCAAAAGGGCTGACACTGATTGGACAAGAACATGTGAACACGCGTCGCTGGGAGAAATCCTGGAGGTTTCCCGTTTGCATAAAGAGGACTGATGGAGTTTTGGTTTCACTAACGTCTTTTTTTAACCGTCTGTTATGTTTTGAGGTTCTGCAGGCACACAGCGCTCGTCTCTCGTCTTAAGGGGTCTGAGGAAGTCAAAGTTTCTGACGTGTTTGGAGGCGTCCAGTTGCCTTTCATGTCCGTCTGTCTCTTCTCTTTCCTGTTTCACTGTGGTCTGTTCAAAAGCGCTTTTGCTTTTTCACCAGAACCAAACAACAACACAAAGTGAACAGACGTTCTACACATGCAACAAGACCGGTCAGCTGATTGCAGACTAGTGAAACATTGACCTGGATGTTCAAAGGGACACAATGACAGTAAGGCATGTCTGCTGCTGCAACAGCATGCTGAAAAGCAGGAGGCGTTAGGAGCCGTTTCCAGGAGGAGCTTCAGTTTGACCTCTTTGCTAAAAAAGCCAAAAACAAAAAGCTGAGTATCAGCCCCCCCCCTGTAAACCCAACAGACGTTACAAAAGAAACAGCACAAGTTCTGACAAGAAGTCTCCTCCACAGTACAGCAGACCTGCACTGCGGTTCATTTCTTCTGTCTGAAAGCTGAGAAGCGACGTCGACCTTTATGGCTTCAGAATGTGCAAGGTCACAAAGACATTAGCTAACTATGACTTCAGACTGCAGGACAGGCTGTCACAATTAATATGACCTACAAATGAGGAGCAGACAGAACATAAGGGGGGGGGGGTACTTTCCTGCAGGAGGCGACCCCGCCCTTCCTCATTCTAGAGTCACACATATCAATACCACATCACTTTGATCTGGAAGTTCTCTGCTCAAAAGGTTTGATTTTCTCTGGAGTTAGATAAAAAATGATCCTCAAAAATCCTTGAAAAAAATGGATGAAAGGCATCCCAGTTGTGCCGTGTAGTGGCGGCAAATGAAGCAACAGCGTGGAGACGTTTACATCAGAAAAGCTGTCAAATGTCCACATTTTTACCGAGCTGACTGTCGGTAGAAGACAGTCAATGGAGGCTTTTCTAGGTCACATTCACACAAAATGAAACCAGGAAACACGAGCAGAGAACTTCACCTTCATCTGACCGGGTTTGGCTGTGTGACAGCGTACCTTCAGGTTATTGTCAGCCATTCAGAAAGAGTCCAGCGTGCTGAGGAAGACGTTCAAAAAGACAGAAGAGTCTGATGTCCCTGGAGTTTCACGAGGACTTCCTGTCTGAAACGTGCTTTTGTGGGATTAGCATTCCTGTTGTGTTTGCTCAAAGGAGCAACATGTCAGGTAGGTGGAGATGTTGCGCCATAAATGTGCGCTGTGCTCCGTCAGCAACAGCCCGCCGTCATCCTCTGCCCTCTGCGGCAGAGTTCAGCAGCGCAGGAATCAAACTACCAGCTTTAATTCTAGCGTCCACACAACAGTTGGAACTAGAAAAACACGTGACGTAACTCCTTGTTTTGTAGAAACAAGAGCGGAATTTAAGAATTCCTGAAGATTATGAGAGTTCTAGCTGGACAGGTTTGAGTCTGAAAAAAAGATGGCTAGAAAAAACAGATCCCATCAGGTCATGTTGGCTTTAAAGACAAGAAATCAAGATTACAACTGTTTCTGAGATTTCTTTATCCATATCCAATTGGACCAGAAGATGAAAACCCATAGTTTGAAAAAGCTCATGTTTGTGATGCAGCGACTGCCATGGGCGGGGCCAAAGTCTGCCTGCTCCGCCCCTTTCTGATCATCCACCTGCAGACAGATAGATTCATGAATGTCTTTGTTTCCTGGTCTGAGCTGGCATCTGGATCAGAACTGGACGGATGGATAGATCTGATATTGATCATAGGGCTGGGCGATATGGCCTAAAAACAAAATCAATTTCCGATTCTATATTTTTTAATTCGATTTCCGATTTTTTCCAGATTTTCTGTCCCCCGTACTTAAGGAAAGCAATAAGTACAAACGGCAGACAATTTAAAGCAAATTTTGATTTATTTAACCTTTGTGCTATCTTAGATGACCCCACCCTTCCATTGACGTGCTCTCCCTACCATGACAAAGGTGGATAAAGGTGGAAAGATTTCATGTAATCCATGGACACCAGTGAAGATCACAAATCATTGAAGATAAAAGGTTCAGAGCACTGTCACTCTTTGAAACAAAGTCTCAGCTGTGTTTACACACTTTTTGTGTAAACACAGCTGGCCGAATCTCAATTCCTCTCCTACCCTTCTGGCTTCTCCCTATCCCTCCAATTGTAGGGACATTGGGAGGGATAGGGGGGTCTGAAATAGTCTTTTGAAGGGGAAACCCTTGCAGCAGAGGGAAACAGAGCCCTCCGCCGTGAAGATAATCTGCGTTGCACGCATTGCTTCACGTGGGTGTGCTCTGAAGTACAGTTTGCAAATGTAAGTAATAACTTTTTGCTTTTGTGTGACTTTTTGAAGCTATAAAACTGATGTTGTTTTGCATTTTCTGAGCACCGACAGCTACGCGCTAACGTGGATGACCGGTGACTATTGATGACATCATCGAGTGGGAGTGATGTCCGAATTACAAGACACTATTTTTCTGTAACTCTCCATTTGGAGGGCTAAATGTAGGGGTAGGGAGAAGCCGTAGGGATAGGGGAAGAATTCGGCCAAACCCTCTCTGCTCTGCTCCATTCAGGTCCACTTGCAGACAAATAGATTCTTGGACATCTTCGTTTTCCTTGTCCGAGCTGTCATCTGCCACAAAACTGTACATCTGGATAGCTCTGATATTGCTCACCGTTGTTGTTGCACCGCTAATGTTGGCTTGATGTTGTAGTCTAGACTAAAAGGAGACAAACATTCACCTTGAGAGTAGCACCATTTTCTAAAGGATTAACAATACAGCTCTTATCTGGGGTCTAAGGTTTTAATTAAATCAATAAACCCCGTCTTCTCAACGGCATATATGGGTACCATGTCTTTGGCTATATGCAAAGCGACCGCTTTGGTGATTGTTCTCCACCGTGCCCCTTTCCTAGTGATGGGTACCAAGCCCCGGTGTTGAACGAGCCCCGGGGCAACATTCTTCAAGACCGCAGTATCGTTAAGATCTGACCTCAACTAGAGCTGTGACGGTGTGGGACTTTTGATCAGCGAGCTGATGAAGCAGCAGGAGTCTCGGTGTCGCGGTCAACCGCAACCCCCCCTGCCGCCGAACACAAAATCCCCCGGCGGCTGCGTCTCAAATGAATACAATTCATAATTACAACGTTGTATTCTTTATTAACAAATAACAGTAACAACTAACAATCTAACTAATGAAATAACTATATAGGTGTTGTTGAATGAGTTTGTGTATGTGTGTGTGTGTCAGCACGCTGGGTGTGTAAGAGGAAGAAGCAGGGCTCCAGACTGCGACCAATTGGTCGCATTTTGCGACCAAAATTTGAGAGTGTGCGACTTAATTTTACATCCAGTCGCACATGTGCTACCAGTAAATTTGCCTGACCCAACCATCGTATTTTTTATACATTAAACGTGGAAGGGGCACGTCAATGATCAATGAAATAATCAATGAGACGTGAGCACACACGCACACAGGCAGACACACACACTCGCGCACATACTCATGAAACGCTAGCACACACTCGCGTGGTCTGTGAGGCGGCCAATGCATGTGTCGTGAGAAGAATAGGGAAAGCCACTGTAAGTGGCTAAAATGCGTGGAGGGGGAGGGGCCTAGAGACAATCAAGCGCGCGTAAACATCTGTGGGAAGGAAACGGAGACAAATGTCATCACAACCTGGTATTTGCGTCTGAACTACGGGTAAGCGAACTATTGATTCGTTCTTCCGACCTGCGGCTAGTGTACCAGTGCCAGAGTGTACAGCAGGGGTCTCAAACTCGTGCCCCGCGGGCTATTTGCGGCCCAAAATTGATATTTTGCGGCCCCCACCTTAATATGAAAGTTTAATGTTAATGCAGCCCGCCAGTTTGTATGAATGACATCAAGGAGTTCCTTAATTTCCTTTAGAACGTAGCTATTCGCTCGTAATTTTCTACATACATGCAGTCCGAGCTGAACTTTTCTCTGGGTCACACAGAACCGGAGGAAGGTTTAGGTTTTGGTTACGGTCACAGCGGCGCATCAAACGGTTATGCACGGCCGTTACGGCAGCACACCGCTCCCGCGGGAGTCGGGTCAGCTGAGGAGAATAAATGTCCCACACCTACATGCGTGACAGCTAACGGGGCTTGAACTTTAAATATGTGCGAGCAACAACAAGATTAGCCTTAGACACACTGAAAACACGTGTGGAAAATGCAACGATAGACGTGTTTGAGATGAACCAGCGCCTCGCCTGGATCGTTGGGGAGACCAGGGGGGCTGTGAGATGAAGGCGGATCTGCAGCGAGACTGAAAGAGAACAGGAAATTGGAGTTGTCCTTAACATTCTATTTATTTTTAATATTCCTCTCCCCCTTACTGTGATCTGTGTTATTACATATTTTATATTTATTTGAATGTTTTGTAATATATGCAGCCTTTTTTTAATCAATTGGTATTTTAAATTATTTTAATTAATCACTCAACTACAAAAACCATCAGGACACATGGTTTTTGTAGTCTGTAGGGCACCTTTCAGTCAGTTCAGTACTAAATTTCCAGCTGTGTTCGGGTAGGTTTGCCCCTTGCTCCCACCCCTTTCTCCTGATATTTTTGTGATGATTGACAGGTGATGTTGGAGCTAAAATATACGTCACACACCAGGTGATCTGCGCAGCGTTGAGTCCACCTGGGTGATCTCAAACACGCTTATTGTGCATCTTGGCTGCACCTATTTGGTTTCACAAAGATGAATTTCTATCCGTTTTTTTTACCATTTGTACTGTCATGACAGCAATGGTGCTGTTGTTTACTTTGTTGTTGCATCTTCAAAAGTGCAGAATAAAATGTGACACTGAATTAGAAACAGTACATTGTAAATTCTGCATCTATTATTAAAGTATTTATTTGTAATACAGTGGAAATTAGTAGATTTGCTTAAAATGTTGATTTACCATATGCGCCCCCAAATTTTCTGGTTGTGCCCCTAAAATTTTCAGTTGGGGGCCACTGTGCTCCTAGTGAAAAAAGTTAGTCTGGAGCCCTGTGCCGTGCAAGTTACTGAGAGCGTGCACAAGTGTTGTAGGCAATTGTTGCAGCGTGGGGTCTCTTCCTCCACATCTGTGGCAAAAACCCATACCAGGTCCAAACAACAGATGATTTTCTTCCTTTCTTGGGAACAAACTTCCTCTCACCGGTAGCCATGCTGTCGGTTGCTGTTTCGTGTCTGCTATGATGTTGTTGTTTGTCGCCTGCCATACCGCCGTGTGAAACTAAAGGCCCGTACACACCGGGACGAATATTCGCCAGCCGTTATTCGCCAGCGTTTTTCGCCATGTTTTTTGTGTTCACACCCAGGTGATTTTCGCTGACGATGAGCCGAGCGAACATGCAATTTCATCCCCTGACATTAGATGGCGCTTAATGTAAAATAGAAATACCCCTGTACACAAGGTGGCGCTGCGCAACTTTACGCTTCTTAAAGTCGCTTTTCACTCAGAAGAAGAGAGCAAGTATTTACACGCTTGTCAGAATAATACAAGCGTGTAAATAGCACCAGTAGCTCTAGCTCCAGTTCCAGCGATGAAGAAATTATTGTTCTATTGAATGATGAAAGACGCTGGAAAAGACATCGATTTTGGGTACATGCCATAGTTACGAGAAGAGAAGAACATGGGGAGTTTTATCGACTGGTACAAGAGCTGAAAATGTATCATGAGCGTTTTCGGGGATATTTTAGAATGTCCGTCAGTGAGTGCATCTTCTTCGTCTTATTTCTATGCGGCAGTGTAGACGCTACTTGGCGTCTATCTTCTTCGCCGTTATGTATGTGTGCTCAGCAAGACAGTTTTATGTTTGAGCGCCCCCAAGTTGTGTTTTACTGTAACTTCAGAAGCTCCAGACACGTGTGCAGAAGCCCCATTCTCATTGGTCGTATAGTTTTTGACGCGGCGCGTCAAACCAAAAAAACGAACCCGAGGCGTTTTTTTAAAAATGACGCTTTTACGCGTGGCGTTTTTCGCGTCGGTGTGCACACTCACATTGGTGCCCTTTGTTTAGTCACGAGGCGTTAAACGTCGGCGAATATCGCGCGCGAAATTCGTCCCGGTGTGTACGGGCCTTAACGCTACGAAAGCTCTGGGGAGCCAAAATACGCCATTACACAAAAACTTGATTTAGTTATTTTTTCTAAATTGCCCGTAACAAAAAATTTGAATATTTTCATTCAATCGATTTTTCGCCCAGGCCTAATTGATCACTATTTTTGTTGCACTGCTAATGTTAGCTTGGGGTTGTGAGGTGCCTCACGTTAGCTGGGGGAGAGTGTAAGCAGATGGATGATGGGAAATTAGCCACTTCTGCACCAACAGTCCTGCCCACAACTCACAGACGAATTTCTAATGAACTCCTGCTGCTACTCTGCAGAAACTATGTCCTAAATGTTCTACACAAGGTAAACCAACTAATCTGAATGTTTCATAATCTTCATTCTTCACTATAAACAACCCCAAAGTGGTATTTTGATCCACTTTTTCTGAGTATTCCTCTAAAAACCTGCTCTCTGAGCACCAGCCCCTCCCAATCCATGAAAACCAGTGGGTTCTCACATTGTGACATGCCAAAGTAAGGAACCGCCCCTTCCAGGAAGATGCTGCTCTGCCAGCTCCGCCACCAGGCTAAAACACACACCCACTTCCTCCATGGAGCTAGCTGTGATCGACTAAATTATTTCATTTATATGAACAAAATGAACGTCCATCTTTGTAAAAGTTCAGATGTTTTGTTTATGTGGGAGAAACTCAGACATGCTGCTGAGGCTCTAGGATGATGTCATAAAATGGGCAGTACCCACAAGGAGATAAAAAGGCGGAGCCTCAGAAATCGAGTCGTCTTACTTCAGGTAGGAAAATAAGCGGAGAAAATAACTCATTTTCCATAAAAGAATGGTTCTTTAGTTTGCCAAAGGTCATATATGATCATATATGTGGATATAGTTTCCTCTGAAAGGCTTAAGAACAGGATATAAAACTAATAAAAAACAACAGACTATTTGATTTTGCCTAAAACTGCATGATCATAATTAAAAGACCACTTTTGCAGTAGACAAAAATATAGTTGAAGTGGGACTTCGTGTCTTTCTGAATGGCTGCCGTCAGTCCTCTCTGCTTTTAAAGCTCTGAAAAAGGCAGCATGGACGGACAGCCTTGTGTTAGTTCTAAACACGTCTGTGGCGTGTCTGTGAGAAAATCTTTCATCTTTTTTTGTTTCCTCAAATGAAGACATGCATTAAAAAGATGTTGGAAAAATGCCTCCTTTGGGTGATTCTATTGGTCTTTCCTGTAACCTTTAGCGTTCAAAAGACTAATTACTAAACTAAACACGTTCATCCAGATTTCAGAAGGCGTCATGAGGGACCCCTCCTCCCTGAGTCTCCCGTCCTCCAGGGGGGGCCCCTCAGACCAAAGCCTTTTTCAGATCTGCATCTGTTCTCAGGATTCTGTGACGTCCTTCTTTCTCTAAATGGTCAGTTTTGAATAATTACAAATGTTAGCTGTCTCACAAACTGGGCTTGAGGTCATGTGACCACAGACATGTGACAGCTCTTCAGAGCTCAGACGTGTTTCAGATAAAAACTCCTGTTTTGCTGCAGGCCTAAAGATAAAGCATCAGGCCCACAGGGGCGGAACCTGTAAACGGGCCGCCATTCCTGTCCCACATCCTAAAGTCCTCGCTAATCACAAAGGAATTGCGCTGTCGGTGTTGTAAGAGAGACCGGAGGCGGGGCCAAGGGCCATTCAGGCCAAAGGTTAAACTGTTCAAAGCTCCAGTTTGGCGTAAATGCAGCAGCATGTTTTCCTGCTGCATTTATTGTTACTGCAGACTCGTAGGAACACAGAAACGTGCAGCACGAGCTCCCTGAAAGAAGGAAAAAGTGAACCTCACCTTGAAGCCCCTGGAGGGGGACATGGGGCTGCCAGGCTGACTCATGTCTACGCTGATCATAGAAGAGCAGTCGGAGTGGGGGTCCGGTCCGTCCAGAGCTGCCGGGAAGCTGCCCTCTGTGCAAACACTCCTCTGGTCGAAGGCGCTGGTGGAGGCAGGAAGCAGAGGAAGGGGAGAGGAGGATGTTAGGATGTGCTTCTTCTTACGGCTGTTTTCACAGATTTACCTTTTCCTGCAGCAGTTTGGATGAGAAACTGTGAGCTGGAGGTTTTTCAGGCTCGGGAAGTTGGAACATTTGCTTTGATGAGTTGAAGGCCCTTTCTCCAATAATCTGCAATAATCTACAATAATCCCGGCATCAACAGGTCTGGGTTCTTACAGCACTGACTGGATGGACTAAAACCTCAGACAGGAAGAGTGACGAACCTTAGAGATGTGCAGAGGATGGTTGTGCAGACGGGGGGCTTCAGAAGGTGCATCTATTTTAAGGGGGGTGGGCTGGGGGGTGTTCGCATAGACTGGATGTGGGAGCTGGACTGAGTGACTCCGCCCTCTGGCGTTCCAAACAGGAAGTACCCACAGACGTCTACAGAGAAATAACAGCTGTTCCTCAGTCGTTCCTCAGTCAGAACAACCGTTCTGGATCTAATCCCTTTTTATTTTTTAGCATCTTTTCTTTTTTCATAATTTTTCTGATGTGCACGTTAGTCGAGTTATGAATTGACAAAACAGACGCCTCAATGAAAGTAGGCGGTTTCACGTTCAAAACCTTTGATTGACAGATTCCCCTGAGCTGGCTTTCAGGCATAGGGGTGTCGCCTTCCAACAAGCTCACTCCTGACTGGCAATAGTGGTTGCCATAGAAACGGACCAATCACTGCCTATGGACAACATCTAGCTCCAACATGATGGCGTCCGTGTTGTGCAAAAATGGCGACTGGATTGTTTAGATTTGGTTGGTAAACCGTTCTCTGGGGGTGTGGTCACACTCAGTCCAGTTCTCCCGTACAGCCAATGGGGGGTCAGCAGAGGCTTTGGCAGGTTCACTGTCTGGGTCAGCTCCCAAAACCCAAAAGTGCTTCGTTAAAGCTAAAGGGCCAACTCTGGACTCTGCAGCTCTACTGAATATTCAAGCGTCAGACAAACAAAAAGTTTATTTACACAAATGTTGGACTTTGAAGAGTCGGATGACTTCTGCAGAGTTCACTCCAATTCAAAGGCAGACAGTTTTATGATGCTTACGTACTGTAATGAGTTGTTTATTCACGGAGGACGGATGCGTGCAACACTCTGTTTGGCCACAAGGCGTCGCTGTTGTGCTGTTTTTGAAAAATTATGTCAGCTTTTAGTTTGGGGGAAATTAACTCACATTTTTTTTTAACTCTGATGTGGTTCTGGTCCATTTCAGTCATAGTACTGACTAGAATCAGATTTTATAATCCCCCTCCCCTTACTTACACATGTATGTACCCCCTAATTCAAGCTGTTTTAATCTGAGCCTGGAGCTGTGGACCGGTGGCGGTCCGTGGGTCAGTTGAACAGTTCTGAACAGAGCCGATGGTAACAGCTGAATCATCCGTTACCTCTACAGATGGTAACAAGGAGTGGTGAAGGAAACAGAAACACAACACTGACGGTGTAGGTCCTACTGGCTGAGAGGAGGGACAAAGGAAGCCAATGAGGACAGTTTCCTTCACACCCCACCCCCAGCCCCCCAAAGCTGACAGGACGGGGTCTGGCAGACCCAAAGCCCTTATGAAGTTTCTGGCAGTGAAGACGACGGCTTCAGGAGTGTCCCGGTAGTCGTAGTCACAGCAAGACTGTAGTGTTTGTGTTCAGCCGTGAAATACAGGACGCTTCATAGAACTGGGTTTAGAGTTTGGTCTAATATTTTTGTAATTCCACTTTCTCAACAGCCCTGCCCTCTCACTGTAGACAAAAACCAAATGACACTAAATATGTTAAGTAGGTGTTGATAGCCGCTTGACTTTTGACAGTTTAAAGAAAAAAAGAATAATATGGCTTCAAAGTTATCTTTAGATTTTTTGTCTAAGAAGATTTATTTATCCCTTGTGCTATCCTATGGGGTCCAGATGTCCTACCACGTCAAAGGTGGATAAATGTGGAAAGATTTCAGGTAATCCATGGACACCAGTGAAGATCACAAATCATTGAAGAAAAAAGGTTCAGCGCACTGTCTAGTGGGTCTAGATGACCCCACTCCCAATGATCAAGTGCCTAGGATAACACAAGGGTTAAAGTGACAGAGAAAAGTGAAAAAAGACTTCCATTTGTCTGAGGTATTCTAACCAAGTGGCTGGAATAATATACAGGAACATGTGTGCAGAATATGGACTGGAAACCCCAAGGTTTCCACAACCCCAAAGGTGGTAGAGAATGAGAGGGCAAAGATCCTGATCCAGATCCAGACTGACAGGATGGTAATGGAGAACCAACCAGACATTGTAGTGGTGGATAAAGAACAGAGGAAAGCCATGGTGGTGGATGTGGCAGTGCCAAGCGATGGGAACATCAGGAAAAAGGAACATGAGAAACTGGAGAAATACCAGGGACTCAGTCCAGAACTGGAGAAAGCCTGGAAAAGGTGAGAAACCAGTGAGAAGAGGGGTTTGGATGTGAACTAACAACTAATCTTTCTCTTGTTTAATTAGTTATCAAAGATCCATGCAGCCTTTTGTTTTCTGGAAGCTAAAAACATTTCTGAAATTATTCATGACTCATCAGAAAGCAAGAATTCTCTTGCTTATTATCAAGTCAACACGGCGAGGCGGGAAACGGAACCACGCCACGCTTCCTCCACTGGATGCAGGTCCAGACAAAAGCAGCCACCAGGATCCTCTGAAGTCATCCTGTCTGACGTCACGTTCCATCGATGCCCCCAGCACACGTCTGATTTATGGTTTGATTTATTAGCCGTCACGCCTTTGCTGCAGTAGTAGATGGATTTGGCTCCCAGCAATGCAGCGGCAGCAAGCAGCTACTTGACTTTGCTAAGCAGAAGCTTCACTGAATGACTGCAGGACAGACTGTTGAGTCTGCTTCCACTTTGCTTAAAGTTACACTATCAGATGTCTAACACGTGGGGTGGGGGGCTTCTGCAGCCCACAGGGACCACTGTGAGGCCAGAACCACAAAACTAGCCTTTGTTTCAGCAGCGGCTGTCACAGAACGTCTTCAGGATGTCAACCACATCCATAAAAACCAGCGTTGATCTCCTGACAGACAAACGAATGCCAAAAACCGGCGTCGCTTTCTAGGACTTAATTTCTGCAGAGCAGCAGCACTTCAGCACTAATTCACCTCTGAGGTTTGGGCGGGAATGTTGGTGTAGATCAAGCCTGCCTTCATTTCCCATCATCCCTTTGTACGCACTCTCTCCACTAGCTTACAGGCCCTCACACCCCCAACATTAGCAGTGCAACAAAAATGGTGCACTGCTAATGATCCAGGAAAACAAAGACGTTCATGGATCTGTTTGTCTGACAGTGGATATTCAGAAAGGGGCGGAGCAGGGATACTTTGGCCCCGCCCATTCTGTTGCTTTTCATTCATTCATTCAACAATAGGGAACATGAACAGCAGCCGTTATTTAGTACAAAGTTGCTGTAAACAGATTAAAAAATGAATAAGTCAAGTAGCTGCCAGGCACATTGGTATTAACTTTTGAAAAACAAAGCCTTAGCCATCGCATTATTTAAAAAAATAGCTGTAAATCAGATATTAATTATGTGAACAAATATATAGTTTCTTTGTTAAAAATAAATTACACCATTTAGTGCAAATGTGGTGGAAACAAAAATAAAATTCTCACAGAAATTAAAATCAAGTAGCTAGGAACTTTCCTTTAAGTTATTTAAGACATAAACTGCTTTCAAAATAAATGACCAGGGATAAAATCCATGAACTTAAAGTGCATCTAAAAGTAAACATCTTTGTGAAAAAAACGTTTGGGGAAAAGCTGCATGTGATGTATGTTTATTTGTTCATGTTTTTCTTCAGAACCACAGGCTTTTTAGCGTCAAGACGCCGCTCGTCTGCCTTTTGAGGAGAAGGGGGGGTCTAAGGGCAGGAATGCCCCTTCTGCTGTCTCCATCTCAACCATAGCTCTGGTCTGTACACGGCAGGGATAATTTTTTCAGTATTTCCTAGAGGGAATGTCAAAGCGTGGCTCTGATGCATTCAATAAAAACCCAAATCAATGCTGCCGGCGCGTCTTTTAACTTGCTGCTCTTGCTACTCTCCTTGTTTTTCCGATCCACCATTTTTGTTTGAATGTGTATTCTTTTTCGTTTGCCCGCAACAGCCAATCTCGCAACGAGCGCCCCCTATCTACCCTCCGAAGAATCGTATTACCAAAGGATGATTAATATAACGTTTTACATGGTCTTCAAACGTAAATAAAAGGTTGATACTTGATGAAGACGCATCGAGAATATATCACGGGACCAAATATCGTGATATATCACCATATTGATATTTTGGCACACTCCTAGTCTGCAGCACATGATGTGGGTTCATGCTAGTTAACCGGATGACCCCCATCCAAAGGTCACCACAGCAGTTCCCACAGTTCTCGTCTTCATACATGAAGTCCACTGTTATAAGAAAATTCAGCCTCATTTCTCAGGAACTCCATTAACCCTTGTGCTATCCTATGACCCCACCCTTACATTGACGTGTTCTCCCAACCATAACATAGGTGGTTAAAGGTGGATAGGATTTCATGTAATCCATGGACACCAGTGAAGATCACAAATCATTGAAGAAAAAAGGTTCAGAGCAATGAATAGTGGGTCTAGATGGCCCGACTCCCAACGTTAAAGTGCCTAGGATAGCAAAAAAGGTTACAAACTTTTTACAGCTTTTCTCTGGCTGCTCCAGCAGCTCATCTGCATAGAGCGAGCAGCGACAGTCAGCTCCTTCTAGCCCTGAGGACACTCAGAGGCCCGGAAGAATCCTCACAGTCAATCTGCAAGCTGAAACCAGCTCTGACTCGTCCCAACCTCCTCCAGAACAGACAAAGCTCCAGTGTTTCAGGAGTTCACTCATCTCACGTCAATGAACTAGTGTTTCAGACGTAGCAGAGATCCTGACTTCTGCAGGTTTGATTCAGAATGAAAGATATAATAAAAGGCAAAAAAATCTAAAATTGCACAGCTGTAAATGTATCTGATGTCAAAATAAATACTTTGCTTTTACTTTTTCTAACCAAAACCTCACAAGAGTCATGCATGACAAACCACAAGTCAGGATTTTTTGTGATAGGTATGTAGCTTTATCATACTCTAACAGTAGTTGTGCAACAGTTGGAACTTCATATAAAAAGAATATGTTCACAAAGCCAAGAAAATGTGAAAGGAACAACTGCTGACAGACAGCAGGATTGATCTCGACTGAATTAAAAAAAAAGGTTGAGAAAGGAAATTCTGGAGCTCCGGTAAAAAACGCTGTCATGCAAAAGTTCCTTAAGAAGAGCAAACATGGCTAACGACGGAAACAGATACGAGCAAACGCTCATCAGACGTTAGCAGAGACTTATCTGATGACCACTGAGCTGGTTTAAACTAGTCAGCAGGGCTGTAAGCCCCGCCCATCATGAGACCTCTTGAAGCTACACCAGAAACAGACCACAACCTCAGAGCCTTGACGGTGGAAGTCCAGCTGGAACTGCAGAGTCCTTCCAAAAACCTGCTGATCCTTGCTTCTTGCTGAACCATATCAATAGTTTAATCTCCTTCAGACATTATTTAGGACAGTTTAATCATAAATTTTCATTCATTCATTCAAAAGTTTAATCATAAATTTGTTTTTGAAAATGAATTTTGAACCTGTAGAGTATCTCAGTCACTTGTACAGACGTTGACCTGTACGAGTGCAGCAGGTTTTTGGGTTGTCCGGGCCCGTAGAGGGTCGAAGAGAAGAGCACAGGTGTTTCCTGGAAGTTCTTTTGAGCCACATGTGGCTCCCTTTAGGGACGTCATGAAAACTATTGTAGTACGCATTGGGATGTATATAGTGAAGTATTTTAAGGATGATGTAAGGGTGTATTCAGACCCAATCCACTTATTTTGCTCCAAATCAAGTCCTGAACCTTCCGCTTGGTCTGTATTCAGACTGTCGTCAGGCAAAAATTTCTTAAACTAAAGCTTCTAAACAAAACAACGGGACTAAAGATCTCTTCAGTCACAGGCCAGGAATCATGAGGGCAGGGCAAAGCCACAAGAGAAAGAATAATGGAAGTCCTACGCTTTGCAATCCTTGTCGTATAAACTATGTTTCATGGACCAATTCTGAACGTCTGTATCAACGTCAGGAACAAATGTTTTTACATCGGTACGGTGGAGTCACGCTGCAGGGCAGTTACTGAGGAGACGACGGCTAAGAGGGAACGCTGAAACGTTTTTAACCCTTGCGCTATCTTAGATGACCCCACCCTTACATTGACGTGTTCTCCCTACCATGACAAAGGTGGATAAAGGTGGAAAGATTTCATGTAATCCATGGACACCAGTAAAGATCACAAATCATTGAAGAAAAAGGTTCAGCGCACTGTCTAGTGGGTCTAGATGACCCAACTCCCAACGTTAAAGTGCCTTGGTTAGCACAAGGGTTACTGATGTATAGATTATTGGAAAAACAGTGAGAACCAAAGAGGGAACCAAAGGTGTCCAGTCTGGATACAGCCTTAGATACACGGACATATGACGAACGGGTGATTTCACCTGAACAGCAGTACCGGGCTCCTAGCAGTGTGCACACAGTTCAGGGGGGTTGAACAGATGAGGAATCCATACGATATGCCTGCTTCTCACCTACTTCACCCTTGTGTGTTGTTTAGGTGTGAAGACAAAAATGTGCGTGACCACTGACGCCCTACGGTCTTTGACTTTGACATAGGTCACCTGCCTGCCCCGTACAGATTTGCCCCACAAATGTTTTAGTAGGAAAGAAAAGCTGCAGCTGCTACTGAATAAGCTCTAACAAGGCATGGAGGATATTCAACCTCTGACTCACTCATCCTGAGAGAATTGTTGGATGAGTCATTGGAACCTGTTGGTAAATCGAATTTCACATGACAGAAAACAAGCCTTAAAGCTTCGGCAAAAGCCAAAGATCAGACCTCGCCTCAGTACATACTGTGAAATGGGGCTAATCCAGACTTAAATCAATCAATCAATCAATCAATGATACTTTATTAATCCCACAACAGGCCACTTGGCAGAAGGTGGAGGCACACGCTCTGCAGGATTGTAGTGATGTTTGAAACGAAACACAACCAACAAAATAGAAAACAGAAATAGAAGTTTGAACATTTCTTGTGTTTTCTAGTTTCAGGCAGCTGATGTTTGTACAGATGCCTGACTGCATGAGGGAGTGTCTGGAACAAATCCTGCAGGCAAAGTGTTTGCCAAACACGGGGCGGTTCTGCAGCAGCCAGTAAGCAGCAGCCTTTAGAGTAACAACCACGGCAACATGTGTGTGCAGAGTTAACCCAGCCACCGGGTTTGTGGAGCTTTCAGACCATTTCAGAAAGCCTCTACTCTGCAAAAGACACAGAGGTAATCCTGATTTAGCTGGACAGGGTCATGTTTACCAGGAGAAAAGTCCGTCAATGCCAGCAGAACAAGATGGTCTGGAACCAGAAACCTATGTAGTCTTGATTCTATGTCTCCCTTTAGTCTCCTCCATACAGACAGCAGAGTGTCAGAGACGGTGTTGATTCACACTCCTGTTCACCGGGTAACACTAAAGGAAAAATGCACCAATAAAGAATCAAAACAAGATGATCTGTTGCAGTTTCACAATGTGGCTGTCAAAGTGCTGCAATGAAACGTTCACCAGCAAATTAAACACCACTGTTAGGTTTCAAACCTACTCAACAGAGCAGCAGAGCCGCCTCCCTGAAGAAGCTTTAGCTCAGTCACACGTTCAATAGTCTCCTCTGCACCACTAAAGCCTTTGAAGGCAGGTTTCCCTGATGTCAGCTCCGTTCCCTCCAATGAAACCCTCTTCTTACCTGATACTGATGCTCTACTGCTGTCTGTGTTCTCTGACAGGCGTCTGCACATGCTCCATCACCTGATGACACTCTCACTCTGGTTCTGCTCCTTTGGTAAGGTTCTGTCTCTGGTCTTAATGGTCAGTGGGAAACGCAGACAGACCAATGTGGAATGAGCAAACCTTGAGGTCCCATCATCATTTGCTTTGTGTCAGGCTCATTTAAGTTCAGTTTTTCCACAGTCACTGGCATCTGGTGCAGATATTACAGCACCAAAAATGATGCTACTCTGGTTGAACCAGCACTGACAGTCTGTCAAAAGCTGTCAATCAACCAACGAAGGAGAGAAGAACTTCCTGAGAAACGCATGTGTAGAGAGATAAACAAAAGCTGCTCACACTGAACAGAGACCAGTTCAACGGTTTGACCTGGTTTAACTTAGCTCTGCTGACAGACTAGGTTTGCCTTCAGCGGCTTAGTTTAAACCTCACACCAAACACAATGCTGTAACCCTGATCCATGTCTGAGACTATAATGAGCGGGATTATATTTACATCCTGATGTAGAAACATACATACATCACAAACATACATCAGCTGGAATCTGGATCAGGACCGGATGATAGCGTCAATGTTGCTGCACGGCTTATGTGATGTTGGAGGTCTGAAGAGATGTAAGCTAAAGGGACAGACGGAAAAAACGTTTTGAAAGTATTTCAGAGTTTCAGCAGACAGAAGCTGCAGGCTCAGCATCCATCATCATCATCATCATCATCATTTCTGTGTTACTAATACCAGTACTAAAAATATTAAATTAATACTTTCAAATAATAAGTATAATTATAAAAAATATTGTAAACATTAAGATTATTATATTGTAGTTCTGTCTATCCATCTTCAAAAGCTGCTGAATCCCTTTCAGGGTCAGCATAGCTACATAATATCATAAATTATACTTTACTAAAATAAAGATGATGTTTTTTACATGTTTGGTGGAAAAATGGTTCAAAATGTGTTCTCAAGTTCCTCCCCTTTAACACAATTAGACAACCATAAAAGACAACACAAGTGTGGTGTGTTGGGATTTGTGACTTAACTATCAATAAAAGCCACACACCACACAATCTACCTCTGGCATCGACGGCTCCAGCAGCAATGCCTCATTTTGAATCAAACACTGCGGTGGAAACTAGTGAGAGGTGTGAGGCAAACCTCAATCAAGTGAAACTCGTCGGTGCTCGTCTTTGGCAACTTCACAGAAACACTTAAACCATAAGCGGGGGCTTCTCTAACCCTCCTCGGTTTCACAAACACAAAAGACCTGACAGAGACCCACAAACACATCATGCTGTTGCATTTGAAATAATCAGGTATTGCTGTTGTTGCAGGGTCCAACATCATCTTCTGATATTAGACCAGGACAACATTGTTTTTCTGGTACCTGATGATGTCAGCTGCTTAGAATAAAACACATCTGCTGCAGAGCACAGTCAGCACAGACAGCCCACTGCAGCAGAGGACACCAAGCTACAGAACTAGTCTAGAAGACAATGCAGATCAAAAAGCATAGGCAACAGTAGAGGAGCGTGTCTGCAGTTTCCTGTCCAGACAACCCTGTTATTGCAGCTTCTCATTAGGAGCCACACCTGATGCAGGTGATCAGCAGCAGGTATCTGCAAGAAGCAGATCATCAACCCTCATAACCTGCATGGACACCTCTGACGTAACATAAGACTGTAGAATATTCAGCTTGTCCTTCTACTCTAGGATGTTTAAGGTGTTGGTCAATTGCATTTGTTACGTCTAGACTGAATTACTGTAACTCTTTGATAGCAGCGTGTCCTGAGAGTTCCTTAAGAAGTCTCCAGCTTGTTCAGAATGCAGCAGCTAGAATGATAGATCACATGACTCCTGTGTTGGTTTCGCTCCATTGGCTCCCAGTTTATTCTAGAATCAAGTTCAACAAAATCCTCCTGTTAACCTATAAGGCCTTACATGGCCCCATCCTATATCAAAGACCTCATAGTCCTTTACCATCCAAACAGAACACTTCACACTAAATGCAAGACTGCTTGTGGTTCCTAGAATTAGTAAAAGTACAGTTGGAGGTAGAGCGTTCAGCCACCAAGCCCCTGTTTTATGGAATAAGCTCCCAGCTCATGTAAGAGAGGTCGACTCAGTTTCTACATTCAAAGTTAGACTGAAAACATTCCTCTTTGGAGAGGCTTATTGTTAGACTAGCTAGTAATCAGAAATTATTTAATGTATTGCCCCCTACCTCACCTAATGTAAGGAAGTTTGGGGAATAATTACAATTTTCATTACATCCATTATACATATTTCTCCAAAGAGGGAAGATGGTTTCATAAACCGGGCCAGGCCGGCCCATCCCCCTACTTAGATTAATACTATATTGTATTAATATTGATATCTTAAAAATGCAGATGATCAGCTTATGACCAGCTCAGTGGCCTTGTGGTAGAGTGTCCGCCCTGTGACTGGAAGATTGTGAGTTCAGTCATACCCAAAAATGGGACCTGATCCAAGCCCTTTTTGCTGAGTGCCAATGCACTCAGCAAAAAGGGCTTGGATCAGGGCAGTGCTTCTCCAATAGTGGTAGTAGTAGTAGCGGTTTTAGGCACAGGTAATACAGGCAATTGCCCGGGGCGCAAATTTATTGGGGCACGGTGGTGACAGCGGCTCAGTGCTTGGAAAAAAATCTGCTCCACTATTGGTTTCCTATTATCTGTTCTATCAGAGTTTGTAACAGCCTGAAACTGTGAACTGCCGTCCGTGCAGCTGCTGCTGTCTCCTGTCACACGCGTGTGCGTGTGTGAGAAGGAGAGGGGAGGGGAAGGGGGCTCAGGCTGCAGGTGGAATGCGTACGCGGAGAGCTGGATTGTGCAACACCAGGATCATGGCGTGCCTTTAGATTACTCAGCTCATGCTATGCATTTTTTGAGATCATAAATAAACAATCCATCGCTTAGAAAAAAAAATCAGATCTATGTTTTTATATGTTTTTTCAGACTGAAAACATTAAATATATTGGTGCTGCTGTGTTTATGTTTCCGATCAATTTACATTTAGTATTATCTATTGATTAAATTATTTTTCTCAGCATCAAATGGTTCAGTTGGTCTAAATGTTTCTAGTTTAAATGAGGAATGACAGATTTTTTATTTCAGGCACTTTTATCTTCTTTTCTGTTTTACACTATAACTGGGTTTCTGTGGCTAAATAAAGTTATTATATGTTAAAAGTGGATTTTTATTGCTTTTTTTCTTTTGTTAATATTAAAAGATACATTTTTAGGTATACTTACACAATTTTTATAGATACTAAGCTATACCGCGCGAGTGTGTGTGTGAAGGAGGTGGGGGGGCGAAACATTTTCTTATTCCTAGGGGGGACTTGCAAAAAATAGTTGAGAAGCACTGGATTAGGGGGTCAAACCAGTACAATTACCGGTCCGAAGCCCATTGAGACGACTGTTGCTGTTCTATTGGGCTATACTAATAAAACTGAATTGAATTAAGGCATGCTGACAGCACATCCTGACTGATGTGTTGAACCCTCATCTGTTCATTGCCGGCTCATGATGACCTGGATCAGGTCGCTAGAAAAGTGTTTTAGCTTTGTGGTTGTTCCCATTCTGGAAAAATATGATGCCACAAAATTTCTTTAAAAAAACGTCCAGCTAGCAAGGACAAACCAAATCAAAATGAAGCTTTGATGTCCATCTGTCAAAGGACCACGCCCTCTTCTGGACATTTTCACTCATGAATGTAAAAGAAAATATGTAGTAAAAAGTACCACCATAAAATGTCCCAAATATGGCATCTAACTGCAGATGCAAAGAAGTCTGAACCATACAGCTTATTTTTCTCTGTTTCTGTTGTAAAGTTGATTATTTATGACAATAGCTGAGACATCACTTTGTGACTGTCATCAAGTCAGAGCTTTAATGACAGTTGCTGTCCGTCATATGGCTTTTGCTTGTTTCTGAACTTTAAATGTAACCAACAGGGGACACAATATAGACCTTTGTAAGCCGGTCCCAAGCCGGGCATTGTGAGGACCCTTCAAAGGAGGAGCCAAAAGAAAAGAACATGTCTTAGTGGTTGTTGGCAGAGTGGTCATTATTGGCAGCACTCCCGATGATGGTTGAAATGGGGTCCACTTGCAGACAACACCAGGGGGACCTCCCATGCCTTATGAGATATTAAAAGCCCAAACAACCACTTTTACTGAACAAGAATTCTGGTTCATTTCTCCTTCAGTCATCAATCCAAGTTCTTTCATTATCTTTCAGATTAAGACTGTAGATCCTCGAATTCACTGCTTTCTTCAGACTCTGCTGTAGCCGAGGCAGGTAGCTGGATTACTTACGTTTTTTAAGGTATTAAAAAAAACTATTTATGGATAACGCTTTTACATAATTGGGTGACAGCTGGGCGGCAGCAGCTCTGATAAGACGATTTGTAAATGTCTCTGCACATCATGTCCCACCGGCCGCCTGGTTTAAGCAACACGCCTCCCAATTCAATTCAATTTTATTTGTAAAGCCCAAATTCACAACAGTCATCTCGATGGGCTTCGTATAGGTAATTGAAAAAGTTAAACATAAAATCAAAAGGATCATGAATACATAGAATTCAATAGGAAAATACTAAATTGAACTAATTGAACTAAACTGGACATCCCTGCCCTTAGACCCCCTTCCCAAGAACGCACAATGTTCTGTCTTCTTTGTGGTCCTCTCAGCTTCAACCGTAAATCATCAATCTGCAGTCTCTGACTCGCCGTGGTGCCATCAATGATGAGTTCTGTGCAGCATCAATGCCGTCTTTAGACCCGCGGAGGCCGGGATCAGCAGATTGTCGTCTGGTCACTGCCTGGCCCCCGGCCCACGTCAACAGCCCTCATCGCGTTCCGGCGCTGCTACCGAAGATTTCTAACAATCAGACGGTGGCAGTGGGAAGTCGGCATGGGGGCAAGGGGTAGCAGTCTACAATTGGATTTTGTGGACCTTGGAGACCCCCTTATCAGTCAATTCTTTTCCTGCTGCCTTCCTTGTCATCCACCTGTCACTGGACTCCAACCACGCAACCTTCAAATGTGTCCAGGCAGCAGAAAGCAGGAAAAGTGCAGGGCGGTCCATCTGACCAGGACTGGGGAGTCCTGATCTATAGTTCTAAGATCAGATTTCAGATATCAGCTTTGTTACCAAAGAGTCTATTTGCTGGGATGTTTCTAGTCAAACCAGAGTATCTGCAAACACATTTTACACATTGAATGTATTTTTTGTTCGCTCGATCAAACTAAATCAAACTTTATTCATAAATGACACGAGACGATAAAAACCTACTGAAGTTGTTTTTTCTTCCAATTACTCAATGAACTATTTGAATTATAAGCTTATATTACACTTGAGTAATATTTTACAAAGTATCCCTACTCCTTCATTAGTATTGTTAATACTATTGCTGCAAAGCAAACATGTAAACTGCAAATATTTGCTGCCAAGTTGTTATGTGATTCAATAGACTAACATTATCGAGTCAGTGTCAGTGAAGGGCAGACATCCTGTTCCCCAGAGAAACCGTCATGTCCATGTTTGCATTGTCATTAGCTGGCGTGAACAGATGTGTCCAAACAGAAGCTCAGCAAACGCCTGAGTCTCCGCTCTAAAACTGTACAGCTGTGCCAAGCTCGCTCACCAAACCTACATTTGATACGGCACTGAAAGATGCTGAGGATGAAACAGACATTTTTACTGTCCTCGTATTGGATGACGCTGACATTCACCTCTACGCAGAGCAGAGATACCACCGGACAGCAGAGAAAGTCCCACCTTCTGGTCTTAAAACATGTCTCCAGCCTAACAGAGTGGACAGTTGGTGCTGGAAAAGGATCTAAATGCACATCAGGCCAAAGGAGGAATTAATAATCTTTAAAAAACGGATTTGTGTAAAGAAATAAACAGAAACATTTGAAGTAAAGTAAATAAAACACAAACAAAATTCTACAAAAATAAGAAACAGAATCAACAACAAGAATAGTTAGAACAAAAGGCTGTTTAACTGAACAAGCAAGGCTAGAAAATGTAACATATTAAACCACAAGTTCAATTTCCTGGATTTTAGGTGACCGCTGTGGGGCAGAGGTAGAGCGGTCAACATCTGATCAGAGCATCAGGTTTGATTCCCGCCTTGCCTGCCTATGTACCAAAGTGGCCTTGGGCAAGACACAGAACCCTACGGTGCTCCTGGTGGTTATAGGACTGCGCCAGTGTTGTGTGAGTGTGAGTGTGACTGTAGAACACTAACATTAAACTTTCATAATAAGGCGGGGGCCGCAAAATATCATCTTGGGGGCCGCAAATAGCCTGCGGGCCGAAGTTTGAGACCCCTGCTCTAAATCCTGCAGGGTTCATTTCCATGATGCATGCAAATATTTAAATACGATGAAATATAGCATATTTTAACATGACATAATGTCAGATTCCTACAAAAAAGATGTGCAGATATATGCAGTGGATGAAAGTAAAGAACATTTCCAATTCAGGAAAAGTCTTCTTTTGTTCTTCATTTCTGCAGAATTGAGGTATTTTGAAGCATTCCCATCTGAAAATTTTAGATCTTCTTGTTTTGTGGTCCACAAATCAGACTAACTTGACAGGAAACTGAGTTCAAAATAAACATCACTGCAGAACTTAACCAGACTGTTAATAAGCACCCTGTATAAGCATAATGAAACGAGCCAAAGCGTAGTCTACTGTACAAACAATGAGCGAGCGGGTTCAGCTGATCAGAATCCAGAGCCATTGATCATCAGGGATTCCTGCACAGCACATACGGTGTGAGAGCAGGAATCTACATCGTCTTTGCAGAGTTGATAGTTTATCTCTTTTCTTTGATTGCATCACCATGCATGTGCTGACTTTCACCAGGCAGAATGCTTTATCTCTACATTCTGTGTTCCTTCTAATGCTGGCTGTCAGTACACAAACTCGAAGCGGATCTTCTGGCTCTGTTGGATCAGTACTTTTGAACGGGCTGCTTCTGTTTGACGGCAGTCAGCCGTGTTTTCGTTTGGAGGCCGAAGCAATCCTTCCACCTGTGGAGGATTCATGCAAACTCCAAAAAACGTTCAAGAGTCTGAGACGTTCATGAAGCAACTGGGCCACCAATCACAGCTCCAGTCAATAAAAACCCACATCTCCTTCATCGGGCTGTCAGATAAAACAAGAACTCCTCAGCAAAGACTTTCTCTCAATCTTCACTAAACTAGCATTTTAAATAAAAAACGGGTCACTTTGATTCTGTCTTTCTTTAGTTTAGTTTTAGTTTAGTCATTTTATGAATATTGTTTGAAGTTGACTTTGATTTATTCCAGAATAATAGTCCTGTCTATTTTTATTCATATTTATGTTAATTAAAGTATATTTTTCATGTATTTCATAAATGTTTATCCTGTTGGGCCCGGGACCTGAAGCGTCTTTTGGATTTTGACCCCTGTCCCATAGAGTTGGACCCCCCCTGCTCTAAAAGTCTGAAGCATCTCCTGACTAACAGGTAACCAGCAGCTGAGCAACAGGTTTTCTAATGACCAATGACATTCTCTTGAATGCTTTCAGCTTCGTTTTCACCCGTTTCTATCGAGCTCCTGTGCAAGTTTAAAAACACGAGGAAAACACCTCTGGACTGAGTCACATTCAGCCCAAGCTGACGGGGAAACCACACCTGCACGGCAGGTTTCTGTCTCTGATTGGCAGCGTTTCTAATTAAGATCACGAGGACAGGTCATGTGCCGTGTTACAATCCATCATCAAATGTTCAAAGTAGGACAAACGTAGACTCTGTTAGCATGTCCTTTTAATAAAATAACCCCAGAACCTCTAAACAGGACCGTTCTGTGGTTCACTGAAGCCTCATCTTCATCCTTCTGCTAAAAAAAAGCCTGTGGCAATGACTAAAAGTCAGTTTTTCTGACCATTTCTACCGGACGCTGACATCAGTCATCGCTTTCTTTTAGATGCTGAAGTCTGAACCTCAAATGTCTGAAAACGATACGTCACACATGCATTACATGAAGAGCAAAACCATCACTGCCGGAAAAAAAAAGTACCAAACTGCCCTCAGCCCAACTGCCAGATAAAAAAAAGCTTTGAATCTGAAAGTTCTTGTTACCACGAGGGAAAATCTACTGCTGCAGTCACAGCTGCAGAAATGCAGCTGCAGAGATGCAGAAATGCAGCTGCAGAGATGCAGAAATGCAGCGGCAGCAGCTGTGACTGCAGCAGCAGCGGCAGCAGCTGTGCGCAGAGATGCAGGGCTGCACAATGTCAGAAAGGGTCCAGCAGAGGGCCAAAGGGGTCAGGGGTCAGGGGTCAGGTGTGAGCTAAGAGCCCAGGCTCCAAAGGGAGTCCTGGTGGAGGCTGACATCTCACTTCCTTTGGCAGCATTTTTTAAACTGGTGTTAAAGTTGAACTGCAGGTTCAAATCCGGGTTCAGATTCCACCAACAGCCTCAGGCTAAACCGCCACCAGAAGCTGCTTCTCCACAAACATTCAGCTCTACATTTCTGCAGGACCACTTCAAAGGCCGTGGCCCTACAGATGGACCGAGGGGCCCCTCCAAACACTCACATGGGGTCTTCTGGATCCTCCTCGCGGTCGTCCTGGAGGAAGACCTCCTCACTCTGCCGGGCTTTCTTCTTCTTCCTCCGTAACGACAGCAGTCCGATTCTCTTCATTCCTTTCGCCGGGGAAACAAGCTCAGCATCCCGGGACAGTGTAGCGCTGTCCGCGGGTCCCTCGGGAGCGGCTCCCGGGGTCCACGCCCCGGGGCCGTCCCGGTGCGGGGCCTCATCGGTCAGGGAGTCCTTCTTGTCGGAGGAGCTGGACCGGAAAAGGCGCCCGATCTTCAGCGACCTGCTCATGCTGTCCGCCGGAGGAGACCCGCAGCCGAACTGCTGCGGAGCGGCTGAGAGGAGGCGGGGAGTCACCGGGAAGACCTGTGGAGCGGGTTCCCGCGTGCTCAGCTGTCACGCGCGCACGCGCGCGCGAGAACAGCGGCGTGACAGTTCTGGATCCGCTCCGGAAAACCCAGAAAGGAGCAAGAACCGAAGATTTGGATGATCCAGAAGCTCCTGCGGCCCCAAGATGTTCCGAAAAACTCAGAGATTCGGGACTTTGGACCCATCTGTTGATAAAAGGACTCTGAAAAACAACAACAAGCAGATCATCTTTTCCCCCGAAATCTACATCCAAAGGAGAGATCTGAAGTCCCGGTCTGTGGCCCTGATCCATTTTAATCAGCTGATATGAAGGATTCCGAGTCCCGATCCGATCCTTGAACTCATTTAATGATCCGATTTTCTTTTATTAACCTTCTATTATCATTTACCACTGAAACAGAGCACTTCTGTGACGTAGTTGGAATAATAATACATGATAGTTAGTCATAAAGTTTGGTGAATTCATTTTCTTAAAAACTATTGAACAACTTTGATTAGATGTGATTCATCTAAATTTAAATTATTCAAAATTCAGAAGGATTTTCTTTAGAACTGTTGTGGTAGCATAAATATGATGAGGAATATTCATGACTAGCTCATGTTATTGGTTGTTTTTTTTTTTTTTTTTTGGAGAATATGGAATTCTTTATTTGAACCTCTTCAGACCTGCCATCCACATGCAAGAGCATCACATTCTAGGTTTTATCTGGGGCCCTGTTAAAGGGCCCAAATCATGAAAAATAAACATTTGGAGTTTTTCAGTCTTTTATAATGTCCATTCCTCACTATAAACATCCCCAAAGTGGTATTTTGATCCATTCACTCATTTCTGAGTATTCCTCCAAAAACCTGCTCTCTGAGCACCAGCCCCTCCCAATCCATGAAAATGAGTGGGTCCGCACATTGTGACATCACAAAGTGTATAACTGCCCCTTCCAGGCAGAGTCTATGCTGTCAGCCCCGCCCCCAGGCTAACACACACGCTCAACTTTAGATGAGCTGTGACGCCGCGGGACCTGGGGCGGAGCCCGCTGTGCAGCAACTAAGGCCACCAGTGCCTACCAAGAAGGGCATCGCCATCCGGTTGTTGGTCACATCACTCATTTTATTTAAGAAAGTCTTTCCATTGCAGTTTTGGGAAATATGTCAGTTTGTATACATCTCAAAAACCTCCTCCTCCTAGCGCAAAAACGTTTTTTCAATATATTTCAAACTTTTTATCGCAATACCACCTTGTGCAATTTGATAGTTAGCTGAAACACAGCTACTCATAACATTACACACATTCACATGAAGTGTTTCTTTCATTGTCCTTCCATCCATCCTCTAAACCAGTTTTGTCCCTTATGAGGCCACTCGTTGGGGAAGATCACCAGTCTGTCTCAGGGTCACAATCACACACACTCACAGGGGGGGGGGGCACATGTGCACAGGGAGAACATGCAAACTCCACACAAAAAGGTTGGTGTTCTGGTTCAGGTCATCTAGCCAGGAATTGAACCAGAGGCCTTCTTGCTTTGAGGCAACAGCGCTAACCACTGCACCACAGTGCACCGTTCTTCCCTTTTGTTTCTGAGTATCTGCATCAGTCCAGCAGCTGAGCAGACATATCAGACCTCAGATTTAAATGTCCCCCCCATCCTCTACAGCCCCCTCACCCTTCACCTTCCTCAGGCCCTCCTCCCGTACACCCCCCCCCCCCCGGCGCCCTCACACACCAGCGAGCCCCAGCGAGTCCTGGCGAGGTAGCCCTCGGGCCTGTCCTCACCCATGCACTCTCACACACACACACACACACCGGGCCCCTTTGTGTAAGTGTGTGTTTGCTGCGTGTGTGGTGCCAACATGCAGTGTGTGGTGTCTAAAGTGAGAGTTCAAATTGGGGTGGGTGGGGGACCGGTGAGAAATGAGCCCCCCTGCCCCCTTCCACCAGACCCTGGATGAATCAAGGTGTCTCATATGCAAGTAAAAGTGGAATGGGGGGCGGGTGCAGACGAGGTCTCAAAGAGAGTCACCCCCAGTGAGCCCCGCCAGCATGTCCCACCCATCCAGTTCCCGGAGCCCCATATGCATCTGTGAAAAGTTTTTTTGGGTGGGAGCGGGAAGGTGCTGGCAAGCAACTGGCCCCCTCAGCCAGAGACGGAGCCAGTGCTGAGAGACAGTCAGCAAGGAAGGAGCCCAGCGTCGCAGGCAGCTGAGGAACTAGCTCAATGTCCCCCTCCCAGGGCACCCGCACACCCCAAAACAAAAAAGACCTTCACCCCTAGATACAGATAGATAAAATGAAATAAATTAAACCTTTTTCCCCTTCTGTTTTGGAGGCATCACTGACTCCTGCGGCGCCATGGGTCAATCCATCCATCCATCATCTATCCATCCATCCATCGTCCACCCATCCATCCATCCATCCATCCATCCATCCATCCATGCATCCATCCAGTCATCTATCATCCATCCATCCATCATCCATCCATCAATCCACTCATCCATCATCCATCCATCCATCATCCATCCATCAATCCACTCATCCATCCATCCACTCATCCATCAATCATCCATCCATCCATCATTCTATCCATCCATCCATCTTCTGAACCTACTGAGTCTGTTCCAGGCTCATGGGGCTGGCAGAGCCTATCCCAGCTACTGGTGGGCAAAGACAGGGTCCACCCTGGACAAGTCACCATTTCGTCACAGGGCGTACTGCAGCATCATTTGTCTCCATTCTGTTTTAGAGAAATACCTTCCCATTCAGTGGAAAAAACCTCAGAAGGTTTTCCTCTAACCATTTGCTTCATAGTGAGCTGTTATTAAAGTAAAGACAAACTTTCAGAATCCTGCCTTTCTGAGGATTTCTCCTGTTTTCTTAGTCTGAGAGCAAAAGTTCCTATCCCCTTAAAGACTAAACTTAGTTTTCCAGCTCAGCCCAGCCAAAGGTTTGAGCTGGGAGGGACTCCATGGCTCCACGCTCGACACTTAGTATTAAGGGTTGGACTAGGGTTCAAACCCACAATCAGTTCCTGCTGTGACTGCACCCACAAAAATGGAAAATGAATTTATACACCCAGTTCTGTACAGATTACAGGACGTTTACTTTAAATACTCAAAACAAAAATATAAACACAACATGTTTGTTTTTGCTTCCATTTGTCATGAGATGAACTCAAAAATCTAAAACATTTTCTACAAACAAAAAATAATAATTTCTTTCAAATATTGTTCACAAATGTGTCTAAATCTCCGCTTTTCTGAGCCCCCAGACCCCCCCTCCAATCAAACAAACTGGGACATTTCAGAGTGGCTTTTTATTGTGGCCAGTCGAAGGCACACCTGTGCAGTAATCTTGCTGTCTAATCAGCATCATGATAAGGCACACCTGTGAGGTGGGATGGATTATCTCAGCAAAGGAGAAGTGCTCATTCTTCACTTTCATACCTTTCATGCATGTTCTGTCTATAAGGGTCTATATTCTGCTGTTTTTTAGCCTTTCAGAGTAAACTACATCCACAAATATGATCATGTATGATCTTTGGTTTCATGGTGCCTCTGTCAGACTCCTCCCCCTCTCCTCTCCGCTTGGTTTCCTAATTCAGCCCAGCTGCGACCACTCACTTCATCATCACAGCTGGCCTACTTAAGGAGCTCCTGGACCAGTATTCATCTCCAGTCCGTTGCCCCTGATGGTGTCACGGTGGTGGGGTGGCTCGAGAGCCGGTTGGACCCAAATGCAGAGGCACACGGTTCAAGGGCGGGTCGGGCGTGGAGCCGAGCTCAGGCGGGTCGGGCGTGGAGCCGAGCTCAGGCGGATCGGGCGTGCCAGTGGAAGCGGGGACCGGTCGGGGTTCAGGCGGCACCCCCCTGGGAGCTGGAACGGGTCGGGGCGCAGGCGGCACCCCCCTGGGAGCAGGAACAGGTCGGGGGACGTCCGGGACCACCACAGGACGAGATTGTGGTGCGTCCGGGACCACCACTGGACGAGGACGGGGACGGTGGCGGCGACGACGACCCCCCCTCAGGGCAAGCCGGCTCCCAGCAAAGTCCTGGTGGCTCCCACTCCAGGGATATGAGGCAAACTGGGCCTGGTCAAATACCCAGAATGTCCTGGTCTGCTCTGCTTCCAGGCAGTAGGCCTCTAAAAGCCGCATGTCCCGCTCTGCTGGGTCCAGAAAATAAGGTTGGTCCATTCTGTCACGGTGGTGGGGTGGCTCGAGAGCCGGTTGGACCCAAATGCAGAGGCGGAGGCACACGGTTCAAGGGCAAGGGGTTTAATAGAAACAAAAAGCGCTGCAGAGCAGGATGACAAAACAAAACTAAAACTTACTGTGGCATGGCGAGGGACAAGGAACAAGGCATGAACACCATAACAGGGGTAATGGACCAACACAGGAGGAAGGCAGAGACAAGACTTAAATACAGACAGGGCAGACAAGACACAGGTGGAAACGATCAGGGCTGATGGGGACCAAAGGAAGTAAAACTCAAGAAAACAGACAAGACAGAAGACTTTCAAAATAAAACAGGAAACAGAAACAAGACAGAACAAGGACCAAAAACAAGACAACAAATTCAAATCATGACAGATGGTGCATACTTGGCCCTCACGTCTAGTTCATGTTTTGCTATCCTGTTCCAAGCCTGCGCCTAATGTACCTTTGTCTTACCTATCTCCAGGAAAACCTCAAGTCACGAGTGGTCGCCTGAATCAGCCGTTGTCTGGAAATCTCACCTGGTCTGTTCCATCCGACATCACCACGAGCCTCTTCCGAACCACCGACTTCACGGGACTCCTCCTACGCTGTCGACTCCGGACCCCTCGGACGGATCAACCAGTGACGCCACAGGAATCTGCCTCTCACTCTCAGGACCTCCAGGAACTGTGCCTTCTCATTCTGACCTGATCATTAAATCCGCTTACTGGCCACGCCATCTCTGCCCTGTGTCTCCTTCCGGGTTTCAGCATCTGGGTGTCTGAAGTTCTGTAGTGATGACATTTGGCACACTAAAGAACCATTCTTTTATAAAATGTGAGTTATTTTCAGCTCATTTTCCTACCTGGAAGTGAGACGTCTCGATCTCTGAGGCTCCATCTCTCCCTCCTTGTGGGTTCCGCCCATTTCATGACATCATCCCAGAGCCGGCCTCAGTTTCTCCCACAAAAACAAAACATCTGAACTTTTACAAAGATGGGTGTTCATATTGTTCATATAAATAAAAGCGTTTAGCGGATCAACGCTAGCTCCACAGAGGAAGTGGGTGTGTCTTTTAGCCCGGGGGCTGGGCTGGCAAAGACTCTTCCTGGAAGGGGCGGTTCCTCACTAAGTGATGTCACAATGTGAGAACCCACTCGTTTCTGTGGATTGGGAGGGGCTGGTGCTCAGAGAGCAGGTTTTTAGAGGAATACTCAGACTTTTATGTAGGAGAATTTCATTAAATATGCAATAAAAAAAGCAACAGCTTCATCTGCCGGTCTAAACAAGGAAAGACAGAAGCTTATTTCAGCTCAATTAAGAAAGCAGCCTCAGAATAAATGTTTTCATTTCGAAAAGAAAAGGGAAAAAGACTAATCTGATCAAAGTAATTTCTTTAAGGGAAGTGAAAATGTCTAGGATGATAAAAGGAATAAAAAAACACTTAAGATAGACAGAACATATTTCAACCCCAATAAAAGAATTCAAGATCAGAATAAGGGTTTAACATTTTCTAACTGCAATTAAAAAAATACAGTTTAGCCTCCATAACAAAAGGGGTTTGTACAAATACGAACCTGATATAACCCGTAATGTAGCAGTAAAATCTGCTCAGCTGCTGGACAGAACAAGTTCAAAACAGAGAAAGTCTTTCTGATGTCAGGCATGTTCACCAAACAAACGCAGACACATTTTCTCAGAAACCAGTTCCTGCCTGAACTTTGAAAACACTGCTGATGTGACTGAGTATGCAGGTCAAAGTCACCAAAAATCGAAGCTCTGATTCCACCACAGACCTTCAAGCTGTGAAAGCAGAGGAGGTGACAGTGCCCTGTGGAAAGCATCAGATAAGAGGCGCACAGATACACAGAGTGGGAGCATCAGTCAAGCACATCTTTGATATCAGGGCTTTTAACTTGATTCTGCTTTTCTTTTCTGAGCTGAAGGCGCTGATCTCTTGCTGCTCATCGAGGTCGGACCGTCACTGTGCTGAGATGTCACTGCCAGGTATGGACTCCTAACAAACCAACAATATTGTTTTTGTCCTCTGTTCTTTATGAAATGTTTGGAGAAATTAGTTTAGTGTAAAAATGTAGAACACTGATTTTGACTATGATTTCTGAAAGCTGGAAAAAAAGCCTGAAAGAAAACAGAACCGTGTATCAGATCATAAATCCACGTTTTATCACTTAAACTTCCCTGTTGAGCTCATAGTTTAAAACTTAGCTTTAACAAAATAGTTGTTCATTCTGAAAACATAAACCTTCCTCAAAGATTTTCTATGGAACACAATTCTGCCAGAATATTACAGGCGGAGAAATGTGAAGATAGATATTTTCTGTTATTATGTCTGAGAATTGTTCTTTTAAAAAGTCAACGGTTGGAAACTAAGAGGCAGGTTTTATTTTCTCACATGTGCTTTTTTTTCTACCTTGGATGTAAAATCTGTAAAAAGGGGGAAAATGTTGTTTGGTTCTTTTTTTTTCTACTGAAATGTGGGACACATCTAAAAAAACAAGGTATTTTGAAAAAGTTACAGTGACATGAGTGACAGAGGAAGAGGTTCTGAAAAAGGTTTCAGCTGTTCTACCAGATTGTGCGGTTCATGTGTGGATCTGTCCAGCAGTTTATATCTGTTGAATATTTGAATTTCTATTCACAGAATTTGAGATAACGTTGAGGGAAATCTTTTCTCAGCTTTCTGATCTTAATCATTCAGCAAAGTTCTCTTTTAGGTAAAAGAACCGTGTCCTTCAGAGTTCTCAAAGCGTGCAAAAGAGAAAAGCCTCATTCGTATTTGCGGCTTTTGAAATGCTTTCTCATATTATAAGGACTAATGGGTTTTTCCTTGTCAAAGTGTTGAACACGGACCAAATAGAAACAACAGGTGGATTCAGTTTAGGCTTACGCCTGCTTTGTGGATGGAACTTGTTGTGCAGCAGATCATTTGGGAAATATTTGAGCGACAAAAGCAGTTTGATTCCAAAACGCTCTGACTCAACTTCCTGAGAAAATGCTCATCTTTAAGGTGTTTTAAATACCAAAGGGCACCATTGTTGGCTCATTTTTTAACCGCTGGAGATGAAACACGACCTCATTTTCTAAAAACAGAGTCTTGAAGAGCTTTGGAAGCTTTGAAACTCCTCCACTGCTGATCATTTACTGCCGGTCAGCTGTTTTACTTACAGTCTGTCTGCAGGAGTAGCTGCTGTCAATCAGCAATCACGGCTGATAAGAATCATGTCACCATCTTAGATCAAACCAGGTATTTTTGCGCCTGAGGCGAGCATTCAACATTTGTTGTTGGACTGGAATTGGGTCATTTAGTGGGAATTAAACGTCTAAAGTAGAACACTTGTTTTTGTTGCACAAACGGGGTAAAACCCTCAATCAGAGCTGAAATCTCCCTGAAAGTTGTTTAATGAAAAAGGTTTTTGAGAAATGAAAAAATAAATTCATGAATTTATTGAATAGTGTAACAACTTCTGCGGTAAGTAACAAAAATAGTCGAATTGAAAAGTCTGGAAATGTTGTGTTTTGGGCAGCTAAAAACAATTAAAAGTCCATAATTTTGTCATCGTTGTGTTTTCTGTGACGTTTTTGAGCAACTAAAACTTATTTCTGGAAATCGGCGCCTCGTTTACCTGACATCTGCTGTTTCTTTCTCTCCTCAGACATGGAAAATGAGACTTTTTATTTTGAGTCTAATGACTCAGACGAGCTTTGCAACCTCGGCACCGTCCAAGCAGAGGTTGTCACGAAGACGGCCCTCCACGCCATCATCTGTGCCTCCGGCCTCGTGGGCAACCTCCTTGTGATGCTGACCTACTTCTTCTACAAGAGAAGCAAGACCATGACAGATGTGTATCTCTTCAATCTGGCAGTGGCAGACCTGATCTTTGTGGTTGCTCTACCTCTGATAATACTCAACGAGCAGGCTGGTTTTTCACTGGGTGTTGTGGCTTGCAAACTGTTGGAGTCAGCCTACAGCGTCAACTTGTTCAGCGGCACACTGTTGCTCGCTTGCATCAGTGCTGATCGCTATGTGGCCATAGTTCACGCCAGACGCTCGTTTGGTTCGCGCTCCCGCGCGCTGACCTACAGCCGCCTGATCTGCTCAACAATTTGGGTGTCCGCGCTGGTTTTGACTCTGCCAACGTTGATCTTCACTGAACTCTTTGAGGAAAAGGATCCCATCACAGGAACGTCCAGTAGGAAGTGTCAGCTGTCTTTCAACCAGCCTGACACAGCCAAACTGATGAAGGTGTTGGTCCCTGGCTTCCAGATGGCCATAGGCTTCCTGCTGCCCATGCTGGTGATGGGATTCTGCTACTCCTGGATTGCATACACCTTACTGAGAGCTCAGACCCAGAGGCACAAGGCCATCAGGGTCATTGTGGCCGTCGTGGTAGCTTTTTTCGTCTGCCACCTTCCCTACAACATGGCTTTGCTGATCCACACCACATCTCTGTTCAAGGAGAGAAGCTGTGAGGCAGAGCAGATCAAGCTCTACGTCCTGAACGTTTCCAAGAGCGTAGCCTACCTCCACTGCTGCCTCAATCCCATCCTCTACGCCTTTGTTGGGGTGAAATTCAGGAGCCATTTCATGGAGATCACTTCAGACATCTGGTGCTTCAGCAAAAAGTACATCTACTCTGCTCGCTCAACGCGGGGGGGCTCGGATCTGTGCGCCTCGGGGGTGAGGTCATCAGATGTTTCCCATAATATGTCTTCATTCAGTGCATGAAAACCCTCAGCATGCTGTGTTGGTCAGCTGGTATGAAACGGATCCACTGCTATGAACAGACGCCTTCAGAAAGAATGATTGGATTGTTTCTCTGTAATACCCACATTCGAGATTTATTTGATTTTTTTTATATATCAAACAGTTATTTAGAAATAGATTATATATGTCCTGTAAATAGGGGACAGAAGCAAAGCCGTGTGCGTTAAGATGGTCTATCATCACTTAGTGCAAAGATTTCCTTCAGTTTTTGCATTCAATGATACTATCACATATTGAATACTGTATTACTGTACATGTTGGTCCTTGACGGGTGTAAATACGAGCAAAACCATAGAATCACTTTATAAAAAATCACTTAAGGTCTTAGATAGAAAACCAATGTCATTCCATGTTTGTAATAGCTTGAAAAAGTACAAGTTGTTAAGCTTTGAGAATTTAAAAAATTTTAAATTTGCTTGTTTGATGTACAAGGTGTTACATGGACTTGCTCCGTCTCCCATGTCTGACTTTTTTTAAAAAAGGTCTCACAGTGCTCTCAGGACTAGGGCCTCGTCTCGAGGGGACTGTGAGGTTCCATACAGACAAACAGCCTTTGGACAAAATTCTCTTTCTGTAAAGGCCAGTAAACTCTGGAACAGTCTTCCACTGTACATAAGGGAGTGTCAAACATTACAGACCTTCAACACACAGCTCAAGCAGTGGCTGAAAGCAAACCAGTCCTGTAACCACTGACTTTTAACTCTCATAATGTACCACTTTCTTGTGTTCTTATTGTATCTGTGACTCTGTCTTTTGTTTTGTCCTGTTTTATGTTTCCTGCCTAGGGACTATGGATGCAAATTAGCATCATTGCTATAATCCAGCAGATGGTAGATGTTCATTAATGTGCACTGTCCCTATTAAATAAAGCTTAAATAAATAAATAAAAAGTTTCCACTGAGAAGCCAAACGGAGGGACTAGAACAGCTTCCTCTGGCACTTAGATGCTGGACCCTCATAAAGGAGAAAAACCATCATCCTGTCCGCGGTGTCCACGCCTGGACAGGTCTCTGACGGTGGCTGGGTAGGCTGCAGCATTCCCAAGACCCCGACCATGAACAGAGCAGGTTCAGACGGACGGATGATGGATCCACTGTCTGACTCAGTGTTTTGTGAAGGACTGGGGATTGTGCTTGTCAAATGCCGTCCATCCATTGTCAGAACCTGCTGAAGCCTTTTCGAGGCTGGGGGAGCCAACCTAGCTACTGCGGGGTGAAGGCGAAGCCCCCCCTGAATGCCACTCTGTGACAGGGCCACCCACTCACATGCACCCATAGCTCACCTGTGAAGCATGTTTCTGACTGTGGGAGGAAACCAGAGCAAACCCCCACGTGCACGGGGACAACGTGCACACTCCACACAGAAAAGACCAAGCTGAGATTCAAACCACAGTCAGGTGGAAGTGCTAAACACTACCCCACATGAACATCAGAAAATAAACCCTTTAAACTTCTTAATCAGAGAAATGAAAGGCTAAAAAAGGATTGTGGGAAACCTGATCACCTTGTGGCTGTTTTACATTTTCACATCTGCAAAAACCTTTAATGTCCACAACAAATGCAAACCGAAGAGGATTTGGAAACGGTTTCCTTCTTCATTTGGGACACAACCAGAAAACCAAACTACTTGATTCAGTTTTTGTTCATTTTTTCATTCATTCATTTGTGCCGCTGCCCATCAGAGATCCTCCATCACTGTCCATTTCTAAAACTCATTTTTATCCAACATGTGGTTCTATTATTGTAGTGTCTCTAATGTTTTTATCTTGCTATATTTAACCTTCTGTTTTAACGTGTTTTAGTGTTTGTTTTCTTGTATTTCTTGTGGTCCGCACTACTGCTGTTGTGTGAAAGTGCTTTACAAATAAAGTTGAGTTGAATTTTTTCATTTTTCTTGTTTCTGTTCATTTTAGGTTGTTTACTTCCTTCAAAGTGTTTTTTTCTGTTTCATACTTTTATTAAATGATCTGAACTGATCTGATAAACCTGTTTGTTGTCTGTTTCTGACAGTAAGTACAGGTTAGGTAAATAAATCCAATGTAGGACTCCCACATCCGTGTGTTTTGTATGTAACATGTTGTCCATTAGTTCAAGATTCAAGATTTATTGTCATTCCACACATAGTATTTGCAGAGAAATACACAGGTGAGACGAGATGTTGCTTCTGACTAGCATAGAGAGCATACAGAGCAAAGAAGCAAGCAATAATAAAAAATAGCAACAAAATATGATAAATAAGAATAAAATATAATAAAGAAAAATAAAATAGAGACCAGCATTCAGTGTGATTGACTGTAATTGCACATTTCTGAAGTGTCTCAGTAAATTTTGAACTAAATAATTGTCTGAAGATGTTTCTGTTCGATGAGAGACGTTCCTACGATGGGAAGAACAGCAAACCAGAGTCAAACCAGAGTCAAACCAGAGTCAAACCAAAGTCAGCGCTGTGCGTCGTATCATGAATTCTACATACAGGCGAGCGGCAGACAGAAAGGAACTGTGTGAACTTTACACACAATAACCTCACAACAACAACCACAGTAGCAGCAAAAGCAGAAGTGAGCATAGCTGTGAGCTTCAGATTACGGCTTTCATGTCGTCGTGTGTGATCGGCCCACAGATCAAATCCGCTCAACTCTCACCAACACCTACAAGAAAGGCAGAGCCTGTAACTGATGTCTGTGGGGATGAGAATACGTTTACCAAAAAGACGACTGGAGTCAGTTCTCAGGGGACTTTAGAGTTTTAAAGCCTTATGTTTGGACACTGCTTTCCCCCAAACGTGACATGTAAGCTCAACAGCAAAAGAAGTCTCCAAGCTCAGTCAAATCTGCATGAGAGTCATGTGACTCATCTCTCACACGTGAACTCACCTCTGGTTCTGATGTTTCTTTTCTTCATGCTCCTTTTTAACAGATTTTTCTGAACACTTCATAGAATGATCAAAAAAAAATTCTTAACATTTTTGAGTCCACTTCTTCTCAGGGGTGCTCCTCCTAAATCTAAGAAAAGCTTCTAAATGACAGTTTCAGATGCAAACAGTGGACTTCTCTGTCCTTAGTGACAGCTCTGAGGTGTCTTTGTTTGAGGCGGGTCTCTCACAGCTGGTGATGTCATCAGACCCCCAACATGCAACAGACCTTCTTCTTCTTCTTCTTTTCCTTTTAGCTATTCCCTCCAGGGTTTCCACAGCCAATCAGCTTCCTCCGTCTGTCTCCTGCATCCTCTACCAGCAGGTACCTTCATGTCTTCCTTTTCTGCATCCAGAATCATCCTCTCTGGTCTTCCTCTAGACCTCTGGCAGCTCTAGACTCAGCATCCTTCAGTCTCTCCTCTGGACATGTCCCAACCATCTCAGTCTGGCTTTATCTCCAAAACCTCTAACATGTCCTGTCCTTCTGATGTCCTCATTCCTGATCCATCCTGGTCCCTCCCAAAGAGAACCTCAGCATCTTCATCTCTGCCTCCTGTCTTCCTCAGTGTCTCTAGGAAACAACATGGCTGCTCTCACCACACTTTTCTAGACCTTTCCTTTCATTTCAGCTGAAACTCTTTTGCAACACTTTTCTCCACCCATTCCAACCTGCCTGCACTCTTCTTCACTTCTTGTCCACTCTCTCCATTCCTCTGAACTGTTGACCGTAGATCCTTTAAATCCTCCTGCTCCTTCATCTCTTCTCCCTGTTTTATCCATTATTGATTCTTTTAACTTCATGCAGTGTGTGTTTGGACTTACACATGAACAGGGACACAGGCTGTCTCTCAGTGGTGGTTTTTCCTTTGGGCAATGTGGGCGGTCACCCAGGGCGCAATCTTGTCGGGGGGGCTCTGAGCACCCAATACGAAAAAAAGCAAACAAACAAAAACATTGCCCTTTCTTCTCCTGTCAGAGTTTTTGTAGACTAAAACTGCCCACATTTAGCTCCGTCTGTGTAGAATATGCGTATTCTACCGTCATAACATGCAAACGAGCTCTGCTGCCCAGCATCATTGATGTTTCCTTGGACTATAGCGAGGCGGTCTCTACTCCGAGCGGCTGGCTGGGGAACAGACAGAGAGCCGCCGTCTGATGCCGGAGCGGGGCAGCAGACGCTGACCCATCCCACCCAGTCTGGGGGCGGGAGACAGGGAACAATGTGACCATCTCCCTCTCGTGTGTGCATGTGTGTGTGTGTGTGTAAGAGGTGCAATTAAAATTTGGTGGACTGGCCGATACAAACTCCTCTATTCTTCACCAGCAGAATCTGATCATCCAGACGTGTCCACCACAGGGCCCTACATGAGTGTTTCTGTGTATGTTGGTGTTTAGTGTGTAGTTTATGTACTAAATTAAATTTGGTTGGTGCTTCCACCAATGATCTCTACGTTTCTAAAGTGAATGAAGCCTGATGTGGGATTGAGAAGATCCTCAAAGTATTCCTTCCGGTTTCAAAACCCCTCAACCTTAGAATAACCGCTGACTGAAGGTACTCTGGTGCCCCCTGCAGGAAGAGAACAGCAGCAACAGCTCAAAGATGTGAAATGGCTGAAGTTTATGCATGGATTGAAAAACAGGTAAAGGTGTGTTTTGGTAAAGGAGTAAGGATGGAAAGTACATGTCATCACCCTAAGAACACAACTGCTATCATTTTTTCTGATTTTTATTCTTTTAAAGAAAAAAAAGTATATAGGACAATAGATTCAGATTGACTCTATCATCTAATGAAATTATGTCATTAAATGTATAATTTATGCAGTTGTGCTATTAAGTTAACAATATATAAATAGTGTTACTCAGGGAAAGGTGAGGAAACAAAGCCGCTCTGCCATGGACTGTTCCCAGAGTGAAGCCAGTGATCAGATGGATCTGACAAGGATTTCTACGATTAAATAAAGTTTTTAGTCAAAGACATATTCATTGATTTCTGCTATACTTAAGGTTATGATGTCATTCATATCATCATTTGTGGTTGACGATCTGATTCTCGAACCTAAAGTGGATCCAGATCATCTTCATCCAAACTTCCAGCAGTGAGATTAAGACAGAAATTCCTGTTACTGAACAGTGAAGTTTTCCAGATTCTTGGATTTCTTCCAGATCAAGTTTAAATGTAATATGTGTCCAAACAAACAAGTCAATTAGAATGAATGTCAAATCCGTTCAGATGTTAGTTTCCTAAAGTTCACCACTGTTGTTTTTCCACATCCAAAGAATCCAAAGGGAACATTCTTAGAACATTCTAGACACTGGATGGTCACATGACTTTATTCAAAGTCTGTCCACACATTGGACTGGAATGATGGACTGATCCGTGTTAATGACATCACATGTGTGTTGTTGCTGTGATTGGTCGGTTTTACCTTATAGTCAAATAAATCTACAGTACCTCAATCTAGATGGTATTTTCTAATATCAATATAATTGATTTATCTCATTTTGAAAAGATTTATAATAGTATTTGTCAATTCTATAACATCTTGCCTCAGACAGATGGATCTGGTTGGATCGTAGGAATAGAAATCAGTTCATCAATTAATCGATTATTTGTTACACTTTTTAAAGATGAGGCAGTCAACAGTGGAGAAGCAGAAGTGACTGGGACTAGACCAGCAGATCCCTGGTTCAAACTGTTCAACTTCTAACAAGCTGAACACCAAGACTACCAGGACTACCAAAGTCCTGGATCCATCTGAGGTCCACGTTGGTTCGTCTGTTCTAGTCCGTTCTAAGAATGGTCTAGCACAGGCCCAAAGGCCAAAAACCAAAGAGGCCACTGAAATGCTTCATTTCAACACCTTTATAGGAAAGTTAGACTGCAAGAGACTGCAAGGAATCCACCAACCAGCAGAGGGCAGCAGTCACTTTAGCTGCAGACTGTTGGTATTCAGAGGGTCAGGAAAACATTTCAGACTCTGGTTTTTATTGACTTTTTCAGGAGAAAGTCTCATAAAAAGACATTACGTAAAATGAATCTCTCTCCTCTCTTAACATATAGAGTGGGCCACGCCACAGCAGCAGCAGGCTTGGCTGGAGGAAGCCCCCACCTTCATGAACAAAGCCCACACAGACCAGGAAGTCCCACATGTTAAAGGTCCTCCAAAGATCTCTGGAGGGGGGCTCCAGACAGGAAAAAGTCAAAGAGAAACATGATAACTATAATCCTTAAATCAACCGATATATGCCCTGGTTTCTGAAGCCGTTTATCATTTTTATGGCTGTACTCTTTATTCATGTCAGCTTTGTCGTGGTGGCTTAAAACCAAAATGTTATCGGAGCTTAAAAAGACACGATTTCTCCGACTGCCAGGTGGGTTCAAGTTCATGTAATTCAGACATGTGAAAACGAATGTAGAGCAACAAACGTTTTTAAACCCCAGCAGCCTTAAACATCGCTCTCTTGCTCCTAGTTTGGCAGAGTAAACAGGATTTCTTTGTTTTAAGCTTCACCTACAGCCTCTAGCTGTCAGGCTGGTTACTCTGCTCTCCCACTCAGACAATAAACCCATCAGAGTCCTTTCTGCGACCTGAAGACATGTTCTGTACTGAAGAGAACGTTTGTCTAGAAAAGACAAAGCGGTGCCTTTAAAGCTTCTGATTGGAGCTTTTTGGAGTCTTTCAAAGGGCTCCAAATCATTAAACTTGACCTCTTTATTATTAGATTATCTTCTGTAAGGGAAAGAGGTGAGTTCTCTCTTTCTTAGCATGGACGATGTGTGGACTTTTTCTGTTGTAGAAGCTGCAGAGCAAAGTTGTCTTTGCAGTAGAGAGGTCAATGGCAGCAAACACTCTTCTCATGGCTTTGGCCTCCTGCTGAGCGTTTAAAACCATCATTAAGTTCTGCTATGTTGAGTCGCAGCATTTGTTGCCATTAGGACTCCACGCCTTCATCCTCATAGCTTTGGACGTTTTTCAAAAAAAGTCATCTGGACTTCATTCCGCAGGTTTTTGCCGCTTCTCCAAGAGGCTTTCTCGTGGAGAAGCTGTAAAATGTCTTCTTTTTGCTGTACAGCATCCTGGATGAATGAGATTCTTCACAAATGTAGCTGTGGAAATGTCAACGGTGTTCCAGTAACTAAGTTGATCAGGTCATGATTGTGTAGTGAGCGGGAACAGCAGTGCATCATGGGGGTTATGCAGCTGCAGCTTTCTGTCTTCAGCAACCTTTAAACAAATATTCCAATTTATCTTTCCGAATTTGAGATTTCAGTTTTTCTAGAATCCATTCATAACAATCTGTTCACCTTTTTCCATCCATCAATCAAAATTCCTACACAGTCCCAGTTGAGGACGTTCAGGTCTGCCTTGCTCTAAGGTAGCTCTCTCAGTGTCAGAGTGAATTCCCCTATCTGCTCAACCACTGGAAACCTCATTTCCTCCTCTGGGGGATCCGGCGCCTCACATCCCACAGCCAGCACGCAGTCTGGGAGGAGGGGCTTACAGAGGAAGAGATGTGGGGGTCTGGCAGCATGTAGGAGGTGCAGAGGGAGACGGATGGAGACACGGCGTGTGCTGGTGGAGATCAGAACAAAACGTTCCAAGTTATGTGGTCATTTTCAAACCAGCATTGAGCTGGAAGTCAAACATTTCAAAACCTCTGACACTCTGGGCTGATACTAAAGAACAAGGTCATGTGAGCTACATGACATAAACATGGAAACACACTAATTTCACCAGTCTGGGTATAATACTTTGGCCATATTTGAACATCTGGATGGTTCAGAGTAGAAGAAGAATGGAATGTGTGGGAATGAGGTAAGGGTAGATGCACCCCCCCCCCCCCCCTTCATTCACATGGAGTCATATTTCAGTTTTGGAAAACAGGGCAGAAAAAATGCGGGAAGCTCAGACTCCACAGTACGGCTTCAATATAACGGCAAAGAGCAGCCGAGCAGCAGCTGGGGCAACTGTGGCAGTAAAATGCAGGAAGATTTGTTCAGAAAAAAATATGAACTAAGAAAAGCAGGAAAACTGCTTCCTATGGACCCACTCTCCATCTTTTCTGTTCTTTGATTTTCTTGTTGGTCGTTGCTCATTGAAGGTATTTCTATGTCCAAACAAGAGAGATATCTCTATAGGAATGGTTTACTCTTACGAGAAATGGAAAAACAGACCAAATCGATGTCGCATTTTTGTAGTTCCAACGCTGGAGAGACTACGTCTCTCTCTAACCCTCTCCCCACTCCCCCCAGAGGAGATGGGGGAAGTGGCCGGGGAGAGGGAAGTCTGGGCATCTTTGCTTAGACTGCTGCCCCCGCGACCCGGTCCATCCATCCATCATCTGGGACTGGGGCCAGGGGGGTCAGCAGTCTAAGGTAAGATTATAAATAGAAATTCAAACGTTTCAGGATTTTAGTGAAAAAAAAAAAAGGATAAAAAGAAGATGCAATATAATCTGGGAACCGGTCCTGGACAAGAAAACGAATGAATGGATCGATGTAAACAGATTTTAAAAAAATTTTTTATAATCACGACATGGGCCTCTTGTTTTAAATGTTCTTCTTCACTATTTTTGTATAGAAAACAGCTTCAAGTGCTCTAATCTGGTGCAAAGCGTTGCCCTTCATAATAATGTTGGATATAGTCCCCGTTTAAGAATATCAGCAGAATTTAAGCAGAAAATATTTTAGTAAAAAAAAAAAAAGTTTGTTTTCGCTTTCTTATAATATTTGTAACATATTGAAAGTTTAGGCTAAATAATCAGGGATTGAAATATAGTAGAAAATAACAACAAGAAAATACAACATTAAAACATTACCTTTATTGTGAAAAGATTGACACTGTTGGTCAAAATGAGCTTTAACACAAACTGTTGGAGTCCCAAAAGCTGAATGGCTACATTGGCTGCAAACGGAAAACCAGGGTTTGATTCCCAGGGGGCAAAATTAGCTTCATCCAGTGTGGGTCCATGGGCAAGACCCTTCCCACTACTGCCTGGCATGTAGCACGGGGGGTAGTCTGGGTCTTCCTGTGCCGGTCCCCAGCCCGGATAAAATACAGGGGCGAGTCAGGAAGGATATCCGGCGTAAAAACCACCTGTGAGGATCAGTGGAAGCTGGTTGGCTGCGGCGACCCCTGAAGGGATGTGCTGAAAGGTGAACGTCAAATCCTACTTGGTCACAAGTGAACCTTTGAAGTCACAGAAATCTCTAGACTTCAGACCCAACGGATGTTTGCTGAAGGAAGTTTTGTGATAAAACCTGCTGAGGTGAGACGAAGCTAAAGGACCGTTGCAGACGCTATCTCATCTGTTCTGTATCAAGCAGGCACCAACACGCACAAGGCCAAGTCAAGCGTGGCTCTTTATTGTTGGGAGGCATACAACACAGTGCAAACCAATCTTTGGCAAAACTACAACACAACAGTCATGATGGGTATTTCCAACACCGATCACGCTGGGGGTGGAGCCTTTTACTGGCCCTTGGAAATTCTACCAAAAGGAAATGAAAACAGGGATGGCTGAGGAAACTGAAAACAAACAGCAGATGAATCCAAAAGCGGCACAGACTGACTGGATCGGTTTAGCAGAAAAACCTTCTGGCCTGTTTCCTACCGAGAAACCCAAGAACTGGAACATTTGTCCTGACTAACCAGGAGAGAAGATCCAGAAAGGTGAAGGATGCAGGAAAGCTGGACCCAACAGCACTGTGACTCCACAGATCCTGTTGATTTGGGTTGGATGCTCCCTCAGGACATGAAGAGGACAATGCAGAGGAACTCTGACACCCCCGGCACAACCGGGGGCCAAAAAGGAAGACAAACACAAAGCGGGCCAGTGCATGAAGTATGAGTGGTATTTGTCTATATACAGTACATAAGCAGTATGCAGGAGACTACATTCTTCTCCTATTGCAGTCATCAGAGCCTCCTCCCCAAACATCACCCTGGCTCCCCCCCTCTCATATGGCTTCCATTACAGTGGAATGAGGGTCAGAGGGCCGGAGGAGCCTGTTCTCCAACACACGCTCTGCTCAATGACGTCAGGTTCACTGTGGCAGCGGAGCTGGACTCAGAACGCAGAGAAAGAGCAGGTCCACAAACCCCAACCGCCCCCAGAGGAGACCCGGACCGCCGCTGGGGTCACGTGAGCATCCAAACCGTGACAACATGTCTTCTACGTCTGCTAGTTTTGACAAAGCTGGGCAACCAGAGTTTTGGTGTTGGAGGCCGACTATAAAACTGGGATGACGGACGTTTCTTTCACGGCTTTCAGGGAGGGAAAAGAAGAAGAGAGCGCTGTAAAGCCCCGCCTCCCTCCGTCATCAGGAGTTCTCCATCAACACCAGCAGTAATCAGTAGGCGTGTTGCTTTGGTATTGCAAACATTTTTCACATTTTCTTCATACATAAGCATTTTCTAAAAAGGGTCAAAAGTACTTGAACGTGATCTAAAGCACCATGGATGCAAAGATGAATTCAGTCTACCTGTAAAAAGCCTCAGAAGGAGCAAATCTTTCAGATGTGACGCAACAGCAGACATTTACTAAATATGGATTTGTTACCTTACATGAAAAAGATAATACTTTGAAGGTACGTCTTTATATCATAACAAATGAGTATATAGCACCAGTTTTTGGCATCTCTAACCTGAGAATGTGCGACTTCCCTTCCCTGCGTTCTGACGGGATTTGAACGACCATGTTTTCTCTTCTGAGTGCAGCAAACTTCAAAAACACAACCTGTCCTCACAATCCTTAACGTTGTGGAGGAAAATCAGAGGACTCTTGTCTTGGGTCCCCCCAAAGAAGTGTCTGATGAAGGTCTCCCAGAGTTTGCTGGTGGGAAGGGGTGTCTGTCCGTTTGGGGTTATTGTAGCTGGACCTTTGCTTTTGCCTCGTCCGGAGTTGCCTCCTGGGGGCAAACGGGACAGCAGGCCCCTTTTGCTTTGATGGGCTTCCGGCAGGCGACTGGTGGACAGGACTCCACAAAGCAGGTCACCTGGGCGTCCTAAAGGGAGGAGCAGTCAGTTATGCAACCACACAAACAGCACGGCAATGACGCGTGGAGGAACCTTGACAACAGGGCGGTCAGGGACGAGCGCTGATGACTACACATCCTTTTCTTTTGCCTTCGGTACAGATAAGACGTATTTAAGAAGCCCAAATGGGAGAAAAGACTAACCGTCTGAAAAAAAAGGTTTGGAGGCAAAAAACTAAAAACTGTTGAAGTGGGAACGACGATAATCAGTCGCTGCAGAAATGGACGTTTTGGGGCTTTTTTTGTTTTCACAACAGTGACAGAAAAAGCCTGAAGTTGTAATGGTTTTTCTAAAAATGGTCAAATTTTTCAATCATAATTTTCTACTAAAGACAATTTTAAAGCAGCTTTTTCCGTTTATTGAAGTGTAATTTTGTGTAAGTGGATGAAATTCTTTATTAAACTGGGATTTATTTGAAATATGTACTTGTTACTAATATTTAATCTCAACTTCCATTTTCCTCTGAAAATGAATTTGTTTTTTACCCGCCATTATTAGAAACAAACTTTTTTTATTTAGAAAGATCCCTTTGACTAAACACTGGATAGTCAATCAAATCATTTAAATACATCATAACTGTAGGAATTGTGTATTTTGTGCTTTTTTGTTTATTATTCCTATCAACACATCAACTTAATGAGGTCTTAAAAACGAGGCATTTCTTTCTGATTAGATGAATGAGCTCAGATTTCCCAGAAAGAACGTGAACTCTGGACGTCTTTTGGACTCCCACACGTCAGCGAGCGATCTGTTTGAGACTGATGAACTTGATTGGCAGGGACAGCTGGACTTCTGGCATCACTACAACAACCACAGAGCCCAGCAGGCAGACGATTGGTCAGAGGGTTCCATGGGAAGTTTTGCTTTTTCCAAGCGAGCTATAAGTGTTTCCAAAAACCAGCAGATGGGTCCTGAGCGCAGCTCCCCCCCCCCGCCTTTAAAAGACCTGGGTGTGAAAGAAGAGCTGGTACTGAATTTACTACTGGTGTGGTTTTATTGCATGAGTGAGAGAGCTGGTCTCTCGCCTCTTCTCTGCATCAACCATGCTGACATTTACCAGAGACTGCAGCATGACAGAACTTTGAGAGGCACAGAGTTGGGGGGTGGTGGGGGTTCTGCAAAGTTGCAGATGAAGTTGTAGTGTTTAGGAAAAGGTGCAGGAACCTGGAGGGACCGGATCGGAGAAAAGGATCAGAGGATCAGAGGAACGGCCTGGCACACTGTCCAGGGTGAACTCCGGCTTCAGCCAGCAGGAGCTGGCGAGGCTATGGTAACCCAGCGGCCCCAAAAACAAGCAGCTTCAGGAAATGGATGGATGATCAGAGTAAAAACTCAGCTGGGACTGAAGCTTCTTCTGGTTTTTCAGAATGGCCTTTTGCCTCAAGAACAACAACATTCATGCATCTGTCCTTACAAAGTAATACTTCTTGGTTTGATAACTTGCTAAGAAAATTGATTATCTCCCATACACAGTCTAAAGATCTAATTCCAACTGGGACTTTGCAGCAGTTGCTTATCCTTTCTCACCTAAAAGGACCTCAGTTTGATTCTTTCAGGGACATTTTGAACCTCTGATGTCAGAAAACCCATGCAAATGCATTCTTCCTGTTGGCCACTGGATAACAGACCGGATTGAATGATGGGGTTGGGCGTTTATGTTCCTTTACACACTGGAAGGACATTTCAGAAGGAATTATTTCCTTCTACATGGAAATAATTGTGAGGACATGGATTGGCATGGCTGAACTCCAGACCCTAATTTTTTTTTCCAGCTCTTTGGCTTCTTGGGGAGATAGCGGCAGATATATGTCCAACTCAAATAAGAAAAAGATCAACAATGAGGTACAGAAATCCTGCAGGAAAACATTTCCTAGAGCAGGAATCCAAACTGTTGCACGTACTCTGCACTGACACGTGGAGCAGGAGTCGTCCTTCCAGCGTTCCCCATCTTTGCGCTCGCGGCCGTCTCGGTCGGTGCAGTCAGTCCTGCTCAGACGGGATTCAAGTCTTTTAATCTGTTGAAGAAGAAAGAGCGAGCAGTGGGTGAGGATCCTAGCCTCCCACAAACAGCCAGTTCTACATCAGCTGGAGAATAAACGTGTAGGGACAGACAGAAGTGTCTGTTGGTTTTGTTCCACAGTGACCAATAAAAAACATGGATTTCATATTTACTTAAAAATGAACCAATACCTAATCAAATATCAAGTTAGATAGAAGTTCAAGGAATGAAGGAACCCCGAAAAGATAAAACAAGCTAAACTGGAGCAGAAAGACGAACTTCTGTGTTCTCTGAGTGCTGTCTGCATAACAGTCCATGAATAGTTCTTATTGTGGAGGATCTGATCCATCGGGAGTCTGACGATGGACACCTGAGGCACACCTCTCTTCATGGAGAGATTTACAGTCATCAATGGAATCTCTCCCTCTAAGATATGAAGGAACCAAGTGTGAAGAGTTCCTGATGAATCTTTTTTCCAGCCTGTCTAGACGGCTTCAGGCTTCCTGCGGCAGAAAGATGGATGTCGTCTCGGTGGAAACGCTTCGAAACTTCAGCTTTCTGTTGACACGCTCCTGCTGCTCTTCTAATGCAGACACACCTTCAGTTAAGTGGAAAGAAACTCTCTTTACATCAAAATGCTAAACGCATCAAGCAGGAGTCTGAACACAGACTGAAAACAGCTGCCATAGCAACAGCTGCAGTTCTGACTTGGCATCACCGCGGGGGGAGGCGGGGTCACAAGGCACAACAGAGCTCTGGTTTAATGCCACTGCATCACACTACAGCGGTGAACCTCTGTTCGAACCTTTGAGAATCCACAGAGAGGTACATCACATCCCATTCAGAAATCCAAGATTCAGTGTGATTTTATGGAAGAGTTTTGCTGAAATCCTCAACATCAGTGAGAAAATAAGTCAAAGAAATCTGAAAAGGTTTTTGTTTTATGCTCCAAAAGAAAACATTTTAATTTATGGTTGTCACCCACAGCATGTCAACCATTGGTTCAAAGGAATAGTTTATAATAATAATAATAATAATAATAATAATAATAATAATAATAATAATAATAATATTAATGGATTAGATTTATCTGCTTTTCCAGACGCTCAAAGTTTGTCCAATGTGTCCATCATCCATTCATACTTGGTGAGGGTAAATACTGATGTAGCCCCACAGGGAAAGTGGGCATGTCTGTTAGCCTGAGGGCGGAGCTGGCAGCACAGACTCTACCTGGAAGGGGCGGTTCCTCACTTTGTGATGTCACAATGTGAGGACCCGCTTGTTTTCGTGAATTGGGAGGGGCTGGTACTCAGAGAGCAGGTTTTTAGAGGAATGCTCAGAGATGAGTGAACAGATCAGAATAGCACTTCAGGATTGTTTATAGTAAGGGAAGGACATTATAAAACACTAAAAAAAGTGAATATTGCATGATATAGGCCCTTTAAACAAAAGAGAAAAATGTGAAAACGATTATGTCTGTTTGTGTATAAAGTGTTTAGCTGTGGCTGCCAGTTCCCGCCTACGGCCCCTCTGACCATCATGGGACATTCATGCACATTCACACACCAGTGGAACAACACTATAGGCATGGCTATAACTCATCAATAAGCTGACAACATTGTTTACTGTTGCAGCAGCTAAGTATTTGTTATTTTTGTCTAGTCACAGTTCTTTATCACATCATAAACGTCCTCATATGAACTCTTTGTGAAAGCCGACAATACCAGACTAGTTTGAGGTTGTAAATGCTAACACACCTGCTTTCGTAAGCTGCTGATAGTCTTCTGCATGTCTGTGACAAAGTCCTGGAAGTCACCAACTGAAGGTTCGGTGGTTTTTATGGAGGTCACGCTAACATTTTGCAGACTTTTTCCAGCTTCTTCCACTAAACTGCAAAGACAAAGAACAGATGATTAAACTATGACACTTCTATAATCCTCACCTAGATTCATGTGCAACAAGCCTGTATGTAAACCATAAACCAAACTGTGGCACAGAAGGCATAAAGTAGTCTTAGAGTGTTAGTGATGTAGTGCTGGTTAGTCTGAAGGCACAACAGGATCCTGATTGAGACGATTACCGTTTCTCCTGGATGCGGTGGGCGGGGCTCTCTTCCCTGTAGCTGTGCTCGGCTGATCTGCGCCCCCTGAAGTGGTAGGACAGTGCGTTGAACTGACCCTTGGTTCTGCAGTCTAGTGAATCAAAGACAACACTACTGCTCACTAACAAAAACAAGAATGAAGCAGGAACACAAGCAGAGTTTCACAGCACTTTAAACAACATGCTACGTCTAACAGCGTTTTTTTATGAGGACCAACAGAAGAATTTGTCTTTTCTGGCTGAACGCAACCATAAGGACGGTAAATGCAGAGTTCTGTCAGGAAGGGCATCCAATGGAAAACCCAGGCAGAACTTTGACTCTGGAACACGAGGTCCAGTCCTGTATGAAAGTTCAAGAACGGCCATCGGGGGGGGGGGGGGTACCGAGCGAGAAAATGAAGACTTAGAGCAGAAAGCTTGAATGTAAAGAAAACTAGAGAGTTGATGGAAAAACTGAAGGTGTGGGGCTTTCAGGGAGGGGTTGAAACAGACTTTGGGAGGTCAAGGTCTTAAAGATGAATGAGGTAAACGTTAGGAAGAAGCAGCAAAGATCAGGGAGGGAGAAGTAGGGAAGACAGCAGGTTGGAACGGGTGGAGGAAGGTGTGTCATCAAGAATGAAAGGAACGGTGGAGCAGACTGTGGTGAGAGCAGCCATGTTGTTGGTTTAGAGACAGGAAGCAGAGCTGGAGGCAGCAGAGATGAAGATGCTGAAGTTCCCTTTGACCAGGATGGATCATTGAGTCCATCAGAGGAACAGATCATGGATGTTCTGGAGATCCATGCAGGGAAGCAGATGGAGGAACAGTGATGATGATGATGGTGAACGGATGCTATGGTTGGGGAAGAAAGAGGTTAATGGATGAAGGAGGTTGGCGTGAGCGAGAAGAGGGTAGAGGAGAGGGCTACAGAGAGGCGGATAACTTGCTGCAGCGACCTCCAAAGGGCGGAGTCAAACATGTTGCTACTGAAGTTGATTTGACTTTTATGGGGTTAGAACTGGTTTTGAAGAACATCGTAGAATCCAACATGGTGAAAGTTCCTCACCTTCACAGCAGTCCTGCCACATGCGCAGGTCAATGTGAGGGATGTCGTCACAGCTGCCAAATCCATGAGGCAGTTCAGCCACCATAAACACATCTGATTGGACGCGAGTGATGTTGTCTCCATTGTCGCACAGAACCCGAGCCAGAGAGGCCTGCTTTAGCTGGGTCAGCTGGGATGGAGTAAACACACCTGGGTTTTCGTACCAAAACCTGTCCAAAGCCAAAGAGACGTAGTTGACAAAAGTTCATTTCTTTTTAGAGACAGATTTTCCCTACATTGGATTTATTTTGTGGGTGTGGCTTCAGCATACCGGTCACCGTTCCGGACGAGCTTGAATTGTGTTGTAAGCAAACACATCAGGGTGGGACCCAACCTGCTACCAGGAATGATGTCTTCTGCCATCAGGGCTGGGAACAGGTCGATGTTTTGTGGAGTGCCATAAAGCCTGCCATGAAGACGGTGACTCGTTCAATAAAACTCTGCGCATTGGGGTTTCTTTTTATTATTTCATTAGTGATTTCAAAAACAGAGAAACTCACCTCTGTAGCTTTTCTCTGATAATGGGATTCTTGATCTCGTTCTTCAAATCATCAAACGTCTGGGCGGAGCTTAGGTTACAGAACGTCCTGTAGTCGTTGTACGGAGGAATTCCATGATCCCGCCCTCGCTGAACATTCATGGCAGCCAGGTCCAGGGCCACAGCGTGGGCCATTGAAAACAGCCGTTCTGTCAGCTCTGTGTTCAGAAGCTGAGTGGAAACCCGCATTTTGCCGGGAACCCCAAAGAGGCCACGCAGAAGAGGGTCGATGCCTCCCTCGTTTACAATACGGAAGGGGGAGAAAAAGGCCTTGTGCAGAGAAATGTGCCCCTGGGGGATTGGTTGGAAGTGCTCATTTAAGCGGTAGAGAATGGGGTTGATGAGGGTGTGTCCAAAGCGGAAAGCAGCTGTAGCAAACGCATTGAAAATGCCAGCATTAACATTGGGGTCATAACTCTTGTATGGTCCCAACATCTTCATACCGACCTCACCCAGAATCTAGGAGAAAAGACACGTTTCAATAAACACACCAACACCAGTGAAAAGTGGGACCCGGACCGCAGAGACGTTACCTTTGGCAGCCAGTGGCTGTAGGTGATGTGCTGCATTTGGGCTCCCACTATCTTCCTGGCCTCGTGATATATTGTGTCTCCATCCCAGTGAGGATTTAACCTCAGCAGCTCGGTGGCTATGCGGTTGTGTTCTCTGAACCACACCGTGTGCATTGCAGTCAAAGCTAGTTGCTCATTGGCTCGATGGTCGCCTGCCAGAAAACATGGGATGGGACTTTCATTTTCATCCCTCATGCACTCAGTTGGGGGACCTGGGGAAAATGGTAAAAGGGGTTTCCCTGTTCGCTGAATGATGCCTTGACGGAGCAGTCCCCTTTGGCTAGCCAAGTCACGGATTTCCTCGGACTCGTGCCGTGAGCTACCATAGACGTTTGAGGCATCGATATAAGACGTGATTTGGTTTATTTGCTCTCTTGGATAAACACTGTTCATTAGAAGAGAAGTCATGCCGCTGCCACACACTGGACTGGATCGCACAAAGAACATGCAGCGGGCACCAGTTCGCAGCTGGCGCTGGTCATTGGGCGGAAACTGGATTGGAAAGCATGGGGGGTCGTTCGTGCAGACCTGAGCACAGAGCTGGCCGTCCGAAAAACGGGACTGACTCAGGGCCACCACTGTTGAGTCCAAGTCATGGTCCAGGAACTGACCCCACTGCATCAGCATGTGAGTGTAGCGGTCATCAGGAGTAATGGTCTCCGTTCCAATCATTGTGGTTGATACCAGCCTTGGCAAAGGCAACCTGTAGCCATTCTGCAGCCGGTCGGTGGCGCCTCTCGGCAGGTTAAACCCGTTATCATAGACAGATTTTAGGAGGCGCTCAAACGCAGTGAGAGAAGCTCCCCACATGGGGTGCTGAAGGTTGTTGCAGGTGCCGTCGTGGCTGCGGTACTTCTGGTGGAAGCAAATGTCCGAGCAGTTGTTTATGCGGCGATGTGCTGTGCATCCAGACAAGTTGGCGATCATGTCCAGAAAGCGGGGCGACACCAGGTCATTGTAGCGAAATGCTGTGGAGAAAAAGGAGAGTTCAGTGTCTTTATAATGTGAATCAAATGAAACCTTGGTTATATGTTTAAAATAAAACGACTAAAAACTGGTAGATAATTAGATATCACCTAAAATTTGGAGGAATGACTGTCCATGTCAGTAAAACATATTTGTTTATGTCTCAGTTTTCTTCAGAATAAAACAGAATAGAATAAACCTTTACTGATCCCACAGCTCTATTAAAAACAGCTGATAGATTAAGGTTTATTGATCCCTTCATGCTGTATGTCGGTACTTCGCATTGTACCATTCAATCCAGGACTTCCCTTGATGTAACGCCACCTTGAAGGAAGAAATATGAAGAATATTTTTTAAATAGGCCTATGCCAATTGGAAATAAGGTCAGGCACCAAAAGGTTAGTGTTGTGACGAATGTGTGATGGTGAAAAGTGGTGCATTACTGTCCTTCAGAGAAAAAAACAAAACATCCCTTTCATATTTGAAGAGTGCAAGAATTATTAGGAAACATCTTTTAAATTGTTTTTTATAGCTACTAAATGCTAAATAATGTTTACTGCTTCTGGCTAAAAGAGTGGAAAAGCATCTTTCAGGACTCCCAACAGACACAGTGCATCTAATTTAGGCATGTCAATGCATTTCTCTGTGTCCCAGGTGGATCCCAGGTGGATGTAAATAGAGAAGAAGATCCAGGGAGCTTGAGATCTACTCTGGAGAGGATAAATGTCAGCTACAGCAAGACAAGTTATCTGTGTGTAAATGAGAGGGACTGGAGTAGGCGTGAGCGTCCCCGAGATGACAGGGAGCAGAGGTGAGGAAGTTCTTGGGGTCAACAGTTCAGAGCAACAGAGAGGTGAGGAGGCGTGTCCAAGCAGGTTAAAACAGGTGGAGGAAGGTTTCAGGTGTGATGTGTGACCAAGGTGACCAAGCTCAGTGGCCTTGTGGAAGAGTGTCCGCCCTGTGACTGGAAGGTTGGGTGTTCAAATCTAGGCAGAGTCATACCAAAGACTAAAAATGGGACCCAATGCCTCCCTGCTTGACACTCAGCATTAAGGAGTAGGATTGGGGGTTAAGCCACCAAATGCGCAGCTGTGTCTGCAGCTCCCCCCTCCCCCAGGGGATGGGCAAATGCAGAGAACAAATTTCACTCACCTAGGTGTGTGACAGATAATGGTACTTTAAAAGAGTGAAAGAAAAGGTGAAGAAGAGCAGCCATGTTGTTGGCTTAGAGACAGGAAGCAGAGCTGGAGGCAGCAGAGATGAAGATGCTGAGCTTCTCTTTGACCAGAATGGATCATTGAGTCCATCAGAGGAACAGACCATAGATCTTCCGGAGATCCATGCAGGGAAGCAGATGGAGGAACAGTGATGATGATGATGGTGAAAGGATGTTATGGTTGAAGAGGAAAGAGAGGAAGACCATCCTCTTTCACTGCATAGGGAGTGGAGGAGGACAGGGTTTGGGTGGAGGTGGATAATTCCCTCTAGTGACCACTAAAAGAAGAAGCCAATAGGTATAAAAAGCCGAAGTGGTAGTTTCTAAAAATGACTTTTGGCTGAACCAAACTCAATGTTACCGTCACAAATACAAATGTCACGATGGGGAGGCATCGGGAGAATATTCAAGATTTCATGCCGCCACCAGATTTTTGGAAAATTATTGACGTAGTCATAAACGTAGACGGCTGCAGTCAGTCAGGCGGGGATGACGCCATCACGAACTTGGGCGACACCTGCGGGTGGTTGCTCTGATTGGACGATGTGTAAACGTCTCCGTACGGCGACTGTCCAGACCAAGTACCACCAGTGGCCTGGTAGCCAAGGGGTATAAAAAAAAGCAGGCGATTCAGCACTATTGGTCATTCGCAACTCAGATTTTGAGCACACATTCTAGTCAATTTACAAATTGACACATTTTTAGACAAGATACCTCCCAAGAAACCCAGCAAGGGCAACCTCCCAGCACCCAAAAAAACAAAGGTCCCAGCGGTCCAACCACAGCAGGAGTCTTCATCAGATGAGGAGCATCAAAGCCGTCTCCCCATTTGGACCAACGGGGGATGGGATCACCAAGTTGGCATCCCTTCATCCCCGGCCCATGTTAACAGCCCTCATTGAGTGCCCGCACAGCTACCGTGCAATTTCTAAACATCGAACAGTGGGAACGCAGCACGGGGGAAGGGGGGTGGTTGGAGTCTGAAATCAGCTGATCATCAGACAATCTTGGGGACCTAGGAGACCCTCCTATCAGTCAACTATTGTACTGCTGTCTTCCTGCCACCTATCAGTCACTGGACTGCCACCGCGCAGCTTCCAAATGTACCCTGGTGGCCACTGCTGGATGTTAAGACATCGTCTGGTCGCTGTAAAATCCGAACTTTTCCCTAGAACCTCCCCGGCCACAGCTGTGCGTAGAAATGTGGCGCAGCGCGTCCACCTTGTGAATTTTCCAAAAAAACTTGCTTTTAGGTCGCCGTGCGGTGACATTCGACATGTATGACCATAGCATACGGATAGCATTTACTTTTAAACTATATAACCATCCTCTCTGAATCTCTATGGTCTTCTGGCTTGAATTTAGAAAAGTGCCACACGATCAGCAGGTCGTTGGCAGAAGTAACACATAACTCTCTGTCCACCAAGAGCTAACTTTCTAAATCCAGCATCATCCATCATCAGAACTTGTGATGGGGAAAAATGACAAACCAAGAACAAATCCAGAGATTTTTTCATGTATACATCTGAAAACACAGAAGTAAAATGCTTCCACAAACACACATTCAAATCTTTATTACTGTTCCTGCAAACACAGTTCATAAAATGTCCCCACTGTTTAAAGTTTGTCCAATTACTCTCCTGCAGTTTAACGGTAGACTAATAAAAAGCGGTTTACAGGGTCTTGGTCAGGGACTCCATGATTACGTCTCTGTCCCTCAGGCCATTCTGAAAAGGTGGCAGACAGATGGAGGGCGGCAACTTTGCCAACAGCTGCAAATGACAGCACAGTCATTGGCAATGATTGTGTCACAATACTTTAGATGAAGTTTACTGAATCCACAGAGATAGGACTAGGGGTGTAACCATGACTTGATTGATCCAACCACATCAATCTGTCTGACGCAAACTGTTAATCCAATTGATGTAAACCATTAAAAAATCTGTAAAAATACCATCAAGATTGAGGTACAGCAGGTTTATGTTCCCATAGGGTAAACCGACCAATCACAGCCGACAACATGGATCAGTCCATCATTCCAGTCCAATGTGTGGACAGACTTTGAATAAAGTCATGTGACCATCCAGTGTCTAGAATGTTCTAATAATGTTCCCTTTGGATTCTTTGGATGTGGAAAAACAACAGTGGTGAACTTTAGGAAACTAATATGTGAATGGATTTGACATTCATGCTAGTTTACTTGTTTGGACACATATTTCATTTAAACTTGATGATCTGGAAGAAATCCAAGAATCTGGAAAACTGTTCAGTAGCAGGAATTTCTCACTGCTGGAAGTTAAGATGAAGGTGATCTGGATCCACTTTAGGACAGAGAATCGGATCGTTCTAAATGAATGAAACATTACAGTCATACATGAAACCCATGAATGTTCAATGGGCCTTTTCTAGTTGTTTAAAAAATAAAAATAAAAAGCTGGATTTCTTCACATTAGCAAAATAAGTTGTCCACCAAGTATAAACCATTAGGCAACGGTTTATAAATGGCAGTACGTATAAAACTGGGAGGAAAAACAGGAAATGACTGATGCTTTACACAGCTGTCCCAAATAATTACACTTTGTGGCCGATTAAAACTAGATTTACATGGGTCTGGGGAACCCACAAAAAGAAAATTCGCCAAAAGATTCTGGTACAGAAACCTGACAAATGCCTGGAACCAAAACACGTGTGTTCTTCATGCAGCTGATCATCACTGGACGTGTCGTAGTGTGTTTTCCAGGTTGTGAAGACCAGAGGGAAATGCAGGAATGAGAGTTTCTCTTAGGTTTTGCTGAGGGCCGTGTCTCACAGCCGCTACGTAGATTACATCATACATAAATCCACGTGGAAAAGTGAGAACAGTTGTGTTCTTTACGAGAATGTTCACATATCAGGAATGAACCACAATAAAACCACAGAGGAAGTACGAACAAACACGCAGAGAACAAGTAAACCAATGTAGAACATATACCGTGTGATTATTGTGCTGTTACTATACAATTCAGTACTGATTCATGTTTCAATTAGGTAATCTTAACGTGATATGTGCTCCATATACACGATATACAACTTTTACATCAGTGGTTCATGCGTAGAAAGTCTGTTTGTGAAAAGTCTACAACTGAATTTCCCTACGGGGATTAATAAAGTTGATCATAGTCTTAAATGTTCGTGGAACGGTCGCGGAAAGACACAAATTTGTGTATGCATCTCACCAAAATCATCACACACAATTGCATAAGAGTTACGTAATTGCATATAAACCACATAAAATATGCATAGACTGCATAATTCTCAACCATCCAAAAATTCTGAAGAGCTCAAAACCAATTTCAGGTGCAGACCAGTTGGCAGAAACCCTAAAGGGACATCTGCACATCGACGGACACTTCTGGATGACATAGGCTACGTTCACACTGCAGGGCTTAATGCTCAATTCTGATTTTTTTTTGAAAAAATCCGATTTTTTTGCAAGACCGTTCACATTTCCAAGTAATTCCGAACGCTTGTGATCTACAGTGTGACCGTGAAACGACAACAGTGTTGTCAACAGCGAAGCTCTTTTTTCATTAATAAATTTATTTTCACAAAATGAGCCAGCACAATAACAATCTTCTCATTTTTAAGAAGGCATTGGAGCCAGGATCATCTGTACCCACTGTTGTGGAATGGGAATGTGTATGTGTTGAGGGCGCGCGCGTTTGTGTAAGGGACAGGAGAAGAGCGCGTGCAGCCGGAGAGAATTGGGGGGGGGGGGGGGGGGGGGCAGTGTGGGCGCGCATTTATGTTGTGTGTTACAGAGGAAGGAGAACGGTAATAGAAGAAGGTTTCCCCCAGAAGAACTGCTATTGATTCTTTATTAACCCGCTCTGGAGAATCCTGGAGAATCTAAGGGTCAGAACAGGGAGGAGGAAGAGGAGGAGGATCCGCCTTGGGTCTTCCGCGCTTCTGACCACGGTCGGAAAGGGGAGAAAGAAAAAAAAGTAATCACGGGAAATGTTCAACACCACGCTCGGCCGTTTAGCTGGAATTATTTTCAAAAACCGACCGGTTGCGATAAGAGCCCTGGAGTTTGGCCTGAATAGAGCTGTCACCCCAAATATTAATACAATTGGTGACCTCGCTTCCCTTCCACTGACTGGTCTCTGCAGCATCGTCCGCCATGGCTGCTGTTTACGTTCTCGTTCCCGCTTATTTCAACGACGTTTGTTGCATATTGATGACGTACGATTCGGATTCAGGTGGCCTGGGCGGTCAGACAGCGGTCGCAATTGAAGAGATCGTATACGTTTCGGATTCAGGACGGCATACCCAAGTGGGCTGGGTCGCATTTGAAAAGATCGGATCTGTGTCGTACAGACTGTCATTAAAATATCGGAATTGGGTCGCATAGGGGTAAAAAAAAAAATCGGAATTGGGTAGTTTCAGCCTGCAGTATGAACGTAGCCATAGATCATGAATCACCAAAGACCGAAATGTAGTATGTGGAAAATAAACATGGTGTCTGTGTGACACGGCCTCTACATTAGAGTGGAAGCAGGCCAATTCAATATAGAGCACTCAAGTTTAAAAACTGCAGTACAGAACCAGAACCTTGTCTGAAAATATTGCCGTTTCTTGTTCAAACTGTGTTTCTTTCCACAGTTTTATCTGAAGTTCTGGCAACTATCTGTTGTTATTGTCAGATACTAAACTTTGACTTTCCCCAAAAACTGTTAGTCATTCAGATACACAAACATCCGTAACGAAAAGAAAGGAACTGGTGAGGCTCACCGGTGCCGTTGGTGTCCACCATGAGACCGCGGTTGACATGGTTCTGGATGAGCAGAAGCGTTTGTTCAAATATCTCCCCGGCCCGGGCCTGCTCCACAGTGTATGGATCACGTGGATATCGGAAAAGAGCCAGCAGCTCTCCTGGAGTACGAGGCTGGCTGAACAGAGGACATCAGGAAGTAGAGTAAGGGGCGGAGCCAAACAAAGGGTCAACAAGAAGGTTTTCCTATGAAATTCAGATAATTAGATGGACTATTAACTTAAATTTGCCTTGTTTTTATCATTTCTTCTTGTTTTTGTCTCTTAGCCCATCTCCAAAGCTCAGTCTATAAACATTCATGTTTCTCCATCAAACTACTCATGTTTGACTTCTACACGTCAAACAAAGCAGCAGATGTTTGCAACACTTCCTCATTAACCAAGCTGAAATCCAGATGCAAGCAAAGCTGAGGAACCGGGAATGGAATCCTTCCTTCAAAAAGAACAACGAGCTTCGCATCATCTGTCACAACACTACGCTGGATTCATTTGAGGCTAAAGAAGAGTTTCAGGGAGCCACAAAAACCAAAAGATGATTGCAATGTGGTCGAAACTGTTTGTGTAGCCAGCATTCACCACACCGTGTCGGACTGCCAAAAGAAACACATTTATTCATCATCATCTTCCGTTTTGTCCCTTTAGGGGTCACGGGGCTGCTGGAGCCTATCCCGGCCATTCGTGGGAGAAGGCGGGGGACATCCTGGACAGGTCGCCAGTCTGTCTCAGGGCCACAATCACACACCCAGGGGCAATTTTGAGAAACCAATGAACCTCTGGAGCATGTTTTTAGACGGTGGGAGGAATCCGGAGGAAACCCACGCATGCACAGGAGAACACGGGGAGAACATGCAAACTCCACACAGAAAGGTCCCCCACTGGTGATCTGGTCCAGCCAGGACTTGAACCAGGGGCCTTCTTGCTGCGAGGCTAGAGCGCTAAGCACTGCTCCACATGCATGTCAACTGAATAAACACACAGGTGTCGTGTTTGGGGTCAGGCATGAGGCAGCACAGAACAGTGGTCTCTGCATTCTGTGGGTTGAATTGTGGATCAAATCTGGCTCACCTCCCGGTCGCCACAAACACGTCTGTACAGTTCATGTCATCAGAACATTCCACGTGGATCCATTACACTAATGTTGTTTTGCATTATTTTATGAACCCAGTGAGCCTGAAAAACAAGGAGAACGGCAGACGTGCAGCTGCACACGCCCAAGCAAAGAGTTCATTTACATTCATGTTTGAAATCCATTTTACTTTGGGTTTTTTAGATAAACAAAGTGAATCGTTGGTGTTTGCATCGTTTTAAGTTTTCATGACAATATTTTCACTTTTACTGCAATTGAACATCAACTACAAATGTTGATGATCCGCCTTCTTTACTGCTACTAATCTACATCAGCCCTAAGAAAAAACACAACCGTCAGTCTCTAGGTGAAAGGTCATTGAGAGAGGTCATTTTCTTTATGAGAATAACATTGGAAATTATTTTAGCCAAAAGAAAAAAGAATCTGCACTGAGAGAACTTTCCTTTCCTTACTCTGTTATTTTTATCAGAATTTAATCAAAGGTGAGATGAGACACTTTCAAATGATCCAATGGCGTGGAGTGGGGGTGCAGCGGACCACCAAACTCACGGTTTCAGAGTCACGGTTCAGATCATTTTATTTTGTTACAGCAGTAAAAAGGAAAAAAGGACAAAAAAAGGATAAAAGACTAAAGTAGATATTTGGAGAAGCTTCAAAACAACATGACGTACTTCAAAATACATATATATGCATACACACAAATATATTTATATTTCATCCCAAAATGTTCTATTTATAGAAGCCAATCATTCCAGACTGCCACAGTTCCAGACAGCTAGTCATCAAACTGGGTCACAGAGAGACGGCGGTTCTGCTGAACGCCGCCGTCAGTCATGTCCTGGGAGAGTCTCTGAATGATGTCATGACCCCAGACATGAACATGTGTGATGCTCATCCATGCGGCTCTTCAAAATAAATAGACCTGATCTCATCATTTAGAAACCGCTGACAGAAGCTCCTCCCACAAGCGGTTTATTAACACACTTTGGACAAGCGTCGAGCAGCGGCTTTGATGCATTTAAAGAAAGAGCGTGCTCGTTTTTTTGATGCACGAATGGCGTTGGTGTAAACGCACAATTATTTGAAATGAAGGGTGTGTGGATCTGTGATCAGTGCGGATCACGGATACACCATGATCCATGGCTGCACTAGCGTGGACAGTGCTGGTGGATCCTGTCTGTGTGGCTGCTGTGCAGGCTCCTCCTACCCGTCAAATAGCCGCCTCCTCGTGGATTCTATAGCGCTGTCCACGTCACGGATGGCCTGCTCGATGGACGTGCTCACGAAGGTGTCGCCCTCTCTGCTGACTGCAGGCACTGCCAGAAAACACGCAACGCAAAGATTAAAGTGGACAAAACACTTCAAATCAAGTTTTTCTGATTGTTCCAGTCCAGTTCCATCAATCAAAGCATCACTACAGTCCAACAACATCTGTACATTAAAGACTTTAAGATGAGATAAGATAAAACAGAAGTACAAACAGCAAACGGAAAATAACTAAGTAAAAAAATACACAGCAGAAGGAGCCGTAGAAGAATAAAGAACAACTGAAAATAACAACAGATTATAAAATAAGTCAAACGAATGAATGAAAAACAAAACACCCGAGGGTCCGTAGTGTGTCACTGTAACACGGTGTTGTACAGTCTGATGGCTGTGGGGAGGAATGACCTGCAGTAGCTCCTTCTTGAACTGTGGGTGTAATAGTCTCATGCTGAAGGAGCTGGTCAGCGCCTCTAGAGTTTGGTGTAGGGGGTGGGAGGGGGTATCCATGATGGATGTTAGCTTAGGCAACATCCTCCTGTCCGCCACCTCCTCCACGGACTCTAGTGTGCAAACCAGGACAGAGCCGGCCTTCCTAACCAGTTTGTTAAGCCTCCTGTCTCTGCCTGTACTGCCCCCCGCCCAGCACACAACTCCATAAAGGACCACTGAGGCCACCACAGTGTCATAAAAGGTCCTGAGCAACTGTCTGCACACGCCAAAAGACCTAAATCTCCTCAGCAGGTGAAGGCGACTCCTTTAGGCCCTTCCTTTACAGAGCATCCATATTATTGGTCCAGTCCAGTCTGTTGTTCAGGTGAACACCCAGGTATTTAAAAGTGAGTGTCCACAAACTCAATGTCTGAGCCCAGGATGTTCACTGGTGACTGTGGTGGTGAGGACCTCCTGAAGTCCAGGACCAGCTCCTTTGTCTTGCTGGTGTTAAGCAGCAGGTGGTTAACTTCACACCAGCCCACAAAGTCAGAGATGACCCCCAATGTACTCCTGCTCGTCCCCCCGACACACAGCCCACAATGGCACTGTCATCTGAGAACTTCTGCAGGTGACAGTGGTGGGAGTCGTAGGTGAAGTCTGATGTGTACAGGGTAAACAGGAATGGGGAGAGCACAGTCCCTTGAGGTGCCCCCGTGCTGCAGACCACCACATCAGACACACAGACACACAGCCTCACAAACCGTGGTCTGTCTGTGAGGCTGTTGATGGTCCAGGCAGTGAGATGTTGGTCCACGCCTGGAACTCCAGCTTCCTCCTCAGCAGTGATGGCTGAATTGTGTTGAAAGCACTGGAGAAATCCAAAAACATGACTCTCACAGTGCTCCCAGGGGACTCCAGGTGAGACAGGGCCTGATGCTGTAGGTAGATGATGGCGTCATCCACCCCGATGCCTGGTCGATATGCAAACTGCAGCGGGTCCAGTCCTGAGCTCACCTGGGTGTGGAGGTGGCTGAGGATGATCCTCTCCATAGCCTTCATCAGGTGGGAGGTCAAGGCGACAGGTCTGAAGTGGTTCGGTTCTGTAGGACGAGGTACTTTTGGAACCGGAACCAGGCAGGAAGTCCTCCAGAGGACTGGTACCTTCTACAGTCTGAGGCTCATATTAAATATGAACATCATCACCTCACAGGGCTGGTCTGGACACTCCCTGAAGAGCCTGGAGGTGATGTTGTCGGGGCCTGTTGCCTTCTTTAAAGCAGCAACTAAAACTATTTATAAAGTCAAATAAGAAAGTATGATGCACAGTAGAATACTGATAAGACAGACAGTCCTCTGCACGGACGTCCTGTCAGGTACCCATCAGCCCAGGCCGGACTGAGATGCCACTGGTCAGCAGACGGTGCCTCTGCATCAGCGTCCGTTCACGGCACTCACAGGAAGCTGCGTTGATCATTTAGGGCTCGTGCTTCTTGAAGTCACTCTCCTCTCTGTGGCGTTCAGGGCCAGATTGTTGTTTTAGACACTGGATCTCTAACCTCTTCTCTGTACACCTGCCAAGCCCTGCTCGTGGGCTGTGGTTAGGTTACTGTCAGTGACTTTGACTAATGTGAAGCAGTTTCTGTCTCTTACAAACACTAAAGGCGTTCATCATTCATCCAGCTAACGCTCTGAGCTGCAGCCTTAGGTACAGTAGGTCCACCACCACACAGGATTCTGGACCCCACCACAGTGACCAGTGTCCCACTGCGACCATCTTCTGACCTGATTTCAAAGCGTTCCCAGTGGTCTTTTAGTTATGATAATGACGCTGCATTTAGGTGGAATCTAAGAACCTGTGTGGTTTTCTAGGACAATTTCTGCAGAGCGGCAGGAGGTCATCAGAAATTCACCTCTGAGTTGTGGACGGGACTGTTGCCGTGAAAGTGAGGCTTCCCCTCATTTCCCATCTTCTCTTTGTTTACACTTAATCCTGCAATCTTACAGCCCCCCAAGCTAACATTAGCGATGCAACAGAAATGGCAGCAACATCAGATCTATCCATCCGTCCAGTTTGGATCCAGATTCCAGGAAAACAAAGATGTTCATGGATCTATTGGTCTGCAGGTGGATGATCAGAAAGGGGCAGAGCAGGGAGAATTTGGCACCACCCATTTCTGTTGCTGCAGTTTTCATCTTCATCATTCATTCATTTTCTTAACCGTTTTTCCCTTTTTGGGTCACGGGGCTGCCGGAGCCTATCCCGGCCACTTGTGGGCGAAGGTAGGGGACAACCTGGACAGGACTGGTAAAGCCGCTACACAAGCGGCTTTACCAACATCGCAGAGCCAACCCAAGTGGACCTGAGTCTGCAGTACATCTCCACCTGAAGGCCACAAACCAAACCAGTTCCACCTGAGTCGTTAACCGCTGAAAGAGACGACCATTTGGAGAGGGAGTCACTGACTCCCCAACCCCCAGCTGAGGACAAAGGACTATTAACGACCCGAAACCACGTAGGCTAAGTGGACAACACCTCCAGTTTCAGGTCTGACTCCTCCCCCATGAGCGCATATATACCAGCTCTTAGACCAGCTATTTCAGAATTGACAAAGCCTCTTGGATAAGAGGTGAAACGTCTTCCAACTTTAAAACCAAGTCCAGATGACATCCCCTAAAACTACTACAATTAACCTATGAAGCATGTTTTTGGACGGTGGGAGGAAGCCGGAGACCCTGGAGAGAACCCACACATACATGGGGAGAACATGTTAACTCCACACAGAAAGGTCCCCCGTTGATGTAGTTTTTCACATTCCCCAGCCGGGACTTGAACCGGAGGCCTTCTTGCTGTGAGGCAAGAGCGCTAACCACTGTGCCACCGTGCAGCAGTTTTCATCTTAATTCTCTTTATCTACGTCGTCCATCATGAGAAAAATATTACGAGAACAAGTTAAAACACCAAAAACCCCATTTTCACTGGAGTGGGTCTTTAACAACTTAAAACTCAGAACTGCTCTCTCTCTTTCTCTCATTTAATCTACTATATTGTTTTCACCTGTGTGCATCAAATGCTATCATGGCAAAGTGACGTGATGCAGGACTGAAAGCTGCTTCTGTCCACTGGACACCAAATCACAGCAAAAGGCTGGTCTCAGAGGTAGAGCATTGTCTGAACTTACAGACATCATCATACATGTACATTCTTATCCAACTTTCCGTCTTCCTGTTCCTTTCAAACCCTGACTGTCAGAAAACCCTCCACCTCTATGTGGGTTAGGGCAGCGGCAATCATGGACGGTTTATTTCAATTAAGTGGAAGCTCATACGTTTGAAACTACAAAACCTGTTGCTGCTTTTCTGCATTTTTTCTCAACGAGGAAGAAACGGCGGTTGCCATGGATACGCAACAATACTCCGGGGTGTCATATGACCTTTGTTTGCAGACATTGCCGTGCTCAGAGTTGTCCTGAGAGCTCTCCTTAGCAAACAGAGGAACAGATCTGGGCTCAGAGGAGCCGATGAGCTTCTGGCTCTGGATGCTGCTGGAAGTCGGAGATCAAACATTCTGACCCGCCGTAACGCTTAGCAGAGCACACAGTTCCAGGTCTCTGAGCTCAGCATCTCCACTGTTCCTCCTGTGTGCGCCCATTGATAAATATAGTTTTTTCTTTAATATTCAGTTGAACCCCAATTCAAAATTCATTTCTGCATTTGAATCGTTTCATTTTCAGTAACATCTACTGCATCGTTTTGTCACTTTCAAGTTATTTGAGTGACAATAGGGTTTCCTTCATCCGCTACTTTGATGCTGGACTGTCAGGTACGAGGGTTGTTGATGGACCCACACGGTTCCAAGGTAAGGGGTTTATTAACATAACAGGAAGTGCTGCTGAGCAGGGAAACCAAACAGACCTAAGTGTAGGCTAACCAGGAAAACAGGAAGAAGACGTATGGACCAGCACAGAGACAGACAGATGTACAAACAGGACTGACGAGACACAGGTGAGAACGATCAGGGGAGATTAGGGACCAGGAGAGTCAAACTAAAAAACAAAGACAAGCAGGAAACCTTCAAAATAAAACAGGAAGCAGAACTCTAACCATAACATGAACCGTTTGCACAGACTCCTCCCTCCAAAGGTGGAAACTCTAAAAGCGTCCCTTACCAGTGACAGTCAGGACCATGCCAGCAACCTGGTAGCCTATAGGGTTGCGGGCTGTACACTCGTAGCGTCCAGCATCTGCCGTGCCCGCGTCCCTCACCTCCAGGAAGCCCTCAGGACTGATGTGGAACTTTCCACTTTCTGTCACCTGTACTCCATCCTAAAGCAAAGAAACAAAGATGCACTGAGCCCAAATCCTTTCCCCGATGTGACCTCTGAACAGAGACCGTTTCACTGAGCTACACATTCTTCCTAATCGGTTCTGACCGCTTCAGCTCAGGTTCTGGGCTGAAGTCAGGGCTCTAACCTTGATCCAGGTGAGGACAGGCGGCGGCTGGCCCTGAGCTCTGCAGGGAATCTGCACATCCTGGCCAGACTCCACGGTCAGGTCCCTTGGAGCATTTGTGAAAACAGGCGTTACTGAATGAGTTAAAACATACACACGCGTTAATTATTTATGGATCACTGAAATGTACACGTCAAGAGCATGTTGCAATCAAACTACAGCAGGTCTGAAACTCGTTCACACAACAGTCAGCATGTGTGCAGCACTGGCTTCAGGGAGGACATGCAGGCAGACCTCTGCGGCCTGCAGCGGCCTTCTAGCACAGCTGCAGCCTGGCTGTGGCCTTTCAGCCAGTTTGTAACGGCAAGGAAACACGACGAAGCATACACTCTAAAAGATGTTAACAGGCTTTGCTACACGGACAAACCCGTCATTTTGGGATTACACACCAACAAGCTTGTATGTGTGACCAAAGCCTGTAATTTAAGACCCACATGTGTGTGTGTGTGTGCACTCACACATGTTTACATGGGCAAAGACACAACACGGCTTTCCCCTGCATCAAGTATACGTGTCAGTGTTTGTATGACTCAGTCTGGTTTAGAAAGCTCTATGAGCTCTGTGACGACCAAACTAAACTTCAGAGACTGAAGATGGAAATTTCCCCACCAGCGACATCCGCTGCACACGTCTTTGGTACAAACACGTCTGCATAAAGACATAAGTCAACACAGCAACCAACCACATTAGGACCACACACAGACTCACACACTCCGGCATTCATCCGTCAGAGTGGGACACTGGCATGAGCACATGACAAAGTAGGTGCAAATGAAGGATACCGACCACTCCTCCCACACACACATGCACACCCATGCACACACTCTCACACGCATGCGCACACTCTTACATGCATGCACACACACACTCTCTCACACACATGCACAGCCACACACACACTCTCACGTGCATGCACACACAGACTCACACACGCACACAGACTCACTCATCAGAGTTAACATGTACTCACACTCTCACACACATGCACACACACACACACACACACACACACACACACACACACACACACACACACACACACACACACACACACACACACACACACACCTACACACTCACCTCTCTGCTCGACCCTGAGCTGCACTGAAGCGTGAACAGTCCCCACAGGGCTGACAGCCTGGCATTCATACTGGCCCTCGTCGTGCGCCGCCACCCGGGTGATGCGCAGCATACCGGACGACAGGACGACGTGACGGCGGTCCAGAGGCAGCGCGCTTCCTCCTCGAGTCCAGGCGATCACCGGCGGCGGGTAGCCACTCGCCTCGCAGGGGAACTCGACGGTGTGACTTTCCAGGACGGTCTGGTCTTGCGGCGTGACTGTGAACTGTGGGGTGGCTGCACAAAAGGAGGCCCATGAGTTTGGTTGCGATGCACATGACAAACAGGCTGCTGCCTTTTTGAATAATACGCTCCTGAAGGGCTGCAACTTCCTACAGTAGGTAGTAACTCTATCGTGTGGAGGGAACCTGGGACGGCGCCGCGGCCTTACCTTGGACGATGATGAAAGCCGTTGCGTGTATTGTGTCCACATTGTTAGAAGCAAAGCACGTGTACTGTCCTCCATCAGCCTGCTGCACATTCTGGATATAAAGTCCCCCAGAGGTGGTAATTGTGATGCGGGGGTCGTTTGGCAGTGGGGTGCGGTCTCCTTTTGTCCAGGACACTCTGGGCTGGGGCTGACCCGTAGCACTGCACTCCAGGGTCACACTCTCCCCGACCAGAACCTCTGTGTTCTGGGGCTGGATTACAAAACTTGGACGAGCTGGAGGAGCAAAGAGAGAAAGGTTGCAGTGAATGTTCTGAGATTATTATGGTCATGATCATCTAGATCAGGGGTGTCAAACTCATTTTCACCGAGGGCCACATCAGCATAGTAGCTGTCCTCAGAGGGCCAGATATAACTTATACATGTAACTAAATGTAATGAAAAATAAATGTAACTACTCCTTAATGTTAAATAACTCATTATTTATTTATTCTAACTTTTTAAAGTGACAACTGCAGTTGCATAGAAAACACATGTTTGCTTGTTTCTCAAGCAAATCCTTTTAAATTTGATTCTGTCAGGTTAGGTTATATGGACAGTGTTTCAGTCCTAATGTATAGTTGAGCAATCTGATATTTGAAGTCCAATTCCCCCTAGATATGAATAAATACACACCAATTTTTATTTTAAGAAATTAAAAACTTTTATGCTCTCGCGGGCCACATAAAATGACATGGAGGGCCACATTTGGCCCCCGGGCTTTGAGTTTGACACGTGATCTAGATTATCTTGCTCCGTGTCGGGTCAGAAACCATGAAATGATCGCCCGTATGCTTGCTGGAACAAAACTGGTTTTGTTGGAAAGCCAAAACCTTTTGTTAGTTTGCTTTTTAGAACTATGTGACCTTATTTGGTCTGTGATTTCAGAGGAATCACATATCACAGATATATTGAGGAATTGAGTGTCCGTCCTCACACGGACAGGAAGTGAACCGCTCCAAACACAGTGGATACCCCCGTATCTATAAAGCGCCAGAGTTTTTAGACGCCGAGAGACTCGAGGGAGATGACGAATAAGGAGATGACGAATGTTAGACTGAAAGGAGAAAAGCTCCAGGTTTCACGCCGCCACTTACTGGGGGCTCCAAAGTATCGCAGAGTGACCTGAGACGTCTTGACCTCCCCAGCCACATTTTTGGCCATGCACTGGTAGACTCCCTGATCCGTCTCTCTGGTGTCTTGGATCATCAGCGTGCCGTCCTCCAGCAGGTTCAGACGACTGTCATCCCGCATGTTCAACGCATTGCTGCAAGCAAAAACACACATTCAGACAGGAAGTATGCAACGAAGACGACAGGCAGTATGTAACACACACGACAGGAAGTATGTATAACACACGACAGGAAGTATGTAACACACAAGACAGGAAGTATGTAACACACACGACAGGAAGTATGCAACACACACGACAGGAAGTATGTATAACACACGACAGGAAGTATGTAACACACAAGACAGGAAGTATGTAACACACACGACAGGAAGTATGCAACACACACGACAGGAAGTATGCAACATAGACGACAGGAAGTATGCAACACACACGACAGGAAGTATGTAACACACACGACAGGAAGTATGTAACACACACGACAGGAAGTATGTAACACACACGACAGGAAGTATGTAACACACACCAGAGGAAGTATGCAACACACACAACAGGAAGTTTGTAACACATACGACAGGAAGTATGTAACACACACAACAGGAAGTATGTAACAGACACGACAGGAAGTATGTAACACACACGACAGGAAGTATGCAACACACACGACAGGAAGTATGCAACATAGACGACAGGAAGTATGCAACACACACGACAGGAAGTATGTAACACACACGACAGGAAGTATGTAACACACACGACAGGAAGTATGTAACACACACGACAGGAAGTATGTAACACACACCAGAGGAAGTATGCAACACACACAACAGGAAGTTTGTAACACATACGACAGGAAGTATGTAACACACACAACAGGAAGTATGTAACAGACACGACAGGAAGTATGTAACACACACTACCACATCTGCCGGCAGAAGAATTTCAACCTTTTGCTGTACTTTCTACTCATTTACTGCATCCTTTTCAGAGTTAATTGTTAAGCAAACTATTGTTTTGCAGTTGCCATAAGTCAATATAGTGTCTGAATTCCCAAAGGAAGGACACGTTGTCGTACAGATAAGTCTTCTCAGGGTGTAGACAAACCTCACATCTAAATACAACACAGCTAATAAAAAGAGAGCCGCTACACCACAGCTTCAGAAATTAAGCAATCCTATTTTGTCAAGAAATGAAACCACACAAAACTGTTTGAAACTATCTGGAGGGGTTAAAGTTACGGTACATGCAGTGTAACGTGTAATGTAACATGTAATGTAACATGTAATGTAACATGTAATGTAACATGTAATGTAAATGCATCTTGGGGTGCAGCTGAGCCAGACTGAAGGAAAGTTCGGCTGAAAACGTATGGCCTTTTTAACATAACGTTTGCATTTTGGACTTTTTGAAAGGCTTCGATGGAGAACACCAAAGGAATTCTGGGTATCACCTCTGTTTGTTAGCTATGAAGCTGCTTTAATGAAGCCTGTGCATCATTGAACAATAACTTCCATTAATAAAACAAGACTCGTCCTTTATATAGAAATGACCGTCTGTGCTTTGAGTGTCTGGAAAAGTGCAGAAAGTCCAGTCATTATTATTATTAATAGTAGTATTGTAGGATTTTAATAGTAGGATTTTAAACAGGATTACGTGAGCATAAAGCAGCAAAACTATGTTTTTTCTGTTTCCTTTCATGAGAACATTGAAGGATGGTCCTCTCAGCCTGCAGAAGCCATTCCTCTTTTTTGTTTAAGTCTTGTTTGGATATCATTTTTTAGTTCTTTTTGTTGTTGTTACTTGAGCTGGCATGAACAACAATGAACAATAAACACACATTTCAAATAGCAGTATGATGAAAACTCTTCACCACCAAAGATTATGGTTTAGACAGTCATCCTGTAGAGCAGCGGTCCCCAACCTTTATTGCGCCACGGACCGGTTTGATGTCTGGCAAAATTCTCACGGACTGGAATGTTATATGTGGTGGACACACTGCAGCAACGCTACAATAGAGGCAGAGACACACTAAACATTGTACATCACACAGGTGTCATCATCCTCTCCCCTTCCCACACTCATGGTGCTAAAAAGAAGTAAACACAACAGGAAGAAATAACTAAGGGTGAAAAAACAGAACTGCCAGATGAAAGGACCCGGTACCGGTCCGCGGCCCGGGGGTTGGGGACCACTGCTGTAGAGTCTTTATCTAATTTTCTCCCCAAAGCCTCAAACATGATTGGTGTTCAGCTGATCCCTTTTCTGGAACCGCATTTGATTTCTTGTAGTTTGCAATGGCCAAATATTTCTTACCTCTTCTTAAATTCCCTCATTTTTTATTTTGAATTCCGAATGACACTGCAGTGATGGATCAGCGGCTCAGTGGTTCTGGAAAATGATCTCAGCTGACAAACATCAAAAGTCTCAAAATAAGCAAGTATCTCAGTCAACAGTCTAGTTCTGTCCGCGGACACATGCTTAGAAATCTTTATAGATAAATCTATTTGTTGGTGGTTTCTGTCAGGATCCTGGTCTCCTCCCACACTTATCAGCGCATCAGCCTGCAGCTTTTATCTGGACTCCTCACCCTTCAGCCCACTTCAGTCCGTCTGCTTCCTGCAGTCAAGTACTGACTCATGCTAAGCTCAAAGCCAAGCCTTATGCCAAGCTCTATGCCAAGTGCCAATTTCTACCTACACGCTTATCCACTCTGTGTTTTACCCCTTCAGGAATTGCTACCAGCTTCACTTCCACCATTGGCACCAACTGCCATCCAACGGGACACCAAACAAGGCTCTACTCTTTAGTCACAACCTCCACCAGACCAGCGGCTCATCCTGCCAGATTTAGATTCATCTTTCAATCCAGAACCCTCTACCACCACTGGATCTACATAAGAGACTATCATTTCATCCACCTACAGTTTCTGTCCTGTTTCTGGGTCCAGCCCCGTCCTACTGAACATATTTCCATCTCTTCTGAGGTCTAAGTCCAGGTTTACTCGACACCTGGGAGCCAGACTGCTTCATACTTGTTCCTGAGCCAGATGATCTGGGGTTTTGGGTTGCCTTCAGCTCTGCAGGTGAAGTAGACGGTGTTTCCTAACGTAACGTCCACATCTTGGGGCTCTGAGGTGATTCTAGGCAGCTCTGGAAGAAAGAATCAGATGAGAACCAAACTGTGATGAAAGAAGAGTTATGACACACAGGAAAACACAAACACACATGTTTGTGTGCATTAATCCATGTGTGTGTACATATGCACACAGACACACACACACACCCATGCCGAGTCTTGAATCATTGTCTGTCACAGTCCGGACAGACTTCCTGACTAGTATCCATACGTTTTCACAAAAGCACAGACTCTCTGCGGCTGACCTGGGTCCTGCTCGGAAGCAGTCCGCTAGGCAGTCTAAAGGCCTCTACGTACAAAGAATGACGTAAAGCAGATGGACACGCACCAAAGTAACGCTAATAATCAGGAATATAAGAAGCTCAAACTGTTTGGGCCACTTTGGATCAGAGACTATTCGGTTTTACTTGGTCATACATAATACTTTCATGCAACAGGAAGTACAGGTACGGGAACCAGTTTGGATTCAGGGAAGGTAGAAATGTTCTCTTCTTTTGAGACTTTGCTGTAAAACTCATAGGTTTAGGACTCTGGACAGATGCAAAGTTCAGGTGATCTAGATGCGTCCAAGACTTCTAAGAGACTGAACAAGAAGCTGCTTCTGCAGTCAAGACTCTTTGTCTAGCACGTTTCCCAGGTCTGCAGCAGCGCCAGCTGTGCCGGAGGACAGGAACAGTCTGCAGGCCTCAGACAAAGAGACGTGAATGCACGCGGTAGGATGACGTCTGCGCCTGGCAGGAAGTAAAGACAAAGACGCTGTAGCGCTTTCTCACTGGGTTTTAGATCAATCAGAGGAAGAACACGAGCAGATGTAACGCATGAAAAACAAGTCCGTTTTGGACGGATGATTTATGTTTCTTGCATAAATGAGCGCTCCTCTCAAGGTGAATGCCAACGCCAGTCTGTGTAACTTCTGAATAATAGATTGTGAGTGTTTTCATAACAAGTCTCTATTGTCCCACTGAGCTGAATCTGTGAATGCTGCAGCGAATTCCACAGAGATAATGTCATGACTCCATGTTATGTCCCCACACATGGCCTTGGTGAGGGAAAAAAACAGTAGATGACAAACGACTGAAAACCATCGAAAATATCTGCAAACCAAGTGTTCTGTCAGTACCACAGTTGAGCTCCTCAGCGGTGAGTGTAGCTACCGAGCGGCCCTGCAGCCGGCTGGGATGGTCGCAGGTGGCTGCAGCCTGGGCGTTGCCAGACTCTGCGTACAGCTTTAGCAGGTCGGCCAGCCACAGCACCTCGCAGTTGCAGTTTAAGGCGTTGGAGTCCAGCCGCCTGCACATAGACACAATAGAGCCGTCAGAAGAAGAGGTGACCCCAGTTTATCTGTGCTGGAGGCACAGAGGAGATTGACTGACGAGGCCAACAGCCAATCAGGATGAAGAACACAGTGTGCTGTTAAAAGAAATCCACTGTGAGACAAACAAACCCATTAACGTCTTTGTTTTCCTGGTCTGACCTGGAATCCGGCTGGATAGCTACGATATTGCTGCTGTTTCTGTTGCACCGCTAATGTCAGGCTGGGGCTGTTAGCTAGCGGGAAAGAGTGTAAACAAAGGCATGATGGGATATCTTTTATTTTATTTTCATACTCTGTATTTAATTGTTGTACATATTTTGGATTATTTAAAGTATTTTTTTTCTTACCACTCCAAGGCAGCTACAATGATATTGTATAAATATGAACAACGACAATAAAGAATTCTGATTCTGATGTCAGTGGAAGCTTCCTTTTCACCCAACAGCAAATTTCTGAAGAAATTCTGCCCTCTGCAGAAACTAAGTCCTAAAAACCACACAGGATTTTGGATTTTGGCTAGAACTGCTGAACCATATTTAAAAGAGCAGTGGGGACAATTTGCCTACAGATCCAAATGTGGTTGGAGTGGGACTTTGTGGAACTCATCAATGCTGTACATTTACAGACTCACAGCTAAACTTGAGAAAAACCAGCCAAATCCTGCACCTTCACCCTGGGAATCAATCCTCTTTAAACTAGAGGGACTTTATTACAGAGGCTGAAACAGGCGAGCACACGTGTGTTTCAGTTGTGTGTCGTCTTTTTGTACTTACAGTCTCTTCATGGCGCTTAGATGAGAAAATGTTCCTGGAACAAGCTGTGTTATTCTGTTGTTGTGCAAAAACCTACGTTCAAGAAGAGAGACAAGTCGATTTAAAATGATGTGTGCTGTTTGCATAAAACAACCAACAGTAGACAGGAAGCACCCGTCTTGGCTTCAGATGAGTCTAAAAACAGCACAGCACCTGAAACCAGTGCGTTTTGCAGGGATGCCTGGTCTCATCATCACACTCTTGAGTCTGACTGCAGGGTTACAGTCGGCTCATGGATGGTGACGTTTAACAGAAATTCACTCGTTTATTTAATGAGTGTAAATAAGTGGCTGGACTGGTGAAACTCCCAGCATTTGGGGCAAAAAACCTCCAAATCTGCTGGTTTGTACCATCTTAGAGCTGCAGAGACCAGAGCGGTTTTCAAGAAGAGGCTCAAGAAAGACCCACCTCTTTAATCTGGCTTTTGCATGACTTTTTTAATTGATCAATTATTTTAGCCTTTTATTCTTTATCTATTTATTTTCCTTCAAAATAAATACATTTTAAAGGTTTACTCTGCTGCTTTAATGCCCCCTCCCCCAAAGTCTGTTGGTTTGAGCAGGAATTTTCAAGTGAGACAGATCGAAACGGACCCAAAGTCTTGTCAGAAAGACATTGAAATGGTACGCTCCGATTAGCTAAAACCCAAATTCCGGTCAGTTAATTCTTTGGATAAACGTTAAAGCTGCACCTACAGTCGTTCCAGCTTTGGTAAATGGCTGAATGACTCTGGCTCCAAGGACTCGATGTTGTTGAAGTGCAGATACCTGGAAAAAAGCAACACGAAGACACAACTGTGTGGGATCTGGATTCAACACACCAGCCGTTTGCATAACTTCAGGAACACAACGCACACCTTGAGCACATGAATGCAGACGAGCTAGCAAACAATGCAATGCAGTCTAAACTATTCCTACACATTTATATGCTGGTGTACAATAACAAAATACTATAGTAACAGTTGACAGACTACACAACACATTTTTAATGAAATCTAATTTTATGCTTAATGTTTTGGATTTTTATAAACTGTTGGTGTTATTCTGCCCACATCACATTCTCATCACAAGAAGCAGTCACAAGGTTCCATGTCCATCATTTTTACTTTGAACATTTTTCTAGAAACGAAATCAGGAGACGGCTGTCAAACTGCGTTCACACCAAACGCCATTCGTGCGTCAGAGGCATCCAGTTTGAATGTTAAGAGTGTTGGGGGAGGGGGAGGGGGGTAATGAAGTCGTCAAACTGGGTCACAGATGACCTCAGATAGCGGCTGTCATTCACACACAGCTCCCCTAGCGGTAGTGAAGCTCGCCGTACCGGGAGAGTCTATGAATGATGTCATGAACCCAGACATCGAGACGCCTTTTTAGAATTTTATTATTTTTTCATAATTTGATCTTTAAACGTCATCTGGGTCTTGCATGCCATGTAAATGAGATGCACACAGAAACCACCTCATGTAGTGATGAGGCTATCCATCGAGGAGGTGGCGGACAGGAGGATGTTAGCTAAGCTGAAATCCATCATGGATAACTCCTCCCACCCCCTGCACCAAACTGTAGAGGCGCTGACCAGCTCCTTCAGCACAAGACTGTTGCACCCTCAGTGTAAGAAGGAGCGCTACCGCAGGTCATTCCTCCCCACAGCCATCAGACTGTACAACACCGTGTCAAAGTGACACTCCACGGTCCCAGGGGTGTTTTTTCTGTTTAGTCATTGATTCATTTACTTTTGTTGTAGTTGTTGTTTTTCAATTTTAAATTGTTTTTTGTTCCTGAACAGTTGTTTGTTTTTGTTTTTGGTGTGAACTTCATTAGTTATTTCTGTATTTTGAAAAAATTTGTAATGTTTTTTTTTTACAGTTTACATGTTTTGCAGACCGCATGTTTTTTACACTTTTGCAGCTGTATTTATTTAATATTTAATATTTATTTCTTTATTTAATAAGAATCTCATTTTTGATAATAATTTTTCATAATAATTTTAGTAATATTTTTAATTATCTAATATAAATGTCATTTGTGATGTCCTTTATTGATGTTATATTATATAGATTATTTCTGAATGTCGTGTTGCTGCCACAGAAATGAAATTTCCCCATTGTGGGATTAATAAAGTCATCTATCTATCTAAAATATCTGGCCGTAGCTCCTCCCAAACTCGTCATCAGCTCATGAACACATTTTTGTGTATTGAGCAGCGAATTCGACACGAGCTCTCTGATGCAGAATTGGCGTGTGAATCGCATTGGGTGTGAACGCAGCTTCACATGACTGGACACTGAAATAACGCTCTTATCCATCAGTCATATCTCTGATGCCAACTTCTGCCTCCTCACACCAAACCGTCTGGCCTTAAACAGTGCATGAGCCAGAAACGGTTGTGGAGTTCTGCTTTGATGGACAGAGACATTTCTCAGATGAAACGCACGGCAAAGAAATCCAACCCATACTATTGGAGCAGCTCATAAGTCAGCTCTGCAGTGTTTTCACACAGAATAGCAACAGTTACCCAATCAATCAATATAAAACAACAAAATATGGATCCACAAATGTTCTGATGAACTCCCATAATCTTTTGTACAAGGACAATGTAACTGGAAACTTATACAGTGGGGTAATAAAGTCTTTGTCAGTCACACATTCTGCCCATTGTTCCCCTTGATAAGCTGAGGGAGGTCTGGAATGTTCATCATAGAACTGTGAGAGGCAGAATGTACAGACAGAATCCAGGAAATCCCATTTTACAGAAGTCATAATGGGGCAGAAAATAGTCATTTATCTCCTACAGACAAGCAGGAACTGTCCCTGACAGACCTGTTTCTTCTGGTTACCTGTATTAATGTCACCTGTCCACACCCTCAAACGGTCACACTGCAACTCTCCACCATGACCTAGACCAAAGAGCTGTCTGAGGACACCAGGGACCACATGGTAGGCCTGGACCAGACTGAAATGAACCAATCTATGATAAGCAGCAGGTTGGAGAGAAGAGATCCACTGTTGGAGACATTCTGATCATCTTCCTCCACCTGGAGCTCCATGAAAGATCTCATCTGGGGGGGCACAACTTGAGAACTGTGAGGAAACAACCCAGATCTACACTGGGGGGGTCAAGGTGCTGAAGAGAACTGGGACCACAGAAACAAAGGTTACTAGAATAACAGGCGACAACATCATGAATTCAAATCCTGCAGAGCTCCAGAGGACTCCTGCCTGAAGTCAGCACACATTCTAAAGTTCTCTAGACACCATCTGGATGATCCAGAGGAGGATTAGGAGAACATCATGTGGCCAGATGAGACCAAAATAGAACTCTTTGGTTACATCCTTAGACCTCTATATCCACTGTGAAGCATGGGGGTGGAAGTATCATGGTTTGGGGCTGCTGGTCCATAGTAAGCAAAGGATGAATGGATCCATGGTAAGATTTTGGGCTAAAACCTCCTTCCATCAGTGAGAGCGTCAAGGATGAAACACGATCTTCCAGCAGGACAACGATCCCAAACACATCGTCACACAAAGCATTCCAAGGTTCTGGAGTGTCCTTGCCGGTCTCTGAACCTGAATCAAACCGGGAATCTGTGGAGGCAGTTAGTCTGTGTTGTTCAGCAACAGCCCCAAAACATCAGAGCTTTTGAGAAGATCTACATGGAAGAATGGACCGAAATAGCAATTACAGTGTATGAAAACCGGCTGAAGACCTTTGACCTCTGTCATTGAAAACCAGGGTTACATGAAGTACTGAGATGAACTCTTGTTACTGACCAAATACTTCTTTTCTGCATGGTTTTAACAATAAATTCTTTTACAAATCATAATATGGGATTTCCTTGGTCTTTAAAATCTGTGTATTAATGACGACACAACAGACCTCTCTCATCTTTTTAAGTGGGACAAACTTGCAAAATGTGAGGACGACAAGTCCTTTTCTGCCACAATGTACTAACAGGAAAAGGGTGTTTCCAATTGTTCAGATGGGATCCTGGTCAAAGAGCGCTTCCAAAACGACTGCTCATATACTGCGGCTGCATTAACTATTAGCTGTACGGATGAATAGTTGTCAGATTAACGGATGCTTAAGCACGGATACTATTCATCCGGTCCAAAAACAGCAGGCCTAAAGCTGAGTTGGACATTCCCTTTTTAGTAATCTAGAGCTGCTGTACACTGCTGCAATGGTCCCTCTGACAACAGAAATCACAACAACTAACAAACATATTGTCGTTTGCAGAGAATGCGTGTCAGGCACTGCAGGCGGCGTCTTACAGGAAGCAGCTGAGTGTCTCCTCACAGACCAAAGGGACATGAAGCCAGACGAACAGAAAGACATCAGAGCAGAGTTTGGTTTCTGCAGCAGCAGGACAGACATGGCAGAGCAGTTCAGCGGCGGCAGGCTGTGAAGGCCAAGCGCCGGGTGCACGGCCATCAGCCCGACCGGGCCGCTCATGCAGACAACAGGGGCAAATCAGCACCGCACACAGGGGTGGGTGCACACGTGGCATGCATTAGATCCACACAAAGAAAAGAAATGGGGGCCACACAAAGCAGTAGGGGCTCACATCACAAGAACATGCTTGGTGCTTATGCAACATGTGACGTCTGAGCGGGAAGACCTCACAAAGCTGCGGCGGTGCAGAGGTTTACACATGAGCAGAAGTGAAAAGAAGAAGTAAATAAGGTGGGTCACTTACAGTTGCTCTAGAGAGACAAGCCCCTTAAATGCTTGTCTGTCTATTGATTGGATTTCATTCTTGTACAAATAGCTGAAAAATAAGACAACCAGTAGAATTAGTGACACAGACCCTGACACTAAATCCCACTAAACGCGGCTCGGCTTCACTTTGAAGAATGAAACAGTCAGGAATATATGATTTTACTGAACAAAACTAAGCATTAAGTAAATATGAATCAAGTGTTTCAGAAGATCGCATCTGGTAGTGTGTCATTGGTTCTTGGTCTTCTAAACATTCTTCTGTTGCTTGCATGCTTCGCCTTCACATAATATGTCATAGAAATGTGATACTAGAAAAGCAATAGTTTCCAGCTGTCTGCTCCGCTCAGGTTCAACTTTCAGCACAAAGAAGAGCTGAACTTGTGCTATGTCTACGTTCAGCCTTCTGAAAAGGTCTCCGCTGAAGCTCCAAAAAGATGTTTTGGTATGAAAAGGAATATAAACGTGTATGAGAATACTTCAAAAATGTTGTTTTCGATGAGGGTTGCTCCAGGTGTTTAGAGGTTTAGTTTAAGACTTTACTAAGGCTCAATAAAGAAGACTTGAATGTTTCACCAGAGCAGAGAGAACTAAAATGGACAACAGATCAATAACTATGAGGGGAAAAGTACTAAAAACAAAGAACATCAACCTTTTTACTACAACGCTGAAAAATGGAAAAAGGTTTTGGACTAGGGCTGCATGTTACGAGGAAAACTCGCCATACTTGTGATCAATATTGCGATGATATAACATGTAATACATATAAAAAACAGCAAAACAATTGAAAACATCACTTTCATTTCACTGCAACAGTTTATTATAAATAAGAGCAAATGAGCCTCGTCTACATAAGAGGCAAACATCTATCATTAAAGGCTCCATCTGATTGGTCAAATGCATAAAGGGATTTATTTGATTCGTTAAATACGTCAAGCTGCCATGAGATTTTTTTAGCACATTTAAGGTTACCGTTTATCACGATTTTTGGGATATGTGTATGACAGAGCTTGATATCGATACATTTGTGATTTATTGTGAAAACCTATTTTAGACATTTTAAAAAAAACATGAAGTTGTAATGCCCAAACCCACAGTCATCAACCAGACTTTCACTGCTCTCACCTACTTCTGTTTAACACTAGCTGTGTTTCCATCACACGTATGACCAAAGCCTTATCGAAATTTTAGAAATGTTGAATTACACAATTTCACAATGGCACTGTTTTTATTAAATCCTAATTATGAGAATAAACACAAACTCTCGCCATAAGTCATTCAGAAACACGGATGTGACCAATACTTTGATTGACAGAAGATACATTCACATTTCTGCCACGGCGCTAGCGCTCATCATCATCTATGAAAAGGAGACATTAGCGTCTTCGTGGAGTGGCGAGCTCCTTAAATGTGGGAGGGGCTACAGATGAAGCAGTTTTGGGAAATGGTGGTTGGTGGTTTTCCAGAGGAGCTGTGGTTCCAACAATTCCACATGACACGCTCAACTTCTGATGAGCTGTGTTACGCTGTGGGACCTCTGGTGGCGCCCGCTGTGCAGCGTCCAAGGCCGCCAGTTCCTACCAAGAAGCGTGACGCCATCCGGTTGATGGTCACATGACTCATTACATTTAAAAAGTGTTTCGATTGCAGTTTTTGGGAAATGTGTTAATTTGGATACGCCTCAATAGCCTCCTCCTCCAAGAACAAAAATGTTTTTTTGGATAATTGCGAGTTTTTTCTGAATTGTCGCGTTTCCATTTGGCGAATTTATTAACGTCATTCTAATTTGCTCAGTTTCATAGTCAATGGAAACGCTGCTAGTGTGACATCCTTCTGGAGAATTTGCAAAAATGAAGTAAAAAAGTGATACAATAATATAACAAAATGTTGTTGATGTCATTGTAACCACATTAGGAATGGAACTTTCAAACTGTCACCAAGCGTGATTGAAAATGTCTCATTAAATGACATGGGAGACTATTAAACCATTGGCAAATGCCTGAATCTGGTCATTACCGGTAAAAACGCTAGACACGACCCCTCTTTCTAAAGTTATATACCAGCATTAGAGTGCATTGCTCTGTCAACCCAAAACCAGGATTGGGACGTGTACGTTTCAAGAAGAGTGCAAAATGTACAACTTCACTAAATGAGACTGAAGCTTAAAGGTAGTGATTTGAAATAATGCAGAAGAAGCTGGAACACTGTCCATCCGCTCCAACCTAGATTAAACCATGAAGTTTTCAACAGCAGCAGCTTCTGATATGAAAAAACTCTTCCTAGGGAAGAAGACTCGGCACAGACGGACTTGGACTGAAGTTCACTTTGCTCTCACAGCTCTGACGCAGCTGCTCTAACTAAACACCGATTTACAAAAGACAGCCGATATGTTTGAAACACATCGGCTGAAAATCCTCCTCAGAGAGGAAAACGTCCGGATACAGATACACAAAGAGAGAGCTAAACACTGGCACGACAAACCATGCAGCTGAGGTTTCAGGACCGTGACAGTGTTCCCTGGAATGAAGAAAACCTCTGGGGAAGAAAGAATTCTGGGAAGCACAGACTATGTTATACTGTCCTATGAATCATTTTTCATCTATCAAAGTACACTACTGATCAAAAGTTTTAGGGATGAGGACACAAATAAAATATGGTATATATTCATCCTTTTTGTCACCATCAACAAAAACTAAATCAACTTTCATGTGACCACCCTTTGCCTGCAGAACAGCTTGCAGTTTCAGGAAGAAACTTAGCTCAGAAGTCATTCCAAAAGTCCAGAGGTCATTCCAGAAGTCATTCCAAAGGACCAGAGGTAATTCCAGAGGTCCAGTGGTCATTCCAGAGGTCTAGAGGTCATTCCAAAGGTCCAGAGGTCATTCCAGAGGTCATTCCAATGGTCCAGAGGTCCTTCCAGAGGTCATTCCAAAGGTCCACAGGTCATTCCTAAGGTCCAGAAGTCATTCCAAAGGTCCAGAGGTCCAAAGGTCATTTCAATGGTCCAGGTCATTCCAGAGTTCATTCCAGAACTTATTCCAAAAGGTCCAGAGGTAATTCCAGAGCTCTACAGGTCATTCCAGAGGTCATTCCAAAGGTCTTTCCAGAAGTCATTCCAGACGTCATTCCAAAGGTCCAGAGGTAATTCCAGAGGTCTACAGGTCATAAGGTCCAGAAGTCATTCCAGAGGTCATTCCAAATGTCCACAGGTCATTCCTAAGGTCCAGAGGTCATTCCAGAGGTGATTTCAATGTTTCAGAGGTCATTCCAGAGGTCATTCCAGAGGTCCAGAGGTATTTCCACAGGTCATTCCAGAAGTAATTCCAGAAGTCATTCCAAAGGTCCAGAGGTAATTACAGAGATCCAGAGGGCATTCCAGAGGTCCATAAGTCATTCCAAAGGTCCAGAGGTCATTCCAGAGGTCCAGATATCATTACAGAGGTCATTCCAATGGTCCAGAGGTCATTCCAGAGGTCCAGAGGTCATTACAAAGGTCATTCCAAATGTCCACAGGTCATTCCTAAGGTCCATAAGTCATTCCAAAGGTCAAGAGGTCATTCCAGAGGTCCAGATATCATTACAGAGGTCATTCCAATGGTCCAGAGGTCATTCCAGAGGTCCAGAGGTCATTAAAAAGGTAATTCCAAATGTCCACAGGTCATTCCTAAAGTCCAGAGGTCATTCCAGAGGTCCAGAGGTCATTTCAATGGTCAATGTCATTCCAAAGGTCATTCCAGAACTTATTCCAAAGGTCCTGAGGTAATTCCAAAAGGTCCAGAGGTCATTCCAGAGGTCCAGAGGTAATTCCAAAGGTCCAAAGGTCATTCCAGAACTTATTCCAAAGGTCCTGAGCTAATTCCAGAGGTCATTCCAGAGGTCCAGAAGTCATTCCAAAGGTCCAGAGGTCATTACAGAGGTCATTCCAATGGTCAGGAGGTCCTTCTAGAGGTCATTCCAAAGGTCCACAGGTCATTTCTAAAGTCCAGAAGTCATTCCTAAGGTCCAGAGGTCATTCCAGAGGTCCTCCCAGAGGTCATTCCAAAAGTCCACAGGTCAGTCCTAAGGTCCAGAAGTCATTCCAAAGGTCCAGAGGTCATTCCAGAGGTCTTTCCAAAGGTTCAGAGGTCATTCCAAAGGTCCAGAGGTCATTCCAGAGGTCATTTCAAAGGTTCAGAGGTCATTCCAAAGGTGCAAAGTTCATTACAGAGGTCATTACAGAGGTCCAGAGGTCATTTCTAAGGTCCAGAAGCCAATCCAGAGGTAATTCCAAAGGTCCAGATGTCATTCCAGAGGTCATTCCAAATGTCCAGAAGTCATTCCAAATGTCCAGATGTCATTCCAGAGGTCGAAAGATTATTCCAAAGGTCCAGATGTCATTCCAGGGGTCATTCCAAAGGTCCAGAGGTCATTCCAAAGATCCAGAGGTCATTCTAAAGTCTTTTAGATCAGCGATGCTTTCGAAGTGGAGAAAGAATAGGAATAACAATCCATTTTGTTAAAGCGCTTATCAAACACTCAAGGACACTAGATAAAAGAAAAAGCCAATAAAATTTCCTTTGTGTTTGTATGTGTGCGTGTTTGTGTGTGCATGTTCGTGTTTATGTGTGCGTGTTTGTGTGTGCATGTTCATGTTTGTGTGTACATGTGTGCATGTGCCTGCATACGTGTGTGGTTGTTTCAGTCTGTCTGCGTACATTTGGTGAAGTGTGTATCCTGCCTGCGCCTCTTGATCAAAGCTTATTTTAGGTGAGGGTTCAAACCTGCATTCTTCCTCTTGGAGGTTGTTAACCGTATCTTAGCAGTCGCTGACAGAAGTCAAACTTTGATTTGCAAAACCCAAAGTCGTACATGTGAGGAAGCGTGCAGCAGTGCGTCTGCATGGCGGTCTAAAAAGGGATGAATAAACAGACGAGGATCCTCAGGATGTGGCGCCGTGACCCCAGCTCCACTTGTTAATGGAGTTAGGGGTCCATCACCACGTTGCCATCGGCTTTGAGAACAAAAGACACGACATGGGGCGGATGTTCCTGAGGTCCAGAGGAAGTGGACATGTGAGATATGGAATTCAGCTGAACTGCAGCTGAGGAGCTCCTCCCCAGAAACGGCTCTGTATTTCAGCTGTGCTTTAAGGTGGAGGCATGGAAGGCCTCCCAAACAGAGCTACGTCACAACCAGCATGTTTACTGGATAGCAGAACAGTCGCCACATTGCTGCTAAACTGCCCTAACAGATTTAAAGCAGACGCTCTAAACACGACCGGCCTTTAGGCGAGACGTCTGCAAGATAAAAGCAGAGCTGGTGACTAATGACTGGGAGCATGGAAGCATTAGAAGCGATTTTCCTGGAATGAAAGTCCACCTCTATCTTTAATTGGCTTCACCATGGAGCCAAAGTTATATGACGCCTATGGGGTTGTAGTGGTAGCCATGACTGCAATGGCATTTACTATGACTGTTGAGCGCAGATCATTGAGGCTGTAGCAGCTTCTTCCAGTCCACAGAGCTGCTGTGGCAGACATGAACATGAACATGTTTGCAGCATTTACTTAAGACCACTTTTCCAGCAATGAAACTGTCCAGAAGATTTGGCAGGTTCTGGAGCAAACTGCCACGCCTCTATTTAAAAATGCTTTATGACATCTGGATATGCTTTTCTGACTGCAGACATGCCTCCTTCTCCCTTCCTGCTACACATGTGGCAATAACATCAATGGAAAAAACAAAGCATTCATTTTTTCACGGTATAGCTCGCTGTGATGTCATCATCTTGGAGGGGAGGGGGTAGTTTACTATGTCAAAACTTTATTTTCGCCGGGTCCTGGGTGTTTGCAAATGTTGGTTACTTTTCACGGCATGTGGCGGGGCTCAAACTTTCACTCAATGGGGCAGAACATTTTGCGGTTACAATCTGGTCTGTGATGCTGTGGGCCGTAACTCTAGCTATGACAAAAACACAATTTCACAATGACACTGTTTTTATTAAATCCTAATTATGTGAATAAACACAAACCAACTCCCCCAATAAGTCATTCAGAAACACGGAGGTGACCAATACTTTGATTGACAGCAGATACATTCACATTTCTGCCACGGCGCTAGCGCTCATCATCATCTATCAAAGGAGACGTCTTCTTCAGGTCGTGGAGCGGCGAGCTCCTTACACGTGGGAGGGGCTACGGATGAAGCCGTTTTGGGAAATGGTGGTTGGAGATTTTCCAGAGGAGCTGTGGATCCAACAATTCCACATGACACGCTCCACTTCTGATGAGCTGTGACACAAGAAGGGCATCGCCATCCGGTTGTTGGTCACATGACTCATTTCATTTGAAAAGTGTTTCCATTGTAGTTTAGTGAAATGTGTTCATTTGAATACACCTCAAACACCACCAGGCGCTAAAAGGTTTTTTTGTCTGATAAATGCAAGTTATTTTTTTTTAAATAGTCGGTTTCCATTAGACAAACGTAATATTGCAAACCCAATTTCCCTGATGTCATAGTCAGTGGAAATGCTGCCTTTCTCTTTCTGTTGTAACTTTAAAATGGAATTCCCAGTTAAAATGCTGCATTCCTGCAAAATGATATATCAAATGATAGATTTGACATTTCTCCTTTATAATTAATGATAACTCATGTTTCACAAACACATATCAGAAGCAGAAGGGAGTCGTGACAAGTTAAAAAATATATATATCAAATATTTCCATTATGCAGATTTATTATCACAAATCCAATTCGCTCAAATTCATAGCCAATGGAAACGCAGCTAGAGATGTCCGACCCCGCCTCCCTTCAAACACATATCTATCACACTGTTGACGTCTGTGGTTTAAAACATACAGTTCTTCGTGCAAACATGTAATCAAAGCACAAATAAGATATTCAGAAAACAAAATGTTGCATCATCCTATATTTATAACCCTTGAACTTTTCTGCATGTGGTTGTTATTCAGCGACTGTCGTCCTGAGATAACCGTCTTCTTCGTGACTCTTGAGCCTGCAGACGCCTTAGAGGCCTCGTCTGCCGGCAGCCTAAACTCGGACAGAAGTCAACCTGAAGTCCGGCTGAAAGCTGCAGCGCCGCATGTCTGCAGGCAGAGCCTCTAGATCCGTCATCCACAGCCAGCGAGGCCGATTTTTGGATCAATTATGAAAAAAACAACAACATGATGTGTGTGTCTGACAGAACAAAACAGCAAAACCCGACTACAGAACTCGACACCGCTGAGAGAAACTTACAGATATTTGAGGTTTTCCAGATCTTCAAACGCCCCCCTGGAGATTCTCCGGATCTGATTGTTGTTGAGGAGCCTGTAGGCAATATTAATGAAAAACGTCAAACTTTCACACTGACAGTTTCACAGATGTGCTTCAGCTGGGCATCAAAAACTAACAAAAGAAAGAATTTGTCATTTCTAAGTCTTAATTTTCAATGTAATAAAGATGGTATGCAAAAATGAGGTGCACCTTTCCTTCTTCCACTCAAATATTTCCTAAAAATATGATTAATAATAAATAAAGTGCTACAACAGGGCTTTAATGGACACGGTAGCGTCTCTCTGAGTCCATCATTGTGCAGAGAATCATTTGTGAGAACAGACAGGTGTCACTACCTGCCTTGCTAGCTCCTCCTCTCATGAATTCTTTGTTTTGAATCTTTCAGATCACATTGAGCGCATAGATCTGCTTAAACCAGAACTGGTCAGTGGCACGATCGTTTTCATAGCAATCATAGCCTCTTTGACCTATGAAGCAACAAACTCCGAAACATTGTTATTGTTTAAATCCCATCAGTCTTAACCCCGCGGGACGCCTGGGACGTCCTGCTGTGTGGCCATGATATCAGCGTAATAAACAGTAAAGCTGGTGTGATGTGCCTTTATATGTTCAATCAAACAGAAACGGTTTCTACGTGTGGCTCAAGGACATCTGGGAATTTCACCTGCATTTTATTCATATTCCCATCTTTTTAAGTGACAGACTAAATTCAATGGTTTATACTTTGACAAATGACCAGCTGTTGAACTGTTTGCAGGATAAGTTCAGTGAAGTGTGAAAGCAAACAGAACGGACGTTCACCTCCAGGACAAACTTAATCTGTCAGAGGATCCTAGAATCACTATAGATTCAGGAAAGCCTTTCACAGAGACAGCAGCTCATTTCAGGCAGTTGACTGTTCAAGTTGCTTCAGCAACTCACACTGTTGTTTAACAAACTGAGGTGAAAACTAAATTCCTGTGAGAACGATCAGTGAGGGTCTGCGGTTCTTACAGCGTGTTGAGGTTCTTGAGTCGACTGAAGGAGGCCGGCTGTAAATCCTTGATCTTGTTGAATCTCAGGTCTCTGTGAGGACAGAAGAGGACAAGGTGAGTACACACACAAACAAACAAACACACACACACACAGTGAGTACACACACACATGGTGAGTAGACACAAACACACACACAGGGTAAGTAGACACAAACACACACACACAGGGTGAGTACACACACACACACACAAGGTGAGTTCATGTTTTACTTCGAAGCCCATCGAGACGACTGTTGTTGTGATTTTGGGCTATACAAATAAAATTGAATTGAATTGAATACACACACACACAAGGTGAGTACACACAAGATGGGTAGACACAAACACACACATAAGGTGAGTACACACAAGATGGGTAGACACAAACACACACACAGGGTGAGTACACACTCGCACAAGGTGAGTAGACACAAACACACACACAGGGTGAGTACACATACACACAAGGTGGGTACACACACACAGGTTGAGTACATTCACACACAGGGTGAGTACACACATTCACTCACTCACTCACTAGGCCTGCACGATAAATTACAAATTTATAGTTATCACAATATTAAACTGTGTCTCACGCAAGTAACGAAACGGCAAAAATTGCGATAAATGTTGACCTTAAATGTGCCAAAACAGTCTTATGGCAGCTTGAAGTGTTTAACGAATCAAATGTATCCATTCATGCATTTGACCAATCAGATGGAGCCTTTCATGTTAGATGTTTGCCTCCTATGTAGACGAGGCTCATTTGGAGAATAATTTAAGGTATGTTGACTCTTTGGAAATCATGTTTTTGGTTCTTTTGCTGTTTCTTCGAGTATCGTAACCTCCCTCCCTCCCTCCCTCCCTCAGAAACCCAGAGGAAGATTTGGACGCAGATCTCACCTTACAAGAATTCCTTTGAAGGTTTTAATCACAAGCGGGACGTAATCAACAAAGACAACAAGCAGAGGGACATTAATGGTCCTCAGCAGGTTTTTGTCCCCGTCTCGTGTTTCGCATCTAAAGAGACGGTGTAGTGATAACAAGAACCTGACACTCATCTGTGAAAGAATGGGTAAAGCCTAAACCTGAAATCAGGAGAGCAGACATTTACCTCTTCAACCAAAGAAACGGACTTCCAAAAAGTATAACTATCCTGCTTTCAGTTCAGCTGGTCGCCATCATACCATAAAAGTCCATAAATGAATGTAACACGCTTCATCCTTAGAAACAGTCACAATATCAGAGAGATCCCAACAAAACTAAAGGCTGACACGAAGGCTGAAAAGGTTCGAAACCCTTTCAACCAAAGAACATTCAGATCTTGTTCACACCGTAACACTTTACCAAAAAGCTACACACAAAGGTTACCCCCCCCCCCCCCCCGTGTTACACAAACACTGTCGTTTACTCGTCTGTAAACTGAGACCAGCTGTAGTCGCTCACCCCCCCCAAATGACTTCTCATTTTCTTTAAGGCACTTATTTGGCCAAAAGGCTGATGTTATTTGCACCTATTTACCAGTGACCAATCCCAAAACCTGATGGAAACTCATGCCGCTATGCACATTGCTACAATGTCCAAACTGTTTTAAATGCATCCAAGCCTAAACGTCCATATGAACCTCAAAGTGACCCTAGCCGTACCCCTTCCTCCAGGTCCGTGTGGCCCAGAAAAACGTTCAGCCACAGTTTTAGTTCAGTTTTACCATAAAGTTCCTCCTCAGGACCCCCCCCATTCTGACTTAATCTTTTGAACGAGTCAGCCACACACAGGGACTAGTCAGGACATATCAGCTGACGTGGTAAAAACAACAACTCCTGAACTAAACCAAAAAAAGAGACAATAAAACAAGTTAGTTGTTGCAAAGCTTTGAATAAGCGTGTACTTCACACAAGTCCAGGCGTTTATGTGCGGACAGAATGGCTGTATTTTTACATTTAGGTGTAAATGAACACGTCAAGATGGTTTGTTATAACAGCAGGGGCAGCAGGCGGCACAATCAACACTTTAACGCACTAAAGGGGTTAAAACTTTCTGTTTTCTGGCTGCAGATCATGGCTTCTACGTTGACTTGCGCCTCTGATGTGAAGGTTTTTCTGAAAAAGCTTTAAATGGGACCCCTACACAACATTCCAACATGAAGACAAAGAAAGCATGTGGAGGACAGAGAATGGGGCAAAGACAGCCACAGCCAGCAGAGTAAAGCTCATGGAAGCGGGGCAACAGCCAACGAGGCGAGGGGCTTAGGCTGCAGAGAACACCATCCAGACGTGCTGTGGCAGCAAATGCCTGAAGCTACAACTCAGAGGGATGGGAGGGGAGGGGGGCGAGGTAGGTGCAGCTTCAATCACTACCTGAGATCCAAGCAACAAGCAGGGCTGCATCTTCCAAAGCCCTGGTGGACAAACTGTCCTAATGTTTCTGCAGGTTGGTATGTTGCTTTTATCTATGGCCTCATTTCGGACACGATGGACCAGCTGAGCGTTCCGGTACCGGCTTTTCTGTTTTTGAGGTCAGTTCAGGAGCCCATTAGCCGGGAAAGACAAAGAGAAAGTCCTGATACAGTCAATCTGGCTTTGGAATGAAATACGGGCCCAAAAGAAAGACCAAGAGACCAAAAACTAAACAAACCCACTCTGCTGAGTTTGACCCTCTGCTTTCCAAGTGATTAAAAGCATAATTTCTGCATAAAGTTTGCACTCTCCTGCATTTAGAAGATGAGCAGCTGCCCGCAGCTGACATCCTACTGGTCAGTATAAACATCTCTATTGTTTGTGGAAACGTACTAGACAGAAGGCCCAGCTACCCGTCGCCTTCGATCCAGTAAGAAAACATTCCTGTTTAGCACACTGACCAAACCAACAGCCCTAAAAATGTGTGAAAGTTTCAATTTTACAATAAAACTTACATACTGAGCAAATCAAAAGCCATGTTTCCATTACCTGATGGTTCAGACATGAACCCCTTAAATGTCTTTCATAAAGATGTGACTCATTTTTTAATGACGCTGGCAGCCTTTCACTTAAAACAACTAGAGCAACATTAAAACTCAATGGGATGCCCCACAACCATGCAAGTTTCCATTGAATGTTCTCATATCCCACCTTGAGCTTTTAAAGAGGCATCAGGACTTTGTGACCCTGATTATTGACTGATGATGAGCAGGTTTCTGCACAGATCAGGAGGATTTCTGCTCCACTCTTAGTCACAAATGACTTCTAAATCATTCAAATTTAGTGACTGTCGCTTAGCAACTCTGAGCTTCAGCTCTATTCATGGGTTTTCTCTAGGATTGAGGTCCAGAGACTGGCTGGACCGCTCCTTGACCTTGACATGTCCGTTCCTTTGTTGCCTTGGCTGTATGTTTTGGGTCATCATCACCCATTTGAAGCCTCCTGGCTTAGGGAGGGAAGGAGGTTCTCACTCTGAACCTTCTCCCAGTCACTCTCTGAATCATGAAGGTGTTCATTGGCAAACTACAGGTGAGCCTGCACATGGTCCTTGTTAACCATGGGACTCTGTAGGATGTTAAAACATTGTGGCGTAAAGTATTTCCAATGGTTTCCTGGTGACTGTGGTTCCAGCTGCTGGGAAATCATCAACTAACCCCTGCCGTGTTGTTTCAGGTCCATTTCTCTCGGTTCTCATGACCTCACCAGGTCAGATTTGGTTTGGAGCCCCAGGCCTAACGGTGGATTGACGGTCTTGTTCTTTTATTTTGGCATGGTTGTCCCCTTAACCGCCCGCCTCTTGCTGATCCATTCTGGTTTGGTCCAGGTCTACAATCTTCTCCCTTCAATCCACTGAAAGATCTTTAGTCTTTCCATATTGGAGAGTTTGGAGTCTGACTGATGGACTGATTCCGTGGACAGGTGTGTCTTATACAGATGATGAGTTTAAACAGGTGTCTTCCGTTCAAGGGGCAGGTAGATTAGGAGAGTCTAACTGGACTGACGGAACCAGAACACTTGATGAATATTAAGGAATCAAACACTTCAATCAGATTTCATTGACTTTGTGATTTTCCATCTCTCACTGCCCAAATGAAACCACCATCAGGATGACAGACTGTCAATTTCAAAATCAGCAAGGGATCAAATACTTATTTCCTTCAGTGTATATCATGTAGTCATAATTAGGTAATAATAGTAAAACTATTTGGAGACTTGCAGAAAAGCATTCCTTTAAAGGGCTGCACGATGGTGTAGCGGTTAGCACTCTCACCTCACAGCCAAAATATACTAGTTCAAATCCTAGCAGGAACAATTCAGTGTGGGGTTTGCATGTTCTCATTGTGCATAAGTAGGTGTTCTCCAGCGTCCTCCCACAGTCCAAAAACATGCTTCATTGGTGAATTGGTGACTCTATCATCCTCAGATGTGATTGTGTGGTTGTTTTTCCCTGTGGGGCCCTGTGATGGACCAACAAAAACTGTTCAGGTTTTTATTTTTCTGAAGAACAGCAGCAGTGATCTAAACTGAAATTGTTCCTAGATTCCTCCTCCTGTACAACTGCACAACGCTTTAGGGATTTCTGGCTTTGCATTCCAAAAAGCTGCAGAGACAGAGCACCGTGCAAAATCTGACAGCAGCAAATTCCATTTACTGCCCGTCTAATGTCCAGTGTAACCGAGGCACTGCATGCCCCAGCTTAGGGCAATAAGCATGAATGCATTTCTACAGAGACCGTGGCTGATGAGATCAAGATGGGGACAGTTCACAGCCACATGACACTGACATCACCAATAAATACCAGATTCCTCCCATGATTTAGACAGCCCATCCATTCAGCACCACCTGACTGTTAACAGGGCCCTTTAGAACTGCTGAGGTCAAAATGCTAAGAAATGTACTCCTTCGAGCAGCAGCTGCCTCCAAGGGCACCACCAGCTTCTGGCCCTGTACAGGGAAGGGTATGAGTTTCAGGTGGACTGGAGACCAGAGCCAACCAACCAGCCGGATGTCCCAGTCTGCAAACGACAGACTGCATTACCTCCTACTGGAGTGGAGAGATTTTGTAACGTCAAGGGTAACGTCCCCAATCAGGGGAGTCTGATGAGCTAATCATTTTTGGTCCAAGAAGTCTGCCACCTATGTCCTTGCATTGACCGTCTGTCTGTGAGGCAGCTTTTTATGGCCAAAACTCCAGGGCATCTTGAAACAGTTACCCCAGCAGAAAGTTTCTCCAAATTGTAATCCATTTGTGTAGAATTTCAAAGACCCCAAGCAATCTGCCCTATTGGGGGCAAGTACGGCATCAAGCTTTTGATCAAACTGCAACTGTCTCTGGGTCACAGTCTTAACCACATGGCATCTCCCCACAAAGCTGTTGGATAAATCAGAAATCCTCTCATCCCGACAGCCTGGAACCTGATTATCAAACAACTGGATTGCTACACATCGTCAACATTTTCCACAAACAGTTGGGACAGACACATAAACGTCTACTTGACTCATGGATCGTTGGCGTATTTAGCAGCTAAAGTATCATTCAGGCCGTAAGGATCCGTCTTCCCGATCCTTACAGTGGAAAAAATGCTGATAGATTTCAAAGACCCGCTTATCAGTTCCAATACTGGACAGACAGAGTAACATTTGATGGGCACACAGTAGATGTACTCAGAAAATGCTTAGCCTCAACATTTCCTGATGCTGCTGTCTATGGATTTATGGTAAATTTAACATGGTTTTCAGACAGCTGCTTCACAAACAGACACCATGCATGTCGTAACAAGCTGCTGCCACAGCTACCAAGTCAGAAATGCAAAAAACAATCCGGGACGTGGAATACATGAGCCAGGGGTTTTATTTCATTTACTTAGCTTTGGAACAGCAGCTGTTTTGTAGGCTCATGTCTGCACTTTCCTGCAGATGATTGAAGACGTTGGACTTTTCTGCTCATTTGCCCTTCCTGGATCATGGCTCTTCAACTGGCATCCAGCTAAAGAGTAAAGCAGGGGAAACTGGGGCAGCTCTATCCTCCCAGAACCTCACTAGTGCTATGGTCTCAGTACATGTCAGAGGGCTGTGGGCGGGTGAGCTTTGGGGAACAGTTGGCGCCTTTGAATCTTCTCTGACATTTTTGTAGATAGGGAATCACGGCTTTTTAATCGACTTCACAGTAGCTAGAGCTGGTTTCATAAATAATTATGACCTCATAGCCATCCTCTCTCATAGCTTTATTTGAAACACGGTTCATGTGCTAAGCATAACAGAACCCAAATATTTGGATCCAATCACCATTTTCCAGCGAAAACTGCAAGTTCACACTGGACGCCACAAAGCTATGTCCATGTTCAAGTTACATGAGGGTCACGAAGGGTCACAGGAGAAGGTTCTGACAATATCAAAACTAAACCAATAAAGAAGGTGAACAGAAAATACTGAATCTGTGTTTCTCTGTCTGAATATCTCTGGGTGAAGGTCTTTGCTATCCAGAAGAGTTAAGGATTCAGTGTTGTTGACTGTTGTTCACACCAGCGCCTGAGCCAAAGTCTCCTTTCCATCTTCTTTGCTTGTAACCACACTTGGAAAGTGATTTCCAGAGTATTTCCATTATTTTTGGCAAGCAGCATTTTTTTTCAAGGAAAGAGTTAAAAAAAAACTATCTAAGACCTTTTCAGTGAGTCAAAATCTATCCCATAAATTTTTCGACTATTCCATGACATCACGTCCTTTCAAAGAGATCCCAGTGCGCTGGAGCCACACTGTAGCAGCAGAAGTCTTCTTCACTCTTCCACATTCCTCACATACGTGTGAGCTCATGCTGCGTGTGGAGGTCGAGCTGCTGCTTGGAAGGCGCTTCAGAGGCTGGAGGAAACCTGGGTAGGAAGTCACGTCCTGACATGACAACCCGTGAGGTGGGGGTGCCAGAGGCTGCAGCTTCAAAGCTGCTGGGATGGGCCCCTCCCACAGACCAGTCAAACACAACCCGTTCATTGGAGGGGGGCAGGACTTTCATCTCCAGACTTGTAGCTGTGGGCTGCAGACGGGTGGAATGGCGGTCTGCGGTGGGGCCCGGTTTGGTCTTTGTCCCAATGATTCAAGTGTTTCTGCTTCCACACTGAGAAGATGGCTGTGGCTGATTAGACCAGTGTTTTTCCACCGCTGTGCCGCGGGAGATGGTCAGGTGTGCCGCGGGAGATGACCCATTCACTGATCTAAAAACATTTCCCATCTCCAGGATATCAGCTCTGTGTTCATCCAAACAGGCCCTGATAAAACACTGAGTAGTTAGGAATATGAAAGATCATAAAATACTTTTTTCTTTGTCCACTTTGATAAGAATGACGGTACCGCGATTTAGCCGCAGCTTCAGCTCTGTTTTCAGAAAAGTCCCGCCCCTTTATCTGTCTCCTCCAATCATTCTTGGAGGCTTAATCATACGTCATCGGTCTGACCAATCAGAAGTGGTTAAAGTCTTCACTTCCTAGTTCCGACTCGGCTGATAAAATCTCCCAATTCCAACAAAAAAAAAACCCAGCTAAAGCTCGTCTTTAGCGGTGTAGCTTTCCACAGAATCGGGAGTCAGACCGTGGAACAAGTGAACAAAACAATGTAGCTTGGAGATTAGAGTCTGGCTGCCTTCACTAGATCTCCCATGATGCATCGGGTTAAAGTGACAGCGTCTCAGCGTACAATGAGTCTTCCTTGTTAAACGTCTTAAACCACAACGAACACACATCAAACAGTTTTTAAATCTTCTTGATGAAATCAGAGATGAACAGTTTAGTTCCTCCAAGTCATCTTTCTAACTGAAACACTTTTCTAATAACGTCTGGATTATTTTATGTGTTAAACTTAAGAAAAAGTAATAACAACATTTAATAAACAGGATTAAGGTGAAGTGGCCAACAGACACAATTAGACTAAATTGAAACAATTTAATCATCTAAAAAGAAATAAAACATTTTTGTTAAAGTTTTGAAAGACTTCATCTTTGATTAAGACAAAAGAAAAACTAATAAAACTTTAACATTTTCACTTTTTGTGTAGCTACAGAAAACAGAAATATAATGTTAGTCTTTTTTGTGTAAAATGTATCAAACATCTTGTGATCATATAATTGTTCAAAAATTACAGTTCCCTTTACACTAACGTTTAAAAAATAAATCACTATTAAGAAAGAATATATTTGTTTTTTTGTGAGGTTACATAACATTGCATGTTAATTAACTGAAGGAAAAAACTACTATCAGGGTAAAATTTCAAATAATTTAGTTGAAAATTATTACTGAAAACTAACTTAACTTTCATTACATCTTTTAGAAAAAACAGCTGCAACTTCCAGCTTTTTCTGTCACAATCATCACAAAAATGCACGTGAGATCATGGAGGGACTGTCCATCAATATAGACTATGAGTTTCTCCTTTTTGAATTTCTTTGGGTGCTGGTGTGGGATTTCTAAGGAGAAAGTGTCCCTTGGCTCAGAAAAGGTTGAAAATCACTGGATTAGATTAGAAAATGTTTGGAAGACACAGAGTGAAGACGGGGTTCCTTTTAAATAGGAAGCAGTTTCCTTCAATAACAAGAAAACAGGTGAGACTCTGGGAGATTCTGAAGGCAGTCATGGATGGCATGTTTCTGCACAAACTGACCTCATGACCCCCCCCCCCCCCCAGAAGACCATGAGCCTCTGCGGTCCACGGCTGGACCCACTTAAGCGTGAATGACAACTTTGTGCAAACTTCCTCAACTCCGCCAAACGAACCCGCTGACTCCCACACCGGATTCAACCGGGACCCGCCGGAAACGCGCGTGAACGTGGTGGAAAAGAGCGCGTGCAGACTGGTGGGGGGGTACTCACAGGATGGTGGTCAGAGGAGACACGGCCGGCACAGCCTCCAGGTTCAGATGCATACACCTCACGGTGGTCCGGAAGCACAAGCAGCGGCTCGGGCAGCAAAGCGCGGACGGCGGTCCGCAGGCGAGCAGCAGCAGCAACACCGCCGCCGCCGCGACGACCCCCGGAGAACCGAGCCTGCGAGTCCACACCGCCATTGCTAAGAGCAGAGCACAGCCCGCCAGCTGCCCCGTTCCCCCCTCTGTGGCGCGCGCCTGCAGCTGCAGCGTCACCGTCCCGTCAAAGTCCAGCAGAACCGCCCTGACGGCCCATTCATTCCGCCTGCAGCCTGGCGGCAGCAGCAGCAGCAGCGACCCCTGGCGACAGACACGGTGGCACACAGGTGTTAGAGACACCTGCAGCTTCTGCTTTCTATTTATATTCTAATTCATTTCTATTAATATTATATTCACATTCTATGTACTTTCTAAGATAAAATCAAGATACTTTATTGACCCCAGCCTTGGAAATTGGGTTGTTGCAGCGTCTGCATACAGGCTCAATGCAAACACACAAACAATGGGTGATTTTCTACATTTTTTATTCTGGATTTGTCAAACGTGCATCCATTGACTAGATGGTGTCTGTAACACAGGTCCCTGACGTGCACGTGAAGTGTGCACGGACATGGGTCCCAGTAGGAGAGCTCCTCGGGTCTGGCGTTAGTCCTGCAGGCAGAGAGGAGCGACTGCCAGCTGTTTTTCTGTTGTTCAAGTTATAAACTGACCAATCAGACATCTCAGTAAAAGCATGTGCTGCCCGCTTCTCCCCAGCTCAATGTTTGATTGACAGATTCTCAAGAGGAAGGGGTGTGGACTTCCAACAAGCTCACCCCTGATTGGTGACAGTGGGTGCCATAGAAACGGCGACTCAGGCCAATCACTGAGGATATCTGGTTTCAACATGGCGACGTCCGTATTGCAGAAAAATGGCGACTGAATTAGCTTCATTTCGCGGGAGTGAGGCCTTTTCTATGGGCAAGATTACAGCTGCTCAGTCCAGTTCTCTGATACAGTCATGTTAATAAAATCTAGTAAAAACTTGACATTTATGCCATATAAACGCATAGAAGTACCGCTGGTGTACTTGTAACCGATCTGTGCGTAGATGTGGTTTTGTGTATCAGACGACTGGTGCGTTCTATTTCAAGATTTGTAGGAGCTGTTTTAAATTTCTAGTTAGTCTTAAGCTGCTGTCATTTCAAGTCAAAAATCAAGAATCAAGAATTTTTAATTGTGACATACAAAGTTATATTTAGCAAATACAACCAGTAGTGAAATGTACGCCAGGTCCGCTCTGGGGACAGTGGAAATAATTAAGGAAAACAGCACAGATGAAAATATACATAATATACACAAGTAAAGCTATGTAAAGATGAAATAAGAAAAAATGTGTATTGTAAAATTAAATATAGAACGCAAAATAAAGTGCATGAATGTAAACTGTAGACTTAAATAATTAAGATACACGTTTAGAGTTTAAGAGCCTGATGGCCTGGGGGTAGAAGCTCCTCCTGAGTCTCTCGGCCTTTGCCATCAGGCTACGGTAGCGCTTACCAGATGGCAGCAAAGTGAAAGAATGATTACTGGGGTGGTTGGAGTCTTTGATGATTTTTGCAGCTCTACTTCTGCAGCGTTTGAGGTAGATGTAGAGAGGGGAGAGCAGATCCTGAAATGCGTTCAGCTAAGCGCACAACTCTCTGCAGGGCTTTGCAGTCTTGACTTGATTGTGCGTAAATTGTATTTCATGTGAATACACAAGTATACACACGAACACACAAAATGTATTGTGTGCGTTACAAAACAAGTATCACACACACATCCAAAATCACACACAGACACAAGTTCAGAGCCAGAATACACACACGTCTTTTCTCTCCATACACCAGATTCTCCAGAAGCTGAACTTTGCTGACATCTGCTGGCGACTTTGGGAAACACAAACTTTTAAAGTCATGATGGGTGTGACAAAATGTCAACCTTTTCAACACTTTCCTTACTTTTAACTTGTGTCAGGACTAAGAATGCCGTCCTGTTCCCTGTTTAGTAAACTGACAGATTAAGTAGGAATTAGTTATATTCATGCCTACTTTCCATAACTCAATGTTTTATGACGTCTTTTTCAAACACAGGGGGCCTTCGTTCCTCTATGCTTTCAGACAGACGATCTAAATGACACAATGGGAGTAAACTTGTATTTTCATGCTGTACGAGCTTTATCTTCCACAGCTCCATTTCACTGCAAGTACTTGCAATAAAGAAACATGACAAAAAAAGAGAATTATCAAGATGTTATAAAAAGTGTCAGATCCAGAATGTTCATTCTGACCAACAGAATGACAGAGTAACAGCTGATTGTTTCTCTATAGACGTCTGTGGGATTTTGGCTTCTTGGAACAAGCAGGTACTTCCTGTCAGGAACGCCAGGGGGGAGGGGTCACTCAGTCCAGTTCTGTCGTACAGTCAATTAGATTCAGACCGACACAGACCCATCATAGCTTACTGAGGCGATCTGGTGGTGAATAAATTGACTTCATTTGGTTGGAAGTGGACGGCATTTTCTATGGGTGACGTCACACTCCCTCAGTTCCGTTCTCTGATACAGTCAGAAAATTCACATTACATGGGATCTTTCAGGAAAATACAAATATTGCAGAAAGAAGGAGAAATCCTGCTGAAGTGCAAATTGCCCGTTGTTTATTTAGCCTGTTGTTTTTATTATCTGGATTGACCACCTCTCTTTTCTATTTTTTATTTTTCTATTTGTTATTGGAAATTGTGTACCAGGACCAGATTGCACAAATATATATATACAGTATATATACACTGACCAAGAATATAAACGCAACACTTTTGTTATTGCTCCCATTTTTTATGATATGAACTCAAAGATGTGAAACATTTTCCACATACACAAAATAACCAGTTCTCTGAAATATTGTTCACAAATCTGTCTAAATCTGTGATAGTGAGCACTTCTCCTTTGCCAAGACAATCCATCCCACCTCGCAGGTGTGCCATACCAAGATGCTGATTAGACAGCATGATTATTGCACAGGTGTGCCTTAGACTGGCCACAAGAAAAGGCCACTCTGAAATCTTCAGTTGTATCACACAACACAATGCCACAGATGTCGCAAGTTTTGAAGGAGCGTGCAATTGGCATGCTGATAGCAGGAATGTCCACCAGAGCTGTTGCTAGGGAATTGAATGTCCATTTCGCCACCATAAGCCATTTCCAAAGGCGTTTCCGAGAATTTGGCAGCACATCCAACTGGCCTCACAACGCAGACCACGTGTAACCACACCAGCCCAAGACCTCCACATCCAGCATGTCCACCTCCAAGATCGTCTGAGACCAGCCACTCGGACAGCTGCTGAAACAATCGGTTTGCATAACCACAGAATTTCTGCACAAACCATCAGAAACCGTCTCAGGGAAGCTCATCTGCATGCTCGTCGTCCTCATCGAGGTTTCGACCTCACTCCAGTTCGTCGTCGTAACCGACTTGAGTGGGCAAATGCTCACATGTGATGGCGTCTGGCACGTTGGAGAGGTGTTCTCTTCACGGATGAATCCCAGTTTACACTGTTCAGGGCAGATGGTAGACAGCGTGTGTGGCGTCGTGTGGGTGAGCGGTTTTCTGATGTCAATGTTGTGGATCGAGTAGCCCATGGTGGTGGTGGTGGGGTTATGGTATGGGCAGGCATATGTTATGGGCGACGAACACAGGTGCATTTCATTGATGGCATTTTGAATGCACAGAGATACCGTGATGAGATTCTGGGGCCCATTGTTGTGCCGTACATCCAACAACATCACCTCATGTTGCAGCATGATAATGCACGGCCCCATGTTGCAAAGATCTGTACACAATTCTTGGAAGCTGAAAACATCCCAGTTCTTGCATGGCCAGCATACTCACCGGACATGTCACCCAATGAGCATGTTTGGGATGCTCTGGATCGGCGTATACGACGGCGTGTTCCAGTTCCTGCCAATATCCAGCAACTTCGCACAGCCATTGAAGAGGAGTGGACCAACATACCACAGGCCACAATAGACAACCTGATCAACTCTATGCTAAGGACAAGTGTCACACTTCATGAGGCAAATGGTGATCACACCAGATACTGACTGGTTGTCTGAGTCCCCTGACCCCCTCAATAAAACAAAACTGAAGATTTCAGAGTGACCTTTTCTTGTGGCCAGTCTAAGGCACACCTGTGCAATCGTGACTCCATAACAGCATCTTGTTATGGCACACCTGTGAGGTGGGATGGAAGGAGAATGGCTCACTATCTACTGGCATGAACTAGAAACAATTATTATAAATCACTTTTCAACAGTGATGCTCCATTAATTAAGTTTATTCGTTTGAAAGTAACATTTTCTGAATCTTTGTTATGTGTGTAACACAGTCTAGTTTATATTATTTACAGAAATAAGTCAGAAATTAACATGGGTACAGTCTGTTCTGCCAGGAATACTCATCCTGAACCGTCAGCAGACGTTACACCACTGGTTCTTGAGAGTTGGGATAAAACACAAAAACTCTACTAACTGCTGGTGTCCCATGTAAAGGTGCAGGTAGGATGTTTAAAATAATTGAAACAAATTCACATCTGTCGAAACCTTACTGGATGACGGAGCTTATAATGATCTGACAGAGCCTACCGGGAACCAATGGAGCAGAAACATTTGTATTTCTAATTTATGAAAAAGAGTTTTTTTAAAACAATTGGAGGAACCATTATGAGCAATACCTGATGTCTAATTTGTATAATTTTTATTTATTTATTTGCAATAAGAATACAAACTACAACTCTTCCTCCTGGACCTTCTCTGGTCTTCTCCGTGTTCCTCCATGGCCTTTCTCTCTTATCATCCATTGGTTTCATTTTTTTTTATCTTGAAGTCTTTCATCTCTGTCCTTTCTCAGCTTGCAAACCATACTTTTTTTCTGGATCTCTTTTTGTTTTCTTCTCTTTCTCCTCCCTTGCTCCGAATTTTCCTAATGTCTACATATTTTCCTTTAATACAAAAATGAAAAATAAATTAATTGCATGCTACATTTGAACATAAATGTGCAGATAAATGATGGCTGGGTAGCTCGGTTGGTAAGGTTAGAGGCTATAATGCAGGAATCCCAGGAATCCCGGAGGGGGCTAAACAATGGTACTGGGTCAATTACCATGTCAATGGCAAGCAATGAACATCACCCAGTGAGGGCCCTTAGGCAAGGCCTTTAACGCTACTGCCTCCTGAGCGCGGTTAGGCTGCAGTTCACCGCTCCCCCAGGGGATGGGTCAAAATGCGGAGAAGAATTTCCCCATTGTGGGATCAATAAAGTATCAATTATTATTGTTAAATATCATTTAACCCTTGTGATATCTTGTGCTATGACCCCACCCTTATATTGACGTGTTCTTCCTACCATGACAAAGGTGGATAAAGGTGGAAAGATTTCATGTAATCCATGGACACCAGTGAAAATCACAAATCATTGAAGAAAAAAGGTTCAGAGCACTGTCTAGTGGGTCTAGATGACCCAACTCCCAATGTTAAAGTGCCTAGGATAGCACAAGGGTTAAATATCATTCTCTTCCTTTACCATGAGAAAACATCATATTGTTATGACATGAAGCATTTATTCTTGGATTAGTCAACTTCATCAAACATATAAATTGACGGAGTCGACAAATCTGCGTGTTTTCCTTGTTCACCTTTTGGTGCTCGCCAGAAAGGGTCAGCTTTCGCTGATTGGCACAGGTGGTTTGGCAGAGTTTTATGTCGGATGCCCGGTACAGAGACAGTGAGACCCAGAAAGACAGCTGAGTGAGGGACCTTGCTTAAGGACACACACTGGATTTTTCTTTTTCTGGCTCATTGCATGCCCTGGGAAATGAACCCAGGTTTCCTGTGTGCCAGCCCAACACCCAACCAATTGAACATCCAAATGCATGTTTTCTTCTTTGCAGAAAAGTACTGCAGCTAGCAAGCTAGTTTTTGGATATTGCAACCCCAATTTTTAACTATTTTTTCCTCCCTTCTTTTTGATGTTTTCCTTCAGGGGTCTCCACAGCGAATCGGCTTCCTCCATCTAAGCCTTTCTTCTGCATCCTCTACTCTTACTGCTGCTAACCTTCATTCATCTCCTTTCCAGGAAGAACCTCCACCTCTCTAGCTTCTCCTCCATCTGTTTTCTGCTCTCACTACAAATCACGGTATCATCTGCAAACATCATAGTCCATGGTGATTCCTGTCTAACCATATCTATCAGTCTTTCCATCACCACTGCTAACAGGAGCTGATCCCTGATGTAATCCCACCTCCACCTTGAACTCCTCTGTCTCCCCTGCAGCACAGCTTACCACTGTCTTACAGTCTTCATGTCCTGGGCTGCTCTAACATTCTTTTCTGTCACTCCAGACTTCCTCCTACGTTACCACAGTTCCTCTCTGGACACCCCACACTTTCTCCAGATCTTCAGAGACAGTGTGTCTCTCTCTGACCTTCTCTGTACTTCTCTATCAACATCCTCAAAGCAAAGATTGCATCTGTAGTGCTCTGTCTTTGCATGAAACCATCCTGCTGCTCACAAATGTTCACTTCTGCTCTTAGTCTGGCTTCAACTACTCTTTCAGATAACTTCCTTTTATGGTTCATATGCTTTGTTCCTCCATAGTTGCCACAACTTTGCACATCTGCCTTGCTCTTAAAAACGGACACCATTTAAGCAAAAATACTTCTAAAAAGCAATTATCTAAGCTAAAACAAAACACCAGTATTCCCAATTCCTTTAGATCTAACTCAGTGAGTATGTCAATCATTTTTAATTTATTTATCTTTATTTTAAATATTTATTTTGAATATAAATAAGACTTTTCTTTGTGGGACATGACTCTCAAGAATCAGTGTCCTACAAGAGTGTCACATGTAAGGAGCACACGCTTAATGACACTTAGGTTTTTGGCCTGTTCTCTGCTGGACTGCATGGAGGAGCTTCTGATGCACAACAGCATGCAGAATGTTCCAAGTGCCATGAACAGAGCAGATTGAGTCTGTGAGCAGTGAGAAGCAGGTTGTGATGATCTGACCCCAAGCCACGACTCCTGCAAGCAGAAACAGCACCAGACTTTTGACATTTTAGGCCCACGATACCTTTGTCTCCCAAAAGAGGCTCTGAAGTGAATACTTGATGTGCATGGTGTCCACTGCTGTCCCACCTCGTCCAACTGCCACCTGTTGGAGCAAACAGTCGGTTCTGCAGAAACACAACAACACTCAGCTGACATGTCTTCACAGGCCTCTGGCAACACATTTGCTTTTTATTCTGAGTAAGATGTGTCAACATCCAGCATGACAAAAATTGTACAAAGTTCACAATTTATAAATGAAATATCACAGCAACTTGTGATCTCACACATTTATAGCAAAATTAAAATGTCAACAAATCCATGCTGTGTAGTACAAAAATAAATCAAACTTCAGTTCCACAGAGCACAATAGTTTATACAAAATCCTGTCTTTGTTGATGGCCACTGAAATCAACTTCAAATGAACTGGCTTGAACAAAGTAATAAACTCTTATGGATTCACAATAATTGATATGAAAATTCAGAAGTCTAAACGTGTGACAACCTTCGTTTATGCACCATTGTCAGATGAGCAGCCGGTTTGTGCTTTAAAGTCCCTTGTCCTTTTTCACTGATAATGAAAAATTATTCCAAAACTGGTAATAGCTATTATTCTACTGAAGCATTACTATATTGGCAAAAAGCTGCAGACACGATGCAGTGGAAAAGGCGTATGCAGTCATGAATGATGGGTAGCAGAGTCCTGGAAGAGGACAGTAAAGTACAATAGATACGATTCAGATGAGCTGAACCCCAAAACCGTCTGCATTAGCTCCCCACAAGGCAAATTCTGAACAGGATCCCAACTAGCAGAACCGAATGGAAGGGTGGGTTTTCCCTGGGATGTCAGCTGGATTGTGTCTCCCCAGAAACATCTCCAAGCCTTCTTCTTCTCTGCCTTCTGTCAAAGTCTTGAACTGATTGACTATTTACTTCTTTTTACAGTGATTAGATATAAAGTGCTGCTGGGGGATAACTTTATCATCCTAAACATAGCAAAATGAAAAACCTTTGTAATGTTTTTACACTTGAAAATAGCCTCCAGTATAACTGTTATTGTCATAATCTTCCTTTTGTCTGATTTCAAAGTCCCTGTTCTGCCCGTGTCACTCTCAGTGGTAGTAAATCCACGCCTGCAGTGGCTCCAAGCAGTTTGTTGTTCCACCCGTGTGCCAAAGAGGTCACCTGGAAAATTGCACGCTGCCATACACAAGGATAATATCTTCAAGGACAAGTGCAAATAGTCTACTGGCACATAAGTGGGGACAGTGACCCTGTAAGTCCCGCAGTCATACTCTATAAATACTCTTTACAAAAACCTTGTAAACCCTTTCGTCAGGCTCTCAGGTGCCGCTTTTAGTTTCTGTAATAACATCAAAACATGGAAACGAAGGTGTCCCTGTGCAAAATCGTACAGAAAAAAAGTGGAACTCATATACTTTAGCTTCTGAAACTCAATGTCCAGGTTCTCTCTTTTTTTAAAAAGACTTTTTGTATTAAAAGATTTGTATAAAAATCAATATTTTTTACATAGGCTATATTAAAAAGATTCATGTTACCCCACTATGCTTATAAAGAAGAAATTGCATATACCCATATGTTTGAATTTTTTCAGATTGCATCACATATAATCCCTAGAAAGAAATAATTTTGCAAGTATATTGCTGAGACATTTCATGATCCTAGCAACACAAAATTGAGCAAATCCGATCCTAGAAAGGCTAATAAAATGTGGCGTCTCCAGATCGACGTCTTTACATCGTTTCTACCTCAGACTAATTCAAAATGAGTTTGTGAACATGCATGATATGTTCTTCGAGGACTCAATTGGCTCTCAGATAGAGTCATGGGATTTCCACCATCGGGTTTCCGTGTAATGATGTTTACAATAGAACTGCTCATTCATACATTCATACATACATCCGGTCAGTTTCCCTGTGGGAATCATTTACAGCACCGATTGAAAATGCCCCCATCTGCAGCGAAACATCCTTACTTTTCATCGAAACAAAGCATTAGACATTTTTCTCAAGCATTTTCAGAAAATAAAGAAATTTGCAAAGCAATTCTTATCTTAAATCATCGACACGCAGGAAGAAAAAAGGAGGAAGAATCCAACGACAGAAAAGATTTGAAATGATCAAGTCCATAGTCGTTCATCCAACAGAAAAAGTATGGAGCTTGCAGATTTTTTCTTTGTTTCAATGTTTTTCATCTAAAATGCGTAATGTCGAGCAATAAAAAGAATCTCTGTTTTCATTAGCTTACTGTTCAGAAATATACACTAAAAATGTGCATACATGAGCAGCTAGAAACATTACATGACACTATGTCAGCTCATATGAAAACGTACAAAATGTGAATGTTTTCAAAAACTAGTTTGCGAGTACTTTCCTTCTTCCTCAAAGCAAGACAAAAAAAATGATTTTGAGGTCTTTTTAATCATAATACCTCTTTTTATTTTGTTTGAGAACAAAGTTTAGAATATATAACACTATATAAGTTTTCGCACAAGGAGTTCCAATTGTCACTGCCTGTGTTAGTCTCTGAGGGAATGGAAGGCCTCCTCTGCCGAAGGCTTACACTTGGATCCCTTGAACCGCTTGTTTGATATTTTCCAGCAGGGTCTTGTTTTCCACGCTCTGGTACTGGTCCTGGTTCGTGTACATGTCTGTTAGAGTGGTGACGTAGGCGTCAAAGTTCTGCTCGCTGAGGGACTCCTGGAGGACAAACGACACGCAGCTCGTTAGTTTAAACAAAAAAAAGGCAGCTGTTGGTCTTTTCAGGTACGTTTTTGGTTTGGGTCATGTTCTGTTGTAAGGTGTTCTCCTGTCAGCCACTACAGGTTCATGTTGGTTAACATCCACAGCTTCTTCTTTAGCATGTGTGTGGTTTTCATGCTGTTTCTCCTTCAGGTCATGCTTTTTGTCACGTTCAGGTTTATTCATGAAGCCTTTGTGCTTTGGCCTCCAGGCCACTCCAGGAGGGCCTTGAGGGCCAGGACGGCCCAAAGGGCCTGGAGGGCCAGTATTCAACATGTTTTCCAATCAACCTGCCATTGAAGTTCCTTATTGGCTGAACACACCTGATCCAGGTGATCAGCAGCAGATAAGGCAGGAGGCCGGCCCTCAAAGACTAAACGCAAAATATTTTTGATGGTTTAAATATTTAATGAAAAGATAAGTATTTTAAATCGTGTTAAAGATGTATGGTGGACCTGTTGCAAATGTTTCGGCTTGTATTTTCTGTGTTCACTCCATAAAGCCGTCGTCACATGCAATCGTACAGGGGGGGACCTGAACGGGCGAAGAGGTGAGGCCAGGTGTGTCTTCCAGTTCCTTCAGACATGTATCATGTGCACACCCCATGCGTGTATGAGCTAGCGGGATTATTTTAGTAGTGCAAAGGCGAACGTACCTGCTGGTGAAGCTGTAAGCAGCTACTGGTCCTCAGAAGAGGCTCTTTGTGGGACAGTGGTTTCTGGGGAGGGAATGAAAAAGACCACATTTCTGTGAGCTCTATTTGGGAGAGGAAGCAGTTCTTACAATCTAACAAATGGCAGGGCTATTTGGCTAAAAGCTGCAAATTAAAGTCAACTAAGAACAAACCCTTTTTGAGATTAAGCTGTATGAGTCATCACGAGCCAGTGTCTATATCAATTATAAACAATATATCCATCCATCCATTTTCTGAACCCGCTTAATCTCTTTTGGGGTCTCAGGGTAGCTTTAGCCAGGGCAAAGAAGTTCTACAGTCTGTTGCAGGGGTACACACAACAAATTCTGACCGTCCACTTTATCAGGTCCATCTTGGTGATGGATTCCCTTTAATTCATTTCAATTCAATTTATTTATATAGCCCAAATTCACAACCACAGTCGTCTTGATGGGCTTCATACCAATAATTATAAAGTAAAACCTAAAATCAAAAGGATCATAAATGCACTGAATTCAATAGGAGAATACTAAACTTAACTAACTAAACAGACTAAACTAAACTGGGCATCCCTGCCCTTAGACCAGGGGGATCAAACTCATTTTGGTTCGGGGGCCACATTCAACCCGTCTGATCGCAAGTGGGCCGGACCAGTAACATTAAAGCAAAAAGCAGCTTTGTTTTTATTTTTTTTAGCCTCAAGAGAGGCTACAGAGAAAAATGAAACACCTGCCTAGAATGTAAATGTGCAAATCAATGAAAAATTCAACTAAATTAAACTTGCAAACATTTGTGAACATTAGAAGTTGGAGTTAACCTCCTTTCTCTCCTGAAACTTCACCTGTCCATCACTATCAGGATTCAGATCCTGATCAGAAACACATTTACTGTCATTCAAGTGAGCAAAGTAATGAAATGTCCAAGAATCTTTTCCTGGTTTTTGACTGAATTTTGTGGCATCACCTCTGAGATGTTGGATCTTATCGTGATCCTTGACAGACTCATGCTGGCAAAGGTCGACTGCTTTTTGGGGAACAACCCTTCTACAGTCTTCAGCATTTCTCAACGAGTTCATTGAAAATGGTTTGGATGTTTGCTCCAACTTGTCTGCAATCAGGTGTCTGTCACTGCTCCATCACTGATGTCACGGCTGCAGTAAATGTTTTTCCACAAGTTTTTCTTTTTTCCCCCTACGTTATCTTGTAAAGTCAAAAACCAGAATAACAGATCAATCCTAACAGGATTCTATGATTCACTCCAAACGTGATTCGTGCATCAGGGGCTCCAGTTTCAATAATAAGGCATTGTGCAAACGCACAGTGCACAGCAGTGTTCCCAAACAGGAAGTACCCGCTGGTAGGCAAAATCCCATAGACTTCTATGGAAAACAGACAGTTATTACTCATCTAGTCATTTTATTTGTCAGAATGACTATTCTTGCTCCAATACCTTCATCTTAACATCTTCTTCCTGATCCTGAATTTTTAAAAAAGATTTTTTTTCTTTATTGCAAGTTATTCAAGTTCTTAACTGACCAATCAGAAGCCTCAGTAAAAGCATGTTGGTCTGACGTCTAACGTCTGAGGTGTTTGATTGACAGATTCCGGGTAGCCAATGGCAGTAGACTTCCTCCATGAAGGCTTTTTCCTTAAGATTTTTCAAAAAAATGCTGACAGATTTAAATGTTGGAATGGTTCTCTCAACGGCGTGTACAAATCTCCAGAGCTGTGTTATTGACTGTTTAAAGGGAACGCAGAATACAGCCGGAGTGTCCATCACACAATTGCGCAAAACTTTATCGACCTCCTAGAAATGTTGATGTAGCACATATTTCACTGTTTCCATTAAATCATAATTATGCAAATAAACACAAACCATCTCACATCATTCAGAAACACGGATCTGAGCAATACTTGGATTGTCAGCATATACCTTCACGTTTCTGTCTGTGTTTATCTCATTTCAATGCATGGAAGACACGGAGGATGTTTAGAGTTCAGATTTATTTGTTTAAGGGTTCCACAAAAACATCGGTTATCATGTCTCCATGTCTGGGTTCATGAGATCGTTCAGTCTCCAGCTGCAAAAACATCTTTCCGCCGCTACTACTGTACAGAGTCGTTGGTCATGTAACTCATTGAATTTGAAGAAAATTGTTTCCATTGCAGTTTTGCGAAATATGTCCATTTTGATGCGGCTCAAATACCACCTCGTCCAACCGTACATTTTTTTTTCCTAAATCGACATGTTTCCATGAGACGAATTTATTATCACAAATCCAAATTGCGCATTTCCATAGTCAATGGAAACCCAGCTTTCCAGTGGTAGTGGCGTGGAAAGAGGTGGGGACTCACAATAAGCTCACACCTGTTTTGTGACAATAGTTGCCATAGACACGATGACTCAGAGTGACTCGGACCAATCACTGTCAACTGGTTTCAACATGGCGGCGCCCGTATCAGGAATCAAAGGTGAGGGATTTTGCCTGGAGTTGGGGGGCCTGGAGTTGGGGGTAAGCCATTTTCTGCAGGTGACATCACACCTCAATTCATCCATTGTTTTGGAGCACGTCAAGAATTGAAAATCTGAAGTGTAGCAAAGAAGATGTGTTGTGTGAACCAATCAAGGACTCAGCTTTGGGACACGACTTGTTGCAGACGCAATTAGTAGGTGGATTTCAAAACCAATATGGAAAAGAATCTGATTTTTCTACTCCTGAATTTTGTATCATTTATTTTTCTAAGAAGATAACAACAAGATAAAAAATCTTTTTTCCCTCCTCTGATTAATGCGGGACAGGAAGTCATTAAACTGGGTTACAGAGAGACAGAAGTACCTCTCAAAGCGGCGTCATTCAGACACACCTCCTGCAGTAGACGGTGAAGCTCGCCGTACCGGGAGAATCTCTGAATGACGTCATGAACCCAAACATGGAGATGTGGTTACCGATGCTTTTGTCGAACTCTTCATAATAGAAAATCTGATTGCCAAACAACATCCATGTCTTCAATGCAATGTAAATAAGACATACGGTCATCGCTTCCATGATGAGGCTAAAAACATTTGGCGGTAGCTCCTCCCACACGCGTCTGAAGCGTCGAGTTTCTGAACACATTTCTGGACAAGCATCTGGTTGTAAGTTTACACGTGCCGAAAAGAGGCGTCCGACACAAATTTGATGCTTAAATTGTGTTTGGTGTGAAAGCAGCTTCAGCAGTAAAACAAGCCATTGATATAGAAAACAAATAGAATTTAAGGTACATTAAAGGTCCAGTCCTGTTTTCTTAAAGATTCATTGGTACAATAACAAAACTACAAACAGGAGAGACAGGTATACCTGCACAATCTAGACTGAAGCTCAACAAATATTGTGATCTTGTGCACATGTCATCTCTACTGTATGTAAAGAAATGTATCACTACACAGTTTTGAACACAAATGTGCAAAAAGTATGGTCCAACTCTCACACAACCCAACTGGATGCTATATTTGGACACGAGCTGGCTTGCTGTTCCTGGTGGCCCTTACCATATGAGGGAGATGGGCATTAACTAAACTGTTAATCAGTGACTGGCTGAGGTTGGCCAGCTCATGCAGGAGAGATTCATTTTGCTGTTCAATCACCTTGTTTTCCTCTTCTAGGGACTTCAAGCTGGACTCCATTGTTGTAATCTGTGCAGCAGAAGAGTTTTGTAAGCAGACCATGTTGTGAAGCAAGACACACAACAAAACGACTGGAGGACTTTGGCCCACCTGTGTTCTGAGTTTGATCATGTCTGCCTCCACTTGCGAGTTAGATTCACTTAAATCTTTGATTTCTTCATCCAGCTGCTTGATCTCTTCTTCATGATCCAATACTATGAATGACAGATGGAAACAACACTGACCATTCTGTCTATTATGGCCTGTTCAGACAGGTTAACAACATTAGCAATTATAAATAAAAAAAGAAAAGAAAAATGAAATAAAATTAGCTCCTCAATGGAAAAATGCACTTTGAAAATAAAAAACGTTCAACAGCCGACAACATGTGTGTTCTGATTTGCCTACATGTAAAAGAACAACAGGAAAACTAAAAAGAAGACAGCAGATAAAGACAGAACTTCCTTCGAGCAGACACAAAACACCAAAACACATTTACCAGTGTACACAGAGCAAAAACGTTGTGCCCCTTTCCCAATTTCATTCATGCTTGTTTTTAAAATCAAACTTAAACCTTACTTGTTACTTGTTACTAAACTTTTTGGTGTTGCCATGGTAAATCATCCCTCTCTGTCTAATTTTCCTCTCCATCCTCTTTGCTTAAATCAACCTCCCTCATGTCCTCCTTCACATCCATGAACCTCCTCTTTGGTCTTCCTCTTCTTGATAGCTCCAACCTCATCCACCTTCTCTTAATAGCATCACTGTTCCTCCTGTCAACATGTCCAAACATATCTAAATACTACCCTGAACATCCAGAACATCTACCATGATCTGTTCCTCTGATGGACTCAATAATCCATCCTGGTCCCAAAGAGAACCTCAGCATCTTCATCTCTGCTTCCTTTTTCTGCATCAGAATCTCTAAACCAACAGTCTGCTACACCTTTCCTTTCACGCATCGCACCTGAATCCTTCCTCCACCTGTTCTAACCTGCTTGGACTGGCCTCTTCAGCTCTTTCCCACACCCATTTGTTGTTCTGGACTGTTGACCTGAAGTACTTAAAGTCCTTCACTTTCTTCACCTCTGCTCATAGGGAACCTTGCCTTTCAATTTGAAGTTCTCTCATTTACCCATAGATACTCTGTCTTGTTGTGGGTCAGCCTTCATTCCTCCCTCAGTAACTGTTTGAAGCTCTCCGAGATATGGGAATTGAGGACCCCCGATGAAGCCGACCCTCACAGTATGTTTGGGTCTCCAAAGTCTTCCTGGCCTCCTTCCCGTCCAGTGGATCCAACTTACCACCTAGTAGTGATTGGTGGACGGCTCTGCCTCTCTCTTTACCTGAATGTCCAAGATAGATGGCCAAAGGTCGCCTGAAAGTTGACCATTGATCTCCTGCCGAGGGTGTCCTGATGCCAAGTGTATTGATGGACACCCCTGTGTTCCAACATGGTGTTTGTTAAGGACAAACTATGGTGAGCACAGAGGTCCAACAACAAAACACCACTCGGATTCAGGAGGGCATTCCTTCAAATCACACCCCTTCGGGTGCCACTGTTGTTGCCCATGTGGGTGTTGAAGTCCCCCAGGAGGACAATGGAGTCCCCTATTGGGGCACTTTACAGTACGCCTTTGAGAGACACCAAGATAGGCTGGGTACTTCAAAGTGCTGTAAGCCAAAACCACAGTCAAGAGACCTATCCTCCACCCGAAGGTGAAGGGACATGACCCTCTCGTCCTCCGTGGTGAACTCCAACATTTGGTGGCTGAGCTGGGGGCTCACAAGTAAGCCTACACTAGCCCACCAAGTCTAACCCCACTAGAGGGACTATGTTTCAGAGCCCGACTATGTGTGTAGGTGAGCCCAACTTTATCTTGCCAGTACCGCTCAACCTCCGGCACAAGCTCAGGTTCTTTCCCTACCAGAGACAATGCTCCATGACTGGGGTTTGGCCCACCGAAGCACCCGCCTTTGACTGCCACCCAAACCACATTGCATCAGCTCCTTTTGCGCTCTCATGCAGGTGGTGGGACACTGGAGAGTGATCCCATGTTGTAAAAGCTAAAGTGTTGCATTCATATTTTTGCTCAGTGTAGACCAGTTCATGTTTGTGTATTCTCACAAAACAGTGACTGGTCTACTATCATTAGAACCAAAACAAATGTCAATAAAACAATCCACAAGCTCTTGAGTTTCTGCAATGTGTGACTAAGCTGTGATCATAGTTACCGTTGCTTGCATGTTGCTGCTTTATTGTCAGCATTTCCACTCCAGAGAGCCTGGCTTTCCTCATGGCAGAGGTGGCACGAGGACAACCTGAAAGACTGCAAGCAATATGGAGAACACAGGAATTGTTTTAGTGCATGAACATGCATTTCCACATAAATATACAATCATTTTTCAATTTTTGTAATTGGCAAACACAACTTTAGTAATAAAGACAGAAAGAACAAGACAACAGCCCTACACAACACCGTCAAGGTATGCTTTTGTGTATTATGTATTATGTCAAGTATTCTATTCATTTTTTGCTGGGATTGCCCAATAATATGTTTTATTTTTGTGAAAATCACAGAGCCTTCAACAAAAGGAAGAAAACATTTTGTGTTCAACACAGTGGTGGGTAAAAGGAAAGGAGAAATAAGTGGACGCGAACACAGCTAACATCTACATAAAGGTATAGTGCACCTGTACGGGGTTGACCAGTACAGGTGCCTCTGGTCTTTTGGTTGTCTGGGCCTGTGGAGGATAGAACAGAGGAGCTAACAGTTCAAGGTGCTTGAACTGGGAAACTAGGGTTAGGGTTTGGGAAACTAACATGTGAATGGATTTGACATTCATTCTAGTTTACTTATTTGTTTGTACGCATATTTCATTTACACATGATGAACTGGAAGAAATCCAAGAATCTGGAAAACTTCACTGTTCTGTAGCAGGGATTTCTGTCTGAGTCTCACTGCTGGAAGTTAGGAGAAAGATGATCTGGATCCACTTTAGATCAGAGAATCGGATCGTTCTAAACAAACGATGGAACTTATTGAGTACAAAATGTATCTTTCACCACAAATTATGATGTAAATCGAATCATTGTTGAAATGATCAGCACCACCCCTAGTTTCCTTAGTTATAAAGATTTTTCTTCTAGCAGAAAAAGCACAGCTGTCATTCTGTTTGACATCATTGCTTAAAATTCCAGCCAGGTTCCTAAGGCCCACCTTCGATGTGTCAGAAAGCTGCCACTGACGTGACCTGAGCCGTCGCAGCCGGGAGTTGGGCAGGACATGCCCTCTGTCTTTCCAGACTTCCATGTGAACTGAATGCCGTTCAGATAACCGTCTTTTTGCCTCTTGGCTGCTATGGGACATCCAGATGCACTTCTGTGGGATGCATATTTTCCTGTTACATGTCCCTGACCATCACAGCCTGGGACTGGACACCTGCACATATACAAGACCAAGGTTAGGCAGGCTTAACATTTGATTAGTTTTTTATTGAGTTATCTTTTAAGAAAAAACCTGACACTTGTGAATCTTTCTCAATGTTAAACACAAAATACCACAAAAACTTGTTTTTTTTATTTCCTCTGATTGTTTTACCCTAAAATGGACATAAACATAAATGACGTCATTGCTATAGTGTAGTTGTAGAAAAGTGGCATTGCATCAGTGCTACTTCAATGCAATGAGGCAGAAAATTCCTTCAAATGTAACTTCCCACTAATTGGCTTGTGGTTAAGGCTGACGTTAGTCCTCAAAGCATCTGCATTATTGCAAACAGAAACTCCTCGGTTTTCTGACAATGTCAAGGCTTGTTGCTGTAAACACAGAAAAATTGAAACAAAGATTTCTGTTATGCTTGTTTTCTATGCTTTATCCATCTGACTCTGAGATGAACTTGATTAACTATTCATTGTTTAATCAGATTTCCAAAATATTTGCTGTAAACAGAAAACTCGTACTCTCATACATCAGCTTAATGTAAAAAAATCTTTCACTGTCTTGAGCACAGTTTTATTTCCTTTTGACATTGAAATCCTACCACATGTAAAGGATTCAGTATACCTAAATCACCTGCAACCCAGTGTCTCACAGCTACAGCTGGAAAACTCATCCCATCCCACTGTGGCATCTATATTTTTTCACTATAAAGAATAAGTATTTGAACTCCTGAGAAGGTCAATGTTAATATTTGCTACAGTGGCCTTTCCACAGGTCAAACGTTTCCTGTAGTTTTTCACCAGGTTCGCACACACTGCAGGAAGGATTTTGGCCCACTCCTCCTCACAGATCTCCTCTAGATCAGTTTCTGGACTGTCACTGAGAAACACAGAGTTTGAGCTCCCTACAAAGGTTTTCTAATGAGTTGAGGTTTGGAGATTGGCTACTCCAGAACCTGAATAGGCTTCTTACGGAGCCTCTCCTAGTTGTCCTGGCTGTGGGCTTCGGGTAATTAACCAAGACCATTCTTCAAAGCCCTGACTGAGGGAAGGAAGGTGTTCCCCAAAATCTCCCAATACATGACCTGGTCATCCTCTCCTTAACACATCCTGTCCTATGTGGAGAAAAACACCCCCATAGCATGATGCCATCACCCCATGCTTAACAGTAGGGATGGTGTTCTTGGGGACCTTCTGTGACTTCAAACTATAACGTCTCACTGGATTACCAACAGTAACCTTGGAAACGGTGGTCTCAGCTCTTTTCAGGTCATTGACCAGCTCCTCCCGTGAGTCCTCACCTTTCTTATCACTAAGACCCCACCAGGTGACATCTTGCAGCCCCAGTCCAAGGAAGACTGACAGTCACGTTCTGCTTCTTCTTCGTTTTCTAAGAATTGCTCCAACAGTGGATCTTTTTGCACCAAGCTGCTTGGTAATTGCCCTGTAGCCCTTTCCAGTCTTGTGGAGGTCTACAATGTTGTGCCTGGTATCTTTGGACAGCTTTTTGGTCTTGATCATGTTAGTAGTTTTAGTATTTCTGATGGTATGGGGTGGACAGGTGTATTTATGCAGGTAACCACCTCAAACAGGTGCTTCTAATTCAGGATAAGAAGTGGAGGTGGACTAGTTAAAGGTGGACTAATAGGCCTTTGAGGTTCAGAATTCTAGCTGATAGACAGGGGTTCAAATACTTATTTGCAACAGAAGCATAAAAATGAATCATATAACAAATGTCCAGATTTTATTTTAGATGATGTCTCTCACAGTGGACATGCACCTAAGATGAAAATGTCGTGATTTGTGAGTGGGAGAACTTGGATAATCACAGAGGGTTCAATACTTATTTGTTTCACTGTATATTTCACCATATATATATATATATATATATATATATATATATATATATATATATATATATATATATATATATATATATATATATATATATATATATATGTATATACATATCTTCATTCATCTTCTTCCGTTTATTCAGGGTCACTGGGCACTGCCATAGCCTATCCCAGCCACTTGTGGGCGAAGGTGGGGGACACCCTGGACAGTTCCCCCAGTCTGTCGCAGATCTATCCATCCATCCATCCATCCATCCATCCATCCATCTATCTATCTATCTATCTATCTATCTATCTATCTATCTATCTATCTATCTATCTATCTATCTATCTATCTATCTATCTATCTATCTATCTATCTATCTATCTATCTATCTATCTATCTATCTATCTATCTATCTATCTATCTATCTATCTATCTATCTATCTATCTATCTATCTATCTATCTATCTATCTATCTATCTATCTATCTATCTATCTACCTATCTACCTATCTATCTATGTATAAAATGGACGAAGTGTTTTGTTTGTGCTCTGCAGCACCAGAGAAATCAATGCAGCTTCAGGGCTGAGGCCACAGAATCCCATTGTGGGATTTCGGTGGAGTCGATCAATCTCTCTCTGCTTTGTCTCTGCCTTTTGTGGCTGCCTCTCTGCATGTGTGCGTCTGCAGGAGTTCACCACAGACTGCAGAACCTCTGCCTCCAATCGGCAACATTGCCTTCCAGAGCTCCTCCTACTCTTGTAAGAGCTAAAATATTTTACTCCTGTTTTTTTTGAAAGAGGGAAAAACGGATTCAGGACACTCAGTGACGGCAACAAACTGAGTGACACTCGACAAATCAGTTTCAGTCAGCATCATTTGAAAACAGGAAATGAAAAAGTCATGTGGCATGTCCCATGGTGAGCAGTGAACAGATGCAGGTGGAAACTGCAGCCTTTCAGGTCTTGGACTCTAAGTGAAGACTGAAGATCAGCAGAGCACCTGATGGGTTCCTGATCCTCCTTATTTTCTTTACTGTGGATGATCTTTATCCCACTTTTCCTGGCTCGTGGACACCCTGAAAGACTGCAGATGATTGAAGTGAGATAAAAATAAAAGTATTGAATGAAAAAGTATTGCGCAAACAGAATGATAGAGTTTAGTGCTGTACCTTCTGTGTGAGGCATAGTTGCCGGTAATATGTCCAGAACCGTCACATCCTGGTGTTGGACACCTGTTAAAGAAAACAAATGAAATACACAAAAATGAATATCAGTCATGATTAAGGCTTCATATCTGACCTGCAAATGAGGACACGGACAAGACAATGTTATTTGCTAAGTTAAATGTTGGAGGGGCTACTCTAGATCATTGAAAGAGGTCTATGGACTCAGCTTCCATCCATCCATTTTCTTAACCCGCTATATCCCTGTTGGGGTCACAACGCCGGCGGACGAAGGCGGGCACACCCTGGACAGGCTGCCGGTACGTCGCAGGGCCAAGTTTACAGTATATTTGATTTATACAAAAGATTGTAAAGCTCAGAGGGATTTACAAACCGAAGCAATGCCGACTCGTCGACTGGAAATCAGCAGACATCATGTCAAATGTGAGCAAAGTCCTGAAATGCGGCAATTATTTTCCGGTTATAACTGAATATATAAAATAAAAACTAAATGACTTGAGTTTTCCATTTGAAGACATTGATCAAAACTTCCTATGAGCTTCTGCCTCCCTTTTAAGCAAAGGCACAGGTACTCTCTAAAGGGTCAGTTAGCAAAAGAGGGCAAAAGCAAAGCCTGTTTCTTTTTTGTAGAGAGCCAAAGAAACACCAGGACGACGGCTCATCATGAGTCACAGCCATGTCACTAAGAGGAAGCATGGAAGCCTTTACTTACTGTCCAGACCTTCTCACTGCAGCAAATGTGTAAAAAGCACACATGCAGGAGGGATAATAGAACCTCTGAGTGGAACTTCAGTGAAGGCAGCCTGACATGGGAATTGTTGCACAGGGCCCTTATTCAGGCAGTTGGTGCTGAAAACTGTGTTTCCTAAAAAATCCCTGATGCAAAACTAAACATGTTGCATTTGTAAAGAGATCAAACAAGATGCAACAATTTCCAACCATAACTTTTGTTTCTCTGTTTCCCCCTAATAAAAGACTCTTGTGTCCGTTTTCAGCTGTGCATTAGTAAATATATATTTGTTCTCACAGAGTGATATGAAAACGTTGACTGTGTCTAACATCTGGATGTTCCCAGAAATGACCTCTGATTTGATGCTGTTTTAACATTGTGACGCACTTTGTGAGTCACTCTGAGGAAAGTGTGATACAAATAAAGATTTACTGACTTACAGTGAAGGAGTAAGTAAAAACCAACTGTTCTTCACATACTCTGTGTTTCTGACAGGCTTTGGACAACTCGTTAATTAATGAGCAATCACATTTACAGCATTTGTTGTTTTTTTTCAAATCTGAATTTTAAATCAGACAAAGATCCTATTTATTGGAAAAATCTTTAGGATAAAAGCACAACCAGTTCCTGTTTGATAGTTTAGGATCTGCTCTTGTGATGCTCTGTTTTCCTTCATTTACATTGACAAAGATAACACCAGACTCCAGAAGAGTGAGTCATGCATCCAAATCAAACATTTGAGTGAGTCATCTCGCGCCTTACTTGAGCTCCTGTGCATTGTTGGCCAGCATACTTCGAATGCTTTTATCTGCTAAAGGACAACCTGAGAGACTGAAAAATACACCGGAGGAGCATTAGTCACAGACAAACACAGTACCAGTAATTAAACAGACTGTGCAACAGCTCTAAGACAAAAACGTCTGTTTTCACACCAATCACATGCAGAAATAAATATATAACCAGAAAATGTAAAAAGGCCATGATGCAAGAGCGGAGAGTCGGCTAAAACCAGTTAATCCTCTGAGCGTTCAGAACGTTAAGAAACTATAACGTGGACTGAGTCTAACATCTGAATGTTCCGCCTGGAATCGTTCCCAGGGAATGTCGAGCCGCGGCGCCGCAGACTCCTGTCAGGCTGCGACACAAAGCCATTAGGCTTGATCGTTTTGTCCTGAAAGCAACGCCAGCTTAGAAGACTCGACATCAGGTCCATTGACAAATGGACTCCATCCTTGGGTTTAGCTTGAAACCTTCAAGGTGAAACCCTGGTGTTGAATGAATTTAGCTCCATGACACTCCTGCTTTTGCATGTCAGTGGTCAAAGGCCCAGGAAAACAGAGAGAGGGTTGACAGCATTGTTGAGGTAAGCTGAAAACAATAAAGAGAAATAGACTTCATATGCACCAGGAGAAAGGGAAGTCACACCTTCGATGTGAGGCGAAATTGCTCGTCAAGTGACCACTTCCATCACACCCCGGTGTGGGACATCTGCCACCGGAAAAATAGACAGATTTATAAGCCCAAAAGGAAGGAGAAGCAAATGTGAAAACCACAGTTAAAAAGGGTTTTTTGTGTTGGTTTTCATTGTTTCCAGTTTAGCTTCACTGTCTGTGATTAATGACCGGATTAAAGCTAGAACTGACGCACAGTGATGTCATATCCACATACAATACTGCAAAACCGAAGCCGTCATCATGGATCCTGGATGGACACATGGATGATTAAATTAAAGACATACAGCAAGCCGGTGGGGTCTGTCAAGAGGAAAGTGGTGGCAAAGAAGGGGGATGACGTTGACTGGACAAAAAAGAAAAGGTGGAACAAGCAGAGGATGTGTGGGGCCAGAGTAGAGAGGAGGAGGAGGACTCTCACGTTATCAGGTCCTTCTTCGTCTCCTTGCACTGGACATACTTGGGCTTGGGGCTGGGCATGTTTACATCTGTGGTATAGGAACGATCGTCCAGTAAGTCCTGGAAAGGATCGAGGTCGTCCGTCTGAGGGCGGTTGAGGAGGAAAGGGAAGAAAAGCAGAGGGGCAGTGGGGTTTGATTTACATTTTGTCAAGACGTCATACTTAAACTTTGAAAATTGAGACACATTTTACAAACTGACAAGGCAAGAAACGAAATTGTGAATCTCTGTTATTTTAAATTTCTGTCTCTATGCAAACACACAACGATTACCCTCAGACTCCCCAACCTGAACAGTTACAAAAGGCGAGCATTAACACGGGGCAGTTACAGTTTTTTATTTAGAACTAGGAAATTGTTAGGAAAGGACAAGAAAAGTATCAGGAAGGAAATTCTGTCTGAATGTTAAATGAATAATGTCTGGAAAGTTCTTTAGAGCCTAGAAAACAGTCAATGTGACTGTATGCACCGTGAATGTGGAGGTATGGATGCAAAGGGAGTTGTCTCCTGCAATAATTTAGTCAGTCGCTAGATGTCACTGTGGTGTGGCGTCACACTTCACACAGACCACACTGCTGAACTGTGCTTTGTCTGCAGTGCATGCAGTCAGCCAGTGACATCCATTGATGCAAATCCTTTGGTCCATGCTTTACAGTGCATGTACAGTAATGCCCATGAAAAGAGATGCAGCCCAAATCATCCAGCTCTCAAATCCGGCTAGGAATCTTCCTCCTGCCCAAAAGTTTCTCCAATTAGACGCAGCCAAAGCTGAGGCACGAAGCCACATCAACACATGCATGCAGAGCTGCAGAGGAAAAAGTAGGCTAGCGATGGGACTTGAATGTATGTGAGGAAAACCTCCCGAAGAGACACACACGCATATGAATATTCAAACGCGGCAAAAGACGCCTGCATACTGTACATGCATGCGCCTGAGCGCTCCAGCAGGCGCGCCCAGCAGTGGTGCATTGATTTCCACCGGTTCTTTGATGAGATGAGCTATTCCCACTCCCTCCCAAGGTGCTACTTTGCATAATTCATTTTGAAGAAGAGCAAAATGTAAAAACAAAAAAGCCGTCATGCAGGCACCATGACACAAACAGCAGAGAACTCCATGCACTGTGATGCTGATGTCAATTAACATGCAGATTCATCAAGATTCCCCGAAAAACAATGACTTTGTAATGATTCCAAACAGAACAATAAGCCAGACAGAAGAAGGGAGAAGCATAGTAGACAATGCAAACATTTGACTTAGAAACACTGAGTTGAATCAATGGCTGGAGGGAGATGAACAGGGCTAAACACACGGAGCACAAAGCAGAACTCTATGGCCCATCAGCCAGCAGCTGCTGCTGTGTGACTGGAATCAACAGCAAGGCTCCTCTTCATTTGGACCTCCAGATTCCCATTACCATCATTGCACTTGAAGGTATTTCTGAAGGACAAGCAGCTTTCTGGTCGTGCCTGTCGTGTTACAGTGAAGAGGAGCGCTGGGGCTTCGTGACAGAAGAACTGGAACCTTTCGTTAGAGTTGCATTAGGTCCTAAGTGAAGGCTGTCATTGACCTTCCATCACAGCAGAAAGAATATTGGAGCCACAGATGTGGAGCAGCTGTCGAGTGTCGTTTTCCCATTACCTCTTTCTCGTCCTCATCTATGTGTTTGATCTTGGTGTAGTCTACAGGCAGGTCCCAGCAGTCTGCGGCGTCCCCCATGCCGTAGCAGCGGGAACCCAGCAGGGCGGCTTGCCTCTGGGGGGACATTGGCTCTAGAGGGGTTAGAACTGCATCCCCTGCACCACCGCCGCACAGACGCTTGCTCATACTCAGGTCCAACGTACCGTTCTCATCAACATCTAGACCTGGACTCTGGAAGGTGCATGTGAAAGGTGTGCGTTTGTGTGTGCGAAGAGATGGGTGCATAGAGTTGTGGTAAGTCAGATGATTATGAGGAACGATAGAGGGATGTACAAAACACAAGGAGATGGGGATGGAGAGAGAGGGATAAAAGACAGAGAGGATGCCATTAAAAAGCAGTCAAAGACCTTCGCTCAGGATGAGGCTGTCACAGACGTGCACGCTTGGGATCAGGGGCGCAACTACCTAATGTCATAGGGGCATGCGACCACATTAACCCCCACACACATACGCACACAGACACAAATGCAAATAATAAAACGTCCCATTCACCCCTCCTAAAGCTATCTAAACATCCACACATCACCTTTGTTGTTTAAAGGTATACATCCCATTACTACTGATCTGATTATGGATTTGACCCAGCTGAACATTTTTGTGAGCTATTTTCAACTGTGTATTTCCTTAATGGTTCCCCAAATTTGTGTGTTGAAGGCCATTCAGAAGAATCTTCTGAGTAATGCCTTGCCCCAGCCCTCTCCTCTGTGGTGGGATAGAATAAAACAGATTTCTTTATTGTTGTCAAACATCTCCAAATGTTCAACTAAAACCCAAAATGTCGTTCAGCCAAAGTGATAGTAAAAGCAACAGGCTGTAAACTAAATAGTCCTTAACCCTTGTGCTATCCTAGGCACTTTAACGTTGAGAGTGGGGTCATCTAGACCCACTAGACAGTGCTCTGAACCTTTTTTCTTTAATGATTTGTGATCTTCACTGGTGTCCATGGATTACATGAAATCTTTCCACCTTTGTCATGGTAGGGAGAACACGTCAATGTAAGGGTGGGGTCATCTAAGATATCACAAGGGTTAAAAAAAGAATTATCCAAACTTTTAACATAAAAAGAAACAAAAACACCATCTAACCCACATCACACATACTTCTCCCTTCTGCCCATAGGAGCAGCTTTTATCAACATTTAGAGCTGTTACAGCCATAGGATAAAAACCTTTTCAGTGTTTTGGTACATCTAAGTAAAGAAATTATTTAAAACAAAATCAGAACAAACAAGCTGCTTTATTTTCTCTTCATGATAATTGATGCTGTAAATGCTGCTCAGTAAAGCTGCAAGACACTTTTGACCATTTTACCATAGTAGCTTTAGCTTGAATGTTTCCACGCCTGTTTTTATCACTGCTATAACGTTCCTGCTTTCTCTCAACCATTTAGAGAAGATTTTCTTCATTCCCACCACATCTTTGTCCCTCTTGTGTTTTCTGTTTTGATCCCCCAGATTGTTTTTTTCTTTTCCCTTTCCATTTAATGCTGTCATCAGATGATCACACAATTCAAATAAAAACAATCAACTGCAGGCCCTCGCGAGAACGAGAGGGAGGAGCGGCGCACAATCAGTTACGATGTGCTACTGTTACTGATCATATCATGTAAATATATGTGCACAAACAGCTGTGAAATTAAGAAATATGGACTATAAATAATTTTCCCAACTTCGGTTTGGCGCCCCATATGGCCGGCGCCCCTGTGCGACACATACGCTGCATGCCCACTTTTTGCATCACTGCTTAGGATGCACATTAGAGCTTCCTTTCCGATTTGGAAAGATGATTGAACCTTTTCTGGTAGATTCTTTCCCGTGTAAATGTGAGCTTAAAGAGGGTCAAATCAGGAGAAAGTCTTCAGTCCTCAGAGACAAGTACATGTCTCTACACAGCCCTGCTCTGTGGCTTTCCTTCCACGCCTCTGTGTTCAGAAGACCGCGACCTCATCTTGTGTGAACCTAATGTGATTGGACAACACAGGGGTACTGGTGGGGGTCTGCAGGCCCTGAAGGTTAGGAGTAGTCTTGAGAAACCCAAAAATAAATCCTGCACTGTGGTGTGCTCTGTGCTAAAGTGGGCCACGTCCACCAAAGCCTTGAGTTCCCCTTCTGAGTTCAGGCCCGCCTTTTCCAATCAGCGCACGTTCTTCGAATGTCAAACAAGAGGAAATCCCGTTAAATAGTTCTGTTTGATGAGGTTTGTCTTTTTGCAGACACTGACATGCTTTCATGTGGTATCACTGACTCTCCTGTCCCGACTCTTTGCTGCTCTCCAAAGTAATTGTTCGCATTTTGAAGAGCAGGAAAGCCCGAATTCAACTGAGTCCCTGAGGGAAGATTCTCCTGGTGTCTGATGTTGATTCCTTTGTGTTTCAGCCCAACTCAAAAACACACTTATTAGAACTTAACACCACAACAGGTGTGCTAAATGGAAGCCTTAAAATAGAAAAAGGAATGCTGTGAATACTAATAAAAAACAGAAATGATGTTTCACAAACGTGCCGATGAGAGACTGTATACTGGGAAGGCTACTTTTTGGGGAAAAAAAACAAAGAAAATTGAGTGTTTAACTTTTTATCTGCTGAGGAATCCCTCCTTAAGGATAGGATTCCAAATTTCAGGACAAGTTTTTCTGGGGAAAAGGTTCTGACCTCTTCAAAACTGTTTCGATTTAGGCAGACCAAAATGATTATAACTGCAGTTTGGGCCTTTTGTGACGTCCAACTCCTGGACATCTTCATGCTTTGATCCAGATTGGAGCTCAGATTGTCACACATCTTTTGTTGTTATGTCCACGTCACACAGACACCCTATGTACAATCTGTGCATTGTCCACGAATGAAATGTCGGTCTTTCATGATACCTGCGTGATCTAAAAATTCAGAGGTGTCCGTCATTCATCGATGTGCACAGATGTTTGTGTTTCCAAGAGATAATTTTCCGATCATATGGAACGATATTTATGCTGTGAAGTTGAAAATGAAAATATTAAATATTTGCTTTCAATTTCTTTTTTTGCTTTCTAGAAAAATGTTTGCGTTTGCAAAACAAATGTTTTCATGCGTTGTGTCTCATCTAGCTTTTTTCCTATCTTTGATTTGCTCTAATAAGTTTCAGGTTAGCGTGACAAAGCTGCCATCAAACAGCTGCTTATTGGTCGAGATTCTGACCAATCAGGAGTCTCTGTCTCGTAGTGATGGTGCTTGACGACAGACATGGACAGTGGAAGTTGTATTGGTTCTGTTCAACCATTCTGGTCCGTTTCTAACAGAGTAAAATCCAGAAGGAGCAGCAAAGCAGCTAAAATCAAACAGGTTTAGTATTTTTTCACGTCAATGTGGTGACCAACATCTTATCCCTTGTGCTATCCTGTGACCCCACCCTTCCATTGACGTGTTCTCCCTACCATGACAAAGGTGGATAAAGGTGGAAAGATTTCATGTAATCCATGGACACCAGTGAAGATCACAAATCATTGAAGAAAAAAGGTTCAGAGCACTGTCTAGTGGGTCTAGATGACCCAACTAGCAATGTTAAAGTGCCTAGGATAGCACAAGGGGTTACAACGTCTGCAGCAGAAAAAAATGTCCGAGCTCCGACTCCATTCAGCTGGAAGTTACATTTTATTAAAATTTAGATTTATATCTGAACTATTGTTTTATTTTTTATCAATAAATGTTTAAATGTAAAGAGAAAATATCATTTTTTCATGAGTAATTTTCTTTCACTTTGGACAAAAGAACACGAGTACTTAAAAATAAGGCGCTGCGAAAATGAACATAAAGTTAAAAATGCTTCTTCTGCTAAAATCATTCAGTCTGCTTTGGTGAGCCGTCCTTCTTCTGCCTATTATTGCTGTTAATTTAATTCAAAACACTTGTACAGCATAAAATAATATGTGCTTTAAATCTTTTATTGTTTTGTTTTAACGAACTGATCTTAAAGAAAATCCCTTTTTACCAATATTTTGCTCTGGACGACTCACGGATCACACACAGGTCTGTTGATTTAATGTCAGCAGATAAACTTTACAGTTTATTTTACAGTTTCAGAGAGATTCTCAGCCATAAGTTCACAAATCTGAATAAATAAAAATTAATCAATGCTAATAAAGAAAGGAAAGAAGGAAAGCATGAATTATTGTTAAAATGATGAAAAATGAAAATTTTTAGAGGTAAAGAGACTAAATTAAGGGTAAGCAGCGCTGTTTCAGTTTCTTCTGTTCGATAAATATGGTGATTTGATTGGTTAGAATCTGGACCAATCAGCAGCTGTTTGATGGCAGCTTTGTCACGCTAAACTGAAACTGTCAGCAAAATCAAAAATAGGAAAAATGAGACACAACGCATGTCTCATCTCGCAACATTTGTGTTGTAAACGCAGAAAAAGTTCATAAAGCAAAAAAAAGAAAGTTTTTGAAAGCAAACGCAATGTGGTGGCATAAATATCACTTCATAATTTTATAGCTCAGTTTGTTCTTCCATGGGACGTTTATTGAGGATTCCTGAGGTTTGGTTGGACTCAGCTGTGAGGAATTGAGGCTTTGCCTTCAAATGGACCACACCTTTTTATTTTTAGATGCTCTCTAGTCCAAGCCTGCTTATAATCAGAGCTTGACATCTTGGCAAAGTCTTTGTAACGTTTTTCACAGCATAAAGATTGGTGAGTTTTCTGCACCAGTCAGCGCCGCTACTGTCATGCTGTTTGCCACACAGACACAAAAACATCCACATTCTGTGTAGATGATGTTCAATTAGTCCAATACAAGCTAAAGCATGAAAACTTGTTGGTTTGATGGTGTTTAGTGCTCCAGCTTCAGTAGTAGTCACAAATATAACACGTCACATAGGAGCTGTCATACATGAACAGGGAGGAGATTGAAATCATGTCCTGATTAAACTTTCAAAAAGTCTTCACACCTTTGATATGTTCATCAAATACATTGCATCATTAAAAAAAACAAACACAATTCTGAGCAAAATACCTAAAATACTCAGCTTTAGTCAAAGCAACGATGAATAAACCCAATGAGCAGATGCAGAGCCAGGGAGCGGAGATGCTGAGTATACCAGAGGAAGGGGCTGAAAATGTGGCAGTGAAGGTTTATTTGAATACTGAACAGGAACAGCAGGAGCCATGAGGTGAGGAGATGAAAGAAAAGTCTCTGATCGGCCTCTCCTGTCCTGAAAGCTTCCTGCACGTCTGCTCCCGGAGCAGGAAGGACACGCAATGAAAGGAATTTTAAGCAGAGACTCAGAGCTTCAGGAGGTTGTCCCACTGAGTATCTCCTGCCCCACTTTTCTCAGGAAATGGGTTGCTTATGGCTGTTTGCCTTCTCCTGCTCCTCCATGGTTCTGTTAGTACAACTGCACTTCCTCCGGCACTGCGGGATGGGTTTGTGTGAGTGAGGCTGTCAAAGCAGGTGAGCGACAGCAGCTGATGTGGCTTCAGAAAAACCGTCTGTGCTTACAGGAGGCTGGCAAAGACAATCAGCTGTAGCTGAGGGCTAACAGCCATCACTGCTGGACACGGCTCATAAGAAAGGTCAGGTAAAACAGGAACACGTGAGTTTTTGCTATAACAAAGCAGTGGGAGGCACTGCTAACGTTTTGAATCATCCTTTACAGGTAACCGTCGTGATAAAATAACCCTCATGAATGTCACAAACCAAACCTGCTGGCAGTCAGTCACTTTCTGCCTTTCAAGCAGAACTTGCTGTTAGACTTCACTGATTATCATTTTAATAGTCCTGCTTAATGCTCTTTTACAGTCAACAGCAGAAACTCTTTGTATTTGGTTTTGTGAAATTTTTAACTAAAGAAAAGTTTCATTTGGTCATAAAGTTACGCTTGGACCTCTTAAACCAGAATTATTAATGTTCACTTCACATCTATTAAACTTTAAACAGGCCAGCAATGCTTTTGATTTGTAAATAAACTCTAATATTTTCATGTATTAATGAAATATTCATATAGTATGTCTCACACGTGTCAAACTCAAGGCCCGGGGGCCAAATGTGGTCCACCATGTCATTTTATGTGGTAGCCTTTTTTTCTGAAATGTAACACATGTAAAATATGTTCTTTTGTAGCTCAGTTTATCGTTAATTTTCTTTATTCACTTGGACAGTTTGAACCTTCCTTAATGCAGTTATGTGGGTTTTAGTAAGCAGACAATATTTAAAAGGATTTATGTTAGAGGAACAAGCAAACATATGTTTTCTATGCAACTGTAATTGTCACTTTAAAATGTTATAGTAAATAAATAATAAGTTATTTAACATTAAGGAGTAGTTAAGTTTAGTTTTCATTACATGAGGTTACATGTCTAAGTTATATCTGGCCCTTTGAGGACAGACACTATGCTGATGTGGCCCTCTGTGAAAATGAGTTAGACACCCCTGGTCTATGTAGTTAACACCACAGGGGGTCTCTTGATATCCCTGTTCACCTTTAGTGGTCTCTTCTGTATAACTCTTCATGTTTTTTTTTATAAAACTCTCTGATTGGCTGTTGACCTTGTTAATAATCTGTGGGTCGTTTCTCCTGTATAGAATCTGTTCAGATTACACGGATCCTCAATCATGATCAGATCTTTATTTCATTCTATAATTATGTGATTTTATTTGACAGAATTTAATTATATATTTTTCTATGAAGGTTTGAACTTTGACAGTTTAAACAAGAGAGAAAAGTGAGAAAGTGTGTACTGAGGAGTTTTACCGCCTTAAATCATCTGCTGTCCTGCTTCACGGACTGCTTCCCTCTTTTTAAATGAGGGAACACAATGCGTGTAAAATGCTTCGTGATACATTTACCACTAAGGGGAGCGCCGGCGTGTCCTGCCGTTGAGGCTCGCGCTGTCGCCTTAAGGACCCACTCCAATGAAAACTGTGTTTTTGCAGTTTCCTGCATGTTCTTGTAGCATTGTTCTGGTTGTATAAAGGAAATTAAAATTAAAACTGTGTTTCTAAGTATTGCAGATAAAAAAATGCAGCTTGAAAAAGCTTGTAGCAGCGACGTAGACGCTACAACCGGCGGGCCACAAGTTCCCGCCTCCGTTAAAAATGTGACCCCTAGTATGTTTACCTCTTCTACCGGCACTCCTGGATGATTTTTGAGATATTATTTGATTGAACTGGTTGGAAGTGTGAGGAAATAAAACTGTATATCCATCCATGAAGCCGCTAAATCCCTTTCGGGGTCATGGGTTGCTGGAGCCTGTCCAAGCTACCGTTACGCAAAGGTGGTAACACTCTGGTCCGGTTGCTGTTTAAATCTATGTCTGTTTATTGTATCTAGGTGTTTCTCGTCTCATCCAGGACAGTTATAGTGGTCCTTTCATGACCTAAAGCCCATTTTTCCTTAAATCCTCTCCTTTTTGTCTCCGAAGGGGGGGTCTAAGGGCAGGGATGTCCAGTTTAGCTTAGTCAGTTTGTTAGTTCAATTTAGTATTTTCCTATTGAATTCTATGTATTCATGATCCTTTTGATTTTATGTTTAACTTTTTCAATTACCGATACGGAGCCCATCAAGACGACTGTTGTTGTGAATTTGGGCTTTACAAATAAAATTGAATTGAATTGTCCAGTTCCTGATTCCTTTGCAGGCTCCGCTGTCACACGGCATTACCGTTCTGCCTTGCACTTCCTTTCAGCCTGGTTTTCGTGTGCTTGATGGCAGAAAACACCATCACCGCATCTCTGCAGACATGACATCCCAAACATGTGCTATCTTAAATGCCATTTATGCTGTTGTTTAAATACAATTCCTGGACAAAATAGAACTGTAAGACAAGTGGACGCCTCATGGAATGTGTATCAATGGGATTACCAGCTAAAACATCCCTATCTTTGTCAGCATGCAGAAAATGCGTCTGGGTATTCCTGTGGGGAGCTGTGACCAGAGGCTAAAGCAGTCTGAAGGGTTGGGGGTTCAATTCCTGGCTTCACCGGGCATCTCCCAAAGGGAGACGCTGGATGTTTCTGTGGCACTGGGGAGGCAGCAGAGCCACTCCCCTGTTACTGTGTGAATATGAAAGCGTGAATGGGTAGAAAAAAACTGCTACGCCAGTTTGGACCTTTACCACCTAGACCACAAGCACAAAGTCAGAAAATGCAGCAAAATGCAAAAAACGATTCTTATAACCCTTGTGCTATCCTAGGCACTTTAACATTAGGAGTGGGGTCATCTAGACCCACTAGACAGTGCTCTGAACCTTTTTTCTTCAATTATTTGTGATCTTCACTGGTGTCCATGGATTACATAAAATCTTTCCACCTTTATCCACCTTTTTCATAGTAGGGAGAACAAGTCAATGTAAGGATGGGGTCATAGGATAGCACAAGGGTTAAAGTAGACATTGCGATGAGGAATTGAGTTGGATCTGCTCGCCAGTATCAGAGTGGAGAACCTGTCCGGACAGGTGGCGTCTCTCGTCCTACCTGTGAGCACAAGTCCTGCGGCTTCCCACCAATGCCGTGGGGCATCTCCCGGCAGCGAGTGGACAGGTTGAGGATGGCGGTCGCCGCCATGTGGGCAGCTTCCATGTCGTGACTGTAATCAAAGCTGCTCTTGCTGCAGGTGCTACTGGCGCTGCTGCCCCCACCCCCTCCGCCTCCTCCCCCACCTCCTCCACCACCGATGCAGCTGAGACTGCTGTTGCTGCTGCTTGGAGCATAGGTGCTGGTGGTGCTGCTGGCAGAGCTGGAGTTCTTGCAGTAGCGCTTGGCTGCAAATGCAAAAAGAGATGACAAAAAGGACTTTAGGAGGTTTTATTTGGCTTTTTTTAAATTGTTTTTCTACAATGTTCACGCCTCAGTGCAGTCAACTAACCTGACGGTAAAAGTCAATTGGTCACATCTTTTGGTGAGATAAGGCTTTAAAACAGGGCTCTTCATCCCTAGCAATCCTGCTTTTTTTCAAGCATCCATGTCTTACCTACTGTTTATGATCTGAATCACGTCCATTCATTTCACCTGATCCAAATAATGGGCGATGAGCTGGACAAGGACGGTTTTAACAATAGTGGATGTCAACAGGGCTGGGTTGAAGACCTCTGTTTTAAAAGAGCATTTCAATAGTTTAAAAAGAGACTTTCAGCTGCTTAAAATGGCAAAACCTGATCTACTGCTCCACTGTTTACCACTTTTTGCCACATCATGGTGCTTTTCTGTTCACAGTGCATGTTGTTAGCCGATGCAGCAGATAAGGAATCTTGGAACAGTGTTTTTTTTTTTTGTTTTAGTGAAAGAAACGGTCATGTCGGGAACTCATGGAACCCTCCAAAAGACCCATTCTTTGATCAGTTCATCATGGTCATTTGTACAATTTAAACGAAGTAGTATTCATAAAGTTAAGCACTTGATGAAGCATATGTTGGCTGCCTTTAAGAGATGCTTGGTGCAATGGTCACTAGCTGTGTTTCCATTACACGTCTATGCAAAACTTTATAATGTTGAAAAAACATAATTTCTTAATGACACAGTTTCCATGAAATCCTAACTAAGTGAATAAACACAAACCGACTCACGCCATAAGTCATTCAGAAACACGGATGTGACCAATACTTTGATTGACAGAAGATTCATTCACATTTCTGCCACGGCACTAGCGCTCATCATCATCTATCAAACTAGACGTCGGCGTCTTCTTCAGGTCGTGGAGCGGCAAGCTCCTTACATGTGGGAGGGGCTAAGGATGAAGCCATTTTGGGAAATGGTGGTTGGTGATTTTCCAGAGGAGCTGTGGATCCAACAATTCCACATGACACGCTCAACTTCTGATGAGCTGTGTGACGCTCTGTTGGCGCACACTGTGGAGCGTCCAAGGCCGCCAGTTCCTACCAAGAAGCGTGTCGCCATCCGGTTGATTGATTTATTTAAAAAGTGTTTCCATTGCAGTTTAGTGGAATGCGTCCAATTGGATATGCCTCAGAAACCTCCCCCTCCAAGAACAAACAATTTTTTAGGAATTTTTTACAAGTTTTTTCTTTTCCATTAAGCAAATTTACTATCGCATATTTAATATGCTTAATTTCCTAGTCAATGGAAACACAGCTAGTGAGACCCTGCTCGTATCTGTAGCGTATGTTTGTCTTCCTCAAGTGTCAGTCATATGAACGCGGCATTACAGAGGCTGAGCAGCTGACTACACCTCCATTTCCCTCAACGTCCAGCACTGGTCATGTTGATTCAGCAGTGTCACAGAGATTGGTGGTCATATTTTGCAACAGAAGACATTGGGAAGCATTTTCTACACTATTGGTCTTTAGTTTTGGTTTGTACAGTTTGGAAGTAGTATTACTTAGAATCACATTTCCAAAAGTGGAGCTCATTTGACGACCTACAAAGTCTTAGAGGAAATCCTAAAAGCACTGATGCTCCTACTGTCAGGGAAAACATATGATAACTGCAGAAAGCCGTACCGTCATGTCCTTTAGGAGAAGCGTCCCGTTGGCCATGAGCTTTTGGTGCAATGGCCCTTTTCCCATACACATGGTGGTTGTTGGTGCTGTCAAAGGCGCTGTAGTCAAAACTGGTCTTGGAGTACTTCTCCAGTTCCTTGGCCAGGTTGGAGCGGGGCGTGCTGGTGGAAACATTGTTCTTGTAACCATACTGTGGATAGTCCAGTTGTTTGACAAAGCACATAGGCCTGGAAAATAAATGACGAGGTGGTGGAAGTTGGACGGAGGCACTGAACATCGCCCAGGGGAAGGAAAAGAAACTCGGGGTGTGGTTAAAAGTGTGAAACCTTTTTAGAGGGGGAGAGGGGAAGGAGCGGCACTCCTGGATGAAGAATGGAAAATGATGGGAAAACATAAAAGGATGACTGAAGGTGGTGAGTGTTGTGCTCTCTTTCAGCCACTGCATGTACATTCCTCACACGCCTTCAATAAAATACCATCATTTTAAAGTACTGTATTTCTTGGATTATAAGTCTCTCCGGAGTATGAGTTCCAGCAGCCAAAGAATATAAATATAAACATAATAAAGAAGAAAATCTCATGTATTAAGTAACTATTTTGGCAGAAATGTATCAAATTTTAGACACACCAGATCTTATCTCTGCCTCTTTATATGGTCCCCAGCAAGCGACACAATTTTTATATCACTGTAGAATCATTCATAGTAAATACTGGATTTTGAAAATCATAATTTTTCTCATTTTTAACGTTTTAAATGGGCTTCCTCCCCTTTTAATGAATTTGACAGGGTTCGTACGGTCATGGAAAACCAGGAAAAGTTTTGGAAATTGAAACAAAATCGTCTGTAGTTTTGGGAAAGCTTGGAAAAGTTTTGGAAAAGTTTTATTATTTTGGATGCAAAAATACATTAAAAAATCAGAGTTTAGAGAGATTCAAACTTAAATGTGGCAGAAATTCCACCTCCCGCTATCAGACGTGGGAGTCCACGTTGCCGTAAAGCAGTCAAGTTATCGTCAGTTCAACTTCAAATCAGACACAGATCGTGAAACGCTACGAAATGTAGCTTTAACGACGAGCAGATTTTCAAGGAGAGGTATCGACTGAGGCCACTGAAAGACCTGAAGCGCATTCTGCAGCAGAAACCTGCAAAATGCAGACTTTGCTCCTTGGACATCCGCAGCATGAGAGAGGCGGGGCTGGAGAGACCCGGCTGCTGAACGCTGCAGATGGCCAGAGAACTTTAGAAAACGGGTAATGATGGCGTTACTATGGAAGCAGATCGTATTAAGTAAAATAATTGAAGAAAAACACACACGGGGGAACTTCTATCAAATAAATAGTGGAAATAGTGTTCTCCATCAGAGGCACAAAACTTTGGAATACACCCTCAGTTCACATCAGAAACTATGAAAACTATGCGAGATTCAAAGCGATTCTGAATAATTGGTTAGAAATCAATCAATCACGTGCTCACGCTTACAATCATTCTATAGGTGCATCAGAGAGGGCTTGTGTTTTTTTGTGTGTCAATTTCATGTGTTAATCCCGTCTGTGATGTTTCAATGTACTGAATCTCCTTTATGTGCCGAAGGACTACAGATGGAAATTAACTCTTGTGCTAATTCTGGCACATTTAGCCATGTAGCCCTGTTAAATCATTGATTAATATGCATTTCCCTAACTTAAATAAATAAAAGATAGTGATATTCATAACAATAAAAGAGTGAATATTTGTGGGCTTCCCTAACATAACATTGATGCTTCTTTAGCTTCATGAAACGTTGGTGGAATCTAATAAATGAGCAGAACGTGTGAGCCGTTATGAAGATAAGCATAAAGCATGAAGAGCCTAACAAGTCTACTAAACTCTTTACGTCACATCCCTACATTTGTTAAATTCTTCTTCCTATGAGTTCGGCGTCAGACAGAGCGGGCTTCTTCTTCTCTGCGTTGCTGTCAGTAGCAAATACTGAAGCATACAGCCTCTTATTGCTATTCCTATTCTCTTATTAAAAATCGCATTTAAGTCACACAATTTCTCCTCAGAACAATGCAAAAAATGCGACTTGTACTCCAAAAAATATGGTACATGTCATGAATGAATTTTGTAAACTTTTGGTGCATTTTTATGATGTGATTTTCTCTTATAGCATCAAGCAACGACAGCTGAATTTCAGATTCACACTTAGTTTCATCCCAGTGTTTTCATAGCCCTCCAATCTCCCTTTCAATCCTTCTCATTCACTGCCTTGTATTGATAACAAGGTCAGTTTCTCTAAAAGTCTTTTAAAGCGAGTTGCCTTGACAGGCGGTGGAGAAATGAACGCAGTCTCTGAAATGGGATCTCAGGGGATGACGGAGCACCAACATGGAACAAACACCGAGGTACGTCAGGCCTCTCCTCAACAATGCACAAGAAGGAGGAAGCAGAACATGAAATGCGGACCTAAATGTGATTAAAGCAGTGCTTTATGTTGGAACACACGTCACATTTAAGGTGCCAGAGTCCCACCATTGAGAAAAAAAAATTAGAAGGAGGTAATACTACCTTAAAACTCGGTCGGATGACTGATTGGACTTTGGCCCGTCACAGCTCTGGTGCTTCTCCTGGGCTTTTGCCAGCTTTTCAGCGGCAGCTATGGGGCACCCTGACAGACTGCAATAAGAAAATAAACATCATCTAAGCTGTGGAACAGGCATCTGAAAGACAAAGCTTTGCATCAGGCGCACTTTAGCTTGTTAGGGAGTGGTCGTCAGCCTGTTTACTGGGCTGAAAGCAGATGCAGCACATCTGTCCGTCAGCCACTCCAACACGTTTCCCAGTCTGAAAGCACGGACTGCAGTTCACAAAGTCTCTGTTTCAAATGCTAATTCATTAGTTCCCTTCACTATTCCCAGTTTGGATAGGAAGAGGGTTTACAACAGCTTGGATGTTTCTGGTTGAGCAGCTTAAAATAATTCTCGTGCCGTGCATTTGAAAGTGCGTCCTGCAGGTTGTTTCCTTCAAGCTGATAGTTCTCACACACCGACATGCACACAAACAGAAGACAAAGCGCTGGAGCTGGACAGAAAACGGTGAGTCGGGCCAGAAGAAGAGTTTAAAATTCAGGCAAAAAAGTTTCTTCAAGGTGAAATTAGAAACTTTCTGTTTTTTAAGAAATATTTGCTTTTTTCAACCTATTATCATAGCAGACAGAATGAACCCAGAATATGTTGTGTATGAAGAGACAAAAACTAGCAAAGAAGGGTTTTCTCTGCTGCCTTTTTCTAGGTAATGTTGATAAAAGTCATTTAAATTCAGACAGATAGTAGTAGCTTCAATAAAGAATATAATCAACTATTTACCACAGTTTATTTACAGTTATAGCTGTAATATGAAGTTATTCACAACCACTGCAGACAACAGGAATCTGCAGAAAGTCAATTTTATTTCTACAGCCCAACATTACAACCATAGTCGTCTCAATGGGCTTCATGCAGATAAATGTGTAATAAACATGAAATCATAAAGAACATGAAGTCATAGAATTCAACTGGTAATGGCTAAACTAAACAGACTAAACTCAACTCAAGTCAACTAAACTAAACAGACTAAACTCAACTCAACTCAACTAAACAGACTAAACTCAACTCAAGTCAACTAAACTAAACAGACTAAACTCAACTCAAGTCAACTAAACTAAACAGACTAAACTCAACTCAATTCAACTAAACAGACTAAACTAAACTCAACTCAACTAAACTAAACAGACTAAACTAAACTAAACTAAAACAAACCAAACAAAAAACAAACTAAACTAAACTAAACTAAACTAAACTAAACCAAACTAAACCAAACTAAACCAAACTAAACCAAACCAAACCAAACCAAACTAATCTAAACTAAATGAAAATAAACTAAACTAAACAGACTAAACTAAACTCAACTCAACTCGACCCGACCCGACTCGACTCGACTCGACTCGACTCGACTCGACTAGACTAAACTGGGGTCCCGGCCCTCAGACCCTCCTCCTCGGTCCTGAGTTTCTCTGCAGATGTTTGTATTTCTGCGACGGGCCGCGGCCCGAGGAGAACTGTGTGGTGGTAACATCATTGAAGCTCTGGACAAAAGGAGTTTTTCAGACAACGATCAGTCTGTGATGAGAATGTGATCCGTGCATGACACGCATCCACAACAGACAAATCATACAGAGATGGAAAAACACAAGAACAGACATCTGAGGTTTTTAAATGTAAAACATGAAGAAAAAAAACAACATCTTGTCAACTCAACCCAAAGACATCACAAAGAAAAATGTCCAGTCTGGAAGATCTGCCCAAGATGGGGGAACAAGAGGAGTTTCTAAAACATCAAGTGGCTTGAATGATTAAACAGGCTCCTTACTAGCCATCCAGTTTTGGGATAAATTTCAACAGTTTACGTCTCCTCTGACAAGCAGCTGACCCAATGAGCCAGAGCTTCAGGTTGCCGTCCTTTCCCACCATTGCTTAGTGGACAAACTGCAGCCGCACTGAAACAATGATCTCTGACAGCAGTTCTGTTCATGAATACCTGCAATAGCAAGGATGTGCAGGGGCGGGGGCTGCAACCTTCCTGCAAAGGAAGGTTGGAATGAGTTCATTCTTCCAAAGTAAAAGTTTACTGTGTGGCTGTGCAGCAGTGTCACTGAGCACAGCAGGGGCTGCTTTGGTCCTCCCAGGTCTGCACCTCTCCTGTCACCCCAGCTGAGTGGCAGCAAGGTGCTAATGGCTGCTGCGATGCCTGAGTCCCTGAGCATCTGCTGTGGGTGTCACTCTTTTTTTCCTCTCCTCTATCACCTCGCCCCCTCCAACAACATGCAGCTATTTCAGTTTCAACCTCCAAACTTGAACCTGATAAATGCGATTTTTCCAGGTGTGAAGTGCTGCATTCTCATCAGCCTCAAAGAGAAGAGTTAAATAGATGGCGGTTTAAGTGCTGCAGTACAACATCCACACGCACACAAAAAAAAAAATCTGGAAGGAGGTCGGGTTGGAGAATAATCAAACAAAACAGACAAACAGAAGAATAAGGGTGGAAAAAAGGAAGATTTGAAAAGGGATGGTCAAACGTAATCCCATGGTAACACACAGGGTCATGAAAAGCTCCACACGGCTGTGCTCTTACCTTCTGTGGGAGTTTCTGTTGCTATTGACATGGCCGCGTCCCGTGCAGCCAGGCGTAGGACACTTAAGAACATTCTCATACATTGCCACAACTTCGCACAGACAGGAGATAGGAGTGAAAGACAGGGAAGGTTAGGAGTCCCTTCACAATCACGCATGAGCTCTATTAGTGTTTGAGGAGTCTGGCATTATAAACATCATTAAGAAATGACCTCAAATGACCTCTTTTTCATTTTAATGAACACTAGTTTGAAAGGGCAAGCGAGGTTTCCCGCCATATTGCTTCCACGTATTCAGCTCTTTCAAATTAGTATTCACAGTACGGTGACATTCATGAATAAAAAGATGTCATTTAAGTCTGAGACGACAAAGCCAACAACAGACAGGGGTGGGGAGACGTTTGGGCCATGCAAACAGCTTGTAATCATGCAGAGTATTAGTCTTAGAACAGGGGTGAAGGCAGACGAATGGAATCCAGCGCCTAGACAGGCTGTGCTTTGCTGTCATCTGAGCATTGTTTAAGGCGCCCAACTCAGTCTTCATTACCGTTTACCATTAAAACAGTCCATAATGCTCTCAGATCCCCTCGGCAACCAGCCAATTAAATTAATGATCTATACATGTCCAAGAGGGGTCTGGAGAGGAGTGTGAGGGGAATCCGAGTCGCCTCCAAACCCACGGCGTGCCGTGCCAAACCCCATCGGCATCAGCTTCATCATTATAACCCCCCCTCAAACTTTGACCCCCTCATCATCCTCCTTCCTCTACATACTAATTGGTGTTCAGTGCAGGTAATTGGACAAAACCCTCCACCTCAACATGCCACAAGCCCATACATTATGCATATCTCAGGTTGCTCTGCCCTCTGCCAAGGGACAAAAAGAGCAGCACAAGCTGCAGCTCTGCTCCGTGGCTCAGATGAAAGAGGACATTCAGAGCGAAGAGGACAGGAGGCGAAGAACACTCCGTTTAAAGCTTCCCTGTAGCTGCTTTGCACCATATGTGAGCCTTGAGTTGGGCTGCGTCATGCTTGTTTTCAGCCATTATAGCGTTATGGAGCTTTTAGAACAATGAAGTGCTTGTTTTTTCAGAAAAGTCACTTTTTTTTTCAAAATGAAAACCTGAGAGGAATCCATTCCCTCCCCATTTGGAGGGAAATTCATGGTCACAACTTTTACCATAGTGCATGTACATAAAGTTGTAAATTACGAATCATCAGTTTTTTCTTACAATAGACTTTCTATCTGAAAACATCAATAGTTTTTTATTCAGAAAGAGCTGCTTTCGTGAAATCAGAACAAGATGTTTGAAATTCAGTCAAATGTTTCCCTTTGGGCTGAAGAATATTCTCATAAGATATTGTGTCTTTAGCTGAGCAAACAGTATGAATGACACTGGAATCAACATTAAGACTGATCGTTTAGATTTCTTTTAAATCCGAAACACTTAGTTGTGTGTCTGTGTTTGATACTTTGACCGAAGTACAATTTTCTATTGATAATGGACAGCATCAGTATCACTTTCCCAAAAAGTCTAGTTGGGCCGATGTGAGGAAGAACACTGACCTCATCTTATGAGGTGCCGTGTAGGACATTATTCAGAATTAGCATTCACATACACATGTGAAATCTCTCACACACACTAGTGAAATGCTTGTATACATACAACTGAAAATGTATTCATTCACATACACATGTGAAATCTCTCACATACACATGTGAAATCTCTCACATACACATGTGAAATGCTCTCACACACACTACTGAAAATGCTCTCACATACACATGTGAAATGCTCTCACACACACTACTGAAAATGCTCTCACACACACTACTGAAAATGCTCTCACATACACATGTGAAAATGCTCTCACACACACTACTGAAAATGCTCTCACATACACATGTGAAATGCTCTCACACACACTACTGAAAATGCTCTCACATACACATGTGAAATGCTCTCACACACACTACTGAAAATGCTCTCACACACACTACTGAAAATGCTCTCACATACACATGTGAAAATGCTCTCACATACACTATCCAAAATCCTCTCACATACACATGTGAAAATTTCAATAGAAACGGAAGGCATTTCAGTAGAAACAACGTTTTTTTTTTTACTTTATTGTTAGAAACGAAGTTGCTCGACTGAAGGCATTTCAGTGGAAATGAACCTGTGTCCGAATTCCTGCCCTGATCCCTAACTACTAAAACCCTATATAGTGCAGAACTATATAGTTCTATATAGTTCTCTGAATTTAAAAGCAATTCAGACACCCGTGCTCAGTACTTTTTTCTTTTGGGTGTTGTTCATAACGCGCTTGACACGGAAACAAAGTGGCGCATTACCGCCACCACCTGGTCTGGAGGCGAACTACTCCTATTTAACGCGGAGAATGACACTTATTTGTCAGAGTAAAAACATAATAAATATGAACATTTTACAAAGACTATTTATGAATCTGCTGTGTTCTGATCATAGAAAACGTGACTGATTTATAAATAATTAAATTACAAACACTTTGGTGTTGATTTAATGTATTTGTTCATAAATAAACCCCCAAGTTATTTTTTCATGCCAATATTTATTTTGTTTTTGTGCCGCTGAACGATTAACGGGCTCTTGCAAGGAGGCATTTTTTTCTTTAGTTTTCTTACACCTTACTGAAAATGGCTTTGAAAATGAATCTGTCCGTGTTCCTGGCAATAATTCAACCGTTTTTCGTGAGATCAAACTGAAAACGAGCAGATATGCAGCATCACAGGACGGCAAGGACAAGCAGACATCTCAGAAGATTTCCTCTGGATGCCCTGACCAGACAGAATAACTTGTGAGTTAAACTTAAAGCTTTTTTTTTAGTTAAACCTAAACTTTAACTTAAACTTTGTTACTAATCATGCTCAAGGTTACACAGTCTGCTGGGTAAGAGTTTAACATTCTTTTTCAAGTGAGTTGTGTAGTCCAATTACATGAAACACTTGTGAGTTCAAAGTTTAGAATTTTTTATTCAGAGTCAAACCATATCACTTGTTTTAAACAAAAACAAAACAAAAACTTTCATTTTTAAAAGTTTAAATGAAAATCCAAAAACCCAGCCAAATAAAAACCACGAGATTTTCCAGAATTAATAAATACTTCATAATCTAAAATGTAAGACATCAAAATAAATAGAAACATTAAAAAAATGTGATTTAATTTCCTCAATGAAATAATTAATGTTGCATTTTCCAGGGTCTTCCACGTCTCTACTGCTTTACCAACACAAAGGTGTCTGTCCTGGCCCTTTACGCTGACGGTCAGTCCGACACAAGACTGGATTTTCGGTTGACCCGCAGGACCATCGAGCATCTGGGTCGATGGTCCTGAAGCATCAGCTTCGGGTTCCTCACACTCTGGGGGGTCACAGGAGACTGACGTCCTGGTGTTTCTTTTCTGGCTGGCGTGTGGCACATCTTACAGTGTGGTAGCCAGAGTCTTTGACATGACACGGTCCACCGTGAGCGATGTTGTCCACAGGACGGCAGACCGCATCCTCCAGCTGATGAGCAGGGTCACCCAGCTTCCCAGTGGGAATGAACTACCATAAGTCGCCTCTGGATTTTAGCAGCTCGCTTGGTCTTTCTCCTTCCAAAGGGTCACAAGGAGCATTGATGGCTGCCACATAAGAATAAAGGCCCTAAAAGAAAATGCAGCTTGTTATTTTAACAGGAAGCTTTTTTATTCCATTAAAATGCATGCTGTATGTGACTCTGATGCCAAATTTATAGATATTTTTGTTGAGAATCCAGGATCAATCCATGATTCACGGGTTCTACGTAAAAGCCCAATTTATGTAAATCAAACAAACCCACCTGAAGGATCCTTTTGGGTGATGGTGGGTATCCCTGCATTGCACATCCCATCATGCTGCTGACACCCTACAGGGAACCCATGAGGAATGCCATTGAGGCAGTTACAACCAGAACCACTCCAGAACACGCTCTGTTGTGAAGAGAGCATTTGGCATGATAAAGATGAGGAGGACAGCAATATTTCTGAGGGCACTGGAAGTAAAACCAACCTTTGCAATGAAAATCATTGCCTGCAGTTCAATTCTGCACATTCTGTGCATCAGCAAAGGCGACTGCTTAGCCACAGATGTTGAGCCACAGCAGGACAACACCAGGAACATGCAGGACGAGCAGAGTCACGTCTGTCTGCAAGGACAAATCTTTGCTTTCCTTTCAGCTCCAACTGTGACACACATGACTCTAGAAGACCAGGATTATTGTTAACATGTATAAAAATAAATATTAACATATAAAACGAAATTCTAAATATGTACATCTGATATTTATATGAAAATCCTTTTAAGATTGTTAAAAATAGCTCAGATTTAAATAATACATGTAAATTATTCATTTTTGTTCATACATTTATTAAACAAATTGGAAAAACAATGGCTGCATTACATTTTAGAACAATAATTTCAACTCAAGTAAACTTAACAGACTCTCCTGTCGCTGTTCCTCCCTTCTAGCCCTTTCCTCCTCTCTCTTCTGGCTCTTTGACATAAACCTTTAACCCAGTACGACAACGATTAACCGTTTATTAAAATGAAGTCAAATCTGATCATGTGTCTCTACCCATCTGGCACGAGCTAGCTTGAAAACAAACAGGCTATCTTTCTCCATCCGCAAATGGATCGGATTTTCCTCATCCTCGTCTGTCCCTACATATATGAACACATTTAAAACATGTGTTAATAACTTGTGACTACGGTTAGAAGTCACTGCTTTTTGATGTAATATCTAGCGTTTGTTTTTAGCCTTCGGCGCTAATTCGCGTTAGCTTTAGCATTACTGAAATTGATGAGCTTCAAAACAATCTAGGTTGTTGATTGAGGAATATAACATATTAAACACATCATCTTAAGTATTTACAAATATATTTTACAACAGATACTGGATATTTTTTAATATACTTACACGTTTCGGTGGTTTTCCTTGCGCAACCGGCTGCCATTTTCGAATGATTATCTCGCGATAATCAGCCAACTTCCGTTTCTACTGAAATGCCTTCCGTTTCTGTCGAAAATTTCAGTAGTGTGTGTGAGAGGATTTCAGTAGTGTGTGTGAGAGGATTTCAGTAGTGTGTGTGAGAGGATTTCAGTAGTGTGTGTGAGAGGATTTCAGTAGTGTGTGTGAGAGCATTTCACATGTGTATGTGAGAGATTTCACATGTGTATGTGAGAGATTTCACATGTGTATGTGAGAGATTTCACATGTGTATGTGAATGAATACATTTTCAGTTGTATGTATACAAGCATTTCACTAGTGTGTGTGAGAGATTTCACATGTGTATGTGAATGCTAATTCTGAATAATGTCCTACACGGCACCTCATATCATCTTCCCAAATATCCAGTGACAATCGATTCAGGGCCATTCCTGGTTCTATTTTGGAGTCTTAATTCCACACAAGGTCAGCTGTTCTACGTGTTTTCTTCAAGATTGTCTTTACAAGTCTGCTCTCACACTGGGAAAACTTTGTCATCCTTAAAACCTCCTTTAATTTCTAATGCCGTTTGGGTCACGTCAGCGTTTTTAACCTTAAACTGGATCCTAAAGTTAATAAACATTTCCCAAACAGTTTTGTTAAGATTCTGGAGGGAGAGGAGGCAGAAAGAACAGCCTATAGCTCAGTACTCTGAAGGAAAACACGTTTGATTTAGGGCCAATGCTTCCTGTTGCCTCACTTGACCTGCTGCTGCATCAGAGTATCTGTCCACAGAAGGGAGCTCAGTTAAGAAAAGAAGAAAAGTACTAAAGAGGATGCATCGTATGGGTGACTACAGGACGTTCACTTTCATCAAGTCCTGTCAGAAATTTCCAGTTTCCTAAAACAGAGACACTGTAACTCAATCACAGTCCAAAAACGGATGAAATAGACCCAGAAAGCGGTGTCGAACCTCCTCCTTTCAGTCATAAATGCACTAACATGCTGTGCAGGAGCATGCACCTCACATGAGAAGCCCTATGACGACAAACAACAGCCATGAATCATCACGTTTTCTTGGTGTCTCTCGGTCAGATCGGCTCATTTCTGCAGCCAAGAAAATAAGATGGTGTCTTCCATCCCGATGCATCAGCAAGGCTTCGTTTGCCCCCTCATAGCACAGCACACCAAGCACAAAACCAGGGAGGCGTGGATCTAAAAAAGACGTGTCTTTTCAAAGGGTCAAGAGAGAAGTGCACATGCAACCCATCTGCCCCCCCCCTCGCTGCAGCCTGTGCTCCAATAACAAACACAACAGTAACTAGACACCACTAAAAACAAAAAAACTGAAGTGTTTGCTTGCAGCATGCTAAATACATAGATAAACACTTTGGGGAAAATCTGATGCGGCGTACTCACTTTCTGGTGGCACCCGGTCCTTGTGCGGACAGCCAGATAGGCTGCGGTGATGGGGGTACAGGCCCGTCACATGACCTGTGCCGTCACACCCTGGTGTTGGACACCTGCTTTCCTTCTTGTCTGCACGTGAAGGATCTGCACCCACAAAGTTGCATGAATGAGACCCTTTTACCAAAAAGCAGAGCTGAGTTTCAGTGTTTCTGATCATGGTCTTTCTATGGAAACTGGGCAGAACAGTCCAGTTCAGTCAGAGCTGGAGGAGAAAACCCTGACTTTGTCTTTCAGAGGTGCTGGCTTCATTCTGTGAAGATGTTTTTGAATTCTATGTAGCTTGTGACTGTTAAAGCAAAAGAAAACACAAAGACAAACAAAAAATACAGAAAAATGGGATTTGAATCCTTGATGTGATGTCATGACTGCACATTTTTCCAAACAAAAATTAAATTATTAAATTAATATTTGAAACAGAAAAGGTCAACCTGCTAGTGTATAAAGAGAGACTGCATGAGACACAGGTGAAAGGTGTGTGCTGGGGCTTTAGTCAGTGACAGAGCGGCGGGGAAAAACCTGCCTGGATCAGTTGTTTGCTGCTTGAAAAGCTTGAAACACTGAAAGCTTTTCTAAAGTTTCTGCTGTCTTATTCAACACAACAATGTCCTACACACCAAAGACTGAGTGATTTTAAAGGGCCCATATCATAAAAATGAACCTTTTTGAGTTTCAAGTCTATCATAATCTTCCTTCCTCACTATAAACATCCCCCAAAGTGGTATTTTATCTGTTCGTGCATTTCTGAGTATTCCTCTATAAAGCTGCTCTCTGAGCACCAGCCCCTCCCAATCCATGAAAACAAGTGGGTTCTCACATTGTGACATCACAAAGTGAGGAACCGCCCCTTCCAGGAAGAGTCTGCTTTGCCAGCTCCGCCCCCTGTCTAACACAGACGCCCACTTTCTCAGTGGAGCTAGTGGTGATCGGCTAAACGCTTTTATTTATGTGAACAATATGAACATCCATGTTTTTAAAAGTTCAGATGTTTTGTTTTTGTGGGAGAAACTCAGACATGCTGCTGAGACTGACTCTAGGATGATGTCATGAAATGGGCGGCACCCACAAGGAGAGAAAGGCGGAGCCTCAGAGATGGAGTGGTCTTACTTCCAGGTAGGAAAATGAGCTGAAAAGAACTCGTATTTCATAAAAAGTAATTCTTTAGTGTGTCAAAAGTCATATGTGATCATATCTATGGATGTAGTTTCCTCTGAAAGGCTTAAGAACAGCAGGATATAGACCCTTCAAATGTGTTACTGCAGCATTCCATCAAACCGAATTTTTGGAAAACATTCTGAATCTATTATGTTACAAATTGCAGTCAAAGTCAGCGTGGATGTTTAGAGACAATAAGCATTTTGTAGGAAAGCTTTGCTGAGACCACAGTTTTTAAGCTTAACAAAAGCCTTTTTAAGTCTTGCTTTCTACTGTTGACTGTGATTATTCTCCCACAATAGTTCTTTTATTGACTGTTGTGAAAAATGTGTTTTTAGTTTTTTGTAAACTGGGCTGCAATTACTTGCAGCAAACCAAAGAGGCAACTTTGTGAGGGGCTTGCAACCGTTTCCATCCTTAAATATGCCAAAAGCATGACTATTTCTCATTTTAAAACACATTAACATTTGCAATTGGTAAGTGGAGAGGGTCACACAGCACACGACATTAAGTGAGCTGAACATTGGATGCCAGGAAGATATGACACCCAAGTTGTTTGGAGTTTCTTTGACATTTGGATGATAGGAATTCAGAAAGACTTCAAGAAAACAAGTATCCTAAAAGTATTTCATTTGGTTAGATTTGTGTGCTTCCAACTTGGGATTTGTTCCAGCCCAAATATGATCGGTATCACATGTTAGGTAGGTTGTGTAAGTTTGATGAACCACTCAAGTGTTTGCAGCAGAGCATTTGCTCTCCTCTACAATGGGATGGATGATACAAAAAGGAATCACATTTGATAAAAAATAGAAAAGGAAACTGTTTTTGTAAAATAAAAATGGAAGTAAACATAATACCTAATTTCTATCACTTCATGTAAACATTAAATGGAAATTTGAAGGACTAGTAACAATGGAACATGGTTACTGGAGTGGTTTGAAAGTATGTCCTCTCCTAAAGATGAGTCAATTTTGAGAAATCCCAGGCTGCCACATCTGGAAGCATCCAATTTTGAGAAGTTTCTAAAAGGTTACAGTAGTATCTAGGATTTAAATTCTAATTCTAGACTGAAAATTCACTTAATAATCATATCATGCTAGACATATAACTGTCTGTCCAATAATAACTTTCTATTGAAGTCAACATGTCTGTCCGCATGCTCCTACTTCCTCCCCCAAATTGGATTTAAACCAGGAAGAACCAAATATTACAGATCCTCAAAAATAATCCCATGGGTGAGGTTTGAGATTTTCCATCCCATGTGTCGATGTGTCTGTCATCGGTTTATGGAGAATGACAGGTCAATATTATTTGGGTGTTATTTAACATGATATTTTTGTTTTCTGCAACATACAGTAGACCAAATACTTCAAAAAGTAGAGCTGAATTAACAGTAAGTATTTTAAGAGGCCAAAAACACCTAAAGAGTAAAGAGATGTTTTCGATCTGTCAATCAGAAAACTATTTTACGTTGTGTCAGGCTGAGCCAGCAGTCATTGTGGAATCTGAGTTAAGAATAACTTGGAACAATTGACTGTCTATTTCAGAAGATTCTTAAGCAAATATTTAAAAATGTCTAAAAGTCCAGCTAGACAAAAGCAGTGTCCTTTGATTTACAAACCCATATTCCAGTTCTTCATGAAGAACAGCACACCTCACCACTGTCTTACAGCCCTCATGTCCTGTACTGCGCTAACTTACAGTCAAAAATTCTGCCCCTTGAACTTTTCAACCTTTTGCTGCATTTCAGGCTGCAAACATAAAGATATAAAAGTGTAATTTTTAGTGAAGAATCAACAACAAGTGGGACACAATCATCAAGTGGAATGAACTTTATTGGAAATGTCAAACTTGTTTAACAAAGAAAAAACGGAAAAATTGGGCGTAAAATTTGTAGCACCACCTTTTGCTGTGGTTACAGCTGGAAGTGGCTGGGGGTTTGTCTCTATCAGTTTTGCACATCCAGAGACTGACATTCTTGCCTGTTCCACCTTAAAAACAGCTGGAGCTCAGTGAAGTTGGACGGAGAGCGTTTGTAAACAGCAGTTTTCAGTTCTTTCCACAGATTCTCCATTGGATTCAGGTCTGAACTTTGACTTGGCCGTTCTAAACACCTGGTTATGCTTATGTGTGAACCATTCCATTGTAGATCTTCTTTATGTTTTGGATCATCGCTCCAGACTTCCTCATACTAAACCACAGTTCTTCTCTGGACATCCAAACTTTCTCCAGATCTACAGAGACAGTGTGTCTCTCTCTCTGACCTTCTCTGTACTTCTCTATCAACATCCTCAAAGCAAAGATTGCATCTGTAGTGCTCTGTCTTTGCATGAAACCATCCTGCTGCTCACAAATGTTCACTTCTTTTCTTAGTCTAGCTTCAGCTACTCTTTCCCATCACTTCATTGTGTGGTTCATCAGCTTTATTCTGCTGTAGTTATCACAACTCTGCACATCTCCCTTATTCTTAAAAATGGACACCATCACACTTCTCTTACCTTTGACCCCTCTACTTTCACCTGATACTGCATCTCCCTGTACTCCTGTCTTCTCTCCTCATTCCTCTCAGTGTCCCACTTCTTCTTAGCTAGCCTCTGACTCCATATACACTCCTGCACCTCCTCATTCCACCACTAAGTCTCCTTATCATCTTTCTTTCCTGATGACACAACAAGTACACTCGTACATGTTTCCCTGATCACATTAGCTGTCGTTCTCCAGTCATCTGGGAGAACCTCCTGACCACCCAGAGTCTGTTTCAACGGCTTCTTCAAAGTCCTGCAACATTCTTCGTTTTTCTGCCTCCACCAGTTTGTCCTCTTCTCTGCCTTTGTCCTTTCTTTCTTCGTCGTATTCATCACCAGAGTCATCCACCACACCACCAATGCTGTCTGGAAACACTCTCACCTACCACTGCTTTGCAGTCACTGATATTCAAATTTCACCGTCTACACAAGATGTAGTCTATCTGGGTGCTTCTACCTCCACTCTTATGTTCCTGCCTCTTCTCAAAGAACGTATTCACTTGAGCCATTTCTATCTTTGTTGCTAAATCAAACACCATCTGTCTTTCTACGTTCTTGTCCTGGATACCAAACCTGCCCGTCACCTCCTCATCACCTCTGTTTCCTGCTCCAACATGTCCATAGAAATCTGCACCAATGACAACTCTCTCTCTTCTAGTGATGCTCATCATGACTTCATCAAGGTCCAACCAGAATTTCTCCTCCAGCTCACATCCTACCTGTGGGGCGTACCCACTAACATTAACCATTACACCTTCCATTTCTATCTTCAGACTCACTCTGAGACTCTTTTTACCTCCACAACAACAAAACTCCTCCTTTAAGGTAACTCCTCCTCCATAGGTGGTTCTTAACCCGGGCCTCGACTGATCCTGTATGAATATAATAGGTCTGGCTCACATACTTGCTTTGGCATTCTACGTCAGACGCCCTTCCAGACACAGTCCTTTGTATTTATCCGGGCTTGGTACCGGTACAATGAGACCCTGGTTTGAGCCCGTCGTGGCTACAATCCTCCTGTTGGACCGTTATCCATCTATGTCACGTGAGTTAGAAGGAGTATCGCTATGTCATTCCTGACTCAAGCGCAACTATCATCTTGATAAGGAACTTTCAATGCACGTAAAACGTGGCTCTTTATAATGGGCCCTTTTGAAGAGCATCATTACTTTTGCTCTTAATGTTTCGGTTGTATGTTAGAAATAATTTTCCGTACATGTGAGTGCAAGCGCACACAGATGCGATGCTTATTCTCCCCGCAACACATCTATTCCACAAAGCGGAGGCAGCCGAGTGGAAGGCATATTAGAAAGCAGGGGATATTGATTGTGGCTGGGGACGGTCTGTGCTTTGCATAGTAAATGGTTGCCATTACCATACCATCTCTGGATAATTAATGTGCAGTCAGTGAGCCTGTCGTTCCTTATCGGTCATTCTGATACTGTTCAATTTTCATCTCAACCTCATGCTTCTTTTAGGGAACAGATCTCTTCTGGAAGCCCCCCTTTGTCATGCTGTTTTATAAATCACACAGAAGAACCCTGATCATTGAGTGTCTGCTACTATCTTGCCTCAGGACAGATGCTATCTCCATGCAACTGCCTTACGCCCTCTCATTATTCCAACATTATCCAGACACAAAGGCCACGGAAAGCTCTTGAAATTAGCATTTGTGTGGCATTTAAGTTGCAATATAAACCTGCAGTGAGTAGTGTGGCATTTGAGGTGTAAAATCCTCCTGCTGTGAATTAGCATGCTATTATTTGTTGCTGTCATCTGACATTGACACAACCATTTAGCTCAATAAAGACTGTTGGTCATTGTACGAAGTAAAGTCAGAAATAATTAAGACCCGGTCCAGGGGAAATGCTGTTTTTAAGATGTTCTTGTAGGATTTTTCTAACGATGGAGGACATATGTAACAAAAATTAACATAAAACTTGCGTTTCTGAGCAGACGAAAAAAATGGTGTTTGAAAAAGATCTTCTGCATGACGTAGAAAATATGCTAGGCAGGGCCCAATCTCCCGGCTCCGCCCCTTCTGATCATCTACTGTCATAAAAAACAGATCCATGAACGTCTTTGTTTTCCTCATCTGAACTGGACTGGGTAGACCTGATATTGTTTACCGTTCTTGTTGGAGCAGTAATGTTAGCTTGGGGCTGTGAGGGGCTGTAAGCTAGTGGGAGAGAGTGTAAACAAAGAGATGATGGGAAATGTCTGCAGGCTTACTCCGCCCACAACTTAGAGGTGAATTTCTAAGAACTCCTGCTGCTCTGCAGAAACTATGTCCTAGAAAACAACACAGGTTTTCACAATTCGGCAAACACTGAATCATCATAGTTTAAAAAAAACACTTGGAACGCTTTTACGAATAATCAAAAGAAAATCAGGCTTTAAAGGTAAAAAGCAGAGGTTCTACTGAGGATGGCAATGGCAGCTGTCAGAGAGTCTGTGGGATTTCTTTTATGTCTATCTTGCGAGTCAATAAGTAAATACAGAGCTCCTTGTTCCCCACAGAATGGGCCTCGTGGAAAAGCAGACGGCCTGTGTTTAGTATTTTTTCCCATGTGCTTGTGCAGGTTTAAAAATAGGCGGCTTTACCCCAAGCTGCATCACAGGGATGAGATTTGCAGTCCTAACAGGCCATGCAGATTGCCATTACTTATGCCTGACAAGACTACCCTCTGATGTTTCCATGCTGGCCTATTTTAACAACATAAGCTGCTGCTGCCGCTCATGCTGTTACCAAGATACGAATTTCCAAATTGGCTGAAAAAGCTTGTCCTGGGGTTATAGTGGGGTTTCCAGAATGCATGTGGGATGTGTAGTCTCTAGGGCAGATGGAATACAGAGCCCAATGCATACACACAAACATTTCACCTGAGCTTGTCAAATGAGGTAAACACGTCTATTCTAAACTGGTGGAATCTGGGTGTGCATCTGACCGTGTCCATCTGTGAAAGAGGCCCTCACCTTTATGGAAGAAAGGCTTCTTCATGCCATCAGGAAGACGGGCTTTACGCTCCACACCGTAGCCATGCCGCGGGCCATGGTCTTCATGAGCATACCTCACTCCATCTCTTCTGGCTGCCTCGGCTGCGAGCTTATCTCGCATCGCCTTTGCGCGCTCCGACTCCAGTGCGATCGCCTTCTCCAGTAGAGACAAATTACCCTTCGTCATGTCAAACACTTCCTCTGATCGGTCCGACGTGATGGAAGCAGTGTCCTCATCAAAGTCCCTGTGGCTGGTGTGATACCGCTCGTCCTGAGCACAGCTGGAGAAAGCCTTGGAGCGTGGACTCAGTTGCTCCTCCAGCTTCATGAGATTATCCATGTCTGAATAGTTCCTATCAAGTGTCCGTCTGCTGTCTTGGCTGTTGTGGAAGTCTCCATATCCATGGTGCTGTGGTTGTTGACTGGGGTCCCCACACGAGTAATGATTTTGTTGGGACGGTCCGTTTCGGTCAATAGACTTTGTTTCACTTAGCTTCCTAGCCAAGTCGAAGCACTGGTTTCTTAGGCACTCCAGACTGCTCAGACACACTTCTTCATCACTTCCCTCTATTTTTCCATTATTGGTGGTCTTCATCTGTCCATTACCACCATTGTGGGAGTAGTTAGTCTGGTCCCCAGGTCTGGCTGACCCTTCGAAGTCCTGTCCATCTAAACTGTCAGACAACACGGCACCATGACCCTGTGCAAGGAGTTTGAGAGAGTCCACAGTTTCCCGAACAACATCACTTTCAACATCCAAACTCAGATCTCCTCTCTGTAATTCACTTTCCTCTTCCTCCTCCTCGTCCTCTTCCTCTTCATCCTCCTCCTCCTCCTCCTCTTCTTCTTCTTCTTCCTCCTCTTCCTCTTCCTCCTCCTCCTCTCCCTCGTCTTCAGCACTGTTGGGGGAGTTGCTGTTCATTTCAGACTCGGTCATGGCACGGTTGGCAGCGTCTTCTGCAATCTTCCCCAAGTTGAGGAGGGACTTGGCAACGAGTTCATCGTAGTTTTCATACTCATCGTTGTTGTTGTCATCCTTCTCCATTGCAGGACCCAATTTGCTGTATCCATCCCCACCTCCACCCTCACTGGTGCTGTCTCCAGGGCTCAACTGATTGTCCTCTGTTGGGAAAGAACAACAAATCATCTTCTGGATCATTTTTAGTGTTTACTTTGACACATAAATCCAATTTCAGGTCTATGGAAACAGGAAAAGGAAATATTAATGATGAGGATTTACTTTCAAAGTCTTAACAACAGCTTGGATAGAGTTTCAGAGAAATGCTTTGTCCAATGAGGATCTTTAAATGAAATTTTAGAGTACTGACCTTCATTCTTCTGAATGTCTAGGAGCTTCAGTGAATAGATTGAAATAGATTGAAATATTTAATTATTCAATCACCAAACAAAATGAGAACTTTTGTGACTTTCAAAATGTTAAACCTGTCTTAGAACCTTTACATTCAAAAATAATCATTTATAGAAATCCTAAAACAGATAAAAACATTCCTGCAGGAATAGATGCAACCGATGCCAGCCACCAGTCATTTATCTCTGGCCTAAAAAGTTCTTTTCTCATTCAATCATCAGCATTTTCAGAGTTCTATTCAGTTCTTAATTGATTCTGACAGACTGCGAAAGGTTACTGAACCTCCTCTGTCAGTAATTTTAAGCACTCACTTCTGGAGCACTTCCAATTTCTCTTTTGCGTTTCCGCCCTCATCCACCAAAAGCACATTGCTCACATTGGTGTCACATTTGCCACTTACATTCCTGTGCACAAAAGGAAGCCAAAGGGCCTCTCTCACACTCATGCACACATCAAACGGACACGCAGTGAGCTTCTTCGTCACCTTTGTTTCGCTCAAACAAACAACAAGACAAAAACAGGATAACACTGTAAACGGAAATCATTTACCCAAAAGTAATATATTCATGTGAAGTTACAGAAACTCCAGGGCACACCTTCCATTCACAGCACACACACCTACACAAACTCCAGGATATTTGTCACCGTTATATCACGTATACGGCGCACATATCATGTTAAAATGACGTAAGTGATGCACAAACCACTGATGAATTGCAGATAAACAGCCAACAATCGGTTCATTGGCGTCTTGTGTGACGGTTATATAACTTGGCCGGTCTTTCACCCCTCCTGCAATCTATACCGAGTGGGGTTCTCCCACTCCCCCCGTCCAGCTCGTCCAGGGTCAGGTCTGTCATGGGGTGGTGTCCGGTGCAAAGAGAAGAAATTCAATGAGGCACAGGTTTACCTGTTCTCTGCGTGGTTTATTCGTACTTCTTCGGTGGTTTTAGTGAGGTTCACTCGTGATATATTTGTGAAATTTTCACGTAAAGCCAACAACTTTTCTGACTTTTTCCACCTATTTTCACGTATGACCAGCTTTTATCTGTGAAACATGCCTCGAATGTACGTAGGGGCTGTGTGACACGGCCTTAAAGTAGCAATCAAGGCACACAAAAGTGCCAAACAAGTATAGAAGTGAATCAGAACCGAGGCACTACTCTGCATTTGAAAAAGGTGTGCACATTTTTAAATTGTAAATCTGAATGTAAAGATTTTTGTTAAGAGCAGAATAAGAGATCTGAAGAAATTAAGTTGGGAGAAGAATTGAAGGCAGCTTCCTCTCTACTGGATGCAATGACAGTTCAGGACGGGGGCGGGAACGTTCGGGATCAGACGTCTGCTGGGGGCTCGGATGAACAACAGTTCACATGTGAGCGGTTTTCACATGTATGTAGGAAAATCAGCGCGTGGCTGCTTAGATGCTACATCTAGACTTTTTCTGGGTATAGTTGTGCGCCAAACACTTTTAACACACTGCTCTGTCGGAGCTTCACTCTTAATTGGACTTGAAGGCAGTGTCAGGTCCAATCGTGATGCGGGGGTGCAAAGCAGAAGCTGCTGGAGAGAAACCTGCCAGCTCTGGTGTTGGGCATATCACAAGGAGAAAGACCAGATAACATATGGAGCGGGATGTTTGGAATTGTCGGAACAAACAGTTAAACCAATGCTCTGACTAGCAACATCCCAGAATTCTTGTATTGGACCACAAAAAGCTGTTCATGAATAAAACTCATTAGAATCTAGAGTCTTTACACGTAAATATTCTGGCTGTGTTTTGGGGGTTAACCAATCTGAATCTTTATTGACATTAATGCAGCACTTTCAGCATTTTAGATTTTGACTGCTTTTTTTAATGGTGAAATAATATTTAAAGTGTTTTAATGAAAACATTCCAGTGATGGAAATATTCACTTATTGTGAATAAGCAGCACAAACAGAAAGGACATATCTTTCTAGCAGGTCATAAAGACATTCCAAAGTCTCTATAGTCAGTGGAAGAGTATATCCCTCAAATGATAAATGAAGAAAGTGGAGAATTTATCCTAAACAGGACTGATGCTTTGCATCCACCAACATCTGGCCTGGTTCACCATTCTTAGCCACATTCAGTACAGACCATAAGTTTGGACACACCTTCCCATTCATTTGAATGAGAAGGTGTGTCCAAACTTTTGGTCTGTACTGTAAAGAAATCCTTTGTATCTGGGCTTAAACGGTCTCAAAGTCAGAATCTAATAGACTCCTTTGATGGAGTCTGAAGATCTGATGCTTTGGTCAATAAATCCTTCTTGGATTCACAGCGATTTCCTTCAGGTAGTGTGTCAGATGATTGTTGGTCATGGCTTAATGAACTGTTGTCCAAAACTACAAACAAGCCAAAGGTTGCACGGTGGCGTTGGATGCTCGGCTGTTGGAGTCCAGGTCATTGATAGTTTGTAGTATGTATCTATCAATATTCCTACTCTGTACATATTCAGAAACTGGAAACACTCATAATTTATTCATCTCTGATGTAAAGGATGACTCAGCAGTCTTTGAATGACAGGAAGGTGTCATGGTGACCAGCTAAGAGCAAAATACATTAACATGGTGAACACTGAACGTAGTTTTTGCATCTCTGAGGTCAAATCATTGAAGCGAGTTTTGACGTCGCTTCAGAGTTGCACAGGTTTGTTTTGCATCTTTACAGTTTAGTTTGTAACTGATGAGCTGCTGACAACCATGTCCGTTCCTTTAAATGTTTTTGACTCCCCCTCTCCCCCACTCCCGTTTACAACACACCCAGCTCACGTCATGCTCTCACCTTGCCCCATATTTTGCTCTTCCTCCTCCTCTTCTTCATCGTCTTCATAGTCTACCTCCTCAATTGCTTCTTCTTCCTCTTCTTCTGCCTCCTCCACCCTGACTTCATCACTGTCTTCCTCCTCTTCTTGCTCCACTTCTACGTCCTCTTCTTCTATGTCCTCCTCTTCTCCCCGTTCCTCCCCCTCCTCATTTTCATGCTCCATCTGTTCTACATTGTAGTCCATGTAGCCTCCCACATCTTCCTCTTCCTCCACTACCTCTCCTCCCCCCTCCATGGCTCCCTCCTCCTCTTCTTCCTCCCTGTCGTCCATCTCCTCGGTTCCGTCTGTGTCGTAGCACTCCTCCATTGTGGAGTTGTCCATGTCATCAAGTAAGGTGCTCCTCTTTGGAGAGGTTTCCAAGGGTTCGATATCTAAGCTCTTCCTCTTCTTGGCCAAAGGGCAGCCGTACACACTGCAGGGGAGACACAAGATTGGAGCTGTTAGCTTCCGGCACCACGTGCCCGGTCAAGTCATTCATATACGTTACACTTTGACAACTTCAGGGGCTGCATCTAAAAACTATAGTAAAAAGCTGCTTCCAGGAGAACCTTTATGTGTTTGGTCACTAACCAAATTTGATTGACTGGTTAAAAAACAAGTTCTGTAGTTCTTGTAGTTCTGGAAAAACCTGTATCAAAAGTCAAACATTGTCATTCTAGTGTTTGCTCTGACCTTGGCTCAAACATGAAAAGTCAAACAGATTTCAAACAGGAGCTGAATGTTAGTGCGTTTGCTTTAGGAGTGGAATCATCTTTACCCAGCTATGGGCAGCCTGCGTCCTGTTTGGTAAATAGTGGATTTTTTTGCAAAAAAAGCGTGTTGTGAGAAAGTGGTCTTTGTCACGTCACATACATGTCAGAAAAGACAAAGAATTGAGAAAGAAAGGATGAATATTTGCTGTTTTTCCATTTCTATATCCACGTTTCGTCCAACACTCTGTCCATACTCCCTCAGCTGGCGCGTGGTCAGGTGGGAGTTTCACCTGGCTCAGACAGTCTAACATGGACCACCACCCACAGCTGAAGGTCTCACTGTCTTCATCTCAGCCTGCGCAGAAACCGTTTTCTTCCTGACAAGCTCTCCCCCAGAGCGACCGAAGATCTCTGAGACAGCGAGGGAAGGGGGGGGGGGGGGGGGGTAGACGGGGATGGGGGAGGGTCTGCAGCACAGTAATCAATAGTTCTTGCTACCAAACATCTCAAAAGCACATTAAAATGCCACTCATCCGGGTCCCTCTGTTAAGGTCCCTCTCCAAATAAATCAAAGACTGGTCCCGGTAGGTTACCGGCTGCCAAGACAGGCAGCAGGTAGGAGAGCAGCTGAGATGAATGGGGGGGGTACAAAACAAGGAGAGGTGGCGTGAAATCCAGAGACACGTATTCTTGCTTTCGTGTTTGACATTCCAGGTCATCACTTTTCCATATTTTTAGAATAATAATAAAAAGGAAAGCATTCATCCAACGTTTTTCTATCAACCTCTGGCCTGCAGCACAGCTCCAAAGAGCAAACAGTCAAATGTGGCCCATTTCTGCAGCATTCAAAACTCACCCACGCTGCGTTCACACCAAACGCGTCAGGAGCGTCAAGTTTTAATGTTAAGTCAATGTACAGACGCGATCTGAGTCCTGCGGCGCGATTTGGGCGTGTCAAAAGCTCAAAAATCGGAACTTTGGCAAGGTTGAAGCGTCGCGTCAACCAATCAGGGATTTCAGCGTCTCCATCAGCGAGCAGAACACAGATCCAATATGGCTGATCGATGTGAGCGTCCATTCTTTAACCCGCTGCTGCTCTTTTGGGGTTGCCGGAGCCTTTCCCGGCTACTGTTGGGCAAAGGCGGGATTCAACCTGGACAGTTGCCAGTCTGTCACTGGGCCCGTGGGGCTGGAGTGATGGCGCCCGCGAGGTTTCATGTCTCTAAAACTGATTAAATGGCAGGTCAGGAACACAGGAAATAAAGAGAGATGGGTTTTCTTTCACCATATTTTAGAAAAGATTAGATCAGATCAGGACTGTACAGAAAGAATTGCAGAAAAAACAGAAAGAATCTTTTAAAACATTTTTTTTAAAACATGCAGATGCAAACTAAAGGTTGCATCTGCAATGTGTCTGCCCACTGAAAACAGCCACCTCCCAGCATGTAAATGAATTTTAATCACCTTATTGGTGTTGAACAGTTTCCTCCAGCATCCTGCTCATCCCTGAGCTGTCAGGCTGCTGCAGCGGGATGATTGCTCTGCTGCTTCTCAGCCCCACAATGACTAAGCCACATGAAGCCTCCACATCTTGGCAATCCCACATTCCCTAGCGCCGTCTTTGCCTGACCTTGGCTTCAAGATTCATGCATATGTTCAGTGGAGAGGCACTGCATCCCACTTACCGTGCTCCATAATTAAAATTCCCAAAATAATGATGTGGTATTTAAATTGGAAAAAGATAAACTCCACAGGGCAAGTTCTTCCCTCTGCATCGTCCCTGGCAGAGCCACAAATCCTCCAAGAGGGCTGCAGCGGTGACAGGTGAAGGCAGAAGAAAGCAAGACCTTTTGGGATGCTGTGTGCGTTCCCAGCATTCCAAGATGTAATCAATTACTTTTACAGTATCAACAAGAGGGAATTTAATGCAGAATAAATCCTTCGTGAAGCACGAGAGGGCTTTTCAGTCATGAAGCATTAACGTGAGCGAAGTGGAGAAAAGTGGCTCTTGTTTGCCTAATTTTGGCCGACAGTTGAATGACTGCTGGAATGTGACAGTGTCCCACGGTGCCTTTATTAAACGTCATATTAGTGGCTGTTCACAGCAGGGGCACAAGCTTTAACCCGTCATCAGCATCGTGCACTATTTGTCTCTCAGACGTAGGTATGCCGCTGCCACGGCTCCCTCCTCCTTTTTTCCTGTTATCCAGCACTTTTCATTCATTCCTATTCACATCTTCTCTAAGCCTTTGTAATCTCACCTATTCCATTACTGTTATACACCCACTTCCTCCACCTTTAATTTACAGTACATTAGCTTTTTTAAGCATGAATCGCACTTTGCATATGCTCCCTTTTCCCCCAATTTTCTCCCACAGTGTTGCCCCCCTAATTGCACTTATGCCTCCACAGAGTATTCTGGAGATGGAGGGAATGAACCACCTCTGACTGTGCTCCATATCCAGCAGGAGGATCTAAAGACACGTGTGGCAGAGCACCGTCTCCATGGTGATACCCTCCAGAAATCCATGAGGGATTCACCATCATCGCAGTCAGTGAGGAAAAATGAGAGAACGGCATGCAGGGAGAGAAAAAACGGAGGAAAATTAGAGAATGTGGAAGTGACACACATGAGAGATTGTATATTTGAGTGCGTTTCTGCATGTGTGGACGAGCATCTCTGTGCACGCACATTCTAGTGGAATACAAGGTAGCCGAGCTGAAAAGAAGAGGACAGTTTCATGTGTGATTGTGTGAAAGAGGAGAGCGGATCATTTCAGGGCTGTCAGGCTGCTTCTGCTTGCAGAGGAGAACAAAAGGCAGTGTCTCGGTGCAGGCGGCTCAGCTCCAGGCAGACTCTGCAATTTGGGGCGTTTTCAACAGACTAAGACTCCAGCTTGCATATCATCGGGTTTTGTCCATGTGTGCATGCACACACAGACACTTGGATAACTGTCAGATTGTCCTAAAGCCCCCAAAATTTGACTTAATGGTTGCGGTCTTGAAATAATCCATGTTGTTAGTGAAACCCAGAAGATTTCTGTGTGTAGGCAAAAGTTCACAAGCTTAAGTTGTATGTTTGTTGAATGGAAGCAAGCCTTAAGAGTGAGAGCAACAGTCCAGTCTAAGAATGATTTGGAAACACCCGTCAACAAAGATTAGGATGATCAGGCTAATAACTCATCACATGAGTTCAGCAATCAGTTAGGCAAATACAGAAAGCATGACAGTTTTAGCAGCACCTGCAAAAGAAGCTGCATTTAATTTACCAACATGTGTTTGTCAAATGGATGCAAACAGAAACAGCATGCAGGGGAATTTAACAAAGAACACGGATTCCAGCGGCGGTTTTTACTAATATGGAACATGTATAAAAACCAAATACTGACTGGCACCACAATCCACTTTGTTGGTTTGCTGTATTGGCACAAAAGACGATGAACCCACGTTTCTGTGTGGATTAATGCCACAGCAAAGGATCTTTGGGACATTTCCCCTTCCAGCATTGAAGTTTTGAGAACGGAGAACTGATTTGGAGTCAGTCGTTGCAAATAAAGCTGACATTGAACTGAAATCTCTGTTTCCCTTTTATGTCAGTGTCACTTCTGAACCTGGCTGTTTGTTTTGTGTCTGCTCCAGAGCTCTACTCTCGCCGGTTTCCAGTCCCGGCCGCTGGCATGAAGAGCCCTCACCGCCACCTGTACCCCGTCTCTGATCCGCCCCGCTGGAGCCCGTCAGCCGTGTGTGACCCCGGAGTTCTGCCTTAGTGCTCGAATCAGTTTGCACCAGATTTGGGGCTACATTCTGTTTCTTTTGAGAAGCATTCCAGTCCTTGTTCTCCTTCTCTGCTCACCATTGCATTGATTAGAGCTGCGCTTTTGTAAATCCTCATCAAATTCTCTTGTTTGCCGTTATTGTCCTCTGTGCAATCGCTTCTTGCCGATCGCCCGCTAACCCGAAGCAAACAGCATCTGTCATTTGTGTGCAGACGTTAACAGTTTTCCCTTTTTATCAAGAATTGTCCCAAATCAGAATGAATGGATTTCGGGGTTTTGGTGGGGGTCTCTCTCTGTCCTGCTCTCTCACTGTTACACATGTTTTCTTGTCTGATACCAATACAGGCTGGGGCTAAGATCCAACATAACACATCTACAGATTGGAATGTGATGGTTCTGTCTTGGGTTGCACTTTACATGTCATCAAATAATAAATCAGGTGATTGAAAAAAGTGTAGAAAGACACCTGAGAACATGCACCTGTTGAACAGAAAGAACAAATATCCAGGGGGATTTTGTTTTCCAGGCAAACATTGATATATGCATCATACTGGCTATTTAACATAATTTGTAGGTGGAAGTCATATGCAGAGGAGCTCATCAAGAAGCTGATTCAGGGGGTGTAATGTGGCTATCTGTCATCCAGCAGCTGAAATCACTCCTGGATTAGCCAGGTAAGAAGTCTCTCCACCACTGTAATGACTTCAATCAATCACCTAAACTCCCACGCGCACAAAGAAAGAGCCAGGCTAGTTAGCTGAGGGCCTATCAGCCATCTTGGAGAAGGAATTCCTTCTTCCCTGGCATTTCCATGTATCCGTCCAACCGGCAGCAAATGAATGAGTGTCTGGATTGGTGTTGTCCTGTTATGAAGGGGAGAGGCAGAGGGAGACGCAGGCGTTTTCTCTGCGAGGACTCTATGGCAGACATTTAACATATTTATATTAACTGTGAAGCTAGTTTGAAGTCATCTTTGTAATAAAAGTATACAGATAATGATTGAAAGCAGTAAAGTTTTAGTACAAACCCGTGACTCCTGCAGTGGATCGATGAGGGTCTGTTGATGTCGGGTCTCAATGGACTGACTAACGCTAACCTTAATGGACGTCTGAAATGACTTTCGTTTGTGTGAAGAGCGAATCTCTCCTGCATAATGAACGACTCCTGCACGCCATCGCACATGAAACCTCCCATTCTCATCTTTTTAGTGCTTTCGTTGTGCTGGAACTGACGGAAAGGAGATCCCAGCAGTTCTGTGTGTTAACTCTGACCCGTCATGTATGTGTTTTCATGGACCCGCGCTGATCTGCTGCTGTTCAGAGATGCCTGCACTCACGTCTGATCGCCTATTCTACACAGCCCTTGTATCTAGTCTGGCAACCAAACAAATGTTTCCATGTTGTTTCAGAATAAACATGATCAGGAGTTTTGGCACAGAGCTCCACAGCAGTGGGGGAGCATGCGTCTGTCTTTGGTGATGACCAACACCAGCAGTGTGCTTTCTAGTGTAGTAGCTGCATCCAGCAGAATAAGTGATCTGCCCTTTGTGCTCTGCTTCATGCTTCCAGCTTATCTGCTTTCTGCCCTGTCTTTGGAGCGGGGGGGGGGGGGGGGGGGGGGTGTCTGACATTGATGTAATTTCTTTGGCAACTGCTTTGAGCAGAGGGCTGGTTGTGGGTAGGGAGATGCGGGGGCAATCATCCGGGAAGGGCTAGAGCTGAGTTCAGAGTTTAGGGGTCAGGATGTGTCTGAGCCTGAAGCTGGCCCTGAGCAGCTGCACCCACCCACGCCTCCCCTCGCCACGGCCCGGCACCCCCCCCTCCCCAGCACGCTTCGCGCTCGCCACACATAATCTGTTATTCTCTTTGATGTCTCTCCTCGGGGAGGCGGCTATGAAAATAAAATAGAGGAAAAAAGGGATGAAAAAGTATAAACACCACCTGTTTATGTGACGGCAGGTAATGTCAGAGAGACGGTTTGCAGGCTTGTGGCGATGCACAGGAGGCAAACAGAGGGGAGGCTTACAAAGGAAGAGTCAGCCAGTAATGGCTTTACAAAGCTTTCAGTGGAGGTGCAGCAGCTGAGATCATGTGCAGTGGACAATAGAATAACTCCACATTACATGAACTAATATTTTAGCAGTGATTGTAGTCCAACAAGACATGAACCAATGAAAATCCAGCTAAATGACAGCCAAGCTCAAACGAACCCTACAGCTCAAAGCACACTCCCAAGTGAAGAAGCTAATGACAGAGTTGACGGTTCCAACCTACTCTGTTCCCTTCACCCTCGGTCGGCCACGTCGCCTTTGTCTTGGTGAAATAAAGCTTCCCATTAAATATGGAAATTTCTGTTTTAGTGGCAGATACTTCACAGAAGGAGGCTGATGGCATGTCCTCTGTTTTTTTAGAAAGGGAAGTGGCAGATTTTGATTAATGGGACCTTATCTGGTGGAGCACATGGAGACAGAGGGCTTCCTGCGCTTGGTGGGGGTGGATGGCTGCCTGTTCTTCTTTTTCTCATCCCTCTTTTTCTCTTCAGTTTCAAATCACTCTGGGTCTCAACTTCTGCTGTTGCTGGAATTGTCTTGCTGACGTCGAAATATGTCAGGTTTGGGACAAAACACAACCGTGCCTGATAACAGAAGAAGTCAGTTAACTATACAGACACTATGAATGTAATTGAACTAATACTGGAATGTCTTGGAATCACACCTTGGCTTTGGGAGGATTTTTGTGTGTCTGCAGGTAGTCAGCTCCCTCTCCATTCTATTTTCCATTTCCATATCCCGTCCTCATGTCTCCTCTCCTCCACTGCCAGCCACCAAGTGAGGTGCAGCGGTGCCTCTTTCCCTGTCGCTCTGTCACCAGCCTGGCCCACTTCCAATGCTTTTAGTGAGAGCTATCTGTCAAGTTATGAATAATACAGGCCCAAGGCTGGCACTAGCTTGCTAGCTAGCTCTGTAGAATCCAAATGAGGGCTACAGCAGGAAGAGAGCACTTGACTTTTAGCTCGCTACCACCAAGACAGGCAATTACTCAGCCCACAGCCCCAGCTGCAGTTGAGGCAATCATAGACGCAACCCCACACATCCCGCTCTGCACACAAACGGCACGCACACACTCTGCATGCATAAGCAGACACACACACACACACACACCCACACACACACACACACACACACACACACGGCATCTCCAAATTCAAATAACTACAAAGTTGTGCATGCAGACATACATAAAATATGGTTTCTTCCATACATGACAGAGAGTCGATATCTGTTCTTCATTTACAAATGTCCACAAACTGAGGCGATGAATGAACGGCTCAGGACTTTTCAGACAGTATTTACATGAAAACAGCTCTCTGATGAAGAAAGCACAATCAGAAATGTAGTGTTAAGGAGACTGCAGAAATGTTTCCACTCTTCCCTTTTCCAGATTTTAGCCTTAAAACCACAAAGATCCATTAATCAGACATGGAGTTACTTCATCATGTCTTATCTGTTAATTAACAAAAGACACGGCATCCACCTTTATCACTCCTCTCCGTAGTTATGCAGCAGGCTGGGAGGGCTATCACATGTATCAGGTATGTGACACATGCAGGGTGGCATAATTAGCTTTGCGCCCAGGCATCTTTAGGTGACGATGTTAACCCATGCATGACTGGTTCCAATCATGCATTGGAAGAGTGTGGGATGTAATTACAGAGTGCTAGGCAACGACAGGCTTCACAGGTAAAAATAGTCACACAGCAAGAGAGAGCGTGGCATGTGTTTAGCATGTGAGGTGAGTGCACTGGGTGCATGTGCATGTGGGTGTGTGCATGTATGCCTGCGAGTACTGAGGTAATGAGATCTAGTTAGTGATGCTCCAGAGTGTCTTATTAACAAATAATAACAGCACTCCTTTGTTTTTTACTTCTCCTCCCATCTATTATTTACAGCTCACAGATTTACTCATAATTCATTTATGGTGCATCGTGTGCAACCTAGAAACTAAATGGCACCCAAAAAAACACAACTGTCAGGTGTTGCTGTGTAGAATCACAAGCAAGTCGTCAAACTCACAACACAGATTAAAAAGTAGCTTTTTATGTGACAAAACATGATTACAATTATCCTTTGCAGCACTGTTGCAAAGGATGGCACCCTCCACCTTTCCACTTCAAAGTTTCTTGTTCTTCTTTTCTTTTTAGCAATTCTATTCCCGACAGCCAATCAGCTTCCCCCATCTGTCTTCTGCATCCTCTACCACCAGCTACCTTCATGTCTTCCTTCTCTGCATCCAGAATCCTCCTCTCTGGTCTTCCTCTAGACCTCTGGCAGCTCTAGACTCAGCATCCTTCAGTCTCTCCTCTGGACATGTCCCAACCATCTCAGTCTGGCTTTATCTCCAGAACCTCTAACATGTGCTGTCCCTCTGATGTCCTCATTCCTGATCATTCCTGGTCCCTCCCAAAGAGAAAAAAAACATCCCCCTCTCTAGCTTCTTCTCCCCCTGTTTTCTGCTCTCACTACAAATCACAATATCATCTGCAAACATCATAGTCCATGGTGATTCCTGTCTAACCTTATCTGTCAGTCTGTCCATCACCACTGCTAACAGGAAGTGTCTGAGAGCTGATCCCTGATGTAATCCCACCTCCACCTTGAACTCCTCTGTCTCCCCTGCAGCACAGCTCACTACTGTCTTACAGTCTTCATGTCCTGGACATTCTTCTCTGTCAGTCCAGACTTCCTCATACGTTACCACAGTTCCTCTCTGGACACCCAAACTTTCTGCAGATCTACAGAGACAGTGTGTCTCTCTCTGACCTTCTCTGTACTTCTCTACCAACAACCTCAAAGCAAAGATTGCATCTGTAGTGCTCTGTCTTTGCATGAAATCATCCTGCTGCTCACAAATGTTCACTTCTTTTCTTAGTCTAGCTTCAACTACTCTTTCCCATCACTTCATTGTGTGGTTCATCAGCTTTATTCTGCTGTAGTTATCACAACACTGCACATCTCCCTTATTCTTAAAAACGGACACCATCACACTTCTCCTCCATTCCTCAGGAATCTTCTCACCACCTAAGATCCTGTAGAACAAACCAGTCAGAAACTCCACTACTATCTCTCCCAGACACATCAATACCTCCACAGGTATTTCATCAGGACCAAGTGCCTTTCTACCCTTCATCCTCTTCAATGCCCCCCCTCACTTCCCATATACTAATCTTTCCTACTTCCTGCTCCACAACAGTCACCTCTTCTATTCTTTCTTCTCTCATTTTCTTCATCATTTGGCCTTTAGCTAAATCTTTAAGTTCATTTTTTCCACATAAGATGGAAAAAAACAACAGAAAATGGAGAAAAGGCATTCTGCATCGGTACATTTCCTAAAACACATAGAACTGTTGTTTTTTATTAGCAAGCCATAAAAATGCAGTTTTTCTAAGTTGTGGAAAACACAGCAGACTCAATTTAAAGTGAGTCACAGTCCTTAGAAAGACAGTATAGATAAATAATCCACCATCTAGGACTCTGTGTGCATCAAGTGAGAACATTAAAGATCATACATGCACAAAATAGCTTGTTTAGAGGGGTCACCAGAGACCACACAGCCTAAAAGCCCGTACACACCGGGACGAATTTCGTGCGAGATATTCGCCGACGTTTAACGCCTCGTGACTAAACAAAAAAACACCTCAGGTTCGCTTTTTTGGTTTGACGCGCCGCGTCAAAAACTATACAACCAATGAGAATGGCGCTTTTCCACACGTGTCTGGAGCTTCTGAAGTTACAGTAAAACAAAACTTGGGGGCGCTCAAACACAAAACTGCCTTTTTGAGCACACATACCAGCGAAGAAGATAGACGCCAAGTAGCGTCTACACTGCCGTCAAGAAATAAGACGAAGAAGATGCACTCACTGACGGACATTCTAAAATATCCCCGAAAACGCTCACGATACATTTTCAGCTCTTGTACCAGTCGATAAAACTCCCCATGTTCTTCTCTTCTCGTAACTATGGGATGTACCCAAAATCGGCGTCTTTTCCGGGGTCTTTCATCATTCAACAGAACAATAATTTCTTTATCGCTGGAACTGGAGCTGGAGCTACTGGTGCTTGAAATATTCATGTTTTCTTTGTATGATTCTGACAAGCGCGTAAATACTTGCTCTCTTCTTCTGAGGGAAAAGCGACTTTAAGAAGCGTGAAGTTGCGCAGCGCCACCTTGTGTACAGGGGTATTTCTGTTTTACATTAAGTGCCATCTAATGTCAGGGAATGAAATTGCATGTTCACTCGGCTCACCGTCAGCGAAAATCGCCTGGGTGTGAACACAAAAAACGTTTTGAAAAACGTTGGCGAAAAACGGCTGGCGAATATTTGTGCCGTTGTGTACGGGCCTTAACTTTGTCAATACATTAAGCAAAAACTTTTCTAACAAGTGTTGCAGCATGGGGGTGGAAGGCTGAGGGTTGTTTTGTATTTTTAGCCATCAAGATGGTACCTTTCCTGTAGACCACGATCAATATTGTGTAAAAATATGTGGAGTAATCATAACATTGTAATTGGATCAGGTGGTTGTTCTGTAATAAAATAAGATTCTGTGAGTTTACAATAACTTATAACGTCTGCAGACCTTAACCAGAGGAATGTCATGAACTGTGGTCTACGGGTCTTTGTTAACTTAACATAATGATGGGCAGGGTTATTTCAAGAGGCCATTGAAGCAAAGAGGGGTGCAGGTGGTTTTGAATTAAGTCGAGTACTTTGAATTTATTTCACTGCTTTTATGTTTTAGATCACAAACTCTCCAAACTAATCTCGGTTTGTCTGGAGCTTTTTTGTTCTTCTAGCACAGAAAGCCTTTCAATAGCAAAGGAGGTTAAGCGCGTGTCACATGACCGCGTCTCAGTACCTACAATGCCTGTGCATGTATTAATTGGAAGGTGTAATGCTGTGCAAACGTTTATTGTCCCGTGTGAAGCAAGGAGGCAACACAGCTGCACAAACTGGGATCGGTGTGCACGCACATGGAAGTGTGAACGATGGAGTGCTATTGAAACAGATGAGTTGGATCTTGCCAGATCAGTAACAAGGGCTGTAGTGAGGCCATTCTGCCATTCAACCCCCCTGTTGTGAAGTCAGCATGACGCCCTGTGTACTTAAGCTGGATTCTCTCTTGGCTGAAATTACCAGACTGGTGAGAGGCACTCAGCTGGGAATGCTGCTCTACATGCGAAGTAGGTTGTGCATGTGTGAGAGGGCTTAGGGGATGCGTGTGCTGTGTGTGTGTGCAGCACACACGTCTACATTTGTGTCAGTGTGTGTCAGTGTGTACCTCTCTAGCATCTCTTCCTTTAGGTGAGGAGTCTGTTCTGAGGGCTCTGCTCCTGTCAAGGGCCCTTGATGTCAGGCTGATAGCACTCTACCCAGGTGAAGAAAAACCCATAGTTCTGTCTTGGCTGCATACTCAGAGTGGATCCTCATCCACAAACGACTTCAAAACATGGGGAAAAAATGCTCTATGGGAAACATGTCCATTTCTAAAAGTGTTTTTCATGTCTTTCCTAAAAATGTTTTTACCAGACTATTAAATAGGAGAGTCTGAAGGGTTACCTCTCAAAAAGGTAAAGAGTCACCTCTTCCATTCATTGGTTGAATGCTCTAAATCCTTCAACCTTTGTTTTCCTGTTTCTCTTTCTTTATTCTAGTATCTTCCACCATTGTTTTGCCGCTTATCTCCTTCAATGTTTCAGCTATTTTATCCAGTCAACTATTCAAATGTTCAGCTCTTTAAGCTTTTTCCAGCTATGACATTTGGTCCTTCAAATCCTTGAACTTTTCCAGATATTACAGGATTTCTGCCTCCATTGAAATCCATGGGGAATCCTTGGTGCAGAAGCTCGCTGGTTCGAAACCCAGCTCTGGCATTTTTCACAAAAATATCTATTATGTTATTGTGCTGTTTTCACTTTATTTAAGCTCAGCTTGGATGATTTATTTATTTCTTTTTTGCCAATTATTTCCCTTTAAGTTTCATTTTCAGTCAGCAAAATAGCATTCAACCCTGCATTTTCTTCTGGAAATGCAGCTGCTTTTAGTTTATTTTAGCTTTTCAAGAAGGTAACAGTAATGTTTGTGCTAAGCGTTTACAGCGTGGGCATCCTTTCTGGTGCAGTGAGCCCAAAACTCAGAACCACACTTGGTTTAACATTAACTTTATAGCCAATTACCTCTTTTAAAAAGAATTTTAAAAGAACATTTTAAGTTCCTACTGTTTGCTTTTATGTAACTTACAACCGTACTTTGATCAAAAAGTGTTTCTGGTTCCTGCATGTAGCCCTGCAGAACTCAATGTAGCATAATTCCAGCGATAAAGAACAAAATATCAGGACCATGAAGCACTTTCATATGAACAGGTTGTGTGCATTTCTGATTATTGAGACTGAATTAACTCCATACTTTCAGTCTTGTTGAAATGAAGGGATATGCGAGCAATTAGGTCCAAAAACGTGGTCGTCTGCCGTTTTTAACAAAGCAGTGATTTGACATCCCATTGCATAGGTGTGGAGATTTTCAATAAAACTCATAAGATCTTTGTTTTGGAGTTGAGCAGATGTTTGATAAAAATGACTTTTGGATAAAAATGTCTAAAGTTTCAGATTCAGACGGCTCCACAGCGGTTGAGGTTGTCTTCATCTGCTTCATAATTCATGACCTCTTCTGCGGCTGAAGTCTATGTGAGACTCGTGGTACTCGGCCCGCTGTGGGGCGGCTGTGATGCAGAGGCAGAGCGGACGACCTCTGATGGGGAGATGGCAGGTTCGACTTCCACCTTTGCGCGTTCATGTGTCCACGGGTAGGGCAGTGCATGTGTGTGTGCACGTGGGAATGGCCCCATAACCTCTGCAGCGCTTTGGGCCTCAAAGGAAGCTAGGACAGCTCCATGAGGGAGTGTTTTGGGAGCATGAAATGGTTGAGAGTAGAGCCGACCGGCAGTGTGTGTGAGGGAATGAACTGCATCCCGGCTGCAGAAATGGCATTTAAGTGTCTCCCCCTTGCACTCCGACGGCACTGCAGAGCTATTACCTCAGCGCATGCCTTGATGTGTCTGCCAGCGGCGTGCACGCTCGCATGGAGCAGCAAATGTGTTTCCGAGCTGTTCCTCCAATCATCTCTATGCTCCCACGCGACTCACCCTCTACCTTTCTGTTCTGATCTTTCTCTCATTCATCATGCTATCCTTCCTGTCCTTTTTCAGGGGTCTTTGCTAAGGTGTAATTTAGCTGCTGCCGTTCTGTAATTTCTGCCTTACTCAGGAGGGGTGTGGCGGCCTACCTGACACCAGGGATGCAATCTGTCAATCATCTTCCACAGACAGGAGATTGTGTTCAAAGTGAGAGTGATTATTAAGTCTGCTCTGCGTGGGCTGAATTGAACACCCTCTTAGTTTGCTACAGAGAAAAGTATGTCTTTAGAGGCAAGGCCAGGTGGATTTGTGAGCTTCTATTGTTGCAGAGAACATGGTAAAGGCTCCCTTCACCTCCTCTTATCTCATTCTTTTTTTCTGACCCTATTTTCCAATTATTATCAAACCTCCAACTTTTCTGTCATAGACTCCTGCTTTGTCTTTTATCATAAACAGTTGGCAAAAAGGGAAAATATTAGGAACACTTGTTTCTTGCAGTAAAAATCAGAAACATCCTTTTCTTTTTTTTAATGAATCTGCATAAAAGACGGGATTTCAAACTCTTCTGCCTACACTCTGACAGGAATTTATCAGGGCATCCTTAGGATTGGAGTCATAATGTAATGATTTGGTTTAGAAGCAGTTGGTGGTTTTAGAAATGTTCAATGATGAGAGACGCTGTTCTAAATGTTTGTAATAGCTAAAAGGATTCTCTATCTTAATTTGTTCAGTAGAGGAGTTTGCACAAAGAACCCGTCAATGCAATTTGCCGGTCATCTAAACGGCATAAGCTAAAGAATTTGGCCATTTTAATGACGTAGAATAGCAACCTTCAATTATTTCAAAAGACCTCACTCATAGAAATGCATACATTAGACTGGTTTGACGTTTCTCAAACCCACTTCACCCTTTTGGGGACATGGGGTTACTGGAGCCTATCCCAGCCACAGTTTGGTGGGGGCAGCATACACCCCGGACAGATCTGCTGCAGGGCCTCACAACTGCTCACATGATTCATCGCCTTCTAGGACAGTGAGGGGAAGCCGGACTCCCCAGAGAAAACCCATACACTCATGAGGAAAGGATGCAAACTCCATACAGAAAGGTCCCAGGCAGGACTCGAACCAGGGCCCTAACAGTGCGAGGTGAGAATGTGAACCATTGAACAGCCATTGAGGCAGCCTAACCAGCCTAAACTGTACTGAACTGCATTCTTCTGCTAATCCACATGTAGCAGTAAATGACAGATTTGTTTTCAGGAAAGTGTGAGGAATGGGAGACCTGTCAGTCTGCTGAGTGAAGACACCTTTATACATTTAAAGTAGAGAAACTCTTCATTTTTGTGAGTCATTGATGTTTGACTGGGAAATGTCCAACAAATTCCTGTGAGACAAACTAAAATACATGATTATTTTGGATTTATTCAAGGAGAGAAATTCCCAAGATGCTTTGCACCAGCATTTGTTCAGAACCCCCTTGCCATTTTCAATTAATTGTTAGTTCTCATTGGAGCCATTTTCAAACCTGATAGTGACTCCAAACAGATCAACAATGAGATGAATGAGATACAGGTCAGAGACCCCCCACCCCCTCTCAGTTCTTCAGGCATCTCATTTAAGAAAAATGCTGTCATGAAAGTTTTTTTTGTAAAGAAGAATAAAGCTCATTGTAGAGATTGTGCATCGTTCTGAAATCATTTCTTTGTGCAGCCTTACGTTTCTGACTCTTCTATCTGTTTTAAATTGAAAGTTTGTGTAAAAGACTCACAATGAAATGCAAGAATGAAACATGTATTTATTTCACATTTAGTGGAACTGATCTTTCTTTACATTTTATTGTGCAGAATGTCTTTCTAAAGTCATTCTGGACAAACGTCTAGAGTAACAAGAACTTCCTTTCGTGGCCTCCACTGTACAAATAAAAAGCAGCTGAAAGTTGCTTTTGTGACTTAGAGGCCTTCAGTGATCACTTCAACAAGGCTGTTTCAACTTCATGCCTGGCTTTTGATGTGACAGAACAAGACAGAAAGAGGTGGATTCACGTGCAGACTGTGATCATGCACTATAGAAAAACCTAGTTCATCAGAAGCTGATGCGTCCCTGATGATAATAACGAACAGAGACAGAGTAACTGAACTAACAAAAAGAAATGAAAGCTGCAACAGAAAGGACAAACAGTCCACGCACAAATCTGGGGGCAAAGCAAAAACACGTTGAGAATTTGTTTGATAGACTTACATTTAGGTGTCTGGTAAGGCCGTGTCACACAGACACTACGCACATTTTGTGCATAGTACACGGATGAAAACTGGTCATACGTGACTACGTGAAAAAAGTGAGATTAGCTGTCGGGAAATTTTCCAGAAGTGTCAGGAATGAACCACATTAAAACCAAGGAAGAAGTACGAATGAACCACGCAAAAAACACGTAAACCAACGAAGAACATGAACCGTGTGATAATTCTGCTGTTTATCTGTAATTCATTAGTGATTCATGCATCAATTATGTCATTTAAACGTGAGATGTGCGCCGTACACGTGATCTAAAATGTATACGTCGGTGCTGCATGCATGAAAAGTCTGTTAGACACGCGTGAAATGGTCGTAGAAAGACACACATTTCTGTTTGCATCTTGCAGAAATGTCACACAAGCGACACACGATTCACGTAATAATTGCGTATAAACTACGTAAAACGCATAAACTGTGTAATTCTCAACTGACCAACAACTTTGAACAGCTAAAAACCGTCGGCCGAAACCCTTGACGGACGTCTGAGCACATTGACAAACGCAACAAACACTGTATGACATTCATCACACATGTATCGCTAAAGACTTACACATCGTACGTGGAAAATGTGCAAATGTACGTAGCGGCTTTGTGACACGGCCTTGATCCAAAGCTGAAGATTTGGAACTGGAGACATTTCACATTTGCTTTTTCCAAATGTGCGTTTTTTTTTGTTCTTTTGTTGTGATGCATGATAACATATCTCTCAATTCTATTTTCCGTGTCCACGCCAAAGTTGTTTTCTTGGTAATGAATGAAGTAGGACGATGTTTGACCTCCTTTATCCCTGCTGACAATCCTTTAAGCAGACAAACATGAGACCGTTGGTTTCCCATCCATCCATTTCTGCAATGTTTGTTGACAAACACACACATCCGTCTGCTTCATCATTCTTTCCTTTGTAAAATTCTTCAGTGGTTGAAGAGTAATGAGAGGATTAATGAACAAATGGACGGATTGAGAATGGACTATGATCAAAGGAAAACGATCATGTTAGAGGGACTGTGATCGCCCCCCCACTCCTGTCTGTGGAGTCCTGTGGCATTTCACATGGCCTCCAGGGCTGAGTGTGAAGCACACGGTTAGATGGAGGATTTGGACAGTGTGCTAGCATTTAAGGCGAATTGAGGGTGAGTGTGGATGGGGGGGGGGGCATGGTAAAGCTAATTAACATATTAATGACCCCAACCTTGCTACAGCTTTCGTCAGAGGGTCCAAATACTTTGATAAGTATGCAAATGAGAGCCGCACCATCTGAAGAGGGAATTAGCTCTGGTGGAGACAGCGGAAAAGAAGCAAGAGCTAGGAAGAAGAAAGGAGGGCGGGGGGTTGGGGTGGCAGAGGAAGGAAGAAAATAAGGGGAACAGGGGGGGGGGGGGGGGGGCAGAGAACTTTGAAGAGAAACCAGAAAGAAAATTGGGGAGGAAAGCAGAAATGAGTGCTAGGATAAAACACAGAAAGATGGCCAAAGACCAGATGAAAGAGAGAAAGTGTCTGGCTGCTTGACGACCAGCAGTACAGGATCGGTTTGGGGGGGTAAGACGTCCCCAAGTGTGGCTGTGACTGCAGCCCACCGCCTCCCAAGGGTCAAATGTGGAGAACAAATTGTGGACAACCAACAGTTACAGCTTCTTAGATTCAGAATGACTGAGATGTGTGTGAGAGCATGGTAATGAGAAGGAGATGGTGCTTTGGACACGCATGGAGGCTTGTTTTACTTCGCTTTTTATTTGGTCATTTCTGGGACTGACTTGTTTTGACAATTTCACTAAAAAAAAAATTTTTTTTCTTGGAAATAAAGTCTCAGTTCTATTTTTTAGGTTGTGTTGCAAGAAAAAACACTTGTGAAATGATTTAATAAAAATGATCAAAATGTTGTAATGTCAAGTGACCTTTGTTTAAAATCCTGTTCACTTTTAATGCAGAAAATTCTGCTTAAGTTGGACCAAATTTTTGTCTTTTGAAAACAGATTAGCACAAGGAGAAACCATTGGTTTCCAGAAGGGGTGAGGCGATTTTTTTCCCTCCTGCTTTTACCCTGTGGTCTATCGCACAAAGCTGTCCTTATTCAGCTCATCTGCAATGCTTATACACCCCAATAAACATGATTAGCATAGCAGAGTGTTAATATGCAAATGGAACGGATGTGGAGGGAATGCTGAAGCAGAGAGGTTTTAGCGTAGCACAAACAGAAACACTGGGACAAGATTTAATTCTTTGGTTTGGTCTGCTAAAAATTATTATTTAGCTTTTCATGAAATTTGAAGTTTTTTGTTACTTTCACTGTATTAATGGCCACCAACCAAAAGGCGTTTTAGCGTTTTATGTAAACACTTCACCTCTTCTGTGTCGACTGTTGGTTTTTAAACTGTAATTGTTATGACATTTTGATAAATCTCCTATATGAAGCATTTGTTACTTGAATGACTCACAAATTATGTACAGTTTTGCATGTTGTGTTTAAATGCAATCATTTTAAGGTTGTAGTTGTGAGGAGTTGACTTCTATGAAGGAGGCTAACAATGGCCTCCAAAGGTGCATTTTGAGTCTTAAAACTGAGAAAATGATGGGTGAAAAACACATGCCCCGATGTGTCACAGCTGCAGAAGAATGCATGCAGAATGGAGGTGCACATCTCAAAGTGAGGCAGACGCACAGCATCATTTAAGCCCGGCCGCTCTATGCAAAGTCAGTGTTAGCTCCAAAGACTATCAGCTCTCCAAGGAGAGAGAAGCCATCGAGCAGCGTTATTGACATTATAGACGCCTCCGCCTGGAGATAGGCTTCTCATCGATCCCTTGATTAATTACTTTCTGCTGGCAGCACCACGGTGAGGGAGAGAAAGCTGAACAGATGGAAGGAAGAGAAGAAAAATGAGAGAAAAAGAAATATAGGAAATATGGGGGGGGGGGGGGGGTGTAAAGGGAGAAAGGAGTAGGAAGGAGGACTAGGAGCGCTGGACAGTGGAGCAAGAACCCACCTCTTCTATCTATAGATATCAGCTAGAGGCTGAGCAGTAATCCTCTGGGTGGATTATTATTTATTGATATGTAGGAAGGCTGGAATGCTAAGAAAGCCAAGGACAATGATGAACTCGCATGCTACTGGCTGGAAACAGTTTGCAAAAACAGGCAGAGGACACCCCATAATCTAACACTGATGGTTAAATATGTTGGTCATACTCTTATAAATACTAAAATATGAAAACAAAAAAGGGAAAGGTGAGAAAAATTGGGAAATATTATTCAGTACCCTGAGCGCACAGCAGGAGAGCCTAAGGTGAAGTGTAGACATCATTGCATTAATGATCTCCAGTTACATCCTCTTCCACCTCCCACTAGACTTTGCTGTGTCATGCGTAACATCAGTCAAATACAGCATCAGCAGAGGCTCCGCCCCTCGCTCCAGACCAGGTGGCGTACTTGAATGCTGAGAGAACCAGCCCCTTTCAGTCAAGACTGAATGTTAGTTATTCCACTTTGCAGAAAATAAGCTGTTTACTTCATCCAAACCTTTGCAAAGCAAACCAAAAGCTGCTGGTAGACTGTGACACGCTCTTTAAAACCACCAAGACTTCAATCAATTAAAGCACTTGAAGTAAATAAAGTACTCTATTAGTGTTTTGTACCATGTGTTCTATAGCAAGAGTAAGACTCAACTGACTATCAGAAGCTATGATTTTGTACCTCAAAGAAAGTAGAAACCAGGCAGAATGCAAATCTGTCATGAAATCAGTCTAGTGACATTTGGAATTATAACCAGGAAGTTGTGAAGACCTCGAAACCCAAGGAGGGTCATTGATGAACTGTGGAACCGTCCACCCACTGTGGGATGGTCCACCCATTGTAAAATGCTCCACCCTCTGTGGAACGATCCATCCACTGTGGAACAGTCCACCCACCGTGGAACAGTCCACCCACTGTGGAACCATCCATCCACTGTGGAACGATCCATCCACTGTAGAACGATCCACCCACTGTGGAACGGTCCACCCACTGTGGAACGATCCATCCACTGTAGAACGATCCACCCACTGTGGAATGATCCACCCACTGTGGAACGATCCACCCACTGTGGAACGGTCCACCCACTGTGGAACAGTCCACCCACTGTGGAACAGTCCACCCACTGTGGAACCATCCACCCACTGTAGAACGATCCACCCACTGTGGAACAGTCCACCCACTGTGGAACGATCCATCCACTGTGGAACAGTCCACCCACTGTGGAACAGTCCACCCACTGTGGAACAGCCCACCCACTGTAGAACGATCCACCCACTGTGGAACGGTCCAATCACTGTGGAACCATCCACCCACTGTGGAACCATCCATCCACTGTGGAACCATCCATCCACCCACTGTGGAACTGTCCACCCACTGTGGAACGATCCATCCACTGTAGAACGATCCACCCTCTGTGGAACGATCCATCCACTGTGGAACAGTCCACCCACTGTGGAACAGTCCACCCACTGTGGAACCATCCACCCACTGTGGAACCATCCATCCACTGTGGAACCATCCATCCACTGTGGAACCATCCATCCACTGTAGAACGATCCACCCACTGTGGAACGGTCCACCCACTGTGGAACGATCCATCCACTGTGGAACGGTCCACCCACTGTGGAACGATCCATCCACTGTGGAACGATCCACCCACTGTGAACGATCCACCCACTGTGGAACGGTCCAATCACTGTGGAACCATCCACCCACTGTGGAACCATCCATCCACTGTGGAACCATCCATCCACTGTAGAACGATCCACCCACTGTGGAACGGTCCACCCACTGTGGAACGATCCATCCACTGTAGAACGATCCACCCTCTGTGGAACTATCCACCCACTGTGGAACAGTCCATCCACTGTGGAACAGTCCACCCACTGTGGAACAGTCCACCCACTGTGGAACAGCCCACCCACTGTAGAACGATCCACCCACTGTGGAACGGTCCAATCACTGTGGAACCATCCACCCACTGTGGAACCATCCATCCACTGTGGAACCATCCATCCACCCACTGTGGAACTGTCCACCCACTGTGGAACGATCCATCCACTGTAGAACGATCCACCCTCTGTGGAACGATCCATCCACTGTGGAACAGTCCACCCACTGTGGAACAGTCCACCCACTGTGGAACCATCCACCCACTGTGGAACCATCCATCCACTGTGGAACCATCCATCCACTGTGGAACCATCCATCCACTGTGGAACCATCCATCCACTGTAGAACGATCCACCCACTGTGGAACGGTCCACCCACTGTGGAACGATCCATCCACTGTGGAACGGTCCACCCACTGTGGAACGATCCATCCACTGTGGAACGATCCACCCACTGTGAACGATCCACCCACTGTGGAACGGTCCAATCACTGTGGAACCATCCACCCACTGTGGAACCATCCATCCACTGTGGAACCATCCATCCACTGTAGAACGATCCACCCACTGTGGAACGGTCCACCCACTGTGGAACGATCCATCCACTGTAGAACGATCCACCCTCTGTGGAACGATCCATCCACTGTGGAACAGTCCACCCACTGTGGAACAGTCCACCCACTGTGGAACCATCCACCCACTGTGGAACCATCCATCCACTGTGGAACCATCCATCCACTGTGGAACCATCCATCCACTGTGGAACCATCCACCCACTGTAGAACGATCCACCCACTGTGGAACGGTCCACCCACTGCGGAACGATCCATCCACTGTGGAACGATCCACCCACTGTGGAACGATCCATCCACTGTGGAACGATCCACCCACTGTGAACGATCCACCCACTGTGGAACGATCCATCCACTGTGGAACCATCCATCCACTGTAGAACGATCCACCCACTGTGGAACGGTCCACCCACTGTGGAACGATCCATCCACTGTGGAACGGTCCACCCACTGTGGAACGATCCATCCACTGTGGAACGATCCACCCACTGTGAACGATCCACCCACTGTGGAACGGTCCAATCACTGTAGAACGATCCACCCACTGTGGAACGGTCCACCCACTGTGGAACGATCCATCCACTGTGGAACGATCCACGCACTGTGGAACGGTCCACCCACTGTGGAACGATCCATCCACTGTGGAACGATCCACCCACTGTGGAACGGTCCACCCACTGTGGAACGATCCATCCACTGTTGAACGATCCACCCACTGTTGAACGATCCACCCACTGTGGAACGATCCACCCACTGTGGAATGATCCACCCACTGTGGAATGATCCACCCACTGTGGCATGAAGCACATAGGTGGTGGTGGTGGTGGGGGGGGGCATGGAAATAGGGGTTTGAAAGATCAAAGAATGAAGTTTGTTGAGAAAAAAATGAGATGAAATCATTTTTGTAAACACATCCTAAAGTTGATGACTTTTAATTTTTTTCCCTTCAAACATGACATCATTTTTATTTTGTGCAGTCATTGAACGTAGTGGTGAATATGGAGAACTGATATCATATTCAAATTACGTAGTTGATGCATGAATCACTGATGAATTGCAGATAAACAGCAGAATAATCACGCGGTTCACGTTCTACGTTGGTTTACGTGTTCTTTGCGTGGTTTATTCGTACTTTTTCTGTGGTTTTAGCGTGGTTCATTCCTGATATGTCAAAATTTCACATGAAGGCCACAAGTTTTCTCACTTTTTCCATGTATGACCAGTTTTCATGTACATGTTTCAATGTACATGGTGGCTGTGTGACACCATGTACATGGAGAACATGCAAACTCCACACAGAGAGGACACGGCCAGAACTTAAAACCAGGGCCTTCTTGCTTTCAGCCATGATGCTGACCACTACACCACAGCTCAGTCCTAAACAGAGAATTGTTTGGTCATGCTGTATATTATAGACCCTTTCAGGCATTCAGGGTGTTATGACTGCAGATCTGGCATGCGAGTGCAGGGTTAGGGTCAGTGGCGGTTCTACACTAACTTACTCCCTGGGCGAGTAACCCCACCAGCGCCCCCCCCCCCCCCCCCCCCCCGCACACATACAAAATTTGACAACATCCTGTTGTGTTCCCTATCTTCTTTTTAGCCATTTTACACAAAAAATGCATGAATTTTCTAGACTCGTATTACAGGGGGGTTAAAACTCAGTCACACAGGGGGCCTAAGTTAAAACATGCTTAAGGTTTTGGGCCAAAAAAGATAAACATTTACTGATCACACTAAAGCTAAACTTTTAAACCTTTTAAACTGAACTTTTTCAACATAAATATGAATAAAAACAGGAACACAAGTTAACTTAAACCCTAAATAACTTGTAATATTTTGCTCTCCATAGAAATATATTCTGTCAAAATTATACAAATATGAACATGCTGCAGAACAAAACAAAGAAAGCCTGGAAATATTAATATAAATTACAAATCAAATATTTCCGTATTTTTTGCTCTTCAATCATTTTTTAAAGCTTTTTTTTTTAGAGCTGGACTACTGCTTCATTTTTAGCAATAATTTCTTAATGTGTGACGTCCTGTGTGTCTTTGTGAAACATAACAGAGGGATTAGATCTAAAAAAAAACTTATAGTGATTAATATTTTTATGTCTTATAAAACATTAAAGACTAAATCATTGGAACTCATCAGTGGGATTACTCCAAAAATATTTGGCATTTCCCTAAATTTGTGCAACACCAACAGCAGAAATCCTCCAAAAAAAACTCAATCCATAAAAAATGGTCTGCACCCAGCACCCCTGTTACGGTTTCTGTTTCTTTGCCCTTTGTAGTTTGTGTCCTTTTTGTTCTGACATGTTTTGAGTTTAACTTCCTGTTTTATTTTGTAGGGTTTCCTGTTTCGTTTTTGTTGTGAGTTTTACTTTGGTTCCCCATCCTTCCTGATTGTGTTCACCTGTGTCTCGGTTGTCTGTATGTATTTAAGTCTTTTCATTCCCTTCCTCCTGGGTTGGTCCATAGAATGTTAGTCTGCTCCCCCGGTTTGGGGGGTTTAGTGTTTCGAGTTTCTAGCCTGCCGTCTGCAGTGGTTTTGGTTTTGTGTCCTTAGTTTTGTTTATTAAAGCCCCCGTTCCCCTGCAACCTCCTGCCTCCTCTCGCTCTCTGCGCCTGGGTGCTTCCTCCCTTCTCCCCCCGTAACAACCCCTCCCCCTCCCCTTCCCTCTGACACACGCGGCTCCGTCTCTATGACGGGAGGCGCAGCTGCGGCTCAGAGTTGATTGTCAGATAGAAAATTCTCCGAATCACCTGTTAGTGTGATTCAGCCAGCCACCGGCGAGTTGCGCCCCCCTCTCGAGTTTTTTGACTTATGTTCCAAAGACTACCGCAAAGAGGCATCTTGCAGCAGAGGGCGGTGGTCACGTGCGCGTCGGGTCTGCTGTGTCGGAGCAAGTAATTGTGGGAAATAATCCCCATTGCCTGCTTTTGTCGAAATTGGGTTGAGTACGGGGGTTTCTTCTGCCTAATTCCTTTTCATGTGCCTGTTTTACGTTGTTTCACTCTGAGTTATTTCATCTTTTTTCTTTCTTTTTTTTTTTTTTTTTTTTTTTTTTTTTTTGCACCATAAGTGTGAAGGGGAAACAGGATGAAGACATTCTTAAGAGTCTGATGCGTCTGGAAAAAAGTGGCAAGTGTCGGCAGCTGAAGCAATTTCAAATTAAAAGCGCAAAGCTTACTCTTTGAATATAGTAGCACATTATTTATAACGCAAATGCCGCCCCCTATGAAGTGCCGCCCTGGGCGACCGCCCACATCGCCCATATCAAAAACCGCCACTGGTTAGGGTTAGAGTAGTGTAGGGAAATATATACATATATTTATACACACAGGACAAGTGCGCAGAAACCCACATTAACCTTTTAACCCTCAATATGGAAACATGTTATTATTTTTAGGAATAAAACATGCTTGTATAAAATCCGGTTCAGAATTTGTGTGATTGACTTTTAATTATATTGTAACAATGTAAAGATAGAAATTCTTAACAAGGTGAAAATATACATAATACAACAAATCATAAATAAATACGCACTTTGAATCCTATTTTACTGATATGTGATTTATTCCTAATATGGTTTCATCAGTTTAAAGAAAAAGTGAAACATCTCCTGAATGCACGGTTAAAAGTTTTCTAATTTTACTAAAATCAAAAACTTTAAAACATTTTAAAATAAAGTTGTTTTCCATCTTCCACCCACTCCACTCAATGAGAACTTTAGAGCTGTGGGCGTAGAGAGCGAGAAAAGTGGTGCTACACGGATAATGAATTCATCATTTATCATCGTGCTAAAACTCTCAGCACATCAAACACAATCTGAATTATTTTAGTCAGTCTTTTGCAAAATAAAAGAAAATAAATTCTTTTTGAATATTTCATGTTTAAAATGTTACACCTAATTAAAAACAGAATGAATTTAATTCAAGTCATTCCGTTCTGCTTTTAACGTTTTAGCAACATTACATATGGCAGAAAAAGTGAGAAACAACACGAATGTCTCTAAAAAAAAGACAAACAAAACCAAAAAGTGGAAGAAATCATTGACTTTTTTTGAGAAAACAACTGACCGGTGAACGGTATACAAGTGCACTGAGGACCTGTGGTGTGTGTGTGTGTGTGTGTGTGCATGTTTGTGTGTGTGTGTTTGGGTGTGTCTTTGAGTGTGTGTGTTAGGGTGCATGTGTGTGCTTTTGCATATTTTTGTATGTTTGTATGCATGCTGGTCTGTGTGCTTGTGCATGTGTGTGCTTGTATACATGCGGGAGTGTGTGCATGTGTGTGGGTGTAGGTGTGTGGGTGTACATGTGTGTGTACATGTGTGTGTTTGTGCATGTGTGTGCTTGTATACATGCGGGACTGTGTGCATGTGTGTGGGTGTAGGTGTGTGTGTGCGTGTACATGTGTGTGCTTGTATACATGCAGGTGTGTGTGGGTGTAGGAGTGTGTGCATGTGTGTGTGAGTGTGTGTGTGTGCGCGTGCTTGTACATGTGTGTGCTTGTATGTATGCGGGTGTGTGTGGGTGTATGTGTGTTTGCGTGTGTTTGTGTGTGCATGTGTGTGCTTGTATGCATGCGGGTGTGTGTGCATGTGTGTGTGAGTGTAGGTGTGTGTGCATGTGTGTGCGTGTCATAAAGCCGTGCGGTCTCACTGACCTGAAAAGCTCCGTTAATGCTGGATCCACAGGCACTGAGGGAGAAGCAGACAAACAGAGAAGCATTACAGCTGGAAGACATTGAAGACTCCTCTCTGCAGAAGACTTCCTGCTTAAAACACACAGGAAAATGTGAAAAAGGCTGAGCTAATGCGACTAGCGACCCGTGGAGTTCACTATGAGTTAAAGGAGGAAAGAAAGATTTAGGAATAGTTTAAAAGGAAGTACGAAAAAGAGCTGGACTCTGTCAACAGTCTCGGTGTCAAAGTACACACACGCACACGCACACACACACACACACACACACACACACACACACGCACACACACACACACACCCACACACACACACACACACTGCCTTTTTTGCACAATATTTACTGTAAACAAGAACAAGCTATACTGTACATCAAATCCAAGACCATGTTTATAGTTGATATTTTATTATATTTTCTATTTTTTCCTAATGAACAACATTTCAGATCAAAGTTAAAAAAGAAAATTTAGGAGAACCAAGAATTTCTATGTTTTGTTTAATCCCAAACAAAAGATTATTAAAATAACTTTTACAATTTTACCTCAACTGTTTTTTTTCATTGTTTTTCTCTGTAGTAGCATTGTATTTTATAGAATAGACTTTTTAGTCACAGAATCTATAAGACTTTTTTAAACACACCTCTTACAGAGACGAGCTCAGGCTGAGATTAAAAAATGTTTGTCGACTTTTTCACTGCAGTGCATGTAATGTAAACCTGATTTAGTTTAGATGTCAGGAAATCTCTCTGCATCACATAGAAGCTGCTTCATGCAAGTCAAACGCTACACCACAGCTTCTCATTCTCTCAGCAGCTTTGAAGATTCCTGTGGAAAAGGTCACAGCAGGTCAGATTGGATTGTCTGTTTGTTACCAAACAGCACCAAGAATGCACTAGTATGTTGTATTTTTTTTTACCTTTTTAAATTTATATCTGTTATAAATCTTCTGGAAAGATTCAGGAATTAACTGCTGCTGCATCAAGATGGATGAGCTGATAGACAGCATCTAAACAGTTCCGTCTCATTTGTGGGATTTAAACTTTAACCCCTGTGCTATCTATCTTGTGGGGTCCAGATGACCCCACTCCCAACGTTAACGTACCTAGGACAGCACAAGGGTAACAGGACTTCTTGAAAAACAGTTTCAGGCGTTCTGAAGGTCATCAGTGAAATCAGTTCATTTGGGAACGTGGATGTGTGGATTAGGGACACGAATCGTCTTAAAAACGTGAAACATTACATTTAAAATGTGAAAACCAGTAAAAAACACAGCAAAAGCAAAGCGTGCAGAATGGCTGGACAAGTGGAGCAGACATGGAGCTGTGCTGATTTGTGTCCCTCACAAGCCTTTGGACCCTTCAATATCTCCTTTTTTGATGTGACACACCGTCAGATAACATTATCCACAGGGACTCTGATGGTTTCTCCCATGTTAACGGACAGAGTTAGTATGTTCATGTTTGCATTGTGTCGTAAGGAAAAAAAGGAAGATGTCTGTTTTCTGAGGTGAAGATGTTTGATAAAAATGAAATGTTTGTCTAACATCCTTTGTGTTGAGACGGTGTGTAGTCAGAGTACGGACTCCTGTTACAGAGGCTCCATTCTGAGCAAAGATCCCATAACTCCTATTTCTGTTCCGCCCGATACATAAAACGGGGGATGCTGTGGGGAGAGCAGGGAGGGGAGGCGACTCAAGTGTGACTGCACAGGATTTGTGCAACAGTGTGTGCGTGCCACGTATGTGCGTGTTTGCATTGGGGGAGTGAAGGTCACCCTGAACAGCGGCGTGTTAGTGTGTGCAGATACCTTTGGAGCGTGTGCGATGGCGCTTATCGTCTGCATCCACCTCCATCTGAAAAGACGCCACAAACCAGCTGTTAACACGCCGAGCCACGTAGCAAAGTTATCTTCAATTTGAACACTTTCTTCAGGATTTTTCTCCTTTTAAACTAATCCAATAGAATTACAATAGAATGTTTTTCCTTGGGCTGGTATTTGTGCTTCACGTTTGATGCCTGATTTACTGAATCACACATACAGATCACACGTGTTTGTTTTGGGGGTCGGCTAAGAATGCTTCCACGTTAGATAATGACTGCAGAAAGTGGGATTCCAGACACTGTGGTTTTACTGTGGACAGCTGTTTATGAGGCAAAATGTCAACATTTCAATCTGATTAGTGGAGAGCATAGAAAAGATGAAATGAAGTCTGGTGTGAACTGGGGCAGTACGAAATGCTAAGAAGGTAACCGATGCTAGGAGGTCCTTTTGCAGGGGCTCCCTTTGCAAAAGACGTTTGTGATCTCAATGGGATTAAATAAAGATCAGTAATAAACAAAAGTAAACATAACATAATTTCTACTTATTAAAGTTAAAGTCCTGTTATCTGTCACTTAGGTGTGTGAAATTTGTTCTCCGCATTTGACCCCTCCCCTGGTTTAGTGGTGAGCTGCAAACACAGTTGCACTTGGGAACCATTTGGTGGTTTAACCCCCCAATCCAACCCCTTCATGCTGAGTGTCCAGCAGGGAGGCATTGGGTCCTATTTTTTAGTCTTTGCTATGACTCTGATTCTGAATTTTGAACTCACAACCTTCCAGTCACAGGGCGTACACTCTACCACAAGGCCACTGAGCTGCCCCGACTTACTTATTGTTTAGGAAAGAAAGAAAAAAGAAATCAATATAAACCCCTTTAAAAAAGAAGAATGAGCAACTTCTCAGGCAGACTAAAAACAACATTTTGTCCTAAAGAAGAGTTACGTTGAAGGAACAGATGAAAATATCAAACTTGCTTTTTATCTTTATAAGGCGCGGTTTCAGTACTAAGCCTATTGTAGCTGTGCAGGGACGTAGGCAGTGCCATTGGCCTATTTGATCTGTTTTCTTGGGAAAACCTTGTTGAAGTGTGATGACACAGTCTTGCTGTGTGTGCTTCCTTGTCAGGGGATGCTGATCCTATCAGGGCTAACCACATTGGCAGATGACCGGCTTCCACCGGCACGGATGTCACAGCTCCATGTCTGCAGAGAGGCTGCTTCTGGATCTACAGCAGATCGTAAATTGTGGAAGAAGATGAACACCTCAGAGTGTTCCAGTATTTTCCGAGGCCTCTAAATATTAATGTTTAGTAGGTTTGGCCTATGACAGGGGCCGTGTTTAGATGTATTGTTTTATTAAACATGATTTATTAAGATCAGCCTCACTTTACTGTAGAATCCCTCAGCCCTAATGGTGTGTTTCTTTATGAATGCCCATAAATGTTTCAAAGGGAGAAAATATAATGATGAAAAGCAAGGATAGGCTGTAAATCTTATTGGAGCAGTTTACGGAGGGAGGTGATGGTGGTGTGGACACTCCACCACCATGCCACACTAAACACATCAACACATTAAATCCATGGGAACTCTGGTTTCTATGGCACTGGTGATGGTCCCTTCAACATTCACAGTTTTTACCGCACACCGTCCGGTTGATTTACGAGAGACTTAATAGAGTCCCATAAAATTCACTGATGTACCTTCATGCAGCAGCTCAGACAGAGCAACAATCATCCATAGTTTCCGCATTATTATGACCAAGGTGAGCTCAGAATAACATGATGAACTCCCAGGGTGAGAGAGATGTCAGATGGTGCAGGGAGGGATCCTCGCTAAAGCAAGACAGTAGCTAGGCGCCAGCAAGGATTCAGGATCAATTGAGACAAGGCATCTGAGATGTCCGTCAAGGTTTTCGGCCGACGGGTTTTTACGAGAATTCGGTTTTGAGCTGATCAACATTTTTGGTCTGTTGAGAATGACGCTGTTTATGCATATTTTATGTAGTTTATAAATAATTACAATTAAGTGTTACGCAATTGTGTGATTTTTGGAAGATACACAAGTTTGTGTCTTTCCACGAACGTTCCACGTATGTCAACCAAACTTTTCATGCATGAACCACCGATGTATGACTTTTATATCGTGTAGACGGCGAACATATCACGTTCAAATGACGTAATTGAGGGACAGATCACTAATGAACTGCACACAAACAGCAACAATCATGCACGGTTCATACACAAATGGCGTATTGTGTGGCAGGAATTTAAATCGGCTGATCTTTCACCCCTCCAGCAGTCTAAACAGAGTGGGGGTTTACTGCTCCCCCATCCGGCTTGTCCAGGCTGGGGTTAGGTCTCTCGCGGGGTGGTTCACGGCCCCGTGTGGGAGGGGGCCAGGTACGATGGGGGCGAATGTAACTCCGCTGCGGCTCCTGCTGGGGGTCCCCCTTGCTCTTCACTGCAAAACTCAATTCAGTTCCAATCACACCGTCAACAGGTCAATCCGGCTAGACAAAACAACAATACAACTGAAAACAGGAGCACGTTACGCAGTGTGCTCATGTCTGCAGATGTTGGAGAGCCCTCTATAAATATTCCGATCGGCTTCTCATGAGAAATTGTCACGTCCGTAATGACGGTTGGTCCGAGTATTAGGGATTAGGAGCGGAGCTTCTTCACTGCCTGCGCCTCAATTAGCTCCTGGATCAATGCTGTTATTTTCCCCTCATGACAACAGAGCCGTGATGCTGATGTCAATGACAGATAAAAAGAAATGTCCTTCTACAGTTTTGTTGTATGTTTCAAACGTTGGTCAAAATCAAAACCCCCGTCTCTACATATACAACCTGAAAGCTGTTGATTGGAAAGAAAATGTACTTTGTAAAAAGAAAAGGGTTATGTCTGTTTTGACAAAATTGGACCGAACAGGCTAAACATGAGTCAATTTATCAGTTAGACAGAGACAACAGTGGTGTTATCTATTTGAGGAAAAAGTAAATGAAGATTCACAACAAAACTTTTTTTAGAATCAGTCCCAACTTAACAACCTTTTCCTTGATTATGCATCAAAGGCTACGTTCATACCGCAGGCTGAAACGACCCAATTCCGATTTTTTAGCCCCTATGCGACTTGTATCTGATCTTTTCATGACAGTCTGAACGACACAGATCCGATCTTTTCAAATGCGACCCAGGCCACTTGGGTATGTGGTCCTGAATCCGATACGTATAAGACCCTTGAAATGGGACCTCCGTCTGAACGGCCAGGCCACATGAATCTGACCCGTGCGTCATTGATACGCTACAAAAGTCATAATTCTGCGCTAAAGTAAGCGGGAACGAGAACATAAACAATAAACCATGGCGGGCGATGCTGCTGAGACCAGTCAGAAGGGAAGCGAGGTCCCCGATTGGATTAATATTTGGGGTGACAGCTCTATTCAGGCCAAACTTCAGGGCTCTTATCGCAACCGGGCGTTTTTTTAAATTTTTTCCAGCGAAATGGCCGAGCGTGGTGTTGAACTTGTCCAGGGATGACGTTTTTTGTCTCCCTTTCCGACCGTGGTCAGAAGCGCGGGGGACAGAAGGCGGATCATCCTTGGGGGTTCACTTCCCTGTTAGGACCCTCAGATTCTCCAGAACGGGTTAATAAAGAGTCAATAGCAGTTCTTCTGGGGGAAGCCGTCTATTATTACCGTTCTCCTTCCTCCCTAACACACAACATGAATGCGCGCCCCCACTCCCCCCCTCATTCTTTACTTCGCTGCACGCGCTCTCTCCTCTCTCTTAAACACACGCGCGCGGCCCCACCACATTCACATCCCCATTCCACAACAGTGGGTACAGACGATCCTGGCTCCAATGCCATCTTAAAATGAGAAGATTGTAATTGTACTGGCTCCTTTGTGAAAATAAATGTAATACTGCAAAGAGGGCTCAGCTGTTGACAACACTGTTGTTGACATCCATTGTTAATGTTAGCTACTTCCGCAAACAACGAGTGACATCGTTCACCGTACTCTTCTGCGCATGCGGGTCACTTCTGGGTCATTTCACGGTCACACAGGAGATCACAAAAGTTCGCATTTAATTGGAAATGTGAACGGCCTGGCAAAAAAAAATCGGATTTTTTTCAAAAAATCGGAATTGAGCATTGATCCCTGGAGTGTGAACGTAGCCAAAGTTAAGGTCCTCACAGAGCTCTCCCCAGCCAAACGTCTCTGAATAATAGTGGGGTTTTCAAACTGCAGATAATGACAAGTAAGAGTTCTCTCTGAAACAGTGCTGGTCCACCAGGTTTCTGCAACACCTAAACCTCTTTTATTATTTTTATGCAGCCCATATTATGAAATATATGACACTGCAGATCAAGCCAGGGAGGAAACCGTCACATAATCTGCTAGTCCTAGATAAGTGTCATCAGTGGAGGACTAAATTCTTTTTTTAATATGTGAACCTGCTCATTAAGTTCACTAGAAGAAATAGTCTTTGTTCTCATGTGAACGGTCTTTGGGTTAGAATAGAGGAAATAGTCTGTTTTTAAAAATAACTTGATGCATAAAATCATACAGTAATTTTATAGTCTCTTTAATTTATAGAATGGTGGACCTTCAGGGTTTTATGGAAGCCTAAAAGATGAATTAAAATGTTTTTCTGTTTGCTAATCAAAATATCAGTTATATAGAACGGAAATAGCAATAAATAAACTAGAAAAATTAGCACTGGGATTACAGGTGAGCAGTGGAGTGCCACAAAAATTGTGCTGTTACTGTCAAATATTGATGTAAACATGTATTTACCCCAAGCGCCATGAAGAGGCAGTAAACATGTATGACCAACTGATGTTGAGTGCATCTGAATTAGTGTGAAGCGCTCCAGTGATATCATCTGAACAGGCGCTGGGCAAACAGTCCAGACCGAGACAGAGAGAAAGTGACGGAGTGAGACTGGCGAAGACCTGGGATTGATTTCCAACCGCCATGAAAAACTGTCCTGCTGGCTAAGAGCAGCTGTGCTTCCCAAGGAAGAGATGAAACTTTTTCTAAGCTCCTTCTAGAGACTCTGGGGAAGGGAATGTAAAATGGATATAGCATGGGGAAACATGTGTGCAGAGTATAGACTGGAAACCCCAAAGTCAAAATGGGAAAAACCTCCAAAGGTGGTAGAGAATGAGAGGGCAAATCCAGATCACACACAAGTATAAAGAAAGTTCCTGAAACTAACAAGCTATGAGAAACCTTTGAGAATGGAGGCAAAATGTGTGACTATCTTATGTTTAAGTATCAAATTAGACCATGTGAGCAGATGACTTTCATAAATGAAGACCCGCTCTGTTTGATGTTTTAGCATGTTGTTCTAGTATTTTTCTGATGATGGAGGACATCAAAAATTAAGCTTAAAATTGTTTTTAAATCTGATCACGACTAGTACAACAATTACACTCACCCCACAGGAAGAGCGAGGAAAATGCCCTGCAACAAAAGATTGCAATTAGTGGCATGTAAACTCAATAAAATCGAATCAGAAACTTTGGAAAACACAAAAAAATAACACACAAAATGTAGAACCTGATCTTGATACAAACTTTTTTGTACCACACTGTGCAACAATAACTGTCACTGCTCAAAGTCAATTTAACACTAAAGTCAATTCAGATGGCAAATTCTCAGTAATTCATTTTATTAACAGAAGTGTGAACCAAAATTCAGATTCTATAAAATAATTTTTGAAAAGATGTGCTTAGCCATTAATGCCAGCTCAGAAACATGGTGTTTAGAAGAAAAAGGTACAATCGGAGGGAAGGGGGGGGGGGGGGGTTGCTCTGTATAAAACAACCCAGTTAAAACACGTCAATAACAATATTTTTATTAATTTTTAATTTACTGTGACTGTTATATTTTATTATTTCTACTTGTAATTGTATTTTATCCTACCTGTGCAGCACTTTGGATCTCTAGTGGATGTTAAAGTGCTTTACAAATAAAGTTTTGATTAATTGAACAATACAAAATGTTCTGGAATGACTAACAGTGGAAATTTGCAATGAAAAGCAAAAACATGATCATAAGCTGCATATAGAGACCACCTAACGCAGACAATACTCCCCTCCAAGAGTGCATGGAAAAATATTTTCCACTATGAATAATAAACTGACATTTATATGGGACGACTTTAACACGGATCTAATTAACCCAGATAAGCAAAAGACAACAGGTGACTTTATCCATGCAGTGTAGACACTCTGTCCTTCCATCCTACAAACACCAACGCAAGAACAACAACATGACCTGGTGCGACAATTTTAGAGAAATTAAAACAAGAAAACCAGATCAGCTACTGTAAATCTAAACAAATGAAAACAGAAAACATCAATGAGTTAAAGAGAAGTCTGTCTGTACAGCACTGGAGGTGGACAAAGCATACAATAACGGAGGTACAGAGAAATATTCATATCCTTTAATAATAAACATTCCATGGGTCACTAAAGGAATACTAAATGCTTGTCAAAAGAAAAATAATCTCTACAAAATATTTTTCAAGATCAAACCCAAACAAGCAGAAGAAACATGTAGAACCTAAAAACAAACTTACTGATGTCATTAGAACAAGGAAAAACCGTTTTACAAAAATATTGAATCAAAACAAAAACAACATAAAAGGAACTTGGGAAATCTTAAATAGCCTGATTAAAAATAGGACTGTAAATGGAATTTACCCAGATAGTCCTGCTAATCTAGACAATGAAAATTCAAATATGAATGTTCGAATAAATCATTTTAATAAACATTTAGTCAATATTGGACCAGATTTAAGCGCAGAAATACAGATTCTGAAAAGTAATCAACATAAAAATCTATCAACACTCGATATTCCTTACACAAAAACAAGAAGGTATAAATGTCAAAAAAGTAAACCATCTACAGACTGCTATGATATAGATATGCCATTGGTGAAAAAGGTCAAAAATTAGATTCAAATCCCATCGGCGTCCACATCTGTAATTTATCATTTCTACCAGGCTGTGTCACAAACAAAATGAAAATCACTGAAGTTATTACGATTCATAAAAGTGAAGATAAAAACATGTTCACAAACTATAGACCAATCTCATTGCAACCACAATTTCCCAAAATTTAATATATGTTCATGTAAATTTACTGACAAATATTCAATAACAAACGAAGGACAGTTTGGCTTTAGAACAAAAGGCACACAACAATGACTGCAATTGATGTCATAGAAGAAATCACAAAGGCAACAAAAAAACACTCAGCTGGTGTATTTATTGATTTCAAAAAGCATTTTATACTATAGACCAAAAAATATTACTTAGTGAATTAGAATGATATTGATTAAGGGGAGTCAGGGAAATGGATAAAAAGTTATTTAACAGGAAGCATACAGCATGTTAACTTTGGTCAATATAGCCATCTTGAAATTACATGTGGTGTGCTTCAGGGCTCTGTGTTGGGACCAAAACTGTTTCTTATGTACTTTAATGAGATATTTAATGTAACTAAATTATACAAACTTGTTCTGTTTGCAGATGACACACATATTTTTTGTAGAAATGACCATAATGGTTATAATCTTGATCTAATTGGGATTATAAACAAAGAACTACATATTATTTAAAAAAGGAACTGCAACAAATAATCACTAAATTTAAAGAAAACTAATACTGTATTATTTGGAAACAACAAAGATAAATGTAAACAAATAAACATAAATGTTGTCCCAACAGAAACAAGTTTTTAGGATTACTTATTGACAGATAACTATCACGATAAATATAGAAAAATGAAAATCTCCAAAAATCTTTCAACATTAAACAAAGTTAACTACTTCCTGGACTACAATTCACAATGTCATTATACTTAGTGATTACTGGATTTAATACAATATCAGACAAAATTAGTGGCATGTAAAGCACTAAAATACTCACTACCAGACATTATTCAGAAATGTGTTATAATAAAAAAGACACACCAATTAACTTAGAGGAACTGGAAAATTTAAGATACTATCAGCACGGACAGAAAATGATCTGTCTTTGAGAGCAGAGCAAAGATCCACAACAAAGACTATACAAAAATATCCAAAACTTTAAGCATGTTTACAAACAAACAATATGGAAAAAATACCGAAATATTGACATATAAGATATTGTGTATCAGTAAGCATTAGAAAAATTATGATGACAAAAACAATACAGTTTGAATATAATACAGATAACAAATGGTCCTATATCAGTTAACATACTCAAATATTAGCTGTTGTAGAAGTAGTAGTAGTTGTGTTTATGATGAAGAGCAACACAATCATGATGGTTAAACTATAGTTATATTATTATGTATGCTGAAAATCGGAAAAAGCTTGTAGCGGTGACACAGAAGCTTTAATCAGCGGCCAAAGTCTTCCTGCTCCGCCCCTTTCTGATCACCCACTGTCAGACAAATAGATCCATGAAAGTCTTTGTTGTCCTCTTCTGGATGGTATCTGGATGTAAACTGTACGACTAGCTAAATGTACGATACCTACAAAATTGCTCACCACGTTTGTTGCACTACTAATGTTAGCATGGGGGTGTGAAGGACTGTAAGCTAGCTGGATGATGGGAAGTAGGGTCGGACTTACTTTGCACCAACAGTCACGCTCACAACTAAGTCCAGGAAAATGTAGGCGTCAACATCCCAAAGTAAATTCTATAGAATACGTCCACGTAAAAAGATTACTCAGAGGAGAAAGTTGGGTTTATTTGTTCCAGTGTTACATTTTTGTCTGAAACAGATTTTGCTGTGCCTCTGTTTTTCTTTGTTTCTTACCCTTCTGGTTGGAGTGACTTCCTGGAGTCTGAATCATTGTTTGCTTCCTTTCCTCTCATTTTTGCAGTTACTAATGTGTCCCTAACTTGTCTTACAACAGATGTTTCTGATTCTTTTTCCTGTCTTTTAATGAGTTTGCTCCTTCTGAAGGTTTCTTCTTCTTCTTTTTCTTTATTCTGAAGTTTTTATCCCCTTTGTTGCTTTTATTTTCTCAACATGGGTGTTGCTCCTAAAATTTTCTAATTTAATCTGATGGTCATTTATGAGGGCCATTATGGAAAAAAAAAGTCAGCCCACCTCTCTCTTCGGAATGATGAGACCTTCATTCTGGGTCATTTTTAGGACATAATTTCTGCAGAGCTGCATGAGTTCTTCAGAAAATTTGTTTTTAAGTTGTGGGCGGGACTGTTAATGCAAAAGTTAGCCTGATTAGCCATCATTCCTTTTTTACACTCTTTACCTCTAGCTTACAGTCCCTCACACCCCCATCCTAAAATTAGCAGTGCAACAAATATGGCTGCAATATCAGATCTATCCATCCGTTCGGTTCTGATCCAGATTCCAGCTCAGACCAGGAAAACAAAGACGGTCGTGGATCTGTTGGTCTGCAGGTGGATGAGCAGAGAGGGGCGGAGCTGGGAGAATTTGGCCCCGCCCAATTTAGTTGCTGCATCACAAACACAAGCTTTTTTTTTAAACGTTTTTGCCTGCACTTGATCAATTATAATTTAAATAAGGAAAAACTCAGAAACACAATTTTTGTGTTGAATTCTTTTATATTAAACAGCATGTCCTCTAGCATGAGAAAAATGGGACATGTAAAAAAGATAAGAAAAAAAAAACATTTTCATTGGAGGCAGTGAGATAACTTTAATAGTTTGGTCTAATAAAAAGGGAGAGTCAAACAGATCTTTTTAAAATTAAACCAAAGTATAAAAAAGTATGGATATGTTACACCATAGACGGCTCTTGTAGTTGTACTGTGTGATATTTTGTGTTTGTGAGGAGTTTCTGAGAGGTGAAGAGAAGAGGTGAGAGAACAGAACCTTCTACCTGAAATGTTTCAGGCTTCAGACGGCGCTTTGCTCCAGAGCTTTCCTACCACTGAAACATTCGGCTGGAGAGGAACGGCTCACCACATCTCCTTTGTGCTCATTTTCTGCACAAAGAGAAGAAGAACATGTATCATTTTAAAGGCTTTTCAGAACAATCCCATTCACACAGCCCTGTCAGGATCGGAGGTTTCCGCCTCTCCGTTGACTCCAGCCTCATGAATAATCATATAGCATCACCAGCGATGCGGCACACACCGGAGTGAACGCTGATTTCCGTCATAACGACAGCCGCGTGTCGCTTGCGATAGGCTTGGCAACATGGGGTAATTAGCTGGATCTATCATCTGCTGCAGGAAGTGGGGACAAATATAGCTAATGATCCGTGCCTGCCTCCATGATTTCTCTCCTCAGCTCTCCATCCTTGGCTGAGCTGGAGAAGCCGAGCAAAGAAAGAGGAAAGTGCGAGGAGGTGGGAGAGGGAAGGGAGTCCATGTCAAAAAAATTACCTAAGCGATAAAAAGAAGTAGGATGGAGGTGTGTGCATTAAATCCTGCCTGTGGATCTGACTCTTTCTTTCCATCTGCTCCCGCTAATTGAGCGAATGTATGGCAGAGAACAGATGAGGTGTTGATGGTGTATAGGGAGAATCACAAAAGAGGGAGGGGCCCCACCAGACGGCCGTCAGTGTTCACAAACACACACACTTCTGCACACACACTCCATCTCCCACTACCTATCTCAGTGCTGCTATAATCAAAGCAAAAGCTGGTTCCTTTGAGCAAACAGGAGCGAGGCTGAGATCCAGTTACGTGAAAGCAGCCGCAGTTCTTCCCTGGTGCAGTCATCACTTTCAACCAGCAGGGGGGTTTCCTGCCCCAACTCACATTGCACACAACAACTGGCTTTTTCTCACACTCAAGTAAAGGATGGAATCACCAGTAGGTAGCATAAAGAAATATTTATATTTAGCAGTGACATGAAGTCAGGGGTTTAAAAAGACATAATTAAAAGAAAAAGAATACACTTTTTTTTTCTCAGTAAAGCAATCCAATAATATTTTTTGCCATGTCTATTCTATGATTACTTTTTTCTGTGTTGGTTTTCAACATTTCTTTGGTAAAAATAATAAAAAAGTAAAGGTAACATATTTACAAATTTCCTGTTCAAATGAGAAAGTGGCAGGTGAACTACACTGCACACATTAACTGAGCTGCTGCTGATGCATGCCCTTCATTGTTCTTGTGATTTTTATCATTATCAAAGACACTTTATTTTTTATTTGTGACCCATTTAGTCTTTTTATCTGCTAAAAATGGGCATTAGAAATGTGCTAGGTGTGGTCCACAGTACGAGTAATGAGCATCAGAACAGGGAAGAAGGGTGAGTGAAGTTACTTTGATTGTGGTTGTTGGTGCTAGGTCTGGTCTGAGGATTTCAGAAGCTGCTGATCTACTGGGATTTTCACCCACAACCATCTGTAGGGTTTACAGAGAATGGTCAGAAAATGAGGAAACATCGAGTGAGCTGCAGTTCTGTGGATGGAAATGCCTTGTTGATGCCAGAGGTCAGAGAAGAATGACCAGACTGGTTCCAACTGATAGAAAGACAACAGGAACTCAAAGAACCACTGGTTCCAACCGAGGTCTGCAGAACACGTCCAACCTGGAGGCAGATGGACTACAGCAGCAGAAGACCACACCGGGTACCACTGCTGTCAGCTAAGAACAGGAAACTGAGGCTACAATTCCCACAGACTCACCAAAACTGGAACATAGAAGATGAAAAACATTGTCTGGTCTGATGAGTCTCCATTTCTGCTGCCACATTCAGATGGTAGGGTCAGAATTTGGACTCAACAACATGAAAGCATGGATCCATCCTGCCTTGTATCAATGGCTCGGACTGGAGGTGGGGGTGTGACAATAACCGCATCACCGCACTTTTTTTTTTTAAAGTTCTGCAATATGGTGCGTGATTGGAACTATAATAAACACATTAAACACATTCATCTTTGCTGATAATTTACGTTTTCTGCTATTCCTGTGTTCAGACTTCAAGGGTTTCTGGGGGAAACCTTTTATTAGTGTTCTCCTTCACTCCCTCTACACTGCACGCTGGTCCCTCTTCTCACACACACACGCGCGCGCTTTCAGAAACACACACATTTCCTCATTCTACAACAGAAGTTTCCGTCTCTTGAGGAAATACGACAAATTTACTGCGTTCTAATTATTCATTTCCATTGTATTCATTTCCATTACAAGCTGTGTGCGTTCTTAAGTGCGCGACACGGCCGCCTACCGGAGGATTTTGTGTTGGGGGGGGGGGGGTATTACTGTTCTCCTTCACTCTGTAACACCAAACATGAACGCTCACTGTTAGATTTAGATGAATTTCACTACATGTTTTGTTTGGGAACTATTTTGTGCAGCGCAAAGTTACGTGTCTGTATAAAGAAAGGCTGAGCCTCCTGCCCCGTGTTCTTCATGGGTGTCAGGCTTCATGGCTACTGGAAAGGTGACAAAGTGTCTGCAGTCTCGTTTATTACTGGGCAAAATATTTTATCTTGAGAGGATGTCTGTACCAAAGAGCAGAGGTGAGAGCTCGCGTGCGCTGCAGAAGAATCAACACGCACCCCCAACACACTTGCTTGTGTGCGCTCCTTCCTCCTACACACGCAGCGCTGACACACATACACAGTCATTCTTGCTTGGGGATCTTGTGGGTTTTGGGGGGGGGGGGGGGGGCTGCGGTAAACACGACACCGCGCTCCCTGCTGGTTCATCATGTTCAAAAATCCCACACTGTCACAGCTCTAACTGGAGGTGGTGGTGTCATGGTGTGGGGAATATTTTCTATTGGATATTTTCTTGGCACACTTTGGACCCCCATGGTGGAACGGGACATCAACATCATGGATGTTCAGATGACAAATCCACAGCAACTGTGTGATACTGTCATGTCAACATGGACCAAAGTCTCTGAGGAATGTTTCCAGAACCTTGTTGAATGATGCCACCAAGGATTAAGGTGGTTCTGAAGGGAAAAGGGGGGTCCAACCCAGTTCTAGCAAGGTGGATCTAATAAAGTAGCCGGTGAGTGTATATATAAATCCAAAGTTTGATTTCATTTTTGTAGTACTATACTGCTTTTTTTCTTGTTTAATCAAAAATTCATCAAAGCCTGATCTGTAGTTTATTACAGTAATCCATAAGAATTTTCCCTCTAAAAAAAATCAAACAAAAAAAGACAAATGAATGTGATGACTGACATGTAAATGCAAATGATAATGCACAAATTTAGATATAGCAGCTGTGGAGGGCATTAGTAATGTCCCCCAGTAGCTCATATTATTCACTCAAACCTGTGTGTGTGTGTGTATGCAATAAGGGTAGAACTGATGGCTCAGTCCTTCAATGAAGGTTTTCATGTGGAGGCTAATAGAAAATCCAAAGCTACTAACTCTTCATCAGGGTGCAATCTACCCCCCCCCCCTCCAGTATTTAAAATAGTAAATAAATAAATAAACACGCTGGAGAAAGAAGGTTTGCTGGTCTGTTATGTTTGTGGGGTGTCAGTCACGGTGCTCAGGCTCCTTCTTGTCTGGCAGTTTCAGCACCAAGGACAGTGACAGACAGTGCACAGCAAAGAGGACGTGGCCTTCAGCTGGAATAGGAACAAGCACACAAAGGAGCTCACTTCAGCCTCATACAGTGACAGCATTTACATTGAAACCTGCATTGGAGCTTTTTTTTTCCTCTTATAAAATGAAACTGAAAGACTTATAATCTCTTAAAAGTGCTACAGTTTTGTTCTTTACTGTTGTTGAGCTTTCCCTGATCACCACAGCCAATCAGCTGTCACTGATTCACAGCGGTGGTTTGGCAGAGATTTTCTGCACCAGATGTCCCGACACAACCCTGTATTTTATCCAGGCTAGAGACTGGCACAGGGAGGCAACATGGTTAGGGATCAGGATGAAGCTCCTTGCGTCCCCTGGGAAACAAACCCCGACTCCCCATGTGCCAGTCCTGCACTAAACTCTGACAAAACAAACAGACTTGCAGCTTCAGCAAAGTCGCAATCCAGTCCCAAAAACCCTAACCACTAGTAAAATGTACAGAAAACAAGGGGCAGTATTACGTGAGCCTGTTATAACAAAGATGCACACTTCACTCCTGTGAGGTGTTGAGGTGAGCATAGAGCAGCTACTACTGCTGGGCTGTGGGAGTGACTGGGTCTGTCTGACCTACATACCAGCAGATCTGTATGCAGAGAGCAGAGAACATCTCCCTCTTCCTGCTGCATCTCCCATCTCAGTGTTTGCTGCCTCTTAGAGTTGAACACACACACACATGCAGACACACACATGCAGACACACACACACACATGCTGACACGCACATGCAGACATACACAAACACACATGCAGACACACACACACATGTTGAAACGCAAATGCAGACACACACATGCACACACACACACACGCAGACATAAACACATGCAGACACACACATACAGACACACACACACACACACGCAAACACATACAGACACACACATGCAGACACGCACACACATGCAGACACAGACATGCAGACACGCAAACACCTGCAGACACACACACATGCATACACACACATGAAGAGACGCACACACATGCAAACTCGCACACACATGCAAACTCGCACACACATGCAGACACGCAAACACATACAGACACACACACATGCAGATACACACATGCAGACACACACATGCAGACACGCACATGCAGACACGCACACACATGCAGACACGCACACACATGCAGACACGCACACACAAAACCTCACAAAGTCTTTGAAACGAAGCAGCTGAGAGTTTTGGCACACACTAACTATCTGCACAAAACAAAGATCACATAGTATGCTATCAAACAAGTGAGCCAGCATGTGGACAGAAAACCCCAACATTCAGGGATTCATAGTTGACTCAGTGAACACAAGGTGAGGTCATTTTTAATATTTTTGTGTGGATCACACACAGCCTATTCTTTCTCTTTGTAAACATAGAACACATGTTTAGTCAAAGGCAGAGTGGCATTTTGTGAAGGTGTTCAAGAACAAACTTTGAGTTAAATCATGACAGGGTTTTTAGGTTTTTTGTTTGTCTGAGTATCCCACTTAGAGATGTGTTGTGGACCAGATAAGTTTTGTTACATGAAACTCAGAAGTTTTTTTGATTTTCACATGACTGTCAACGATTTGTAAAAATAATAGTTGTATAGTTTGGATAACTTTGGATGCCAGCCTTTACTCACAATTCTGACCTAAATCCTTTCTTTAGTCCAGACAAATGTAAAAATCGTTCCGTAAAACAGAGAAGGAATGTGGAGCCCGATGTATAAGAGATCTGCATGTGATAACTCGTGACAGCACGCGATAAAATGAGAGCACATAATTTACCTACTAAATCCTCCTAAAACAGGCAATGCCTTGTGGCCCATGATTGATACAGGTGTTTCTGGCAGAACGCACGCAACTAAGAGAAATGGATGCACAGAGATCAATTTTGAAAAAGCAGGAGTGTAGCCATGGATTTGCGCCTGGATTTTAACGCAAGTGCAAACCATCCCCACCAAACGATTGCAGTCTTTGTTCCTAGGAGGAGGCGTTGATGAAACAAGAAAGAACAAAGAGAACACATCTTTTCTGCTCTGTCCACAAAAGGAAAACTAAAGGAACGGTATCAAGAGTGGAAAGACGTACAGCCACAAGTGGAAACATCATTGCTAAATAATAGTTTGGAATGCTGGAGGCAAAGATTACAGAGACACGGGCTATTGCATATGCAGCGCCGCATGTTTTTCAGCTTGGCGATGATAAAAAGGCAGACATGGAGCAGTGATGGTGATCAAAACTTACGTTGATCATATTTTTTCTTTTTTCCAATGTCCCATTTTCTACTTGGATGGGTTTTTTTGTACACACTCCTCCCCTCCATCTTGTGTGGGCTCATTTTTTTCTCCAAGCAGCGATAGCTGTGCGCTAAGGCAGCTGCCGGGATCCCTCACCGCCGCCTGGTCCCCATCCCCATCCTCATCAAAGCAGATACAGATGAGTCTCTGGCCTGGACGGCCTTAGCCCACCTTGTGTGTAAAGTGAGACCTTCTTGGTGCTGCAGACCGGTCCATCTCATTTGCGCTCATTTATCTATTATCCACCCCATTTGTTTAAAGTGCATACATTCTTATTTAAAAACAACTGCTTTGCGTCTGTTTTTCCTTGTCACAGTATAAGTTCATCACTCCTAACTAAACTGGCTGCTTGGCACTTCTCCTCATGGGTCTTCATGGAGCCAAGTGAATGTGCAAAAGCAGAAAACACAACTTAGTTATAAAGTCCTAAATGGAATCGTATTGACTACGAATAACATAAATACCACAGCAGTCCAAAGAGATTTTAAATCAGTTATCTGGGGTTGAAAGGCCCAGAATGCTTCAGCTTCAGTCACAAGTTTTCAAAAATGCATCAATCCTCTGACTGTCTGATTCAAACTATAGTTGAAAGTAAATCTTGAATAGTTGTAGATGAGCCTGAGACATCTAACTCTGGAAGTGTCGATCCCCCCGCCCCATAAAGATGTTGACATCTTTTGCTGTTCCCCCTAAGAATGAATACAACCGTCAATATTTGTTCAATATTCTGCGGCCGCCCAGTGAAATCCATCCAGTTAATGGCCACAATTCACCTTATTTCAGTCATGTTGAATATTTGGACATAATCTATGTTCTTCTCGTCTTTTTTTACTCAGTCACAGATGAGTGGGATTATGCAGATGAGAAGGGAGGGGCAGTTAGTGATCAGTGCAAGTTAAGACTTTCAAAGAAAGTGCTGTACTGCAAAAAGAGGGTGTGGCTGAAGCACGATTGGTCCAAACATCCGCTGATTTCAGCGTTACTTTCTGCGCCTCTTAACACTTGTTTTAGGTTAAAGCTGGTAAAGGTCTGTCATCTGTGCCTGCAGACCAGTATAGCAGCATCATGTTCAGTGTGTGATGGGAAAAATACAGAAGAATCTGTTCTGATGAAGTGGCGTTCGCACATGCTCACAAATGTAGAAAGAAGGGGAAAGGTATTTTTGCTAATAAACTAAACAAATGTAGAAACAGGTATGAGGTAAGACATTTGATCAGAATATGTAAAAACATCTGTGTAATTTTGATTTATTTAGATTTTCTTTAGATTTTGCTTAGGATGCTGGCTGCGATGGCACACACCAGGAAATGATGGAGCTGATCACGGCTACAGCATCTGAGAGTTTCAAGCATGGAGATTTCCATTTCTGAAAGTTCAGAAAGCAATCCAGAGCCTGCACGTCTGAGAAAATATCTTTGGACAGAGATGGGATGCTTTGGACTTTGAGGTTCAAGAGCGAGAGAAGCTGTCAGGTAGTGAAGTGGACTGGCTCTTTGTGGCTTTTGGCTCCTATCAAAGAGGAAGAGTGAGCCTCCGTAAAAGCAGTTTTCTGACCCACTTTCCTCTTCAAGGACATGAGAGATAGAACTGACCGTGTGCATGACCTGCTAAGCTTAACAGAGCGCCAAACACACACTTAGATGCACAGAGAACACAGAAAAGAGCCGATAGAAGTCTCGTTATTTACTCATGCAGGACACAAAGGCATGAAGCTAAGAAGTGCACTCCTCCTCTTTTTCTCTGGGGAGGCGTCTTTTTGGAGGGCAGAGAGTGGGGGAAATAAGACTGGGCAAACAGCTGCCACGATTACTCACAGTGGGGTAATCACAAACACAATGCAGTGTGGGTTGGCTGCCTGGGAGTGAGAGTGAAATACTCAGGTGAGGAAAGAAGCCAGACAGCAATCAGCCCAGCAGGAAGAGGAAGAGAGAGAGACACAGACAGGGGAGAGCAAAGGGCCATTCCTTTAATTTCCAAGGGAGAGCTGGGGCCTTAATTACTTGATGAGTCTTCTTCTCTCACTTTCTCTCGGCGCCGTGGCTGTAAAATAGGGTGAGTGTGAGAGAGAGGGAAACAGAAGTGCCTATATGTGACCCATTATCCGACTGGAAAGCCTCCAATCGCCTCTTAACAGGCAAAGCAAAAGAGGAAAACAACAATGTGGCCAGAGAGGCAGAAAGGAGGGAGAAAGGGAGACAGGCAGGGTTGATTTGCACCCTCAGAAGTGCTAACACCATCGCTCATCTCCAGCAGCTATAGAACACCAAGGTCGAGGAGTGACACCGCCAAGACAGGAAAACAGAGCTGTGCTCCGCCCCTGACTCTAAAAAGCCACACATGCATGCTCGCTGCGACTGTGAACACACACGTGCAGCACAGACGGGATGATACCTGACTGAGCCGTGCAGCCGAATGCAGCTGTGGGAACTGCACTCCAAATCCACACTGGAGTCTCACATGCACAGACTTGAAACTGGAGCTCAGTGACGGGAGACTTGATGTTTGGAACTCACGATCAATGTTCATTTGTTTATCTGCATTTTGCAGCTCTATCACATTGCTGTCAGATCTAGAAATTAAAGCTCTCTTTTTCTGGTTTAGCATAAAATGCAAGAACACCAACTGCCTTGTCTCCCCAAAAGTAGTTTGAAAGTGGCTTCCTGACAACTGGTGACACTACAAAAATAATATGAACTTTAACATTTTAGACTTAAAAAACAACAAAAGACATCAGACTTGACTTGTAAAAATGACCTGTGAGCATCTCCTTTAAGGGTATGCACCTGACCTCACAGATTGGCTAAAACACAGAGGGAAGCTGAACAGAACTGTAATAGAAACTATCGTAGATGTGATGGAGCAGCCGGTGGAAAAATGATGCCTTACGGTACCAAAAAGTACATGCAGCATCTGCTGATCACAGACAAAAAACTGTAGATTGCAGCAATCGTAGTGAAGACATTGTCCCTAAAAGTGCAGCGTGAACACTGACGGCAAGAAGGGGGTCAGGTCATCAGCTGATTTTGTTTTCATCTTTGATCATCTAATTTTACTTTGGGAAAGTTAAGCAAAACCAAGTATTACTATTTATGCTTTAAGTTAAGAGGTTAATATTTCAATAATCTTTCATGACTCCTCTTCCATTCCACCTTTTATTGAGAGAAACATGAATGTGAGAACACATTAGCTCTCTTTGGTGAGTTAAAAACAAAGTCTGGAATCAGAACATTAGGTGGCCAACATGACCCAAACCCTTCGGACCTTTGGTTGTTTAGCATGACTACCTAAATATTTGCTACTGATAAATGTCACCAGACTGAGTCAGATGACTGATTTCAGCCGTAAACATTGACTTTGGTAGTAAACATGGGTCTGGCTTCAGTTTTTAGTGTGGTGCCTTTTTAGGTACCATCAAAAATAATTTTAAAGGCATTTTCAAAGGTCTTGCCAGTGGGTCATTTAAAAAAGCTACCATGTATATAGTAATATAGTGAGGTGAAAACAACAGTTTGGGTCAACACAACGCCACGTTTTCACCGAGCCGGCTTTTAAAACCATGTGGCCATGAGAAGAAGTTCCACCTCAAGAAGATTGAATACTTTCCAAATCCAAAGTTCATTAGTTATACTACACAGCGTGCAGATGCTCCAGAAGTGGAGTCTGTAAATCAAAGGGTTTGAGCATTTCAAAAGTTTCAATGTTGTAATTTTTAGTGTAAAGGACTCAAACACATCCAAAAGCCTTTAGTCCATAGCCTCATAGTCCATGAGGGTTAGGGTATCTGATAACCTTTAGTGTCGGGGCATCAGTACTGGACGACGTCTCACTTTTCACAAAATGGCTCTAATGCAAATTAGATTAGGTCGGTTTTTAGGAGGCTTAAAGGCTAAAAAGTGTTCTTTTCAGCAGAGGACTGCATCCAGCATGACTGTTACCTCACGGCTCAGAGGAGCAGCACTTCTCCTTAGCAGACTCGAGACTCATGACGCCACTTATGCACCGGACAAAATCCAGCAGAGGAACTCCTGGATTTTAGACACCCAGATGCTGAAAGCAAGCCCACATTTTGCTTTTTTGTTTTTCTTCAGCTGGGAGAAGAAACAGATGTTTTCCCTCAAACATACACCACAACCAAATTACTAAAGAGAGAGAGGGACAGGCTGCAGTAAAAGCACTGCTCTGCTAAAGCAGCATCAGGCATCTGAGAGACCTTTTACTGACATGCACACACGCGCTCAAACTAACATTTTACCCTTCAAAACTTGTCAAACTCATTTTTTTTGTCATTTTGTCGGGTTTTTCATCGTTTGTTAGCTGTTGTTGAACAGCACACATGGAAGGTGTCCTCCTGGGCTGCAGTTCAAACCCATCAAACTCTCTTCAAGCTAGACACTGTCTATGTCACCTATCAGACCGGCTCATGGCTCGGTCCTCAGACCCTGATCAGCCATGTAACCAGCAGCCTCGTATCAGTTCATGCAACACCTGTAAAAGCTCCAAAGCTGCAGCGTTTGATATCAGAGCAGAGACCGTATAGAGAACTGGACACACTATGATAAAAAAAAAAAAAAAAAAAACGCCTAAAAAAATGTAAAAAACGCCTCACCTCCGGCTCCAGCTAAATGAAGCAAATACAGCTGCCTTAATTTCATGATATGGGTTCCACCACGTTGGAGCCAGACGACAGTGATTGGTTCGAGTCAGCCTGATTCAACGTTTCCAACGTTTCCTTCCAAATGTTCAAGGTGGGGGCCAGCAGTCACCACAAGCTTTTATGGAGGCATCTGATTGGTTGGTTTATAAGGAACTCTTACAATAAATCAGGTAAGAAAAACACACTGTCAGAACATAGTGCACTATACAGCGCATTCACCATTTCATAAAACTGTCCCAATCTACAATTCCAAAATCCAGTGCCCCAGGAATTTCCCAGAAATCTCTGCAAAAAACCAGTGTGCATCCATGCTCACTAGATTGGTGAATATAGACCACTATTACGTTTGAACAATTTTTGTGATAAAAATGTATTTAAATGCATTTTTTCAATGAACTATCAACGTTTTCATCTTCAGAACACAGTGGATTCTTAAAGTCGTCAGTCGGATTTGATTTTCCTTTTGTGAAATCGGTGACGTCACATTCGCCGTTCCCAATGCTGTCCGGATAGCTTCTGATATAACCAGAGGTTTGCAGTATTTCAGGGAGTAGGGAGGGAATTCGGACACAGCCACAGTCTCATTTAAGGCACTTCTTTTTGTTCGTTCCACGTTTTGTTTCTGCAGAGACACTAAAAAAGGGGGGATTCAAACCTCCAACTCACTTAGGGTTCTTGAGATTTGGCTGTACATTTATAGTTAACATTGATTTCCCTAGACATCACTTAATGCTCCACTTGTCCTCAGTTGTTTTGGTAAAAGCAGATCTGTGTGGTCTGATACTCTCATGTACCAGGTTTTCCCACAAAGACTGAATGCTTATTTACAGAGAAGAACGCCATCCCAGCCCGAGACCCAATCCAAAGAATCGATGCAGGGACATGCAGGTTGGCTGGATGTGTGTCTCTGAAGGCTAGCTTTCTTTTAGCACACGAGGCAGAGGTTTACCCGTAGGGATCCAGTGTTGGGGAGCCTGTCCCTCTAATGAAACACCTCTTTGTGTGTTGTTGCTGATTGCTGTTTCTAGAGTTCTGGGCTTGTGAAGAGGTCTCTCTAATTGTCCCAGGCATATTTTTTGTAATGAAATAATAAGAGTGAAAACGTGTGTGCAGAATCAGGACTGATGGCTGTGTGCAGGTGCAGGCATGCGAGCGGAAGTGTCCATGTGTGTGTTGGTAGTTGTGTGTCTGATTGCACCCAGTTCCCAATGCACTGATGAGCTCCATTGTTCTTTCCTCCAATGCTCTCTCTCCGTGTCTCTGTCTTCTCCTCCCCCCTCCCCCCTTCCACATTTCTCACCCCGTCTCCTGCCAACCCCCCCGCCCCCTGCTTCACTGCCAGTGTCTACCCAGAATACCAATGATGCCGGCTACAGATAGATAAGGCTGCCTGTCACATGACCCTATATGTCCCGGGGCTTTACCCCAGGAAGACAGCAGGCGCATACACACACACACATTCACGCACACACACACATGAAGGTGCCCCCAGCATGGCAAGCTACATCTCATGCACACACACATTCAGCAGCGGTATACACACTTTCAGGGAAGCTAATGGGCACACTCGCTCTGAATCACCGCAGGGGAGCGAGCCAGAAAGAGAGAGAGGGAATGCACACACATACTCGATCTACCTCCTTCTGTCCTGCAGGCAAAATAGAAAAACACTGAATATCTCCCCCAATTCTATCCATTTCAAACACACATCCACGTGTTCCTGTGGGAAGGCACCCCACCAATGTTTCTCACACAAACACATTCATCACTGACAAGGCTCCACACAGTCACCGGGCATCCTGTGGCACCAAAAATAGCAGCCTAATAGAACAGAATAGAAAATGTCCGCACACTCGCCGCTCAAGCGGGCTCTGTGTCTCCACTGTGGGAGTCAAAGGCGCCGGACAGCATGAGCTGAAATTTGTTTCGATTTGAATGAATCACACAGTAATTCAGAGGAGCTCAGACAGTGAGAGATGAACACAAACGCAGTGCACACATACACACACACACACAAACACACACAGTGCGCTAGTCACCACCTGAAGCCTCTTCTGCACCTCTGGAGTGTTTTTACAGCAGTTTGCTGACTTTTGCAAGCTTTGGTATTGCTGTTTTGTTGTCAGAGGACTTGGGGATTTCCTTCCTCAGTCCACATCAGTGTTCACCTGTAGGTGCTGCTAAACCAGAGCTTCATCCTGAAAGCGTGTGTCATCGACAAATGTATGTACTCAGCATGTTGACCCAAAGACCAGAACTGACGGGTTTAGAGTAAAATACTTGACAACCCAGTTTGAAGTTATTTCAGTGGTTTGGTCTAAGACTTTTGACTGACATTTTTAGTGATGTACTGAATAAAAGGCGTGCCGCCATAGGAATACAGTTTGTTTTTAAAAATATAAACCTTGTTAACACGTATTTTTTATAGTTACAGTTTGAACTGCAATCCAACCTCCGTTCTAGTCATGCGTCGTAGCAGGGAGCCGGTATCCAAAAGATAAAGAAGTAACTTCTGAGTTACTTTTATTTTTGAAAAGAAGCCTTAGCTTTACATGAAGACCAGTGCAATTTATTTTTATTAAATGCATTTTTTTTTTAAAGAATTTTGTAAAATGTGTTTTTTTTTTTTAGACTGCAGTCAAAATAATCCAACTGCCTTTTTTCCATGTTATTGGCTCTACTCCTTCATGAAACGGCTGCTTATTCTTTGTGCCACGCAAAAGCTAGTTCTTAATTGAACCACGGAGTTGCAGCCATTAAAGAGGTGATTTCTTTACTTCTGCGACTTTCACCAAAAAACAAACAAATTCTTCGCTGAACATTATTTGTTGCCTCATTATTTCATACATCCAGGAAAGATCAGAAAATTTGTTGGGTTATTATATATTTTCATCCAAAACGTCATCATCTGTCTTATAGTTGCTACTGTTGAAATTTGAAAATTGTTTATTTCAAGCAATCCAAGCAAACAGAAGACCAACAACTGGAGGTTATACAGGGATACATATCAAACATAGGGTAAAATTAGTCAAAAAATGGTTGGAAAATATGCATAGGTCCATGAAGACTAGTAAATAATTCAGTTATTACTTTCACAAATAAACATATTACACTGTTCATGACACAATGAAACTATTAACCTGTAAGATTGTCACAAGGAGTTTAATAGATTGCTTGACAGGAAGTGAACTTATATAACCTCACCCTGCTTTGCTTTATTTAACTTTTATTTTTTACATTTTCTTTCCCTAAATTTTCAGCTAAAGGTGACAGTTAACAACAAAACCTTCCCTGGAGGTTTTTTCACATCAAGTCTCTGCCAGCAGTGACGGCTAGTTGGCTGAAAATACTCAGGAGCATTTCTGCAGGTGCCTGCTAAAATATTTCTAATATGTGCCGATTCCACAAACACATGCAGTGCTTAAGCTTCGATGAATGGTTTTCATTTAAGCTGACTAAATAAACCATTTAAAAAAGAAATGATGTCACAGCACTGCAGCACTGTTACCAGAGAAAGGTCACCAAGACGTCTTCCATGAGAAAACGACTCAACCTCAATGCTTCTCAGAGTTTGGCTGGTAATAAATTGAACTTAGCTCCCTGACTGCCTGATTGTTGAAGCTAACCTGGCTATTCCTTTTCCTCTTGGAGATCAGGAGAAAGCAATCAGCTGGCAGAAACTGCTTTTAGTTGCTGGAACCAGCTTCCCGATCATCTCAGGTGATCCCTAACTCTATGTCTGAGACCAAACTAGAAACGTTTCCTTTTTCTGGTGGCTTTGTTAAAAATATTATTTGATGTATTTACTTTATTATTGGGTTTTTATTGCCATGTTATGTAAGTAGGCTATACATGATTTCTATGCAAGATGAGAGAAGCCACAAGTATTTTTTTTTTTTAACTTGTCCTGTCCAACAGCTGAGCAAACAGATTAGAGCTGAAGGCTTTTTGTGTTGGACAGGTTTTACTATCACAAAAAGAGGTTATAGAACTTTGAGAAACCAGGGTGTAGATTTGTACAAACCCCTTTTTTGTCGTATTTTTTTCTTTCATTTATTTGTTACATTTAGTGTGTGTGGGGAGGGAGAGGGGAAGAATGTGAGGGGGGGATGAAAGAGAGTAAAAGGAAAAGAGGTGAGAAAGTGGGGGATACAAGTACTGATTTGAATAAGTTATTATTTTAAGCTGTAACAATTATACAATCTGCTGGAAAGACAAATATTGCATCAAAGGTGAAATTCTGACACTAAGATGAGTGGAAAACATCTGTATTTTCTATTTTAGGATTATTTTTATTGTCTATAGCCAAGCTGACATGACACTCAGGTGAACATAGCTCTGTACCAAGACCTATGGTGGTGTAGTGGTTAGCGCCCTCACCTCACAGTGACAAGACCCTAGCTCAGATCCTTGCAGGGGCTTTTCTGTGTAGAGTGTGCATGTTATATTCATTACATATGATCATGTACCATCAGGATCCTCTGACAGTCCATAAGCTTCAGGTTGACTGATGACTCTTGATTGTTTGTTAGGTGTGAGCGTGTGTGACCCTGTGGGGGGCTGGTGAGCACCCCAGCTTTGCCCTTCAGTAGCCGGGCGGCCCCCAGCAGCTCTGTGGAATAAAGCAGCTTCAGAAAATGTGTATTGCATGTGTAGCGTTTGGCTAAGACACTGTAAGAGGTTTGTGTTTTCCTGAATTGTTCTGTGAAATTCTTTTGTTTCCTTCATACTTTTTGTAACAACTGTTGTGAAATATGTGTGCATTTTTGAATTCCTGTTGGAAAACTTGTTAGGCTGATATCGCACAGCGTGCTGCAGCTACATCAAGGTGACACCGTGAGAAAAGGTGAGATTTCTTCATGTAAATGGATGCAAACATGAAGACGAGCCTTCCCAGGCCGAAAGAGGGAAGACACAGGAACACTCTGTACAGCTTTGTGGTTCTGGGGTCCGAGTCTGAGTCCGAGTGTAAGTACAAGTGCAGTTGATTGTTAATGTGAGTGTGGGGGTGCACGTGTGCATATGTGAGTGGGCTCAGGTGTGTTGTAAACCCAGCAGATGGACGTTTGGAGCAGCTTTTCGCCCTGAAGCAAAACGCACATGCATGCATACGCGAGAGCAAACACATTCACACTCCTACGCGTAGCTGTAGCATTAACCTCGCCCAACTGCAGTCAAGTGAATGACTTAAAGTAAAATCATTATTTTTAAAACTTTAAACAAATGTACTGACATAATAATTCCGTATTTCCGCTGTCAAAGCGTGAGGAAAGTAACAATCCCAATACTGTTTATTTTTACCTAGAGTCCTTAAACTAGCCCTGCAAAGCTGTTTTAGTAGGTTTTAGCATGTTTAGTTGTTTTAGCCGAAGAGTTATATAGACTAGACTGGCTACACGCTAGCTTCTTGCGTACACAAACTTGGACGCCATGTCGAATAGGTCAAATGCCCACCGCTGTGCTACAACTACAGAAACAGCTGGAAAAACAAGGATGTGACTTTTCACTAGTATATTCAAAGTCAATGGTAGCATTAGACTTTGCATTATTTCCACATTTTCTGGCAGAACCACTATTTTTCTAAGTTTTTGGAGGATGACCCGTTTAATCAAGGCACTTTATTAAGTGGAGGAAAAGAAACTAACCAGGATTCCCTCTGTAGTGGCGAGCAAAGACCTCCAGATGAATCTCCCTGCAGCGGTGCATCACAACCGGCTCCACAAACGCTGGCGTGCTTTTAGACCCCACCGCACCAGGGCAGTGGACTGTAGTGCTCACTGCGTCCTCTTTGCCGTCTGTGGGCACCCTGACCGGCGCCCATTTACAAAAGGCGCAAGCGGCCTGCGGTGATGTGGGCTACCCACCGACCCGTGTTGAAACATGGACCGAGGAGTCTAACAGTTTGTGTCAGTGAGTAGATTAGAATATATTCACAACCATTTCTCAGGTATGCCTTGCGTTTCTTATGTAATGACGTATTTATTTATAGAAAAGTTCGAAATGACATTCATCTATTGCATCTTGTACTAAAGCATACCATGATCTGGGACTTATTTTGTGATGATCAGAGTTTTTTTTAATTTTTTATTAAGCATTTTAATGTCAGTTTTCTGTATCTGCTGAGCCATGTCTCATTATTTACAGACCTTTTCAATATGGCGTCACTCTTTAGCTGTTTTAGCAGGTACAAAAACTTAAAGTGTTTTGGACAGAAAACACTGCCACAAAATTTAATGAACCAACAATATTTAGTTCTGTTAAAGGAACATGATGTTTTCAGTTTGGGTCTGTATTAAGTTTAATGTGGCTTTTGCTGACACTTTTATAGTTTTATTTCAAATGTTGGCTGATCTGCTAGGTAATATTTGCTGAATTTGATGTATAACTCTATGATGAGGGGATGTACAGAAGTGGAACATGAAGGGAGTTAAAAGTTTATCAGGCAAATTATATAAAAATTGTGTTTTTGTACCCTCAGAGGTACAAACGTCCTGTACTTTCTCCGACTGCTCTCATCTCAAAAGTCGTGTTTTTATTACACCTCAGCACATTTAGAAGGGGATGTTTTCATTCTTATTTTCCAGCACTTTGATTCATTTAAATGTATTAATGATTTTATCATTTTGATTAACAGTATTGGCTTTTTTGCCCCCCTTTGCCCTGGTTTGGTGAGGCTCCTTGTCTAGGCTCGTCTTTCCATCACAGCTGAGATGAAAGGCTGAGGGCTGCAGATGGATGCTGGGTGGAACTGCTTTCACCCAGAGGAGCCTCCACCGCCAGCCTAGTGCCACAGATCAACAGTCAGCCAGCCAGCTGTGCACTGACCTCGTCCCTGTCCCTCTCTCTTGCTTAATTTCTGTCTCTTTCGATCTCGCTTTTCCTTTATGCCAGAGGCGCCTGCTGTCCCTGTGTCTCCTTCCTTCACCAACTGCATGTTCTCCACCGATGGTGCACGACTGTCTGGCAGCCTCTCTGCCTTCCTGTCTCTGGTATTTCTCCAGTCCTGCTGTCTGCGCGCATGGCTGTCTGTCCATCTGCCTGTCTCCCTGCCAGCCACTTCCTCCAGCCAATACCTCTCTGCCAGAAAGCGTCCAGCCTGTGCGCTGCCCTGCCAATCTGCCCGGCTATCTGCCTGTCTTTTTGTCATCTGTTTGCGTCTGTTTTTGTTCATCTGCTCGTCTATCTGTCTGTTTACCTGTCTCTCCTTCCATCTGTCTCTGATCTGTTTATCAGCCTGCTTTCCTGTATCTTGAGGTGCTAGAAAAATGAAAATGTCACCCACCAATACTGGTACATAAGGAACAAATTAATATTTTTCATAGTTAGCTGCTCAAAGAACCGTCAATACCACTATGTAGATTCCCAGTAATGGAGGCTTAGTGCAGATGAATGAAAAGCAAACACATATGGTATTAATCTAAACCTGTATTTAGGCTTAGGTGAGCATCAATCTCTCACTTCATGTCAAACCAACATGCTATCCTGGTGCTGAAGGCCAACTGTAGTAGCTACCAGACACATGACCGAGTTATTATCACTGCAGGGAGTGGCTCTTCATCACAACATTAATATACCTTAATGTACAACATACAGCACGTATACCTTGAGCCATAAGGCAGACTGTTCTTTTAACAGAACAACAGCATGTGAAATGTATAGATGGTGACTTCAGTGACTTCGCTGGAATGGAAGCACTTTTTCCTGTAAATCATATTGTTGTAAAAGAAGGTGTTGCACAAAAAGAACCATGGACATATATCACCACTTTAGGAAGCTCTGTAAACAGGTTTCTGATGCTACCATATCTGGTGGGATGCTTGTTGCTATGTTGCAGTGCTGCCAGAGCACAAAGACTTGGTGGACAAGCCGCCACACAGTTTATGATATAAGGATGCATAGAAGTGCACAACGGTTAGGCAGCCTCCTCTGTGAACGTGTCTCAAAAGGTTTACCTTTTAACCCTTGTGCTATCTTAGATGATCCCATCCTTACATTGACGTGTTCTCCCTACCATGATAAAGGTGGATAAAGGTGGAAAGATTTCATGTTATCCATGGACACCAGTGAAGATCACAAATCATTGAAGAAAAAAGGTTCAGAGCACTGTCTAGTGGGTCTAGATGACCCAACTCCCAAGGTTAAAGTGCCTAGGATAGCACAAGGGTTACTCAGAGAGAAACGCCTGGACGCTCCACAACAGTCACTGAAGAGTCAGAGTCAGACTGTAGACTTCAACATAAATATGAGAGCCCTGAAAGACATGTTTTTCACTTTGACCTGAAAGCTCCAACAAATTGTCTCGACAGGAATGATGGGTAAGATTTTGTGAAAGTTTGTGAAAGCTCTTCTCTCACTTTGTCCCCAGATGCTTAGTCATTACACTAGCATCTTGCTAACACTACCCCGTCTCATTCCCAGCTTCTAATAGCTTCAACTAAATGTTTGTGAAATGAAACTACAGAGTCTTTCAGCCCCTTCCCCTGTGTCTTTTTTCTCTTTACTTCCTCGTGTCCTCTCCTATTCTTGTCACAACAGGAGAGCGAAAGACGTTTGACTGGCTCCTCTCAAGCAGAGACTGCACTGCGTGCTCGCTCGGCAGTCAAGGACAAGTCTAATAGAGGTAGAACAAAAGAAGAGAGTAGAGGGAGAGAGAGCGATGAAGAGAAACAAGCAGGCTGTGGTGCAGGGTCTTTGAAATTGTGCACGTTGGAAGGAAATCCTAGCCTGTAAATCCCTTCATGGCACTGGCTTTTGCCTCGTTCCATCATCCACAGGTGGGACATAAAGAACATTTAAATCATTATCTATACCAGTGTTTTTCAACCAGTGTGCCGCGGCACACTAGTGTGCCATGGGAGATGGTCAAGTGTGCCGTGGGAGATTGCCCTCATTAACTGATTTAACAACATTTCCCATCTCCAGGATTTCAGCTCTCTGTTCATCCAAACAGGCCCTGATAAAACACTGAGGAGTTAGGAATATAAAAGATCGTAAAATACTTTTTCTTTGCGTTTATTTTATTTTATTAAAGACATTTTGATAAGAATGACGTTACCACGATTCAGCTGCAGCTCCGGCTGTATTTTGGAAAAGTCCCGCCCCTTTAACTGTCTCCACCAATCATTCTTGGGGAGCTTAATCACATGTCATCAGTCTGACCAATCAGAAGTGGTTAAAGTCTTCACTTCCTTGTCCCGATTTAGCTCGTAAAGTCGCTCAATTCTAACAAAAATACCAGCTAAAGCTCGTCTTTAGCGGTGTAGCTTTCCACAGAATCCGGTATCAGACCGTGGAACAAGTGAACAAAACAATAAAGCTCCGAAAAGCGATCTCCGCCTGCCATTTTATGCACTACATCTCCCATGATGCATTGGGTTGTGAGAGTGACAGCGCACAAGGAGATCTGTTGTTAAACGTCTTGAAACCAACGAACACACATCAAACTGTTTTTAAATCTTCTAACTTAACTTTTATTGCATCTTTTAGAAAAAAACAGCTGCAGTTTCCAGCTTTTTCTGCAACAATTATCTCAAAAATGCATGTGAGATTGTGGAGGGAGGGGCTGTAGATCAATACAGACTGAGTTTCTCCTTTTTTTTTAATTTTTGGATGCTGGTGTGCCGCAGGATTTTTTTTAAGGTTAAAGTGTGCCTTGGCTCAGAAAAGGTTGAAAAACACTGATCTATACTACAAAAAGCAGCTCTGAGCCATTTCAAGCAGGCAGAAACACCATTGAGTACCATCAGGGCCGGCCCTGGTCTTCTGGGGGCCCTAAGCGAAATTTAATTTGTGGGCCCTCTAACTGGTCAGCAGCACCAAAAAAACGCAACTGTTGTTGTAATATAAATGAGATCTCTCTATTAATACATTTGTGAATTATTGTTGCTGCCGAAGAATTGAATACAGTAAATTGCCTGCATGTTGGATGCACATTTAGTGGTGCACAACAAATTTTAAATGCAAAGAAATAAATATGAATGACAAATGTATATAGATATATAAATATATATTTTTTAATGTAACATTAGGCACTCAACAAATGACATTCCTAAAACTCCAACTTTTAAAAACAGCAACTTAACAGAAAATCAAATTACGATAAAACAATCCAACATAAAGAACACAACAGCTCAATGAGGGGAATTTGGAAAGTCAAAGTCTTTATCGGTCTGAAAAGGACCTCTCTGCACCAAATCCATTCTTACTGGATCAGAGACTGTGGTTGGTCATTCAGCTGGACCAACTGGATTTGAGGTACCGGTAGGTGGAATTTTGGATCCAGTCTGCTCCTCTTTCATACACGCCTCTCTTGGAGCCTCTGGAACATGAGATACAGAACTTCAATAAAAGCAAACAGTGAAAAGTCAAACAGTCAAATGTTTCCCTTTCAACAGTAGAAGTGGTGACAGCAGTTTCTTCTGCAGCTAAAAAACAAGAATTATTAATATACAATAAGCAATGATAAAGCTAATAAAATATCTATAGCAGAATACTAATAATAGTTTACTGGCTCATTTAAAATCTGTGTGCAGGTTTTTCACAATTTCATGATCTTTTTATATATTAATACGAGATTTATTGGTTGTGTAATTTAATAATGAAAAGTTTGGGACTCCATACTTTTCAGCTGCTGTTTATGAAAAAAGGGTTATGCAGACACTTTTTTTAATGACTTTACATGCTTTTAAAATTACCTGAGATGACATCTTCAGTGATGTCAGGAACCTCTTGGGATGTGGACGCTGCACCACCTCCAATACTTTTGATGCTTTTTGAGAGCAGAAGAAACTGAATGAGAATTATTTTCGAGTTTTCCATTGGAAATTACGACAAACTGGGTCGTTATGTGCAAACTTCACCTCGGATCAATTAGTATCTTACGAAAAAATTGCGCAGCTGCACAGAAATACTGGATAATGTAAAAAATACCCCAACATCTTCCAAACTTACCTTTTGATTGATGTTGAAGTTCTTCATCTTTTTCTGTGGCATGAAGTTCTCTTGTTATCGCTTTGATTGTCGTGACAAAATGTGCTGTTTTTTTATTTCCCCCAACTTTATTGAAACAAACTGCGCTCGTAAATGGCACAGTGTGTGCCAGGCTCAGATGCAAATATGTTGACCAATCGTTCCTAAGAGTGGTGTAACGTCATTATTTGGGTTGCCAGATTGGTTCAGGTGTGCTGAAAGGGGAGATCATTAAAGTGCAGGCAACTTTCTTTTGCACAACATTCAGAGCGCACGTTGGTACGGAAGTTCTATGAAATGGGTTGCCAGATTTGGGTCTTTTTTATTTAATTTTTGTCGCCACTTCGGGGCCCTGGTAGTGACGGGGGCCCTACGCGGCTGCGTAATTCGCGTATAGGGAGGGCCGGCCATGAGTACCATAGTCATTCAAATTCTGCTTATTCTTTGGAAGGTGTTTCTTTTTGCAACCTTCTACTGCGTGTTCAACTTCTTTTTCTGGATTTAATTACTTAGTTTCTTTGTATGTTTCTCATAAAAAAACAGCAAGAATGCTTGGTCACAAGGAAATGTGTCTATATTTGGTATGCAGGTTTTCTCATGAGAAAGGACATTGAAGTAAAGTCGCAGTCCGTTCCGGTTTCATCACACCTTGATGTTTGTGTTTGCAGTCTCTCCCACGGAGAGCACTGAGCTCACGGCTCAAACCATCTGCAGCTGGAGCACTAATCCCTGTTGTGAATCCGCCCTGCTAGTCATTCCCAGATTTTGGGAAGGGAGAACAGGGGTTTATGCAGGAAGGGGTGTACTAGTGTCTTACCCGGTGGTAAAGCCACCCCATGCTTTTGCTGTGCTGATAGATGTCACCTGTGTCAGCTTTTCCTTTTCTTTTTCACTAGTCTTTCTCCTCCTTCTTTTACCTCACATACTCTGCCTCTTGTATATCATTTTCTCCTATTTCCCACTGTCTCCTCCTTCTCTTTCAATGAGGCGCAAAGATGCAGAGACTGTAGTTGTGTTGAGCTTTAAAGTGTGCCTGGTTGAAACCCTTGCGCTTGGCACCTGAGGTAAAATAACCCCAACATATGCATCAATCTCTGCTTCGGTCTCTGTCTGTCTATAACTCTGAATCAGATGAAAGGACCATATTCATTATGGTAGGAAACGGCAAACATCTGGAAAGTTTCTCTTTGATTACGACCTTTTACATCAGAGTTTAAGGAAATAACTCAAAGAACGACTGCCTCAGTTTGCAAGTGTTTGTTGGCCCAAAGGCACATATCAAGGCAGCTCGCACACTTGATTAAAGCAGTCTAAGTAGCTTTGCTGCGAGTTTGTGCAGACGCATTCAGATAAGCTTAGAAACTAAACATGCCAAGTGCCTTTTTGTCTGACAAGTCCATCACCAAACTGTCAAGAGAAAAACTGACAATACAGACGGCCAACACGGGATCTCATTTGAGCTAGCTAATCAGACATCTTTGTGAAAAAGGTGGAGCCCTCCTGGGAGCTATTCTGGGGGGGACAAAGGAAACCATGTCATCTGGCAATACTAGAAACGAATGCTCCCAACAGGGGCTGAGGGAAAGGTAAGCAGGCTAAGGGACCCAAGGTGGTAATTAACTACCCTAAGCTTGATGCCCAGGCCTTCCAGGAGCCCCCCCACCCCCACCCCGCCTACCCACCGCCACCCCACCGCCACCCCACCAACAACAACAAAGATATCCAACCATTAACAAACAGAACATTACTGCATGAATGTACAAAATCCTACAAAAAGCTTCCTGAAGTCAGTTTGTGCAACGGAACCGAAAAGATAAAGCTGTGGTTTGTTTTTGTTTGTATAGCTACACGTGAATTTCATTTTGCTGTCATACTTTTATACCTTTTTAGTTTTAGCTTGTAATCTGAACCACCCACAAAGGAAAAATGGAGCTGCTTTGAACATTGTTTTTTTTTTACTCCACCCTTTGCATCACAACATTTACAATAGTAGATTGTTAACCCGTCACCAAAGCGGTCAAATACATGGTCTATACTCAGTCAATACTCCCTCAGGTTATATGTTGTGGTTGACACATGGTGTCGAGCTCAGTGGACACTATAATGCAGACAATGCAAAGCTAAACAGTGAGGACAGGGTACACTACAACAATTATGGATTCATTATCTCAAGTGTTGTGATGGATAGATTAAATAAAAATGTGCAAAACTTTTGTTTTAAGAAAAAATAAGTGTAAATGAAATTTGGATCAGAGATGTTCTGCTATACTTCCACTTCAGATCATTGAAATGTGGACAAACAGCAGCTTTAGTGATGTCATCCTGGTATTTTACCATGCAGAAGGTTTTCTTAAGCACGCCGTTTAAAAATACCTCTGTAAAATAATAAACTATTAGTATATTTTTGTGTTCACAACTTACACAGATCGACTTCAATTTAAAAAACATTTATTTATTCATGGTCAAAAATGATTCCTGTTCCAACACAGCAACAGCTTTGATAATATTAACACAATGTAAGTCAAGTTTTTTTAAGAGGAATATGATGCAGGTTTGATGTAGAAGTAAACATCAAACCCTGCATGTCTTTGAATGAGCTTTAATGGTTAAATGTCATGTATTTATTTTATTCCTTTGTTTATTTTATTTGTTTTATCTAGCATGTATGAGTTAAGGATGCAGGATGATCTTAAATAGGATCCTTTTAAAGATTGACAAAGCGTTCTTGTCATTCTGGTGATTTTTTAAATGTCTAAAAACAATTTTTCCAGCTAAGTTTAAGTTCTTAATGCAGACCTTTGTAACACAACTGTTTACCAGGTTCAATGTTGGAAATACATTTTCCTTTATGGATAAAAAAGGCCAGAAAACATCAGTTCCTGTTACAATAAGAGCTTGCATTCTCAGCTGCAGTGCCTGTCTCCCCATCTCCCCTGGTCCATGGGAGCAGAACACACTGGAGCGCTGGCTTTTGACCACAGCAATTTTAATCAGTCTTTTTCACACTTCATTGGGAATTCATCGCCGCCTTCCCCTTCAAACATTGTTTGGGAGAGTTATCAGCAGCAAGCAGCATATCCAGTAATTATATATGCAAGGTAACACTGGGAGCAGGCCTGAATATTTCAGCCAAATGCATGTGCTGCTGAGAACGCTGGAGGGTACGAATGCCTCACAGAGCTGGTTCTGCAGTGGTCCTGATTGGAGAATGGTTTGTTCTCGTCACATCCCGAAAGCGAGCCTTGCAACTCCGGCATGCAAATGGATGAAAAAAAGCATTTTGAACGCGGCAGGATTTTCATACAATGAGCGTCTGTGTTTGGTCCTGCTAAGGTATTTGTTAATGTAAATCTGCCGGATGAATTAAAACAGATTGCATGTGCAGATACGGGCGCGGCAGATGGAGAGCGTGAGTGCTTCAGCACATTGCATATTTGAAAGTGTTGCAGAGGCGCAGGGTGCAAACACTACTCTAGACTGGATCTCTAAAAATTTTGATGGTTTCACGTAATTGTTTACTGTATGAGTAAGAGGCCAGCTGTTAATATGTTCTGAACTCACAGCCAGGGAAACACACACACACACACCTACACACACACACACACACTGCATCCACCAGTCAGACACTAGTGGGTCCTCTGGGGAATATAGCAGCGGAGGCACAACAGTGACTCATCCAAATGGTCACGAAGCACACAAACGCACACACGTCCTCCCTGGCAGTCAGGCTGTCAGATAGCATCACCACCACGCCTGTAGAGCGCTGTTGACAGGTGTGGCCCGCCAGTCACGCACACACACACCAGCAAGCCACGTCATCCGAGCCCTCGCCTGACAGGAAGCCACATGTGATAATGTGCCCCATTCGGAGGCTGCGTCGGTCTGTCTGACAAAGACAGTGGGACAAAGAGAGTGGTTGTATGTTTTGTCAAAGTGCATGTGTCTCTACCATTTCTCCATACAATACAGAGTATTTAGACTCACAGTAATCTAAGGTACATGGACATGCAGCTGTGACCGTAATGTAGAGATCCGTGGCTCGGGCAATGCAGAAAGACGAATCAAGGAATACAGGCTCTCCAAAATGGGAGCTTTAAAGCCCGTGTTACAGCTCTACATACATTATGTGCATGTTGCATGGATGAAAATGGTCATATGTGAATCTCTGTGAAAAAAAGTGTGAACAGTTATGGTCTTTACGTGAAACTTTCACAGATGAACCACATTAAAACCACAGAAGTACAAATGAACCGCGCAAAGAACGCGTAAACCAACGTAGCACATGAACCGTGTGATTATTGTGCTGTTTCTATACAATTCATGAGTGATTCATGCATCATTAACATCATTTGAACAAGATATGTGTGGTTCATGCATGAAAAATCCGTTCGACACACGTGGAACGGTCGTGGAAAACCACAACTTTCTGTATGCATCTCACAAAAATCACACACAGTTGTGTAAAATTTACGTAATAATTGCGTATAAACTTTGTAAAACACACAGAATCTGTGTAATTCTCAACCAAACCAAAAATTCTGAACAGCTAAAAACGCCAATGGAAAACGCACAAAATGTACGTATTGGCCGTGTGACATGACCTTTAATGAGGGAACCATATCTGTCTATTGATGTTTGATCGTTTGTTTTGGTCTGTTTGACCCTGAAGAAGTTTTAAGGGAAAAATAATCACACTGTAAATGCACAAATCCTTCCAGTAGGGACGTGTGGTGACGTTTGTCACTGATGAGGCACTGACGCTCTCAGAGGCAGATTCACAAACATACACACCTAATATATTTATCAACTGTTGATCGTGCTTCATATGGCATTGCAGTATTCTTCTCAAACACTTGGTTGAGATTGGAGGGAGGGAAGAATGTCAAATGTACATTGAGTTCCTCCAGAAAACCACCAAGATGAATTCTACACAGACTAGAACACTGACAGCACCTCAGAGGATGCACGCTCTCTCACACACGTACTCACACACAGAATTTGCTTTCCTTCTGGACAAAAATCTCTGATTTTAGCGTGAAAGTCCTCCTGATCTTTTTTTAGTTTTAAAAGTCTCTCATTTCTCAATGAAGATGTGTTGATCTGACATCGCTCATCCATTTCAATTGAAAGTTACAACTTTAAGACATTTTTACTGAAATTTCATCCTCCATTTTTTCAGTCAGTCAGAGCAAAACATAAAATAACAGACACGTATTCCATTTTTTAGCAACAACTGAGGGACAATTCTGAGCTCACGAGCGCCCCCTACATGGAGGCAGAGGTACCGCCTACCTCACGTAGGGGCTTCAAGCGCAGCTTTATGTCAGATCCGAATGCGAAATGAAAGACAGACAAACGTAAAATACATAAACAAATAAAGTCAGGACATATAATAAGAATATCTAGAATGTTTAAAAAACTTAACAAAGCATTGCATTATTAGCAAACACTGAGTAAGCTATAATCACACAATCAACCCGGTTTGCATGGGGTTGCACCATTTAAGGTGAGTGTTGCCTCACTTCACAGCCTATGCTGTAAATGAAAAGGAAGTCTGTAAAATTCCACAATTTTAGGTATAAAAAATGATTTAAATCAGACATAAAAATTGCATTTATACCACATTTATTTGTTTACTGCTCTTTTATGATGGCAGGTGAGAATGATGACAGTGCCTCACCTGCCTCCCCTGACCGTACGCCCCTGCTTCCTAATAAGTAACACAATGGCATATATGTTTCGTTGAACTGCCTTTTGCTAGCGTGTTAGCGTGCTGCAGGGGAAGACATTCAGTCTGGGACACAGAAGGGAAGACCTGTCCCATGCACAAACCAGGCAAGCCTAAATCAGCCTCAAACCTGTGCCACTGTTTATTATTTGGAAGTCTGTGTGTTTGGAGTGAGCGCCAACAGAGTCAACACACAGAAGCCCATGCATTCAAACACATGAACCTAATGCATGCATGCGGGAATCCAAACACAAGCAAAAGCTTCCCACACCCAGGCGCATTAAGCGCACATCACTCAGAACACACACACACCCACTGATGTATACAACCCACTCTCTTGCCTCTAAGCAGTCTAGTCCAGTTACTACAAAGCCCACCAAGAGCTCTTTGCAGATCAAATAATCATGCCTTCCATCTGTTTCTCTTTCTCTGCATTAGCTTGGTGAAGGCGCCCTACAGACCCCGTTAAGGAACGCGGCAGCCTCGGCTAAAATAATGATTCGTCTCTCAGCCCCCTACTCCTCATTATCTCTGTCCAAAGCAGTTTCTGTAACAAGGAGGAGATATGGGCAAATTGCATGTTCATGCCTTGTAGTGCTCTGTAATGTCCTCTTGCTATGATAGAACACGAGGCTAACGGTAAAACATGCTTCTGACTGTACAGAAATTCCTATTCTTACGCAGTTATGACATATAATGTGGATCATTGTATAGATTATGTTTCAAAAATAGATTTCCTCTTTGTTTCAGTCTTGACAAAGTTTAGATTATATAATCTGTTAAATAGACGGGTTCAATTACTAAGACTTCTCCGATTTAATGCAGGATAAAATTGGCATTTTCACCATCGTCCTCATACCACTAAGCTTATTCAGAGAGGAATGTTTGTCTCTCTTATGCAAGATGGAAATGAGTTTTCTACGCGCTGCTGTGGCCAAGCTATTTTGGAAAATGCTGGGCCGAGCAAGAAAATTAGGTCACATTCACAGGGCAGGGCCTCCTTTCAGGGTGCAAGCTGCAGAGGGCTAAAACGGAAAAAGTAAAATGTGTGGTACAATTTATTCAGGGCAGGATATATGCACACTTGAGTAAAATGAACAAGATGTTGGATCTCACAGACAAAGAGAGGAATGTTTTAGCAGAGACCTGGCAATGACCTGAATACATTGCAGCTCTGGAAGAGAAACAAGGATCTAGCTCTGAGTGCACTGCTTCATATTTCTCCTGCATTTTGCAGCAGATCACACCAGACTGAGACTTTTTCAGCCGTATGCAGAGAACGATGCTGACACAGAGCGTCTGATTTATTATGCATGGGACTGTGGGGCACAATTGGTGAGGGAGAATGAGAAACGACGGCATCCTCCTTGTTAACAGTAAATATGTGAGCCATCCTGCTCGTTAAGCACTGCACCGAGATGAAGAAGAGAAGGCCAAACTTGCTTTGACACCCCCTCTCCTTCACAATCCATTTGAGCAAATCATCCACAAGGACGCAAAAAATCCTGTTACAGGGAGTGGGATAACAATGAAAGATCCACGACATTTAGATCCAGACCAACCGAGGTGTGGAGCACAGACAGACTAACAGATGGTCATGAGGATGGCACCATCCACTACCAATGCAAAAGACTGCAATTTTCTCTGTGTTACCTGGACAGTTGAGGCCTGCCAAGAGTTCTCTCTACATTCTAAAAAAATCCTTTAATATTATCAATATTGTTATTCGATATTATAGCATGTAGGGAGAATTTAGTCAGTTTGGGCTGTGACACAAAAATGCTAAAGGAAAGTCAAAGAAGGTCATGTTAAAATCTAGACCTATGGTAATCAAAGCACACAAGTAATTTACAACATAAAAGAGATAAAGCAGCTATAGACATAATAAGGAAATATAGAGTAAACTCCAGTTTAAACATTTTTAGCTACACAATTAAAGCAGTGGACATCTCATCACAAGGGTCCTAGTTTGTGACTTGAAAGCAGGACGATGGAGAGTTCAGGTCAAAAACGTCCCTTCTACAGAACAAAAGGGGCTGCAGGACAACTGAAATCCATAAGCTAAAGCTGACACACAGTATGGGTCAGGGTGACCCCACAGTATGATTCCACCAAAAGCCTTACGGTCTGCCGGTCTGGTCCCCGGGTTTGATCGGAATCACTGCAGTGCATTTCAGACGCGTCCTCCGCTCTGCTTCATTAACGATACGTGCCAAGTCTATTTTGGTATTCAGCCAGAGGCGAGCCATGTTAATCTACACAGAGCAGATCAAGCTGGCAGGAAGTCAGCCAAGACAGTGACACGGAGAATCAGTGCAATTTTCAAAATAAAACCCAACAAGCAAGCTCAGAATTTCACTAACCTTCAAATGTAATTTGGCTAATAAAAAGACAACTTATAAACCAGTCAGAAAGACTCGGATGGGAATGGAGGCCACGAACAGTAAACTCTAATTAAGGTTGGTGTCAACATGAAGTAACGCAGCGTTCTGAATTCAGGATTTCTAATGGTAAAGTGTATCTTCTCCTTACTCTCCCTTTACCTATTACAGTCACTGGTAAATGCAACTTAGCCAAATCAAACACACGGCCACGGTTGGCATAAGCCGGTACTACTGAAACAAACAAATTCTGATGGACAACATTAAATAAACACCCCAATGTACAAATGAAGGATTATCTTGTGTGACATTGCAGTCTTTGTGCATCTGTGCACTCGATATTGCAAATCTCCATTTCATCATAGAATTAAATGAAATCAAATTCCCCCTCACCCCCCCCCCTTTTTGGAATAAGTTTGTTTTCATCCATCCATCCATCACCCATCCATCCATCCCTCCATCATCCATCCATCCATCCTTCCATCCATCCATCATCCATCCATCCCTCCATCATCCATCCATCCATCACCCATCCATCCCTCCATCATCCCTCCATCATCCATCCATCCATCCATCACCCATCCATCCATCCCTCCATCATCCATCCATCCATCCATCCATCCATCCATCACCCATCCCTCCATCATCCCTCCATCATCCATCCATCCATCCATCCATCCATCCATCATCCACCCATCCATCCATCCATCCATCCATCATCCATCCATCCATCCATCCATCCTTCCATCCATCCATCCTTCCATCCATCCATCATCCATCCATCCCTCCATCATCCATCCATCCATCCATCCATCCATCCATCCATCCATCCATTCATCCATCCATCCATCATCCATCCATCCCTCCATCACCCATCCATCCATCCATCCATCCATCCATCACATTGTTTTCTAAAAAATCCACAAGTAATTATCCCGAGAGTGTAAATATCTATACATAGATGTACTGTGTAAGGTAGAAGAAGACAAATAAATTCACACAAAAATGCATGCAGAGAACTATACAAAACACCTCATACTTCTCAGGAAAAAAAGCCTATTTCAGACTTTTTCTACTTTAAGTCCTCCCATCCATCTTCTAATCCGTTTTGTCTCTTTCGGGGTCACGGGCTGCTGGAGCCTATCCGAGCCACTCATGGGCAAAGGCAGGGGACATCCTGGACAGGTCCCAGTCTGATGTAGGGCCACAATCACACACCCACGCACATTCACATGCACACCTAGCATAGAGTGACCAATGAACCTATGAAGCATGTTTTTGAATGTTGGGGGGAAGCCGGAGAAAACCCACCCATGCACGGGGAGAACATGCTAACTCCACACAGAAAGGTCCCCCATTGACGTTCTGGTTCAGGTCCCCCGGCCAGGACTTGAACTGGGGACCTTTTTGCTGTGAGGCAAGAGTGCTAACCACTGAAGCCCCTACTTTGAGTCTTTGGCTAAATTCCATTATAAGCCGTTGTAAACCTGTGGTAAAACGAAAAGGTGACAGTTAGGGTCACCACTTCAAGGACAAGTGGGAACTTGCATGTTTTTTAGGGAAATATGAAAAATTATGGGTGCCTAACATAGCAGGAGACTGTCTGTTATCAATGAGTTCAATATAAATAGGGGCTATCGGACGAGACAGGCTATCTATGACAAGCTAACAGGGACTGAAGGGTGTGAAAATTAAACAAATTAACAATAAGTCTGGGAAAAATGTATGTAAATGTTTTTTATTTGAACAAATAAGAAGTGAGCCATTGCACTAAAATGTTCATTAAATAGTTCAAAGAAGGCCAATTGGTCGGTCCTTAACCCTTGTGCTATCCTAGGCACCTTAATGTTGGGAGTTGGGTCATCTAGACCCACTTTTTTCTTCAATGATTTGTGATCTTCACTGGTATCCATGGATTACATGAAATCTTTCCACCTTTATCCACCTTTGTCATGGTAGGGAGAACACGTCAATGTAAGGGTGGGGTCATCTATGATAGCACAAGGGTTAAACGTTTTCACCTCACCAAATCGGTCCTTTTTGCAAAAAGTTTGGACCCCCTCTGAATTAGAGAACACCCTCCTCTCCATCCCACTGTTCAAGTCTCATCCGAGTCCCAAAGAAGCAGCAACCAGATTTTGCGATGCCTTCCTGGGATTATATTGTCTCGGCTGATAACTGCCCATGTGACTAAATGCAGCTTCAACTTGCTGCACTTTTCAACTAAGTAGCCTGATTGATTTGACTGAAATTTTGCACAAAAACTGTATCTTAAGAACAAAAATGGCCTTTTTAATCTCCCAAAAGCCTGTGACGATGGAAGCAAATCAAAGGAGCTCATTTATTCCACCCCGTCCTGTCTTCATCCCAGTAGAATTTTCTAGCAAGGCAAAGCTAAACACAAGCAGTAATTGGTCCGAACAGAAACCAAATCATTTCTCCACAAACAGAAACGGTCTGCTTCCCAAAACAAAGCTATTGATCTGGGCCATGATTCCAGTCTGCATGTTTGTCAATATTTATGCATCTATGTCTGTTTATGTTCAAACTGTTAGAGGCATTGCTTCTACTTGAGTGTTTGCGTGAATGTGTGCAAGTATTCCCGCCCCCATCTGTGCATTGGGTAACGCCAGTGTGTGCGCTCGTGTGTGTTCGATGAGCCGTCAGTCCTAAAGAGGAGCCTTGCTGCTGTCATGCAATGACACCTCTCATTTGCTGCTGTCCTGTGAAGCGGAGCTGATGGCAGAGGTCAGGCCACCCTCACAGAGACGCAGCGACTCAGAGCACATCATGTCTGCCCGACGTCGCAGCAGAACCCTCCGCCACTTACGCAGAAGCACGCACACAGGCACGTCCAGAATAATCATGAACACCTTCATTTGCATACACACAGGCACAGATGCATGCGCGCTCAAGCTCCACAAATCAGCCGATGTGAATTTTTCAATTAACCGCTCTTCCTTGCCAACAAACCGAAAACACATCCCAAAACTGGGGATGCAATCAGGTGTCTTACTGTCGTCACTAATAATCACTTTGAGCTGTGCCTGAAACAAACGCAGGTCAACACTGGTTTCCTTCTTTAGCGATGGGTGCCTCTGGAAGCAGGAGCAGCCCGGCGCCTGCATGTTCTGAAAGCTGCACTCTGCATGGCGTTCAATAATCAGCCCGCGTCTCATCAGCTCACCCTCCCTCAGCCTGACCGCTGTCATATGCCATCATCAATTACCCGCCGGACAGAGGGATTTTCACCTAATAGTGGCCACGTGTGACAGGATTTTAGAGAGCAAAAGTGACAAATCTGATTTACAGGAACGTTGTAAACAGAGAGACAGAGCTTTGCTGACTGCCGTGTTAAAAACAACACGCATGTATAGTCTTTTTTTCTAGTAACAACTTTGGGGAACAGAAGGCTCCTTGTGCTAAATTAATTCTTTCAATAATTAACAATCTTCCTTTTTTAGTTCTTATCTCTTTGACCCACGCAATGCTTGGTTTTTAATAATGTTGTTTTGTTCACTTAAATTCTATTGGGGTGCCAATCATAATTATAAATGTTATTAGTGAAACCATTGGTTTTTACACTATGAAACATTTAGAAGCAGCAAATTTGAAGAGAACAAAACCTTTTAACCCAAACACATCAACATCATGAATCCCAGTATACATTTCAGAAAATAATATCAATCATGTACAATCTGAATGGTCCAGTATTACATGTTCTTAAGAAGCGCTTGCATGATAAATGAAGGTATTGAGTAGGTTCTACTAGTTTAGTCCTTGAATACAGAGATCTGCAAAGGGAATAAAACAGTAAATGCAGACTCAATTTCAAAAAGACGGTTGCAGGATGTGTTGCTGTTTTGCTCCTCATAGCACAGTTTTGGAGCAGATGTGGCATTAGGGCAGGAAAAGCTCTCTCCCAGTTTATTGCGTTGCTTCCGTCCTGAAGATTTGTGTTGCAGACTTCCTTTGTTCCATGCCTGCTTATGCAACCTAAGTCATATTAGCAGGGAAGCTAATTGTATTCTCTTGCCAGCAGCAGCAGCAGCAGCAGCAGCCTCAGATCCAGCGCGCTGATGGTTTGGTGGCAGTTCTCTCAGCTGCTCCTCCTGAGCTCCTAATTTTCTTCAAGGCCCAGTTGTGCTGCTAATGGGAAAAGGCCAAAGCAGGTTATGAAAATCTTTATTTACAGCTGGCTGCCAGGCTGTGTGAAGTAGGTCACAGCAGCTTGTGAAATGGAACAAACCTCGCTCACATCGCTTCATAATTCTCCTTTGAATGCTTGCTGCCTTACAATGTCAGCGAGGGGAAAGACACCAACAGCGTTTTCAGTCCACCTTGGTACGGCTTCCCCGACTCTCCAGCATAAACGTTTTAGCAAAAGTGGGAAAACATCACATCTATAAAAACAATTATTAAAAACGGCAGCTTTGAAAATATCCGCACAACTGAAAAACTATTATCAACGTTAAACTAGTCAAAACAAGTGAACAGCTCAGGCTCTGTCTGAATGTGCTGCAGTGTCTTAAAAGTGAAAAGATGCCAAGATGCACAGCCTGCTATTAATCCCAGCGCTGTCATACATCAAATGTTTCAGCGGCCTGTGGATGAGACCCATTTTTATAAAGCTACGGCAGCCCAGTGAGGCACTTTACGCTCATCATTGAACACTCAGACATTTGCAACTTCTACAATATGTCAAACATTTGTGGATAGGTGTGCCGCCAGCCTCGTCTCCTGAGGTGATGGATGCCTGTGGGAGGCTGTTATGCCACAAGGTGAAAATGTCCATTAATCAGCCCCACTTCCTCCACTGCTTGGCTTTCCCATTACCAGCACACTCCAAGCAGCCTGATTGGTTTTTAATTGGCCTGCCCGCCAGGAGATAGATCACGTTTTCCCAGCGGAAAAGCACGAATATGTGAACGGTGTGTGTGTGTCTGCAGAGAGGGGCAGCCGGATGATGTCCCTGCAGGAATGCCCTCATGGATGGGCAATGGTGAGTTTCTGCCACCTCATCAAATATCATCCTTTTTTCCTGAAGCAACAATCATTTGATCTTTTTAGATGATTTTTAATAATGTCACCTGAGACTCTACAAACAGGCTGCACCTGTAAGGCGCTGAAATCCAAAAACCTTCCAGCTTTAGGATTCCTGCACAGGAACAGCACAGTCTCAGTCGTCCTGTCACAGCTTAGAAATGATGCAAGGAACAAAACGTAAAAAATCAACTCAGGATCTTTTCCCTTCCTTGGTGTTTGGAAGAAATTATGGTGACCATGTGAGAGGAAAAAAAAGAGTCAAATCAATATCGGTTTGTTTCTGTTAACATTTTTCCAACATTAGATGAACTTCTTCTCTATTCTGTTGCATGAACTTGAATGGGATTAAATTTACATTACAGCATAATTAATGGTGCATAGCAGCTGGTGCACCGTTACTGCATGTGTGAAGGACACCAGAGCGGCTCCACGTTACACTGAGTAGATGTCAGTATTGACAATGTATCTGCTCAAATAGATCATTCCCCCTCGGCATCCTCATCTGACCGTGTCACTGAGGCTGATTGGAAGAACGCATCGATTCCCTTTGGTATCTTCACAAACATCCACAGAAATATGGCTTCCCATTGCAGCAGCAGTGCGCTCCTTCTGGCTCTGCACAAGTTCATGAAGGAAAAAAAGAGAGGAATGGTTTCTACTAACTATCACTAAATGTGCATTAAACTGACTACAAGTTTCTTTAGCCACTTATACCAGATTAAATACTGGCCCAAAACCATTTGTAGGATCTTTGAAAGTCAAGGCCCGGTGGTTTTTAATGCAGCTTAAAAGTTCCTCTCGGATCATCTTTTGATCTATTTCTAGGGTTTCTAGTGGTCTTTTAATTCTGATGATGCTGTTTTAGACGAAATCTAAAATCTGTTGTCGTTTCTGTTGCAGAAATTCACCTCTGAGTTATGGAGGGGACTGTTTGTGCGGAAGTAAGCCTCCGCTTATTTCCCATGATCCCTTTGTTTACACTCTCTCCCACTAGCTAACAGTTGCTGTTGTAACAGAAATGGCAGCAGAATAAGATCTATCCATCGGTCCAGTTCTGATCCAGGTTCCAGGTCAGACCAGGAAAGCAAATACTGAGTCTGCAGGTGGATGATCAGAAGGGGCGGAGCAGGGAGACTGTGGCCCCGCCCATTTTCGTTTGTACGTAACAATGACAAGCTTTTATCGAACTTTTTTTTCTCTGCTCCTGTTTCACAACAATAAAGAAATCCTCAGAAATACAGTTTTCATCTTAATTTTCTTGTATTTTGTTCTTCATCATGAGAAAAATGCCGCAAGAACATGTTCAAAACACCATTTTCATTAGAGTGGGTCTTTAATGGTCTGACAGGCGTCAAGATATACTTTGCCAGATGATTTTTTTTGGTGTCCATGGAAATGCCGTCCTCATGTCGTCATCTCCTTCTCCTATAAGCATGGCTTAGCTATCAACATGCTCTACTAATTACTGCTGCTTGTTTTTCGGGGATGGAAGACTGTGTGGAGCGTTTCCTACCCCAGAGTTGTGATTTCTGCTTCATGTCATCACACTTCCCCGGCAGGTGAGTGTTTTTTACAGTCTCCACCTTTTCCCCTCTAACCAGGATAGTGCTAAGGATGTGACTTTTGTGTTCATCGTTTATCTCGACATGTTGGTTGTAGAGCAATCCCAGAGACACACTTCACATCAGCTGCTGTTTGACAAACAGAAAACACTAAGAAGAAATCGTCTGGCAACAACAATTGTCTTGTTCATTCACTTCAAGCCAGGTGGTAAGCATTTGGAACAGCAAAAACACAGAATGGCCTCTTTGTAACATAAAGAACCTTCTGGATCATTTCTCCACACCTCTTTGAACCCTCTTTCCCTTTCTTTCAATTTAGTTCTTACTTGACAACTTTGACTAATAGCTCTCCAAAAATGACCCAGCCCTGCCTGGTTGCAGGCAGTAGCTGCCTCCAGTACAGTAGCTGTGTACAGTGCATCTTCTGACCTAACAGTCCACAGTCTGCAATCCCATCAGCGCCCAATTTCCTGTCCCCTCCAGCTCTGACGAGATTGTTGTGATTAAGAGGGGCTGGGTTCTTTTGCTCTCCGTCTGCAGGCTGAGAGATGAGAGGAATGATGGCAGGAAGAGAGAAAGAGCCGGGGAGGAAAGGTTGTTCCCGCAGCGTTGGTCTCAGTGAGACCCAGGGAGCAGCGTTCCCACCATAATTTAATCCCATTCGAATGTCTCCCTGTCCTCAAGTCTCTCTGCAAAGCACATCAAGTGCTGCAATGACAAACAAACCAATAAAAAAAAACACTCTTGCCACACAAGTCTCCTTCTAACGAGAAGGACCTCTCCTTCATCCTGCTGCTGGAGAACCAAAGGATCCAGCTTGACTCAGTTAGCTGCTCTTCCCTTCTCCTCACACAACCTCCACATACGGAGATGAAAACCATCATGTGAAATATTAGATTTCATTTCATAGTTTAGATTGAAATCGTGTGGATTTGGGCCGTTTCTAATCCAGTTTGACTAAATTACAAAAATACCTTCACCACCTATTTTTGGCTCCTCAGTGACCCCAGTTGTGTCCACACCGTCTATGGTTCTTAACACAGACATGTGCCAATGCCAAGTCAACACAGTTTGTGGCGAATGACGGATGTTGCAGCACATAGGAACACAGCAACATGCAAACAGAGAAAAGGCACTGCAGCTGAGGGGAAAGTGTCTTATATTAGTGCAGTTCCAAACTCTGCAGCACCTTTAGTAGTTTCCTGCAGACTTCAGATGGAATCAGAGCTGAAACTTTGAATCAGGAGGGAAAAATCTGTTTTAACTAAACACGATGAAGTTGAACAAATGATTTCAGTCATTTCAGATTTTGAGGAGACAGCAGTTTGTGAAATGGAACGAAACATCCTGAAAAGCCAAAGAAAGAAGCAAAACATTAAGAATCTGTTTCACCTGACCTTTCACCAAATGACAACAAGGACTGACTCCAGCTTAGCTCTGACCAGCATGCATGAGGAATACCGTCCCTGGATAGATGGATGAATAGAAAGCAGGTATGCTGGGGAAGGAAGCCCCTAAAAAGTTTGCAGCACAACACATGGGGTGGACCAACACTCCTGTTCAACGCTTTTAGCGATCTTCTACCCTAACTCAGGTTCAGAAGGACAAAGAGAGATTTTCACAAACTTCTAGTATTACAAACCCCACTGAAGGAACAGCAAAACACCAAACTAGCTGAGCCGTATGAGCAAAAATCCAGTAACAGATATTTTCAAGCAGCCTGGATCATCAGCAATGTAAGAACCTGAGGAGCGATAAAGGAGCAGAAGTTACCTACCAGCTGCATTCGCCTCTTGAAACTTTTCTTCCAGTTCTCCACAACGCGCCTCCTCTCTTATTATCAGTCTTTCCCTGATTTCTCTCTCAATTCCCTCACTGAGCTCACTGCAAAGTTCTGCTTTGCTCCTGCATGCAAATCATTTTTACGACTTGAGAGATGGCTGGGGGGGGGGAGGGCGAGCGAAGGCAGAAAGGATGACAGAGGGGTGGAGGAGTAGAGATAATGGTTGGAAGGCAGACGACCAATGGGCCCAGAGCCTAATGAAAAAAAATAGGAGAGAATCAGGACACACCAATGAGGCGCAGCCGGTAGAGAGAGAGGCAGAGATGGCAGGAGAGGAGAGGGAGGGAGAGAGAGGAGCTGCACAGAGGAGGAGCGCGGTAGGAGGAGAGAGGCGAGAATCCCAGGCGGGATGGAGAGACTGCAGATCAGAGAGAGCACAAAGAAAGAAAGAAAGAAAGACAGAGGGAGGACGGAAGACGCTGACTTACCAGGGTGCTGCCAGTGGCATCCTTCACACGCCGCCTCCACGACTCCCCCCACAAACAAACACACACACACACACACACACAGCAGTGATGGAGGCGCACGCCGTGCTGCCGCTCAGACTAACCAACAGCAAAAACAACAAAGGAGAGGATTTCCAAGCTGACTGGTATCCCCTAAAGCAGTGGTGGCGCTGTGTGTGTGTGTGTGTGTTTGTGTGAGTGTGCGAGCATGTGTTTGTGTTAGGGAGAGAGGGAGAGGCAGCCGAAGGAAGCTGAAATGCTATGTCTCTCCGCTCCTACAAACTGATCTCCTCTCTATCTGTCTGCGCCTCTCTCTGCATGGATGTCCTCCCGCCCCTGCTCTCTCTCTGCCTGCTAATGTGCCCTCCCTTCCCCTTCTCCCTCTTTACATTTATTCAGGGCTGCAGACTGTCTGCTCCTGGAGTCAGATCTTCCCACGGGCCTTGGGCTGGGATGAGATGAGCGAGAGGGAGGATAGAAACAGGATGATGGGAGCAGCGTTGAGCAGTGCTTCCATTCGAAATTGAAAACATACCAAACTGGGCGACTGAAAAGACTAAAGGAGCCCAAATGACGGCGCCTTGCACATTATTTGATGGGGGATCTTTCGGGGAGTTTACAAAGATACGGGATGCAAACCGAAGGAGGTGTCGGGTCGGCTCGCTGTTAATTAACATGCCAGACTTCCATGCTGGCTGGGCACCAGAATTAGGAGTGGGGAAGATGAATGAGTGTGGAAGCAGGCTAGCTGCAGCCATGTGTTCAGAGCTGCACACGGACAGAAGAAGTGTTTGCAGTGCTCACGCCGTAAAGAAGGTGACAATCAAGTGCATTCTTTAGGAAAAGAAAACATGGACAACAACACCATGATTTCCATATTTACTCAGATAAGCAAACATAAAGAATGCTAATGTGATCCCTAAGACATCATCATAATTAGATTATAAATTAGCTTCATTTCTTACGGAGAAGAGGTGCTAATTCATTCATGTTCCCAGGGTGCGACAGAATCCGCTAAAAATGCAGCAGCCCCTCCAGGCAGAAAAAGCAGATTGGGGATGACTTATAAGGCAAAAAGACAAAAGAATTTTGTATCTAAAACAGAAGAATAGGCAAAGAAAACACCATGTTTTGGGATCCTACAACCCAGGTGAAGCAGAATTTTACCAAGTCCATGTTGCCCCCCCCTCGTCAGCTGACAAAGCCATGATAAATACTCCAGTGGGTTGGGATCCAAATGCCCCCAAGGGAGTTCAAAATTACCAAATTCAAATTCCTATTTGACTATGTTAATGCCAACCAAACACAATTAATGTACTCCCCGGTCTTGAGTCAATAAATGAGAACGTCATGGAAACGAACGGGTAATTTCAGGAATCACGATGGCGGGACACTTGGCCTTTCAGCAACCCCTCTATCTGACGGCTGTCACTAGAAATGACTCTAAACATTGTCGCCTCCAAGGTTTGTGATTGTCATTAGCCAACCCTGATCTGGATCAGAAAATAATTAGCTTTTCCAAGCATTTATACATCATGCTCTGGTTGTGTTATCAAACAGGCAAATGCTTACTGTTGACAGTTTACAGTAAAGTATGTCACAGTCACTCATTTCAGTAACAAAAATGTTATATTACAGTAACAAATCACTGTTTGGAGCAACAACATAGTGTAAAGACATTACTTTGAATCTGGAATAATATTATACTCATTATGTGTCTAATAACTTACGAATTACTTCATACTTTACTGTCCAAAATGCATTTGTTGAAACAAAAAATAACATAAAGCATTAATAAATGAATAAATGTCATAAACTAAATGTTTTTTACTTTTGGTGATGAGGGTGGTAGCATTATAATAATTATAATATTAATGGTTTGGATTTTTCTGCTCTTTTCCAAACGCTCAAAGTTCTTCCAATGTGTCCATCATTCATTCATGCTGTGTGATGGTAACTACTGATGTAGCCACAGCTGCCCCTCTGACCATCACCGGACATTCACACACATTCACACACCAGTGGAGCTGCACCGGAGGCAGGGAGGGGGAAGTGTCTTCCCCAAGGACACAACAATAGTTAACTGGGGGGAGCGGGGATCGAACCGCCGACTCTTCGATCATTGGACGACCTGCCCAACCTCCTGAGCAGCTGCCGCCCCAACATCATGCTCTGGGGTTGCACAAAGAACAGGGTGACTGATCCTTACGAAGTAAAGAATGAATGGATCCATGTATGGTGATACTTTGGACAAAAACATCCTGACATCAGTGAGAACATTGAGGATGAAACGAGATCTTCCAGCAGGACAATGATGCCAAATACATTGCCCTGGCAACAAAGAAGGGACTACCCAAAAAGCATTTCAAGGCTCGAGAGCCTCTAGACCTCAATCCAATACAGAATCTGTGGAGGCAGCGGAAAGTATGTGTTGCCTAGCAACAGCCCCAAAGTGTCACAGCTCTAGAGAAGGTCTGCATGGAAGAATGGACCAGATTTTTTAATTGGAATAGCTTTAGATTTCAGTAAATCTGACCTCCCAATGCAGCAAATTCAACAAATGACCATTTTAGGTTCCCTAGAATCTGTCAAATGTTGTGGAACTCTGTTGTGTGAAAGAATGTGGAACAGCGACTTTGAAGGTTTTTAGTTTAGAAGAAAATACTATTATCTTTTGGAGGTTTGTTCAATAACATTTATTATTTACTCTAATGGTTTGTAAGTTGACTGTCATTTGCATGGAGGATTTAAGTAAATCATAAAAAATAGCATTTGTATAATAATTGGGAGCGTGCTTTAAGATCCAGTCAGAAACTGCACTGCTATCTTTCCTAGCCAAACAGCTGATGCTACGGCTAAATCGCGGTACCGTCATTCTTATCGAAATGTCTTTAATAGAATCAAATAAACAGAAAGAAAATGTATTTTATGATATTTTATATTCCTAACTACTCGGTGTTTTAACAGGACCTGTTTGGATGAACAAAGAGCTGATATCCTCGAGATGGTAAATGTTTTTAATGTTGTCAATGAGGGCAATTTCCCACGGCACACCTGACCATCTCCCACGGCACACTACTGTGCCGCGGAACACTGGTTGAAAAACACTGTCCTAGACCCATCCATACCTCCACAGGTGTATCATCAGGACCAAATATCTTTTGTACCCTTTATCCTCTTAATGGCCCCCCTCACTTCACCCGCACCAACCCTATCTTCAATCACCCAAACCTGCTGCATGTCCTTCCCATATCTGTCTCTCTGCTTGCTAATCTGTATAGGTCAGTCTCTCCCTATTTACTGCCCAACCTAGCATGCTAGTCATCATAAGCAGCTGAGTAGCTTGGTTGGTAAGGCGAAAGGCACGCAGGAATCCAGGGTTCGATTCCCGGAGGGGAACAAACAATGGTACTGGGGCGAGCACTTAACATCACCCAGTGGGGGTCCTTGGGCAAGACTCCTAACGCTACTGCCTCCCGATTGCGGTTCGTCTGCAGCTCACCGCTCCCCCAGGGGATCGGTCAAATGCAGAGAAGAATTTCCTAGCAGCTCGATAGCTCGGTTGGTAAGGTGGTAAGAATACAGTATTATAAAATAAAAATAAATAAATAAGTTCCTTGACCTCTCTTCTTTCTCCCTGTACTCCTGTCCACTCTCCTTAGTCTTCTCAGTGCCAAGTCTCCTCATGAACCTTCTTTTCCAACATTCAAAGTCTCTACTCTCAGCTCAACACTCACGACTTTCCTCTTTTCTCTCTTCCTATCAACACACCTTACTCCTCCTCTCCTTCTTCCACCAACAGTGGTCTAATTTCCACCTGTCTCTTGTTGGTGAACAGCACCGATGCTGGTCATTGTTAACCCGGGCCTCGACCGATCTGGTATGGATATCATAGATCTGATTCTCATATTTGGTTAGGCAAAGATTTGACGTCGGCTGCCCTTCCTGACCTGACCCTCTGGATTTATCCGGGTTATGAACCAGCATAATGAAATCCTGCCTACATTTACTAACTATGCAATGTAAACAAAAAATGTATTTTTTAACAAAACCTAACCTAACCTGCCATTAACCAATTTAACCAGCTTCTACCAACAGTAGTATGGGACGTATACATCTTGAGATTTTTCCACTGCAATGATACTTAGAGAAAGGTCAAAAAGGTTGAGGGCCTTAATGGGAAATTTTAGGATTGAAATTTTACCATTAGATTGACAACTGGACCTGATGTAAAGAACTAAATATTATCATAGATGAGGATTTGATTTATGTAAGCTCTTGATTTGATTTTTTTTATTAATAAAAGGTCTATTTCTATTTCTACTCGTCTGACCTGAAAGATAAAACAAAATGCAAATCTGCAGAAAGTAGCATGCTGAGAGGTTAGAGTAGTTGATGCTACAGAGTGGAAGTAAGCAAGCCCCAGCGAGCCATGGGGGGGGGGGGGGGTGATCTGTGTGCTTTGGGACTTGAAGGGATAATGCTGCAGAAGGTTAGGCTTGTTATTCAGTGGCACTGAGAAGGGGAGATCAGGCAGGGTGGAGGGGAAAAGAAAAAGGAGGATTCTAAAAGAAGAGGAGGAGGCTGTATTCTTGGTGTATTGGGAGTAAGACAGTGGAGTATAACAAGCCTCAGTCTGCTCATGTACTGCATAGGTGTGCCTGGATGTGTGTGTGTGTGGGGGGCTTAGGAACGGGATGACAAATGCACCAGACATGAAAGACCAGAGCACACACAAACCCATGGGGAGTGTCCTTACCTGTACAGCAGGCAACAGCAGCACACAGCCATGGTTTCATGGGACAAACATTAACACATAAAAGCTGTATCTGTTTCAGCCTGAGCTGATTTTAATTTTCTACACCAACATTCATGTTTGCTTATATCAAAAATCAAAAAGTGCATCCTTTTGAAACACTGTCACTGAGAGCAAATATTACCCCAGGAACAGTCTGTTTCATTTAGTCCCTATTTATTTATTTGCATCTATCAGGAAACATTTGGATGAAGATTCACGAGATTTCACCTTTGAAATCCCAGAGTTACAAGTTTTACGTCTTATTGCAGAGTGGCAACTGCTGTTGAAAGTGTATTTACAGCCGAGCATCTACCCATCCATTAGCTGCACCCATTTACCCTGAAGAGGGTCAGAGGGTTGGAGGCTATCCCTGCTGATGCTGTGTAAGAGGCTCACTGCACTCTGGACAGGTTTCCAGTCCATCACAGGGCTAACACAAAAAGACAAACGACCATGCAGCCTTGCAGTCAATTTCGTGGTCTGGGGCTGTGGGAGAAGCCTCACAGAGAGCTACCAGACAGAAAACCGGAGCTGGAGAGGAGGGTTGAAACTGCTGCTGTTCACGCTTAGCTCATATCTTTTTCAGTAGACCAAAACAGAGCAGAAACAGTCGTTGAAAGATTGATTTTTAAACATCCCACAAAAGACAGAAGACTGACTGTGGCTCCAGCCATAAATCCGTCTCCACTGCCTGAAAGGTTAGTGTTTGGATCCCACCTTGAACAGCTTCAACATGGATTATTTAAGAAAGCAAATAAGCTGCATCTGTCCTGAACATAGAAATGTTGTAGGTGACCAGTAAAGAAATCCTCAACACTCCAAAGCAAATAGCTTCTCTGTCAGAACAGATTTTAAAAATTAAAGCTTTGTTTTTAATATGTACCATTCATACACTGTCATGCAAAGACACTTATTAGGTTCCTTTCATGAGAAGCTTTTCGCCCCTCGTGAAAGAATGAGCCTCTGAACATACGTGTTGGCTGAGGCTCGCTGAAGATGCAGGCGCGGCGGGGCTTCCACCTTTAAATCCACATTTACCAACACCCCTGCAGATACCTCTTTACTTTAATATTCACACTTTTTACATGCATGTGGACTCACATGCGTGTCAACTTTTTATGTTTGCAGTTTAGCCAAATTCAACTCAATGCTTGCATCAGTAGAATGTTTCAACAGCTAGTTTATGCCCTAAAATGACAGCTCACAACTGAGAAGGTTGATGATGACTGAGCAGAAGATATAGACAAAATACCCTCTGGGGCTTGTCTTTTTGATGTTTTAAAACAAAAAACTTAAAATGGATTTTAGATGTAGTCTGTGAGAAGTGGAGGAGTTTAAAAAGATACATTTTAATCTACAGAGAAAAGTGTGCATGGTCTTTATCACAACAATTACATCTCTTCTATGGCAAAAAGAGAAAAAATATCCAGTTTTTCTTCTTTAGCTCAGCTAAACATGTAAGAGATTGCACTTTAAAATTTTTTATAGAATCACTGTTTAGTAGGGGTGTAATGATTCCTTTGTAACAACGATCCGATTGGATCCTATTTGTTTTTTTTTGTTTTTTTTTTTAAACTTGTCCTGTCCAACAGCTAGGCAAACAGATGAGAGCTGAGGGCCTCTTGTGTTGGACATATTTTATTTTAACAAGAGGGGTTATTCATCTTCAGACAAACCAAAGGTATGTCTGAATAAACCCCTTTTGTAATTGAGGCCAAACTTTATTAATTTCAATCATGTTTGAAAATCTTTGGTGTTGGACCGGACGGAAAAGGAAAGAGGGGAAGAAGAGAGAGGGACGTTAGAGAGAGGGGGGGTAGGGGGTGATAATAGGAGGGGAAGGGGGGTAAGACCATGAAGCAGCATAGAGCAGACAGGTTTACTGGTTGTTTATCATTACGGAATGGTTCAAATGTAGTACAAAAAGGGCGGGGCCTGTTCACACACACTCAAATATTATCAACACACCTGCTAGCTGCAAAAATGTCCACATGTCAACATGTACACAAAACAGATAGTGTTCACGAACGCATACCTATGCCTTTAAACCAACTAGTGTGAAATCTTTCATTCATTCAATCATGCAAACTATTAGTGCAAAGGTGAGCTAACACCTGTGCTCAGGTGAGTGTTTATGTTCTTCTAAAGTGGATGGTGGAATGTGAAAAGAAGGAGGAGGAGCGCCCAGCCACCCCCACACCCAGACCCCCGCCGCAGCAGCAGCGGCAGCCGGAATTCCCCCAACGCCACACGGGAACAGGCAGGGAACAAACGCCCCCCGGGCGACCAAGACCGCCACCCAGGCCAGGGCCAGCAGGACCGCCGCGAGGCCCCCAGAGCCAGAGAGCAGGGAGGCGCGGAGGGAAAGAGAGCGCCGCCCCAGCCCAGCCAGGAAAGCGGCCCCCCGCCGCGCCGGAAGAGCCCAACGCAGGGCCCCACCGGAGAAGGACGCCCACAGCACCAGACGAGCACCCCACCACCACCCAGGAGTTCCGGGCATCACCCCGCCCCAACACCAGGTACGAGCCAGGACCCCCCAAGGGAGACCCGCTCCGCACTCCAGGCAGCCACCCACCCGGCCCAAGGTTGGTCCAGGTAGGAGCAAGGTTGTTGGATCCTATTTTTTGACTTAAGATCGATCCAGATCATCTTCATCCAAACTTCCAGCAGTGAGACTCAGACAGAAATTCCTGCTACTGAACACTGAAGTTTTCCAGATTCTTGGATTTCTTCCAGATCATCAAGTTTAAATGAAACATGTGTCCAAACAAACAGGTCAACTAGAATGAATGTCAAATCCATTTACATTCTAGTTTCCTAAAGTTCACCACTGTTGTTTTTCCACATCAAAAGAATCCAAAGGGAACATTCTAGAACATTCTAGACACTGGATGGTCACATGACTTTATTCAAAGTCTGTCCACGCATTGGACTGGAATGATGGACTGATCCGTGTTAATGACATCACATGTGTGTTGTTGCTGTGATTGGTCGGTTTTACCTCGTAGTCAAATAAACCTACAGTACCTCAGTCTAGATGGTATTTTCCAATATCAATATAATTGATTTATCTCATTTTGAAAAGATTCTATAAGAAGGTTGATTGGACTCAATTAACAACTTTCCTCAGACAGATGGATCTGGTTGGGTAGTAGAGAAAAATAATGATTCATTGATTAATTGTTAGTAATAACAAGAATAGGCTCTCACATAATTCACATAATATTTTCTGACCGAGCACCACGTAATATAAAAGAAAAACCTCTGAGGACACAGATGTTGGTGTGTGGGAGGGACTGGGTGCTCCCCATTTTCTGTCTTGCTTTCTACTTTCCATAGCATTGCTATCATCCACAGTAGACCACACGCCTGAACAAAGGTGTCTGCTCACCTTGGCAAAAACCATTACACTACATGCTAGACATGTGTTTGCTTGTGTGCACACGTGTATGTGCTTGTGAGTTGATTAGTATTGTGTGTGTGTCTTTGCAGCCAATGTTTGTAGCATTAGTGTGTGTGGATGAGGGTTGAATGCTGTATTGCTGAATGAAAATGAAACTTAAAGGGGAATAATTGGCAAATAATAAATAAAGAAATAATCAAGATTGAGCATTAATAAAGTGAAAAAAGCACAATAAGAAAAAATATATTTTTGTGAAAAATGCCAGAGCCGGGTGTCGATCCAGTGAGCTTCTGCACCAAGGATTCCCCATGTATTTCAATGGAGGCAAAAATACTGGAAATCCTGGAATATCTGGAAAAGTTCAAGATTTGAAGGACCAAAAGTCAAAGCAAAACATGGAGGACGATACTAGAATAAAGAAGGAGAAACAGGAAAACAAAGGTTGAAGGATTTATAACATTCATCCCATGAAAATAAATGTTATCCCCAAATAAAAGGGGTTAATACAAATAAACACCTCTTGTGTCCAAAGCTACATAACCCCTCATCGTAACAGTGACAGCTGTTTAACACAAGAGGCCCTCAGCTCTCATCCTTCTGCTGCTTAACAACTGAAAGACTAAGCCGACAAAAGGACACAATTCTCCCAATGAATGATCTTGTGGAATGTTTTGGATGAGACACAAAAATATATGGATGTCTAACTAACAAGTTTATTTGCTGAAAGACAAGAGAAAGAGGAAGGTGAAAATGAAGGAGTGGCTCCAACAGACAGTGGACATCAACTGAAGGACCCTGTGCAGCTAACGTGCTGCACAGGGTCCTCATGCTCACACGCATGTAGAGAAAGATGTATGTATGTTGGTAGATGGGTGGGCAGGTTTCTTTACAGTACTTAAGATGTTTTTATTAAAAGATATTTTGTATTATTTCATCCAAAACTGATAAAAATATCTGCCCATGTCTCTGTTCATACCTTTCTACTGTTATAGACACGCAGCAGCGCCACAGAATGTACAGTCAAACTATTGGACATATGACTATTGGAATATTGGACAGGACGTGCACCGAAACACAAAGAAGTTTACGCCTCAGAACACCCACAATTACACAAAACACACATTTACAAAATCCTCTTTTTACATACATGCTGTTTAAACAAAAGTAGAGTCACACACAAAAAATCGTTCAAATGACAACAAAGAGCTGGCACAAGTACAAAATCCTCACATGCTCACATTTTCATCCACACATCCATGCTCCACTGAACACCTAAACATACACATTACCTCATTTACAGAGGTAAGACCATGCATCATTTCACGCTCTCACGCTCTTTCTTTCCCAAGTCCCTAAATCCATGGCATATGACCTTCTGTGGGACAGATAAAGAATGTGCTTATCAGTCATGCAAATGAGGCTGAATTCATTTTCCACAACAGATGGCCCCATAGATAATGATGATGGAGGAGAGAAAATTAAATGTCTCTTACCCGGTGACCATGGCAACTGCGCCTCTCTGGCATAATATCAATAATAAGCGTGGCACATAATAAAGTTGTCAGTCCTGTGAATCAAAACCTCCCATGATGGGACACAACAAAAGAAAGAGGAAGAGAAACAAAAAGGAGCAGAAGGTCTGTTGGAAAGTTTGGCAAACTCAGTGGTAAACGTGGGAGGGCTCTGGACTTTCCATCATATCAACCTTAAAACGAATCCTTAAGAAAAAAAACGTTAAAAAAAAGCTTTCCGAACAATTTTGCTGGGTTATGTAGTGACTGTAGAAGTTGCTTTAGGAACACATGCATCAATGCTTTATGAACTAACCGCTCATCTTCTTTGCTGCACAACAAAACTTTTCCAAAGAAATGTACAAACACTCACCATCTGCTGATGTTAGAGGCAGGATGGACCATGAACTCTTTTAAAAAACATCCTACTAAAATCCCTAATCAGCTTTTATACAAGCAGATGTGATATTGTTACAAAAATGAAAGAAATACCTATTTGGTGTTTACTTTTTTAAGCTCTTTTCTCACACTTCTTTGGTTTTCTAATGATTGACTTGATGTAGAAAATATGAAAAACTTTCTGAAGAAAACCTTTAATGGCAGGAGGGGTTTGAACGTGTTGGTCATGAACACATTTTATTGACACTGTTGTCTAACTTTTTACGAAATTATTAAATAAATTAGGATTGTTTGATAAAGTAACCAGGCTTGGATCAGGGAGCAGGACACATTCAAGTTTCATGCAGTAGAAAGTGTTTAAATGAAAATATGTATTTACACACACACATATGTATATATATCGTGATCACGATATCAAGCTGAGCAATACGCACTGATCACTAACATCGCAAATTGCAACTTTTTCTCATATCGTGCAGCCCTAATTTTTTTTTTAAATATTTATGTTTTATATTATTTTTTCCTTTTTTATTATTAACGGTAACAAAAACAAAATTTCTTTTCTCGTTTGAGACTAAAAAAGTGGAATGGCTCAAAAAAACCATAATACTTGGTTTTAGAAAAAAAATTCTTGTTTTTTTATTTTTGAAACTGTTTTTTGTGTGACATGAAACAGTTGTTTCGCTTATAAGCAGGAAACCATCCATGTCACAAGTCAACAACATCCGACTGCAGTCTTTTTTAATCCGTTTGACTGACTTCAAGCCTGGGCCACGGCTGCTCTTATGGGTGGATACGGGCCGTCTGCGGGTGAAAACCTGTGCGAGCACTGAGACATTTTAAGTTCGTAGACCACTCATGTTGAGCCTGTTTGGCGAAAATGTTCCTGCATATTTTCTTCTGCAGGCTGGTTGTAGTGAACCCTCATGCAACATGTAAGGGTTGAAAAGGGTAAAGGAGCTGAGATGCAGGCGTGTCATAAGGATGTTTCCTTTTTTCTACCCCTAAATCCTGCTCACTATGCAGGGATCTCGTTAGTGCTGTTGAAAGGGAAAGGTGCGTACTCTTTACGCGGCCATTGCACGCCACCTGGATGTTGGAGATGATAAAATCCGACAGTAAAAGCATTTATTCGTGGTGAGTAAGGCGCCAGTGCCTACACCTCACTAACGGCTGAAGTGTGGCGTCAGGACACCGCACGACAGCATCACCCGTTTGGCATCAGAGCGGGCAACTTACATAATTCTCACAAATACTTCCCCATACACTTACCACACGCACAATAAATGCTTGTCCCTCAATGTGTCCTTTTCTATTTTATTTTATCATTTAACACTTGAGATAGCTTAAACAATCAAGTAAACATAGTTCATAGTTGACTAGAAAATTAGAGCACATTTAAATACAGATTTGAAAAAAATGACAACAGCAGCTTAGCTCAAAACACCCACAGGCATCAGCGGATAAAAGTGCAGCAGTGTTGTTAAGCAGGGCCAGTATTGTGCTTTTAGAACTGCACTCTAAACTCTTACTAGTTTCAAAAATAAAATGTATGCTTTTCCTGATGAAGACCAACATCTTTACCAACATCAACACATCGTCTGACTTGAGCCTGTTGCTGTTTGGAGCTGTGTGGTCTGTGTTGATTTAGGAAACTGTTTTTTTTAGGTGTCTACAGAGGTTTGTTGGATGAAATACAGCTGGATCCTTATCCCCTCTCAAAATGGCAAACATTCTATCTTTCTATCAGCTGGAACCAGTCTGGTCGTTCTCCTCTGACCTCTTAGATCAACAAGACATTTCCATCCACAGAACTGCAGCTCACTGGATGTTTCCTCTTTTTCTGACCATTCTCTGTAAACCCTAGAGATGGTTGTGGGTGAAAATCCCAGTAGATCAGCAGTTTCTGAAATCCTTAGACCAGCCCATCTGGCATCAACAACCATGTTTAAAGTCCCTTCAATCACCTTTCTTCCTCATTCTGATGCTGGTTTGAACTGCAGCAGATCGTCTGGACAATGTCTACTTGAATGCATTGAGTTGCTGCCATCTGATTGGCTGATTTTTGAAATTTGTGTTAACTAGCAGCTGGACAGGTGTGCCTGTGAGTATTTTTTCACCCATAATTCAAAGGCACTGGATGGCTCAGTTGTTTACGTGTAGAGATGGCAAATGGTCAATGTGGATATGGAAGTTCCCTCAGGATTAATATAGTTATCTATCCATCTAACTATCTATCTAACTATCTAACTATCTATCTATCTATCTATCTATCTATCTGGTCAATGGCTTAAATGGCATATAATTGTATTGCCCTTTCAACCTTCCTCGAGAAATGCTCTTGCCAGTCACAGTCCCATTCTCACACTGATGGTGGCTCTGCTGCCAAACACAGGCACCAACATTCCACAAGGTGGGGTCCGGTTTGGCAGGCAAGGTGGGAATCGAATCTGCAGTCTTTTGATAAGGTCGACCGCCCTGCCACTGCAGTACTGCTTCACCATGGGGGTTCAATTCCAAGGTTGCAAAATGAGCTACAGCGAGTTTGGTTTCTTAGGCAAGACCCTACATGCCAAACTATGTAGCCACAAGGGGGCCTCAGTCTGGGTCCCCAGCCCGGAAAAAATACAGGGTTGTGTCAGAATGGCATCTGGCGTAAAACTCTCCACCAAACCACCAGTGCAAAGCAGTGAGAGCTGATACACTGTGGCAACACCTGAAGGGATCCGCCAAAAGATAAACAACAGTTCAAAGTAATATGCAATTCTCAGTTGACTTTGCAATTTGAAAGTGTATTTTGCATTTTAGAATCCAATATGAAAATTACTATTCAATTTTATCATGGGTATTAGATGGGCTGCAGTGGTCAGCCCTCTTGCCTTACAGCTAGAATGCCCCATTAAGGTCCCGGCTGGGACCGTTCTCTGTGGAGATGCATGTTCTCTTCATGCATGTGTGGGTTTTCTCTGAGCACTCCGTCTTCCTCTCACAGTCCAAAAAACATGAATTGCAGGTCAATTGTTTACTCTAAATTTTCCCTAGGTGTGACGGCGTGTGAAGGTGTATGTGCCCTGGTGGAATGTGGCCCTGGGAGGGACTGGCGACCCGTCCAGGAAGGACCCCACCTTAGCCCAACAGCGGCCCTGTGACACCATAAAGGATAATACAGGGTCGGAACAAGGATGGATGGTTTATTGATACCATAATTCAAATGAAAATGTATTTTGCAATTTACCATACGACACTAAAAATTACATTTCAATTCAGTTCAGGTTGTGCTGCATCACAAGTGTTGTCCGCTGTGATCCACTTGGTTGTTTTTATCTCATAGTAAAATAAACCTACCATCCATTATCAGATATTAATCATTATATTATTTCATTTTGAAACACTCTTATAATGGTAGTGTTGCATTTGATTCAATTAACAACTTACTTCAGACGGACCGATATGGTTGGATAAATCATTTCATGGATTAAGCATTACAACCCTAACCTGCATTTACTGCTATTTAAAAGATTTAGTTGATGTAATTTGTTATAGTACCAGCATAAACAAGAATTTAATTTCACCTCTGGGTTCAGGTAAGGACATATTCTTGGCCAAATCCTATAAAGAACTACGAAGTCCAGCTGTGACAATTCTGCCAGCATGTTGTAGAGCATCATCATCCATAAACGGAAAGTTGGGGTATTCTGGTGGAATTTGGTGACGATGATGGTTCTATGATGTCTTTGAGGTCAGAACTTGAAGGTGCTGGACCATCTACAAGAACCAAATGAGTTTTGCTCTGACTGGTGATCCCCGTCCAGACTGTTGCTCCTCCTCCACCAAAGAACCCTGAAGACCATGTTGTCCATCAACACTGATGACCACCATTTCTGTGGAAAGTAACACCGACCGTCATCAGTGAACAGGACGGTTGACGGTTGCTGCATCGTCCAGGTCACATGGTCTTCACTACAGAGTTTCATGGCGGTGTCTTGGTGTCAGTGAAGTCACCTGCAGCGGTCGAGTGTTATTCCAGTCAAAGCTGTGGAGTCGGTTGTGAATGGTTGGTCGGGAAACCCGAGTATCCCTCACATCTGGTAAACGGGCCTGCAGCTGTGTGGCGTTTGCTAAACCGTGTCTGAGGTCAGAGGTCGTTGGGTTCTGGTCACTCCTGGGTTTGTCCCAAACTCTGACAGTAGTTCAGAGTCTTGATACAAGTCTGCTGATGAAGCTTTGAGACAAGTTCACCTGCAACACCTGAATGACCAACCTAAAGACGCTATGGTCAGGTGGTGCTGCTTGTCCGTTTAGCGACATCTTGTTCATGGCTGTTTAATGATGAACTCGGAATGACTCTGACTAAATCAGCTTTTTATCCCCACAGAATGTTGAAGTTGATCCCACAATGAAAATGTTTATCTTTTAGAACCTTTTTAGTTTCTAACCAAGAAACACAACACAGTGAGACCTTGATTTCCCCATGTTAGTTTTAGATGATGTCTCTCACAGGGGACATGCACCTAAGATGAAAATGTCAGACCTCTCCATGATTTCTAAGTAGGAAAACTTGCAAAATTACAGGGGGCTCAAATACATATTTGCCTCGCTGGATGTGGAAAACACTAAATGAGGTGTGTCTATCACCCAAATACAATTGCCACAGTCTCTATTCTGAAAAGCTGTGAAGTGAAACAAAAACTATGTATATGACATCTTAGTTTTTCACAGTACCATGACTTATTGCAAGTAATGTAATTGATTTACCAGACGTTTTTTCTAAATAGTCTCACTCATTAATTGTGTGCTTATTAATATAGCTGAAGGCATGCTGAGTGTCCACGTGCCAAGATGGTTGCTCAGACAATGTTGGAAGACCTTTCTAAAGAAATCCTGAGATTAAATCATTATTTACAAATCCTTCTTGTCTTTTGGCACCAAATATACTTGGCTTACACTGCTTTTGGTTTCTGGTTTTTTTTTCAAAAAACAGCCAAAATACTGCTCTCAGTCTTCACATCTGTGCTTCCTTTGTGAAAATCTCTAGTTAAAAATATGAAAAAGTCCTTTTTATAGCAGTACTTCAGCAAGATGAACACCCTGACACTGTAAGAGGATCCTCTGTCCTCCACTGGTTACCTGTATTAATGACCCCTGTTTGAACTGGTTCTCAATATAAAGAAACCTGTCCACAACCTCAGACAGTCGCACTCCAAACTCCACTATGGCCAAGACCAAAAAGCTGTCTAAGGACACCAGAAACCAGATTGTTGACCTGCACCAGGCTGGAAGACTGAATCTGCAACAGGTAAGCAGCTTAGTGTGAAGAAGTCACCTGTGGGAGCAATTATTAGGAAATGGAAAAACATACGAGACCACTGATAATATCAATCCATGTGGGGCTCCCCCCAAGATCACAAGAACGGTGAGCAAAGATCCCAGAACCACAAAGGGGACCTAGTGAATGACCTACAGAGAGCTGGGACCAAAGTAACAAAGGCTACCATCAGTAACGCACTACACCACCAGGGACTCAAACCCTGCAGGGCCAGACGTGTCCCCCTGCTAAAGCCAGTACATGTGCAGGCCCGTCTAAAGTCTGCTAGAGAGCATTTTGATGATCCAGAAGAGGATTGGGAGAATGTCCTATGGTCAGATGACACCAAAATAGAACTTTTTGGTAAAACTCTACTCATCGTGTTTGAAGAAGAAAGAATGCTGAGTTGCATCCATAGAAAACCCATACCTGCTGTAAAGCATGGGGGTGGAAACATTACACTATGGGGTTGTTTTTCAGCAAAGGGATCAGGACGACTGATCCGTGCAAAGGAATGAATGGATGGGGCCATATATGTTAAAACCTCCTTCCATCAGCAAAAGCATTGTAGATGAAACGTGGCTGGGTCTTTCAGCGTGACAACAATCCCAAACACGTTGCCCGGGTAACAAAGGAGTGGCTTCATAAGAAACATTTCAAAGTTCTAGAGTGGTCTGGCCAGTCTCCAGATCTCAACCCCAGTGAAAGCCTTAGGAGGGAGTTGAAAGTTCTTGTTGCCCAGAGACAGCCCTAAAACATCACTGCTCTAGAGGAGATCTGCATGGAGGAATGGGCCAAAATACCAACGACAGTTTGTGAAAACCTTGTGCAGACTTACAAAAAACGTTTGACTGCTGTCATTGCCAACAAAGGGTAAATGACAAAGTACTGAGTTGAACTTTTGTTATTGACCAAATACCTTTTCTCTTCCATTATTTACAAATAAATTCTTTAAAAATCAGAAAATGTGATTTTCTGGATTTTCTTTTTGTCATTTTGTTTCTCATAGTTGAGGTTTACCTGTGCTGCTTCTCATCAGCTGGGACTTCAACCATGCCTCGCTCTCCTCCATTCTCCCCACTTTCACTCAGTACGTTAAGTGCCACACTAGGCTTGCTGTATGCAAACGTTAAGGACGCACATGACTCCAACCCCTCCCCCCACTCGGCTGCTCTGATCACAACCTGGTGCATCTGCTTCCTGAATTCAAACCCAGGGCAAGAAGAGAACCACCCCAGAAGAAGTCAGTGAGAGCATGGACTGATGAGGCCAGTGAGAGATTGAGAGACTGTTTCCAGACCACAGACTGGGAGACACTCTGCAGCTCTCATGGAGACGACAGCCTGACCCACTGCATCACCGACTACATCAGCTTCTGTGTGGAGAACACTGTACCAACTCGGAGGGTGCGGTGTTTCTCCAACAGCAAGCCCTGGATGACCCCTGAGCTGAGAGCCCTACTGAAGGAGAAGAGGAGGGCTTTTATATCAGGGGACAGAGAGGAGCAGAGGAGAGTTCAACGTGAACTCAAATGCAAGATCAGACAGGCTAAGAACAGCTACAGGAAGAAGCTGGAGGAGCGGCTGGAGAACAACAACGCTCGAGGTGTGTGGAGAGGTTTAAAGACCATCACTGGTCACTTACAGAGAGTAGGCACGGTGGCATCTGATGAACACAAGGGCTTGGCCAACGAGTTAAATCTGTTCTTCAACAGGTTTGACTCCAGCCCTCCTCCATCCACTTCACACATCTTCAGTCCAGCAGCTACACAGACCCCCAAGCACTCTCATCACTGCACACCACCCCCATCCACACCATCACTGCCCCCCCACCTCCACCCCCGTTTGCATCACTTCTGATCAGGTGAGGAGAGAACTGATGCGACTTAAGACCAGGAAGGAAAAGCTGTAGGTCCAGATGGCATCGGATCCGGATCCACTGCAATTTGCCTAAAGGCCGAACATCGGGGGGGATGATGCTGTCATCTACCTGCTGCACCGGGTGCTGACTCACCTGGAGGACGCAGGAACCGCTGTGAGGGTCATGTTTTATGACTTCTCCAGCGCCTTCAACACCATCCGGCCAGCTCTGCTGAGAGAGAAGCTGGAAGGGGCTGGAGTGGACCGACGACTGGCTGCATGGACGACCGACTACCTCACCAACAGACCACAGTATGTGAGGCTACACAACTGTGAGTCGGAGGTGGTGGTTTCCAGCACCGGGGCTCCTCAGGGGACGGTGCTCTCACCGTTCCTCTTCATCCTTTATACATCGGACTTTACATACGACACCAGCAGTTGTCACCTCCAGAAGTTCTCTGACGACTCAGCCATTGTTGGCTGTGTGTCGGGGGGGAACGAGCTGGAGTACAGGTCAGTCATCAAGGACTTTGTTGACTGGTGTGAGCGTAATCACCTGTGCTTGAACACCAGTAAAACAAAGGAGATGGTGATTGACTTCCGGAGGAAAACATCACAATACACACCGGTGAGCATCCAGGGCTCGGACATTGAGGTAGTGGACAGTTTTAAGTACCTGGGTGTTCACCTCGACAAGAAACTGGACTGGACTCACAATACTGATGCCCTGTATAAGAAGGGCCAGAGTCGCCTCCGCCTTCTGAGGAGACTGAGGTCCTTTGGAGTGTGCAGGCCTCTCTTAAGGACATTTTATGACTCTGTGGTAGCCTCTGTTATCCACTACGCCGTGGCCTGTTGGGGAGCAGGCAGCACAGACCGGGACAGGAAGAGACTCAACAAGCTGGTCAGGAGGGCCAGTTCTGTCCTGGGCTGTCCACTGGACTTTGTGGGGGAAGTGGGTGAAAGGAGGATGTTGACCAAGTTAACATCCATTATGGTCAACACCTCTCACCCACTACATCAGACAGTGGAGACACTGAGCAGCTCCTTCAGTGGCAGATTGTTACACCCCCCATGCAGGAAGGAACGGTTCCGCAGGTCATTCATTCCAACAGCTGTTTGATTGTACAATGCCACATTTTAAATAGACATGTACAAAACCGGTTATCATGCATCCATAGCCCAACCGAATATATTGTCTTTTACTTTATTTTATTTTTATTATTACGTATAACATATGTCAAGTCGTAATAGTGCATATAGGTGTAGATTCTTCTTTTTGTTAAATGTTATTACTTTGTTTTTTTGCACATTTTAAATACCCTTTTATTTTTTTTGCACATTGCTGTTGTTCTTTTTTTCACTGATCGGGTGTAGCAATTGAATTTCCCCAACGCGGGATCAATAAAGAATATCTTATCGCACCTTATGTTATGAAAATTTCAGGCCCTCTGTCATCTTTTGGAGTGGGAGAACTTGAACAATTGGTGGCTGACTGAATCCTTTTCTGCCCCAAGGTAGTTGCAGCATTACAAAAGAGGTTAAGGGGGTTTGGAAAATGGATGGATGGATAGGGTTTTTATGTGGCCATGATAACGAAAATGAATGTTTGGATTCTTTGATACTAGGTGGACATCTTGATTGTGTACATACATTTCATTTGGCAATGATACAAGTTTGTATGGAGAACTAAACATGGTTTTATTTTTTAAAAATTGCAGGTGTGGTACTTTTATTTGTATAGTCATAAATATAGGCTAACATTTTTTTTAACCTGGTTGTTTCAAACGTCAAATGTAGCAGCAGAGAACATGACTCCCCAAACTCTGCAACAGAAAGAACAGCAGCATCCCTCTGCACTCCAACCAACCATTCATCTCAGCTCACTCTCTCTGAGAGGGAACATGAGATTCCAGCACTCATGAATAGTTGAATACTTCCAGCATCGAGGCTTTGGCGCAGACTGAAGCTCCAGGTACACACATCCAACTCTTTCCTGCTTCAACCGGGATACCTGTTGTGGCCTTGTATTTGTAGCATAGCCCAAAAGAGAAGAACACATTTAATTATTATGCTTAGTTTGATTCTTCCATGACTTGGCAAAAACTCGTTTGAGGAAATTGATTGTTTCAAGTTAACTTGCATCATTTTTCCTATTGAACATTAAGTTCATATTCCTGGGCGTGAATGCCTATTTTCATTCTTCAAAACAAACCTGTTGTAGATAAATTTCACACAAAAAAACCTGCAGAGGACCATATGATGTGCTGGATTTACATTCAACTAGTTTTCAATGGGACCATATCCATCAGCAAGACATTTTGTTACATCTGCAGGGTACAACAGCTAAGGAGGGGCTGAGGCATCTTTTTTATGAAAGGGAATGTTGATGGCTGTAATTATTCCAGCCCACTTTCTTTAGTCTGTGCAATTTTCTGTGCAGGACAGAAAGTGGATGTCTGATAGCTAAATTGTACATTTACATCGATAGCAGCATAGCAGGAGTCTATGCAATAGGCTGCAGCCGGTCTGTTCATAACCCCTGCATTTGCTGCAGAGGGAGACAGAAGAGAGGAAGACAGGCGGTGGCGGTGTGCAGCAGAGGAGGATGGAGGGAGAGGCAAGGGAGGAAACACAAGCCAGGAGAGTGGCTATGATTGCCAGCCAGCATGCAGCCAGTAATTTCCATGTTGTGTTCCCCCCTCACACGCTCAATTTTTTTCTCTTCCATCCATTCACACCTCTCTGTTTTACAAGCCGGTGTGCTCAAGGTTAATAGGAAGTTGGAGGCGAATGACTAAAGATGCATGTACACAGACACTCAACAGCCCCTCTGAGTGCCTGATATGACAGTTCTAGCCATATGAGGAGCTTTTTGGCATTTACTTTTAATTTTTTATCATGCAGATGTGTTTAAAAGCTGAAAGTCTGAAGTCTACACATGAAAAAAAAGCTTTAAGGGAACCCAATAAGTTCTCGTATGAGCTGATGTTAATGCTTAGTCTAACAGGGTGACATGGGGCGAGGTTCACAGCAGGTGAGGCAGTGACATCATCAGTCAGATTCCCAAATAAATGAACCCTACACAGAAGATTCTTCACCATTTGATTGACAACAGTTAAAGTGTGTTGTTTAACATTTCCTTCGATCATTTTTCTTCTTTCTAAAAAATGTAGCATAGAAATAAAATAAAAAAAAATCACAAAAATTGTTATTATTGACTTACTTTTACTCCTAAATGAAGTCTGGGTGCCGCTCCTTCTGAAGAAACACCTTGATAACCTGCCAGTAGAAGTCTTTCTTTTCTTTCTTCAGTCTCTCTGTCTCCATGGAGACCACTGCCAGAGACGCATCCACAAATTCCTGACTTTAGACACAAAATCCTCCATTTAGAAAATGATGCTAAACAATAATAAAGAAGAACCTGACGGCTGCACTTGACTTCCTACCACTAATTCTATCATTCCTTAGCTGTGGTGTCACAGTCTCTGGGATCACCAGCGCCCTCTACTTTTAGGCAGGTGTACTGCAGGTCTCACCATGTGTATGTCAGATGTGCATTTTTAGTGGATAAAAAGATTAAATAAGTCACAAATTGGCACCAATGGATTTAGACAGTTGGCCAGAAATAATCAAATAAAGTAAATAAATATAAAGCGTCTTTTATGATGATGAAAAGGCCAAAACAACAAGGAGAATACGTCACGTGTTTGCGATGCAGGCTGGGCGGAGGTGAGGCACGGGCTGCTGGTGCATCATCTGCTGCTTTCTAGTGTATTTGACAGACAAATTTGTAAATTCACTACTTTTCTATTTTTTTTAACCAAATAAGCATTGAAAACCCACACAGAAAGCAGAATCATAGAACAGACATGTCTAAAAAATATTCCATTTTTATTTTTATTTAAAACATATATGTATTAATTGTGTTCATTTTATGTATTTTTAAACTCTATTTTTCAGATGAGCCACAGCCTCATCAATATCATGTTGGTCTCTTTGTGAGCAGTGGGGACATTACGTTTGATGACAGAAAAACTGTGGATGTTCATTAACCAAAATGCCATTTTAAAGTACCATAGAAAGCCATCCAACATTACCAGAGAAATAAATTCCCATTATTTTAAAACTCAGATCAGCATTAGTTTTGTTAGAGTACTCTGTAACTCCTATCTTCCTACCAAAGCTGGTTTTAAGTGCAAGACAATACTTGTTGTTTTTTGTTTGTGGTCCCTCCAAATGTTGTTTCTGTGATATAGCTGGACTCGGACAGTGTCATCTCTAAAGTCCCCGAGAAAATACAAAAAGTTTGTCCTCGTTATTGTATCCCAGCAAATTTCTTTAGTCAGTCTCCTCATAGGTTTTCCTCCCCCCTCATTCATCTGTCTTGCTCATTGACTTATCATTCTGCTTTGCTTGATTCAACCCTCCCTTCTCTCGACACAGCGGCACACGTGCACATGCACGTGGATGCGCACAGAGCTGCAGGAAGCACTGCATGACTGTGTTGTCTCCTGTTTTCTGTTCTCCTCACACTCATTCACCCTGGTCTCCATTTCTTGCCTGGCCCCTCTCTCTTTTTTATTACAGTCACAAGAGGCTCGCTCTCCTTTCCAGGCTCGTGTCTCTCCTTGTCTCTGTGTTTATGAGCTGAGCTATATTGAGAGCGTCTGGCTGGTAGACATGGGGGGTTGCAGGACAGACAGAGACAGTGTGTGACAAGGTGTCTACTAGTGCAATTGTATAATGCAGTGCTGGTGGGCTGCGAACGCCCTCTCCAGGGCCACAAAGACATTTTCAATTTGTGGCTACTACATTTTTGTGGGGAACACGGGTCTCCAACTAAAGTAATGAGACCAAAGATCGTGTTTTCTAGAGGTGTAACGATTAATCAATGAATGGCTTTCTAGTCCTATGATCAAAGCAGATCCATCTTTCTGAGGCAAGTTAATCGAATGGAATTTACCTACACCATTAAAAAAATCATTTAAAACTGAGAAAATTCGATAATCAATATTAAAAATTACCATTTGCGACACGGTGGTTTATTTTACTAAAATATTAAAATGACCATTGTGAAAGAGACATTTATTTCGGTTATGTTAAACACGCAAACATAAAACATCAACATAAGCATTGACACTGAACACTGTCAACATAAACATTGAACAAAATTAACCGAAAAAGGTGTCGGGTGAAGCCAAGGCTTATTTCCCCGACCATCATGGCGGAAAACAAACATGTGATGACATCAGCAAACATGGATCAGTCCATCATTCCAGTCCAATGTGTGGACAGACTTTGAAGAAAGTCATGTGACCATCCAGTGTCTAGAATGTTCTAAGAATGTTTCCTGTGGATTCTTTGGTTGTAGAAAAACAACAGTGGGCTGAACTTTAGGAAACAAACATGTGAATGGATTTGACATTCATTCTAGTTTACTTGTTTGTTTGGCTAACAATGTCCTGAATCGATTTCTGTGAATCGGATCTTTAAAATGAACCATATCGACTATGAATTGGATCGGAAATCACAAATTATGAAGTGAATCGAATCATTGTTAAAGCAAATTGTTACACCCCTAGTTTACCCCCTGAATAAGATGCAAAGGGTTTTTAACACCACGACTGTCAATGGTCACATCTAAAGAACATACATACTGTAACCCTTCGACCCGTTAACATGATCCCCAGGAATCCGCTGATTTTGATGTGGAGAAAAGCTGTTCGTCACTTTGGCTTTGCATCGCAACACTTAATTTTCATGAGGTGTTAGCATTTCAAAGCTTCGGAGCACAGATAAAAATGTTTGTTCCTCCCTTACATTTTCTTTTGGACCTCTGTACATCAAGGAGAAGCTGATCCATTGTATTCACATATCTATGGGGCGTTATCAAGTGTTTGATCAGTGAAAATCTTTTTTTTCCCCTTCAGTGTAACTGCATTTCAACAACAGCTGGCACTCTCATTGTCAGTTTGCATGGGGGAGTATAAGTTTGTCCAATTGGTAAATATAAATTATTTATCTTGGACCATCAATGATGTCAGACGGAGTGACGCCCAATGACCAAACGGCATCAAAATAAATAAAGACGTCACCTATCAATAGTAGCTAAAGTGTCAGTTTACGTATCAATGTGAAGTTCTCTCTCGGTGTACAACTTTATAAATAAATAATATTAATAGTCAAAACGGAAAGTACGACTTTGAAGTGGGGGCCGGGCGTGGGGGGGGGGGGCACATCATTTTTTGTTTTGGGTTCACCAAATAATAATTGAGAAGCACTGTTGTTAGTCAAAGCTAATAATAATCTAGCTAAATATCGGCGTCAAAGTAAAAGCTGCTTAAAGTAAATATTTTAATTTGATAACATTTGTCATGATATGTATGACGTAGCAGACCCAGATGCTGGAACCTGGAAGAAAACTCAGAAGTTGTAGAGATAATCAAACGGATTTATTTTTCCAGATGGGAAAAGCAGGAGAGTCTTTAGAGTTTGTAACTTGATGATGGCTAGCAATGACAGCAGTCTTGCTGTAGTCTGAGTTTTGTCGTGGCTGGATACGAAATGACGCGAGAGTTGTGGCGTGGCAGGAGTAAGCGTGGCGGCTCTTGGAGAGGATTGTTCCAGGTGGACACTCGTAGAAATGGACCATTAGGAGCAACGAAATTGCGATGAATACTGGGGCTGGATCTCCTTATGTAGGCTGGTAGTAGATGAGGTGAATGTCCACAGATGGTTCCAATGATGAGAGCAAAGCAGAGAGGGGAGGGGAAGGAGAGACTGCCAGATGCACCATGACAACATTTACTCAATCTCTGGAGAAAATGTTCAATGTTATCGATTTTTCTTTGATGCTTTTATTATTGATTTTTGCTTTTAACAATTAGGCAGTTACGCAACTATTTCTATTGGAATGTTTTTTCTTCAGTGATTGTATCTCAAACTCAAAATGCGGAGAAGAATTTCCCCATTGTGGGATAAATAAAGTATCAATTGATGATGGTAACTACTGCCCTGGGGCAAACTGACGGGGGCGTGGTTGCCAGTTCGCCCCTCTGACCATCACCGGGACATTCATGCACATTCACACACCAGTGGAGGCAGGGATGGTGAATTGTCCAAGGACACAACGAGAGCTGGCAGGGGAGAGTGGGGATCGAACCACTGTCCCTTCGATCATTAGACGACCTGCTCTACCGCTCGGGTGGTATTCTGCTGGAAGCCAAATGTCTAGTACTGTTTGCTAAAAACAAGTGGGTGTGGCAGGTGTGAATGGGACCCAAGTCTCTTAGGTCAAAACTGAATCGTACAGAGAGACAGAATATCTCAAGCCCGCCAAGGGAACCTGATTGATCTGTCCACTCCACTGATGTGGTTAACAACTTCTTCCACCTCCTGGGTATTGATTTTAATCCATACACTGTCTACATGTCAGAACCAGTCGGTGGATACAGTTCTAGGAAATCATGTAGAGTTCTGTTTTCTTCTTTTTTTATGTGTTGAAAGCCACTGGTGATCAAACGGCACAGCCATATTTTTCCCTGCAGCGTTTTCTTGAAACTGACACTGGGTGACAAACAGATCTCTTCATCATGGTCTTTCCGGCCAGGTCAAGTCTTGTTCCAGTCCTATCTTCACCAATCCTGTGGTTTCCACAGTGGGGATACATGTCCAGAGGGATGTCCCATCAATGGGCAACATTGTGACATCTGGGTCCAATTGCTACAGAAGTCCTGGGTGTAGTGGTGAACCGTGTTTTCTACACTGTTTGGGAAACATTGATAAAGCTTTGACTACAAAAATTGTTCTTTACATGATGCCTCTGTCTGACATGATGTATGTTGTTCTGAGAAACACGTCAATTAAAACTAAGCATTTTATGTTTGTGAGTCTTTTCGGCCTTACTTTGTCACACATTCCCTGTTGTGGACGAGTCTCCATACAGAAAGCAGACCTTATTGCCCGGCTGCACCCCAGATTCCCAAAGAAGAATTCTGCACTCACACGCAGCAGGTCACCTCATTTCCTCTGACACAGACTCACAAATACACATGCAAGTACAGGGAACAAGCCTGAATCTGGGCAAACAGTCAAACTACAAGCACTTATGCACACAGAGTGAGAAAATAAATCATTGTCAAAGACGGGATTACTCAGCTGCTCCATTGCTCTGTAAAACTGAAGCGTTTCTGTATTTATGTTCCATTTCTAGTATAGCTTTGTGATTGTTTGAAGCTAGACTTAAACTTTCACAACCGACTTAAGCCAGACATTTTTGTTTAGGACCTTTGCTGTTTTAGTTACAAAATCTAAGTGCTTCTGTTTTTTATTTCAAGCATGTAAAGTTTAACGTTAGCACATCTGCTGTTCAAAGGTACAATAACAGTTTTTACAATTGTTTACACCCTAAAAGAAAAATTTCCACACAATTTGCCAAATTCTATTGCACTGAGCAAAACACCTCAGCAGATTCGTACAACGTTACACACAACATCTGCTTCCTTCCTTTAGCAAAACATGGCACACAGTAATTTGTAAACCTGTACACATTTCACATCTCCGACACAGGTAAGGATTGGGAGGTCACTTCCTTGTCATTGCAAAGCCCTGATATTCAAATGACTACACTAACAAAAAAATTGGATGCCCACATCCTCCAGGTGTGGAGGCACACCTGTGCTAATTTGAAAGCCCAGCACTCAGGTGGTCCATAAAAGGCAGAAGGTGAGTTCACCTGTCCTCAATAAAAATGGAAGGAGATAAAAGAAGAGTGAGAATGAAAGGGGGGGAGCTCAAAGCAGAGAGGCCCAGGTAGATGAAGAATATAGGAAAAGGCCTAGTTAAAGGAAATGAGGACTTGATGAGTTGATAGAACCTGAACAAAGAAGACGAGGACCAAATTCAACTCAAGAAATCTGTAGAATAGCCAATGACCTTGTTATCAACAATGCACTGACACTCATGGAAACTGGACAGAGTTCAGTTGCATCAATAGTTTAGACATTTCATTCAAAAAGCAGATGAGCTATTGACATATATAGGCACAAAAACTTAAAGCATTCAGCCTGCCGCATTGGTGGTTGGTGAGTTTTTGGCAGGCCTATTTTTGTACATCCTCCCAATATTTCAGACTAATCAGGAGGAATGTTGTGGATTTGTCACTATTTACGTTTCTTCTAAATTATCTCTTAAACATTTCTGGCCAGAAATCTAGAACATTCTTTTTATGCTTTCTTTTAAATATTTTACAAATGTGTTTTTTTTGTCATGGCAGTGTGCAGCTGGTCTCAATAGTGTCTGATCATTGAGGACTGTGTTGTCTGAATGGGAACTGACAACATTTTCACAAATGGGTTAGGTTACTGTATGTTACGACTGAAGAGTGTAATTTTGAAATCAGAAAATTGTGCAAACTGAGTGGGCTGTTCGGATCATTTTGATCATTTTTGAAAAGAAATGACCCAGTTTGAGAAATTGTGGGTAAACAATTGAAAAAAAAAACTGTGAATTAAACTCCTAATCCTTGCCTAGGATAGCACAAGGGTAAATCACATTAGAGGTGAGTTGAAGTGAATCCTTTTTGTTTTATTATATTATTACATTTTTGTGTAAAGCTCCAAACAAAGACAAAGGATTCAGGGGTAATCTATACTCACTGCGGTCTCCTCTTTGACTATCAATGGTACTTGTGTGTAAATGCTGTAAGTACCTACATCCATGTGTTTGTGTGCGTAAAGTATGTGTTTTTTGTGTGCGCGTGTGATTGTGTTTTTTTGCATGTGTGTGTGTGTGTTTTCTTGCATGTGTGGGCTGGTGTGTGTGAGGACGATTAGGTGTGTGTTAGTGGTACATGTCTGCAAAGTAATACTCCTGCTTAGAAGGCTAGTAATTCTTAGAAGGTTTTATCCCTGGAGCTACATTTTTTAGACACACTGGAACTTTTTTACCCGATCAACTAGACAATCTCTAGACATGTTGGCATGACAACTAGGGGAATGTATGCATAAATGCATTAAGTTGCTCCCATGTGATTGGCTGATTAGAAATTTTGTGTTAACGAGCAGCTGGACAGGTGTGCCTAATAAAGTGGCCAGTGAGTGTATAAAGGTGAGACATGTAACTAAGTATTCTGAATCAATGCAAAATGTAATGCAAATGTATGTCAAATTAATTTAAGACACCTTTAAGATAGATAGATAGATAGATAGATAGATATTCTTTATTGATCCCACATTGAGGAAATTCAATTGTCACAGCAGTTCCAAAGAGCAGAGAAAAGAAAAGTGACAGCAATGTGCAAAAGTGAGGGGTGTTCCCAAATGTGCAAGTATACAAATACAAAAAATGTGCAAAAATAGAAAAAAGTAAAAAGTAAGTAAGTAATAAATTATGTACACTATTACAACATAACACATGTTATGCCTAATAATAAAATTAAATAAATAAAGTAAAGACACAGAATATACAGATGAGCTATGGATGTATGAAAACCGGTTTGTACATGCATTTTTAAACTGTGGCATTGTACAGTCTTACAGCTGTTGGGATGAATGACCTGCGGAACCGTTCCTTCCTGCATGGGGGGTGTAACAGTCTGCCACTGAAAGAGCTGCTCAGTGTCTCCACTGTCTGATGTAGTGGGTGAGAGGTGTTGACCATAATGGATGTTAACTTGGTCAACATCCTCCTTTCACCCACTTCCTCCACAAAGTCCAGTGGGCAGCCCAGGACAGAACTGGCCCTCCTGACCAGCTTGTTGAGTCTCTTCCTGTCCCGGTCTGTGCTGCCTGCTCCCCAACAGGCCACGGCGTAGTGGATAACAGAGGCTACCACAGAGTCACAAAAAGTCCTTAAGAGAGGCCTGCACACTCCAAAGGACCTCAGTCTCCTCAGAAGGTGGAGGCGACTTTGGCTTTCTTATACAGGGCATCGGTGTTTTGAGTCCAGTCAAGTTTCTTGTTGAGGTGAACACCCAGGTACTTAAAAGTGTCCACTACCTCAATGTCCGAGCCCTGGATGCTCACTGGTGTGTATTGTGGTGTTCTCCTCCGGAAGTCAATCACCATCTCCTTTGTTTTACTGGTGTTCAAGCACAGGTGATTACGCTCACACCAGTCCACAAAGTCCTTGATGACTAAAGAGGATCTTTATTTAAATATACCATACACCAATCCAGGCAAGCCTGTTAATACTTAGCTGATTCTGATTGAGTCTTTTCTGTGATTCTGATTGAGTCTTTTCTGTGATGTCTTAAGTGTCAACTGCTAATTTACCCAGTAACAAAAGTATTGATCATTGTAATGTCAAGATTTAGAGTAAGGATCATTTTATTGTTGGCCATGTTTTCATTTGACCAGAGATCCAAAGAAAAAGAGTCTGAAAAAGGATTAATTTGGCAAACTGTTACAGTTAACTGGTTCTCTGTAAAATAGTTTGAAAGCTGCGGTGACCTGAAATTCTGACACATGAACACATCTCATATGTGACGCTTTCTGAGCAAAGGAGAAGACTATGACGGTTTCTTTGTTGCTTGGTGCAAAGATACAAGAGAAATATTTGGGAAATTTCTCATGAAAGGCTTTCTGTCATGTTGATTTGGGGTTTTCTCTACAGGGCACAGTGTAACTATCTTGTTTATCATGATACACAGAATCTATAACTTCCATGTTCGTGTAGACTTGATTCTATATTTTCTTTTGTAAATTTTACTTAAAAGATTATTTTAGCTTTGTTAATGAAAAAAATCATCCAATTGCTACATTAATACTTGTTAAACTTTTGTTTTGGTGTGTGCCCTAAAACAGAGTTTGGCTCGATGACTGGAAATGTAAATATATTTGTGAGTGGGAGCAAAAAGCTATATCTCTGTGAGTTTACTGACCGGCATAGACTTGTGGCTCCTCGTTACTGAGTGGGAAAGAGGGTTTGGTACACAACTTCTGATCTTTCTCTCCAAATGGAGAAACAGGAAGACAACTCTTCAATTCTTGGATCTCTTCCAGTGTCTAAGGCTATCGGTTCTGTTCTGAAGCCCATTACTGGCTCTGACCTTGTTTCCGCTGCCAAGCCCCCCCCACGCCGGGTTCATTGATTGTGGTCCTACCTATATGGCTCGGTCTCTGATGCCTGCTATCTGGCATGCTGGGATGGGGTCTGTATTTGGAATAAAGGTTGTGCTCCCATTGAGTGGTTTTGGGTCCCTTCTTATTTCATCTTGCTGCCTTTAATAGTGCCTACCCCGATCAGCCTGACGGACTCAAGTGTATTTGTCATGCAAGGAAATCATACAGTTAAGGATGGAAAAAAAACAATTACTGAACAAACGTCATTTATACATTTGAGATTCTTTCATTCATCTTCTAAACCTGTTTTTGTCCCTTTAGGGGTCACAGGGCTGCTGGAGCCTAACCTGGCCCCTCGTAGGTGAAGGGTAGACCTTGGACAGGTCACCAGTCTGTCGCAGGGCTACCATAGCACACCCATACACACTCACATTCACACCTACGGAAAACTGAGAGTAACCAGTTTACATGTTTGTTTTTTTTGTTTAACTTGTCCTGTCCAACAGCTGGGCAGACAGATGAGAACTGAGGGCCTCTTGTGTTGGCCATATTTTACTTTAATAACAGGGATTGTTAATCTTCAGACAAACCAAAGATATGTCTGAATAAATCCCTTTTGTAATTGAGGCCAAACTTTATTAATTTCAATCATGGTTGAAAATCTTTGGTGTTGGATCGGACGGAAAAGGAAAGAGGGGAAGAAGAGAGAGGGACGTTAGAGAGAGGGGGGGGTAGGGGGGTGATAATAGGAGGGGGGGATGAGACTATGAAGCAGCATAGAGGAGCAAGTTTACTGGTTGTTTATCATTACGGTAAGGTTCAAATGTAGTACAAAAAGTGCGGGGCCTATCCACACACACACTCAAATGTTATCAACACCTGCTAGCTGCAAAAATGTCCACATGTCAACATGTACACAAAACAGATAGTGTTCACACACGCATACTTATGCCTTTAAACCAACTAGTGTGAAATATGTCATTCATTCAATCACGCAACTATTAGTGCAAAGGTGAGCTAACACCTGTGCTCAGGTGAGTGTTTATGTTCTTCTAAAATGGATGGTGGAATGTGAAAAGAAGGAAGGAGAGTGCCCAGCCACCCCCACACCAAGACCCCCACCGCAGCAGCAGCGGCAGCCAGAACCCCCCAACACCACACGGCAGCAGGCAGGGAACAACCACCCCCCGGGCGAACAAATCCGCCACCCAGGCCAGGGCCAGCAGGACCGCCGCGAGGCCCCCAGAGCCAGAGAGCAGGGAGGCATGGGGGGAAAGAGAGCGCCGGCCCCGCCCAACCATGAGAGCAGCCCCTCCGCCGCGCCGGAAGAGCCCAACGCAGGGCCCCACCCGAGAAGGGCACCCACAGCCCCAGACGAGCACCCCATCACCACCCAGGAGTTCTGGGCATCCCCCCGCCCCAACCCCAGGTACAGCCAGGACCCCCCCAAGGGAGACCCGCTCTGCACTCCAGGCAGCCACCCTCCCGGCCCCCGGCTCAGGTGTAATGCGACCCCCCCCCCCCCTGCGCGCGCAGAGAGCACCGCCGGGCCCAGGAAACCGGCAGCCAGGGGACACAGCCGCCGTTACCAAGGGCCCCGTACCCCCCACCAGGGAAGGGGTAGGGGACAGATGATCCTATGTCCCACCTTCCTTGCAAAATGTATGTGCGTGTATGTGTGTTTGTGAGGGTGTGTGTGTGCATGTGTGTGTGTTTATGTATGAAGTTAACATGTTTTTGGACGGTGGGAGGAAGGCAGAGTCCACACAGAAAGGTTCACCATTGGTGATTCTGTTTCAGGTCCCCCAATGAACCAGGGCAAGAGCCCTAATCACACCGCCACCGTGCTGCTCTCATTTGAGATACTCATGGAAATTTAATGACTAATCCAGTTTTAACTTTAAAAAAGATGTGATTAAAACAGTGTCTTCTCTGTTTGTGTTGTGTCAATACAGAATGTTTGCTTTTCACATAAAAATGTTACATGCTAGAAACATTTTGTGGGAAAAAAACGACAGCTTTATTTTAAAATCTTTAAGGCAGCAGGCCTGAGCCAGTTTCACCTTCAGCTTCCATGTCCCAATTGGTTGTAGTCGTAATAGGAAGGAGGGACGAGATAAATGACCTCTACCTCGGTCTGCCTGCATGCTCTCTCAATGTGCCTTCTTTTTTGGAAAATAAGATATTTAGAGGGAGGGGGGGACCACTCCTGTGTCCCTTTGCTTTGTCCTAAATAATGTGTTCTACTTAGTATAAAAAGTCAACCTCTGTAAGACAAACAACACAGGGCTCATTTACCACGTGTACTCCAGAATATTGTAGTTTTCATGCCACATTTGCTTATTAGCGAAAATACTTTTGTAGTGATTTTATTTAGATACAAACTTTCCAGAAACCCATAAAGTCAAATACATATCATTTCACGTGTAAAACACCACAACCAAGTTTGCCTGTAAATGCTACACATGAGCTAAAAAATGCTATTTTATGGTAGCTTTACTTTCTACACAGTAACGTAGAGGCAGACGCTTTGGGATCCATATGCAACAATTTGTATTATCCAACACACATAAGGCATAAGAGGATGGTCACAGAGCAAAACGGGCCTGTCAGCTGATGGGCAAGCAGGATGAACTGGACAAGGGTGAGGCAAACCATAGTCGAACAGGCAGAGGTCAAAACACGTGAAAGATTGTAAAGAATATAATGCTCAGATGGTTGACAAGGACACAAACGAGACTTTGCACCACGCAAAGCCTGATTAAATAAACTAGTGGTGATAACTGAATGAGGAACAGCTGGTGGAAAGTCCGGGCACTCTGAGTGGTGGTTGATGAGAAATGTGATGTCGGAAACAGAGATCAGGTGAAGGTTAATACTCAGAAGATGGCTCACACATTTTTGGCATGTGTTCTACTTTTAAGTCCACAAGCTCCAAAAAATCTACCCAGAATTTTTTTCTCCTCCAAGCTCGGGTCCTCTACCAGAGGCCTGGGAGCTTGAGGGTCCACCAGTATCTTAGCTGTTCCTGTTCTTTTCTGGACTGAGAGGTCTGAGGTCTTTCCAGGTATCTGTTGTAGCCACTCCTCCAGCTTGGGGGTTACTGCCCCGAGTGCTCCAATTACCACAGGCACCACTGTCACATTCGCTTTCCTTGCTTTCTCCAGTTTTTCTCTGAGTTCTCCAGTTTCTTATGTTCCTTCTTCCTGATGTTTCCATCGCTTGGCACTGCCACATCCACCACAACAGCTTTCTCTGTTCTGTATCCAGCCTCCTTCCTAGCATATGGTCTCAAGGTACTGGATTTGGGATGGGATTTGGGAACAGGAGCAGATTTATCAAAGCTAGAAGGTACCCTGACCCTCACATATACAGTTCTTCCAGCTGATATGATAACATCTTCTTTTCCAATTCTCACTGTTGCCATTGAACCAGGAGCTTCATGTAGTTGAATAAAGCTCACCATTGCTTCAACTTGGTCTTCTTCAACACCCAATGCTTTTCTGGGGAGAACCATAGCATGTGCTTCAGCAGAAGACTCGTAACTTAACCATTGTGCTATCCTATGACCCCACCCTTGCATTGACGTGTTCTCCCTACCATGACAAAGGTGGATAAAGGTGGAAAGATTTTATGTAATCCATGGACACCAGTGAAGATCACAAATCATTGAAGAAAAAAGGTTCAGCGCACTGTCTGGTGTCCATGGATTACATGAAATCTTTCCACCTTTATCCACCTTTGTCATGGTAGGGAGAACACGTCAATGCAAGGGTGGGGTCATCTAAGATAGCACAAGGGTTAAAGTGCCCAGGATAGCACAAGGGTTAACCATAGCTGAATAACATTTTCACTTAATAAAGGCTGTGGCAGAGGAAGTGCACTGACCGAAAAAGGGACCAGTATTGCTAGGTTTGGGTTTTCATTACCCATAAGGTTGAAACCAAACTCCACCCATCCATCAAAGGGGATTGACCGTCCATTCTCAGCAACCAGGTCAAGACAGTCACCTGGATCAAGAAGCTCTGTTATTGGCCGCTCATAGTGGTTTGGAACAAACATCTCTCTCCTAACCCCATCTATTATGCTTACTTGAGACCTAGAGTCAAATAGTGTAGTTGTTGTGAAGCCATTGATAAAACAAGTGAGCCCGCATTTTTTCCAATGAGTGATACCTGTACAATTGAAATGCTGCGGTTTTTGATTTCACTTAGTATTTGCCTCTGCCTGGTCTTTTACTTTCTTCTTTTCTGCAGTAGTGAGAATGCTTACTTCTGGAGATCCATGAAAAAAATCAACTGTATCCACTGCTAGCTAATTTAAATATATTTTGTAATAAATAAAGAGCGTGGTTGTTTATTCACGGATAATAATACACTTGGTAAGCAAGTGTGTGATGAAATCATTTAAAGAGGATGGCAGAAACACTTTTTTGTGGGTGAATACACAAAACAACCAAACATTCTTCAGCCTCAACTGCCTCAGTACCTTTCTGAGACAAACCTTTGCCTTCCCTATGTGTTGGTACACTATAGTTTGTCATTATAACAGAAACTTATGGAATAATTACAGAAAAATCCAATTTAAATACATCATTAACACGTTTAGTTTATAGGTAAGACTTATTTCAAGAGGAAAAGGCTTCCCCAGAATCAGTAGAGCATGAATCTTATATTGGCTATCTTTTCAATCAGTGAGGAAACAGCTGGCATTCAGCATTTAGTGATTAGAGAAGGCACACTGTATGTGAAGCTCTTGATTCTGTGCAGTAATCATAACCTTGAATTATCTAGCACCTCATTAGAAGAGAAGGACTCGCCAAGGTTACTTGTAGCAACGGATGTCAGATAGCCTTCGCTTTTTAAAGTATTTTGGTAAATCATGGGAAGACCCAGCAAATCTGAATCTCTATCAGTCACAAAAAATACAGTAGCGAGGAGTGGACAAAGATTTGTACCCCTGTATAAGATTTAATAAGCATCCCTTTCAAAGTGGTATCATATACCACCATGTACCATATAATCGAATTGCAGACCTTATTAGTTATGTTTAAAGCCAGAAACAGAGACTTACATGAAGACTTACAAAAGCTTTTTATTTTTACCACAGGAGATGAAAATCCTTGGAGAAAATTTGATTTCAAACAACAGGTTGCTCGAACAACACAAAAGCAAAAGTGTTTGTCTATAGCAGGGGTAAAAATGTGGAATTCCCGGGAGAATCAGTTAAAAAGTTGTCAAAATATTATTCAATTTAACGGATGCTAAACAAATTAGTTTGGACAAACTTGACTGTTGAATGTAATGTTTGGACTGTATATACTAAATGAATGGAATATATTTACTGTGTTAATCTGAACTGTATTTGGTGAAATCTGAGCACAGGTGATGGTGTGAGAAATGTAAATAGGATGCAACGTTTAAAAGGGAGCAGACAATTATAAGAATTGTATTCTTCAATTCTGCTCCTTTTCAATCATGAACATTTTCAATAATGTACGACAAACATGTAAACATATTGGACAATCAATAATTTTCATGAAAGGAACAAATAAATAAATAAAATGAAATGAAAATATACCTGTTACCTTTATGCTGAAGCTTGAATAGGGTAATATCTCTTTAGTGGGAAAAGCTAAGATTTATTGGCCACCATTGAAGTCCCACTGGGCCAACTAGTGATACTAATGAATGGTTGGGACCTATTTGACTCCAATGTTCCCCTGATTGTCCACTAAAAGGCTGAGATGTCATATCTTTGTGGCAATTGTGTAAATTAGCCAGTAAAAAGTAATATATACATTCCAGTGTCTTAGAAAAGTTTATTTTTTTCTCTAAATCGTCAAAAAAGCAGCACACAGGTAATCACCTTACACTATTAATATATTTCCCCATATGTTTGTACATCATTGCCCATACTTTAAGGTCAGTGTAGCCCGGGCGTTCTAAGCCTGTTTCAATGGGGTTTGTTTGTGTCCTTGTATGTTTGCCTTTTTGTGCTTTTGTAGAGCTCTGCAGCTGAGCTAACAAGGCGCCATTTTGCCTGGGCTGCTGATATGGTCCAATTAAAGTGTGTGATCATCCAGAAAGCTTTAATGATGGCTGTGGTGCTGGAGTTGACCGGTTTACACACAGAGACGGGGAGGGAGAGACGGATGGCGTGCTGTGCAGTGATGTCTGCAGCGTTGTGGCTCAGTGGTTCCACTGCAGACAGCAGGCAGGGTAAAATTACCCTTCCATTCTTTTTGAAGGAAGGGAAAAGGCTTGCTAGTAAGCAAATTTTCAAAAATGGTAGTTAAGATTTCAGATAGTACTTGTGTCTAAATCACATTTCATTCATGTACAAATCTTTACTTATCCATGTCTATTCTTTTATACAACTGTTAAGTATTTACAGTGTTGTACACACATTGCATGGTCATATAATACTTCTGTGAAATCCCATTGAGAATTGCTAGGCTGCATCACTTTTGATCAATGCACATGATGGGTAGGTGGTTGCTGCCATTACTGTATGTGGGCTCACATAAACATGACTGACCCTACCTTAAACAGGAGGCTCATGAACATATAGGAGTGACAGTGGAAAGCAAAAAATTCCTTTCTAACTTTATGGATGAGAGCAAAATGTAAGAGATTTAAATTCAAAGAAATTGCTCTGAACATGAAGAAGTAAATCATAGTTTAGCTTTTTCTCCTTGTTTCAAATCATCCTTCTTTCCTTCTTGTACTATTTGTCTGTCAAACTGTTGTTTTTGTTTCTATGTTTTCACTTTGTGTTGCATGGACCATGAAGACCTTAACCCTTGTGCTATCCTAGGCACTTTACCATTAGGAGTTGGGTCATCTAGACCCACTAGACACAACCTATTTTCTTCAATGATTTGAAGAAAAAAAAACAACCGTGAGGTCACGTGCAGCAGAGCTACTGCCTGCTTCACTTTGTTTCTTTTCAGGGTAGTTTTTTGGCAGATCCAAAAAATAAATATACGATACACAAACAGGAAATGCATTACCTGTTAAATGGAAAAAGAGGACATGTAATGGAGCAGCATGGTAGTGCAGTGGTTAGCGATCTCACCTCTCAACAAGGCGGGTTCAAATCTATGCTTTCTGTGTGGACTTACATGTTCTCCCCGTGCACGTGTGAGTTTCCTCTGGGCACTCTGGCTTTCTCCCCCAGTCCACAAACATGCTTCATAGGTTGATTGCTTACTTTAAATTCTTCCTAGATGTGACTGTGAGTGTGTGATTGTGTGGTCCTGCGACCTGCAGGGTGTACCCTGCCTTCACCCAACAGTAGTCAGGTAAGACTTAGGCAGCCCGTGACCTTAAAAGGGTTAAGCAATAAAACTGTTCAGAATGTATCAAATATTGTCTAAAATAGCATTAAATTATTTGCATACGCTGACTAAGATAAAGGTGCATGGTAAACCTAGTTTACATGCGATTGTGCAATCTACTGTGAAACCCCCCTGCCACACCCTAGAGATTAGTGGACACATCTTTATTTATCACAGGCATGCATCTCATGATGGCAGATGATGATGATGACAGCACTGCCTCACCTGCCTCCCCTGGACCGAATGACCCTGCCTTTCGCCAACAAACCCCCTTTTTCAATTCAATTCAATTCAATTTTATTTGTATAACCCAAAATCACAACAACAGTCGTCTCGATGGGCTTCGAAGTAAAACATGAAATCAAAAGGATCACGAATACAAAGAGTTCAATAAAAAAATACTAAAATGAACTAACAAACTGACTAAGCTATACTGGCATCCCTGCCCTTAGACCCCCTTCGCGGTAAGGAAAAACTCCCAAAAAAAACGGATTCCGGAAAAAACGAAGAAGCCACAGGGGTGCCCACATGAAGGAGGGATCCTCCCCCAGGACGGACAGGCGATTTACCAGAAATCTTAGAAAAGAATTAACTTATCTAAATCTACAACTACATATATAAAAGTCCAGCAGACGAGCTTCATCCAGCCGTGGTTGTGGGGACAGTCAAAGGCGCGAGTCGAGCCGGAGACAGGAACCACAGCCAGGTGTAGGAGCAGGAGCAGAGGCGAGGTACTCGGTCAGGTACAGAGCAGAGACGAGCCAGAGATGAGCCAGAGGCAGGATCCACAGCCAGGTGTAGGAGCGCGAGCAAAGGCGAGGTACACGGTCAGGAACAGGAGCACGGATGAAACAACTGGAGTCTGGAAGCACTCCCACTCCCCAGGAGGGGAGAGGAAAAGAGGGACAATACATGAATCGCACTGCACCAAACAGAGGCATGGAGAACTAAATGATAAATTATGATCAAGAATAGAGGAGAGGAAGGGTAGAAGTAAAAACAGGAAAGAGGACAGAACCCCAGTGCACCATAGTTACCCCAGCTTCAACTTCTAGCAGCCTTTTAAAAGAAATAGTTATTATTAAGTTTAATTTAAACAAATTAACATTAAGTTAAATAATCTCTGAATACTAACTAGTCTGAAAATAAGTCTGTCCAAAGAGGAATGTTTTCAGTCTAGCTTTGAATGTAGAAACTGAGTCGGCCTCTCTTACATGAGCTGGGAGTTTATTCCATAAGACAGGGGCTTGGTGGCTGAACGCTCTACCTCCAACCGTACTTTTACTAATTCTAGGATCCACAAGCAGTCCTGCATTTTGCGAGCGAAGTGTTCTCATTGGATGGTAAGGGACTATGAGGTCCTTATAGGTTAACAGGAGGATCTTGAACTTGATTCTGGAATCAACTGGGAGCCAATGGAGCGAAACTAACACAGGAGTGATGTGATCTCTTCTGCTAGTTCCAGCTAACAATCTAGCTGCTGCGTTCTGAACAAGCTGGAGACTTCTTAAGGAACTCTTAGGACACGCTGCTAACAAGGAGTTACAGTAATCCAGCCTCGACGTAACAAATGCATGGATGAGTTTTTCAGCATCACTCCTAGAAAGTATATTTCTGATCTTAGCAATATTCCGCAGGTGAAAAAAGGCAGTTCTGCACGCCTGAGATATGTTTTTTTCTGTCAGCTCTTGCTGCTTTCTGTCTTGCCTTTCTTTGTCTTAACGTTTCTATTTAACTCACAATGCTCTGTCTGCTGTTGGAAAGTTAGTTGTGTTTCACTTTATCTGGCATCAGCCGATGATTGTTTTAATGCCTTTGCACTTGTTTCCACCTTCATTTATACTCAGAGAAACTGATGATACAACAAGTGAACGTGGGGGGTCACGGGGCAGAAATGAAAGCAGAGAACAAAGAAGTTGAAGGATAATTGAACAAGTAAAGAAGGGGGGTAGAAACCCAAAGCAACAAGTTGCTGGAGGTTTAAAATCATTACTGTCATGTGTAGATGTTAGTCCAAGGGGTGAGGCCTGTCCACAGACACACTCAAATATTACATACATTCCTGTTGGCTCCAAAAACGTTCACATAAAAACATGTCAACACGTACACAACACAACTACAGCACACACACACATATACTTATGCATACAAACACACACGTCAGCACTTCATTCCCACATGCAAACCAGTGCAATTCAATTCAAGCTGAAAGGAAAAAAGCTGAGTCTTGTAGAGGAGCATAGGTTAGTGGGGATAAATAAAACTTCCACAACATAAAAACCCTTGAGTGAAAAAGCACAGAGCATCTTTGTAAATTAGTGCTGCGGTATTTTGTACTATTTCCTAGGCCTCTGTCTTTCTGTTGGTGTGTGTGCAGGTTTTCATGTGTGCTTGCTATCCGACCCTTGGCACTCAGCAGATGCCAGCGTCTGTTGTGGAGCCCTCTAATGGATGCCCAGCTGGAGTCAGGCGTACAGACGGGCAGCCAAGGTCAAAGCTTCTGCCTCTGAGGACCTCATCATTTGGCAGAGCCTAATTCTGCACATGGTTTCTACATGTCGGACTAAATTTATGTGCAGTTCTTTGTGTCTCTTTATATGTGCCGATGCATTTCATGAAGAAGAGTAATGTAGATTTTTATGTAATACATTGACTTGAAAAGTTGTATCTTAAAAGCAACTGCATGGTTGAGAAGTAAACATTTCTCAGTCTTACATGGGGACATCTTCAAGCTTACTGTCTAAGTTTAAAATGAAATTTCAACACCTATTTCATCTGACTGAAATCAGTCAAGTCTTTTCTGATGGATTGGTCAAAGAGGATTGGTCAAATATTCAGGTTGTTACAAATATGTGCAAAAATTGAAGGTGTAACGATTCATTTTTCAAACGATTTGATTCAATCTTGGTTCATCCTGAACAATCTGATTGGATCTGATTCACTGACCTAAAATGGATTCAAGACATCTCCAGTCAAAACTTCAACCAGTGTGACTCCAAGACACTTGGCTACTGTTAGAATAGCAGCCTAAAGTTTATTTTTATGTATTTATTTGTTTATTCAAAAACTAGCAATTGGTTTACATTTTTATCTCTGGTCCCTACAGCATGCTTAACCGGTGCTTGTCATAATGTCTGCTTATCTAGGAAGGAATGGAATTCATTTTTTATTAGGGTTTTTGTTGGGATTTGTGTGGGTTTAAGGAAGAGTAAGTTCTTATGCAGTAATCCATGACTAGTAAGTTGTTACAGTATTAATAGTAATTTTATTATCAGAAGTGAATTATTATTACAAAAAATGTTTTCAATCTGACATTTATTTGTTATTGATGGTGAACAAATTACTGTGAAGCTATGTCCAGATCGCCATTAAGTGCTCACTTTCAATGAAAAGTCCTTATAATCGCACGTAAATGTGCATTTGTGGCTTTGAATCCCCTTTCCGATTGTTTGGGGCATTGTTGGGAGAAACCATCAGTCCTGGTTCATACCAACAGAGAAGCATCCTAAGAACATCCATGTGTGGGGTTGCTAATCAGTCAAGGGAGTGGCTCTCTCCCAATTTGGCCCCGAAACAGCCATAAATAAAGAACGATACAAGAACGACCAGCGAGAGCATCTCCTCCCAACCCTCCAGGTGTCATGGTGCCTCTGGCAGTCTCTCCTCCCCCTCCCTTCTGTGCTCTGCTCTCCTGATTGGAACCAGCTGTGGACACTCACCTCATGTTCTCCCAGCCCTCTTAAGGAGATCCAGCTCCAGCATTCATCGCCAGTTCGTTACTCCTAATGGTGCTTAGTCTGGTCATCAAGTTTTTTCTTGTCTTCCAAGTTGTATTATTACTTACCTCGTTTCCTCACCTCGCCCTCAGGTCCATTACCACGAGTGTCCACCTGGAATTATTCTCTCCAGAGAAGCCAGATCCGACTCCTGCCACGCTACTATTCCAGCTACGCCACGACTCCCGCCTCGTTTCGTCTCCAGCCAAGTCGAAACTCCCGCTATGGCAAGACTTCAGCCACTGGCCATCCACCTTCCAGCTACAAACTTAAAAAGACTCATTTACCTTTCCGTTCTGGAAAATAAATAATTTTCGTTCTAGCAAACATCGTCTGAGTTTTCTTCTGGGTTCCAGCGTCTGGGTCTGCTACGTTACTCGTATCATGACAGAACGAACTGGCCAAACTCCAGACCCAGCTAACCCAGAAAGACTCCGCCTTACTGACTCCTAGCAGGGAATCATTCTGAGCCGATGCATTAATCCAGATGGCCTTGGCTCAACAGGATCTTTTTCAACATCTAGACGGAATATCCCCAACCCTGATGGAATTAATGGGACAATTCTCCGCTAATCCCGCAGCTACCGCTCCACTTCCGGTTCCCAGGAACGTGACCACTTCCGCTTCTGCAATGGCTCAAGAGAACTTCTGGCTCCAACCAGAACCGTTTCATGGTGATGTAGAGACTTGTGGAGGGTTCCTCCTTCAGTGTCAGCTAGTTTTCAAGCAAGCACCCAGGTATTACCAATCTGACCACAGTAAGGTTAATTTAATCGTAAATTCCCTAAGAAAAAAAGGCTTCACAGTTATGGAGTTAATTCAGTCTCAATAATCAGAAATGCACACAACCGGTTTTACAAATGCACACGCTCCGATTCACAAATGTCATTTTATGCAAACGTGAAAAATACATTCGGAAATACACACCCTGTGTTTCACAAACACACAGATTGTGTTTCACAAATGCACACTAAATGTTTTACAAATGCACAATAAGTGTTTCTCACAAATGTGCACACTGTTTTTCACAAAAAATTTTTAGAAATTCACAATAAATGTATCAGAAATACACAGTAAGTGCTTCACAAACATGATTTTTAGGCACACATGTGATGTGAACTCACAGATCATTCGAATTGCAGACTGTGCATTCAAAATCCCGTTCTCGTTTGTGAATCTCCCCGTGTGTGTGAGAGATTTTTCTACGGTGAATATTGAGACTCATCTGACGGAGCGGGTCGACTAATCTCACCATTGGCTAGTGAATCTGTCAATCAAACTCATCGGCAAAGCAGGCGGGTTCGCTTTTAGCCAATCGAATGGCCCCTTACACTCCTCACTTTCAAAGTGACGAGGGAGGGAGCTGTTCAGCACAGCAGTTGAAAGGACGCGGGCGGCAAACATGGCGGAGAGGTCTTCTGAACGGGATCAGTCTCAGGCCGTAAGTAATGCACTTATTTGATCATTCCCTCGTTGTACGTCCTGTAATGTTATTGAATACTAAGTTGAAGCGTTCTCCTTTGCCAAGTGACATGTGTGAATGCTTTATGAACACTGCAGCCGAGTCGTTTGCAGAGTACCCCCACCGCAAATTAGCTTAGCTTTGTTTTGCTTAGCCTGTGCAAGTTGTGTCTGTGTGAGTGTGAGTGAAGTTCAAGCCGGTGTCGGTTCAAGCTAGCGTCTATAGCTAATGATCTGTAGGTTCTTAACATGATTCATAAGGAACTAAGGGGAAAAGCATGCCGGATTTACAGCAGCAAAGAAAGTTTAATAAAAAGTATTGATTTGGAGACGGCGATTTGTTTAAACACTGATGCTATGCTATGCTAACTAGCTAGTTGTTCCGTGTGCTGCCTTTATGTAAACGCGATCCGGGTTAAAGTTAGACACAGCATTTTCACAACCCAGACTTTAAGACGGGGTGGACTGTGCAACAAAGTTATTTCATATGACATTCATGAAAACGGCATTTTTTAAATATAACAGACATGAATCCACTGTTGAATGAAAGAAGCCTCATTAAGTTTCTAACGTTAGAACCCGTATTGTGCTGAAAAGCCCTGTGAGATTGTGTCAGAGTGACAGCCACTAAAATCCCCGTATCTTTACTTCCAATGACGTAATGACAAGAATCCCAAACATTATGTTTTTAGGCTGTTTTGTAGTCGATAAGTAGTCACAGAAAGGGTGGATGGGAGAAATCAGCTGTCAACAGTGATTTGAGTAGAAGTTACTGTAAGTATTACACACAGGCTTCCTGTGATCAGTGTCTTGTCTCTGATTTTTTTTAAAGGTGTTCTTTACTACAAGCTCAAGTAATCATAGCAAGAGTGTTTTAAAAAAATTCCCCTTTCATATATTTGAAAATTATGTAATTTAAGATCAGACGGCTAAATGATCTAATCCATGTTTGTTGTGTTTTTATTTATTCTCTAGGAATTACTGAATGTGACAGCGTGACAATCTTTTGTTCCTCGTGCCATCAGGCAATACAACTCTCTGGCAGGGCATCTTACAAGTAATTTCTTTTAATTTTACCCACTGATTTTCCAATTATTTACCTTTTTTTATCAATCTTTTTATTTTGTGATATTTCTATTTGTAATGCATGTGTGTTTGTGTTTTTTTAAGATGGCCATTTTAAAAAAATTTCCTCAGGGATTATTAAATACCCTTCTATTCTATTCTATTTCATATTTTATCATCCTATTGTATTACTGTTTTACCTGTCAATTGGGAATTTAGCATTTTTGCCCCTGTAAATATCTGACAGTTGAAAGTATTTGTACTTGTATTCCATGTATCCTGTACCTGAAGATAGCAGAGAACAACTGTGCAGACACCCACTTGGCCTTCTTCAGTGACGCTGTGAACGTTTATGGCTTTCCTCTGAGGTATTCATGTTATTCATAAAGAAATATTTTATTCACATATCAGGCAGTATAAGTACTTGGTTATTTGTATAAAAATAAAATTACTTTTTTTAGACTCCTCTCCATAAACAAAGGCAACTCTAAAACTTTCCCCTCATGAATAACATTTTACCCCCCCTTAACAGTCTCTCTCACCTCATTTTTTTCCTCAGTGATACATGTAACCCACTCCTGCCATTTTTTTAACCTAGAAATTCTACTTATTGGCATCATACATAAGAACATTACATTTTAAACTGATGTGTACCGTATTGGCGATGCATTTGTAATTATGTGTTTGAGACATGATTTTCATGTTATTGTCAGGGTGAGAGGAGATCACGGAGGAGAAAATGTGGGCATAGCCGAGTTAATGCTCACAGTACGTACAACTGACACAAACGGCTTCATTGTGGGAAAAGTGTACACACAATCAACGGTGAGTTGAACCTAGTTTTAGAAGCTTTAATATATACACAGGGCTCCAGACTGCGTCCATTTGGTCACATTTTGCGACCAAAATTTGAGAGTGTGTGACTGAATTTTACACCCAGTCGCACATGTGCTACCAGTAAACTTGCCTCCTCCACCCTCCGTATTTTTTATACATTAAACATGAAAGGAGCACGTCAATGATCGATGAAATGAGAGATGAAATCATCAATGAGACGCGAGTGCACACGCACGCAGGCAGACACACACACTCGCGCGAATACTCATGAGACTGGAGCACACGCGAGCACACACTCGCGTTTCATTGAGTGATGCCTGAGGCGGCCAATGCGTCTGAGAAGAATAGGGAAAGTCACTGCAAGTGGCTAAAATATGTGGAGGGGCGGGGCCTAGAGATAATCGAGCGCGCATAAACATCCGTGGGAAGGAAACGGAGACAAATATCATCACAACTTGATATGTGCGTCTGAGCTATGAGCAAGCGAACTATTGATTCGTTCTTCCGACCTGCAGCTAGTGTACCAGTGACAGAGTGTACAGCAGGGGTCTCAAACTCGCATGAAATCGAAGCTGCAGCGAGACTGAAAGAGACCAGGAATTAGTTGTCCTTAACATTCAATTTCGTTTTAATATGCCTCTCCCCCTAAGTATGAACTGTGATATTACATCTTTTATAATTATTTTAATGTTTTGTAATGGATGTAGCCTTTTTTTAATCAGTTGGTATTTTGAATTATTTTAATTGATCAGTGAACTACAAAAAACCCATCAGGACGCATGTCCCATAATGCATTGTTTTGTAGTCTGTAGGGCAGCTTTTAGTCAGTTCAATACTAAATTTCCAGCTGCGTTCGCTCTGATTGGTGTCTTGCTCTCACCCCTTTCTCGGGATATTTTTGTTTTGATTGACAGGTGATGTTGGAGCAAAAAGAAAAATATACGTCACACACCAGGTGATCTGTGCAGTGTTGCGTCCATCTGGGTGATCTCAAACACGCTTATTGTGCATCTTGGCTGAACCTATTTGGTGTCACCAACATGAATTTCCATCCTCTAATATTTACATACATTTAAGTATTGTTTGAAACTGTGAAATTACGAAAGGTTACTACGGTAATCACTTGTTACTAAAAACTTTTTTTTATTCTAAAAGTATGGTATTTTTTTTTTACTATTTTTACTTAGTTGTACTGTCGTGACAGCGATGGTGCTGTCAGTTTACCTTCATGTTGCATCTTCAAAAGTGCAGAATAAAATATGACACTGAATTAGAAACAGCACATTGTAATTTCTGCATCTATTATTAAAGTATTTATTTGTAATACAGTGGAAATTAGTAGATTTGGTTAGAATGTTGATTTACGGTATGCGCCCCTAAATTTTCTGGTTGTGCCCCTAAAACTTTCAGTTGGGGGCCACTGTGCTCCTAGTGAAAAAAGTTAGTCTGGAGCCCTGATACATAAAAGTGAATGATGTATTAAAAATAAATCTGACAATAATATAATATTTATTTTTGCTTTTTTCCAAATACAGGATTGAGCTCCTCTGGTGTGATGTCTTCGTGAGTGTTACTGGTTTATATTACAACATCCTGCACTCTCCTGAGGACCAAGACTTGCTCAATATCAGTCACATCACATATTCTGCTGCCATTACATTTTTCTACCACGCATTCAGGCCAGTTTGGATGTCTTTAGTGACGCGTGGGACAGCCATCCAATCAGGACGGAGCAAAGCATGACACCAAATCAGCTGTGGCAGTTGGGCTTGACCCAGAACCCTGTTTCTGATCCCCGGGTAAATGCTTTATTTAATCTCACTGTACTGGACAACTGATTTGTGTGCAGTTTGACTAAAGTGGAAAGTATCAAGAAGAGTATCATGAAATCATAATGACTACAGTGAATTTTCATCGAAAATGAATGAAAAGGATTATTGTTGTGTGGTGCAAACAATTTCCCTAAATTGTTTGTTTGTAGGAAGAATAGCACATCTGCAAGTTCAAAATGCATCACAATGCATGGCCTTATGAACCATCAGATGTACTAATGTCACTACTTTGTTAAGGTTCACTTATTTGCAAATTATAAACAGTTATGGAGATATGAGGTCTGCCTGCAAGCAACAATATAAGTTATTATTAGTCGGTCACTGTTCCTACATAATCTAAAACACAAAAAAAACAGTGCTGTTCAAAAACAGTATCTTTTTTTTTTTTTTTTTTTTTTGTCAGGGTATGCTGGTTCCAGAGATTGAATGGGAGGAGAGTGGATCCATGACTGAACCTCATCCTGGGATCAATGTCCCGGTATGGGACAGTCCTCTTTTGGGTCCACAATTGTTGGAACTGCAAGACGACATCAATCCATTGTGGAATTCAGACCGTTTGGGAGTGGACCTACATCTTTACTGTCCAGTGTGTTTAGAACTTAATTTAGGCGACATAATTACATACAGAAGAAGAGAGACTGAGCGGGGCAAGACAGAGTTCAAATCAATACTGCTGTATTGTTCAAGGGACTTCATTGTATGTAAGGAAGTTATGAAAATTAGTTCCAGTTTAAATAAAATTCAAATCAGTAGAGATCCCACATTTGCTTAAATTTTGATGTTTTAATCTGTCCAGGTTTTCACTGAATTTTACTCTGCAATAAAGGGTGAATGTTTGCACTTTGTTGTTCTATGACCATCTTTTGTTGTGTAGTATTTAACCAGCTACAAAAACCCAGAGAGATGAGGATCTTTTTTGCAAGGGTGACCTGGCCAAGAGGTGTATATGTATATGGTTACAATATAAAATCAATGACATTTGAGTTATTAAAAAAATAAAATTAAGGTCAAGCAAAGTGACTTCGGGCTGAGCAGGGGAGGTGTATTGGGTATCTGTGATTGACAGTGAGATGAACTTGAGGTAATGTAGTCCCACTGCGTGGTACGGAGCAAAGTGATGCCAGTTTCTCCACAAAACCTGTGGAAGTTGAAGATTTTTCTCCTCCACCTTCATATGATCAAAACCGTGTCTGAGTGTTGAAATGACGCTAGCATGAAAGCTAAGAGAATAACGTACAAACGATCCCGAGTGAAACATTCATTTTAAATCTCATGACCAGTACAGAGTTCGATGGATTCTGTCAACTGCATTCAACCACTGTTGCCTTGCTTCCAGGTCCACTGAAAAATTGCACAAGCCAGTAATTTTTGACAACCGAAGGCAATAAACCGACAAGCCATGCTAAGGCTAACACGCTAACGACCGACTGGTACAGAATCAAATATGGGCGGGGCTTTTGCCACCCGCAGAAAGCGTAGAGAAAGTGTAAGGGGCCATACGATTGGCTAAAAGCGAACCCGCCTGCTTTCCCGATGAGTTTGATTGACAGATTCACTAGCCAATGGTGAGATTAGTCGACCCGCTCCGTCAGATGAGTCTCAATATTCACCGTAGAAAAATCTCTCACACACACGGGGAGATTCACAAACGAGAACGGGATTTTGAATGCACAGTCTGCAGTTCGAATGATCTGTGAGTTCACATCACATGTGTACCTAAAAATCATGTTTGTGAAGCACTTACTGTGTATTTCTGATACATTTATTGTGAATTTCTAAAATGTTTTTTGTGAAACACAGTGTGCACATTTGTGAGAAACACTTATTGTGCATTTGTAAAACATTTAGTGTGCATTTGTGAAACACAATCTGTGTGTTTGTGAAACACAGGGTGTGTATTTCCGAATTTATTTTTCACGTTTGCATAAAATGACATTTGTGAATCGGAGCGTGTGCATTTGTAAAACCGGTTGTGTGCATTTCTGATTATTGAGACTGAATTAACTCCATACACAGTGGGCTCAAGCTTTTCTCACTTCCAACCCCATCTCTCATGTTTCCTTTGACCTGTTTATTAGAGAATTCCGGTTAGTGTTTGACCAACCTCGTAAAGAGGAGGAAGCCACGCGTTATTTGTTAAGCCTCAAACAACGCAACCGTTCGGTTAGTTACCATGTTTTCGATTTCTGTATCCTGGCGGTTGAAGCTGGTTGGCCTGATGTTGCATTAAAAGGCATTTTCTTTCAATCCCTGAATAAGTCTATCAAAGATCATTTGTGTTCCCAACCAGAGAATTACTCTTTTGAAGATCTTGTCTCTGCTGCCCTACGATCTGACGTCTGTCTCCGAGAGCGACAGGTGGAACGCAACCGACCAACCGAAAACCACGCTCTAACTACCCCCTTACATACGCCGTATCAGGATTCTCATCTACCACCTTTTCGAGACCCCTCAGGTAAAACCTCTGAGGAACCCATGCAGATTGGCCACTCCAAGCTAACCCCAGAGGAACGACAGAGGCGCATGGAAGGAGGAACCTTTTTCCAATGCGGCCTGCCTGGACATCTTGTAAATTAATGCCAGCTTTGTTTAAAAGCCAAAAACCCTGTTAGAAGACAGGCCGCGGGTGGGTAACTCAGTACGGGATTCATGATTTTAAAGCTCTGGTTGACTCTGGTGCCGAACAGAGTTACATCGACTCCCAAAATTGGATCTACCCAACGTTTACCATTTGGTTCGTATAGAGGAGGGAGATGAATGGAAGACTGCGTTCAATACGCCGCTTGGGCACTTTGAATACCTTGTAATGCCCTTCGGCCTTACTAACGCTCCTGCAGTTTTTTAACGTCTCGTTAACGACGTCCTCAGAGACTTCCTGAATCGCTTTGTGTTTGTCTATTTGGACGACATCCTCATTTACTCTCGGGACACCTCTCAACACATAAACCATGTACGCCTCGTTCTGGAACGTTTTCTCGAGAACCAACTGTACGTCAAAGCCGAAAAATGCGAATTTCACGTGTCCACTATTCCTTTTCTGGGCTACATTTTTGAGGCGGGTAACATTCGTCCTGATCCCCCTAAAATGAAAGCCGTTACCAGTTGGGAACACCCCGATACTCGGAAGAAGTTACAGCAATTCCTGGGGTTTGTTCATTTCTATGTATGCTTCATTAGGAATTCGAGCAGTACCGCTTCCCCTTTAACTCAGCTCACCTCCATCAACAAACCTTACATATCGGGTGCTGATGCCCAGTCAGCTGTCAACAAATTAAACGAACCCTTAGTCAAGGCTCCTATCCTTATACAGTCCGAACTCACCAGTCAGTTCCCTGTTGAAGTAGACGCCTCGGATTCTGGAGTGGGAGCTGTCCTAACTCAAAGGGAAAATTGTCAGGAAAACTCAAGCAATGTGCCTTCTTTTCCCTTAAACTTTCCTCCGCAGAATGCAATTACAATGTGGGAAACCGGGAGTTGTCGGATATCAAACTCGCCCTGGAGGAGTGGCGCCACTGGCTGGAGGGGACAGACCTACCGTTTATTGTTTGGACGGATCATACAAATTTGGCATATCTACGTACGGCTTAAGGCCCGTCAAGCTCGCTGGTGTCTATTCTTTGACCGCTTTAATTTTACAATCACCTGTAGGACAGGCAGTCGTAACGTAAAGCCGAAAGTTCAGTTCCAGTGAAGACCCCATCACTTCTACTATCATCTCCCCTAACTGCATAGTGAGGAACCTCACATGGGATATAGAGACCCGAGTCCTACAAGCTCAAGGTGAGGAGCTAATCATCCTCTTGCTCCTAAAGAAACTCTGTTTGTGCCTTCCTCTCTCCGGTCAGATGTGCTTTCCTGGGGTCACACCTTTCGCATATCCTGTCACGCTGGAGTTCAGAGAACACTTAGCCTCCTGCTGGAACGATTCTTCTGGTCGTCCATGGAGAAGGATGTTAGAGAATACGTCGCTGCCTGCAATACCTGCGCCCGTTCCAAGTCCTCTAACTCTCCGCCCTCTGGGTTATTACAACCGCTGCCCATACCGAGTCGCTCTTGGTCTCACATTGCCATGGACTTCATCACGGGACTCCCGCTTTCTCAAGGCAACACCAGTATCCTCACCGTCATTGACCATTTCTCCAAGGCCGCTCATTTCATTCCACTCCCTCAGTTACCCACTGCCACGGAAATGGCCAAAATCCTCGTCCAGAATGTCTAACACCATCATGGAATCCCTAAGGACATTGTCTCTGATCGAGGCCCCCAATTTATATCTCAGGTATGGAAGGCTTTCTGTTCCGCTTTAGGCGCCACAGTTAGCCTGACTTCCGAATACCACCCTCAATCCAAGGGACAGGCGGAGCTGGCTAACCAGGAGTTAGAGGCCGCTCTTCGGTGCCTGGCGGCTCAAAACGCCACGGACTGGTCCAGGTTTCTGGTTTGGATCAAGTACGCCCATAAAAAAATCCCCTGTCCTCAGCCACTGGGGTGTCTCCGTTTGAGGCCTCCCTCTGGTAGTCACCACCTCTGTTTCCGTCGCAGGAACTCGATTTGGCAGTGCCCACGGTCCAGCACCATCTCCAACGGTGTCAGTGTATTTGGCACCAGTCCAGGGCAGCTTTACTGCGCACCAGGGAGAGCAACTGTCAAATTGCCAATCGCCACAGGGTGGTGGGACCCACGTATCAGCCTGGTCAGCTGGTTTGGCTCTCATCTCGGAACATCCCCTTTCAGGCTACCTCCCGTAAACTGGCTCCCCGTTTCATCTGACCTTACACCATTGAGCGGATCATCAATCCCTCTTGTGTCCGTTTACGGCTTCCAGCAGCCCGTCATTCCACATATCCCAAATCAAGCCTGTCCAGGACAGCCCCCTTTGCCCGCCGTCCGCTTCCCCTCTGCCAGCCCATATCATCAACAGCGCCCTGGCTTTCACGGTCAGTCGAGTGGACTAACCGTGAGTGTCGAGTGGACTAACCGAATTCCTAGTGGACTGGAAGGGTTACAGTCCTGAGGAACGGTTGTAGATATCCCGTTCGCTCACTCTGGACTGTTCCCTCATTAAGGACTTCTACCATGCTCACCCGGATTGCCATCCTGGACCGCCCAGCAGCGGACGTCGAGGGGGGGGGGTTAACCTCTGGCAGTCTCTCCTCCCCCTCCCCACTCTGCTCTGCTCTCCTGATTGGAACCAGCTGTGGACACTCACCTCATCTTCTTACAGCCCTCTTAAAGAGATCCAGCTCCAGCATTCATCGCCAGTTCATTGCTCCTAATGGTGCTGAGTTTTCTTCCAGGTTCCAGCGTCTGGGTCTGCTACGGTACTCGTATCATGACACCAGGAGCAGTTTGGTGTTGAACAATGAATTCTCCTGCACGATGGAAATGGCCATGAAGCATAAGTAACATCTAAATGTTTCAGGAAACAAAACAAAAAGGTTTTGGGTCCATGGCAGGAATCTCCTCAGATCTTCATGCATGTGCTTGTTATCAGTGTCTCTCTTAAATCTTGGTTGACTCATTTCACTTAATCATTTTTTATTCAGAAAATGGAATTAAGGTCTTTTTACACATGACTTTAAGAGTTAATGGTAAATTACCTTTCTTCAATTGATTACCCCCCCCCCCCCCCACAACAGAAGTTTTCTGAATAATGTTTCACTGAATTATTACATTACAGCTTGATAAAAACGTCCGTCCATGATGTTGCTTTCTCTCATTTCTGCTTTCTTGTAATTTAAATAGTCCCTGACAATGAAAAACAAAAACAAATGTTCATTAAAAAATAGTTAAATACATAGACTGTATAAAGGAGAAGCGCATATCTACACAACTGAATGAACTTCTTGAAAGAGACGTTTTTCCAAATTTCTGCGTGTTTATGTGCATTTACGACCATAAAGCTAATCAAATCCCCCCAAAAAGCAAAGACAATTTGTTTGGAAACTCAGAAAAAATGTTTTCAAAAATGAATTCAACCTGTTTGTCAAAGATAAAACAGTAATACGATGATTTATTTGGACACACGCTGCAGCTCCAACTTGTGATTTCTACAGAATTTTAAACGCTTTCTGTAAATCAATGAAAGGCTTGTGGAAAATCATAAAAACCATTTGCAAAGGCATTTTCCATAACCCACAGATTCCCAGACAATGAGGGTTAATGTCAAAGTCCATCGTGATTCTTGGCTGCTTAGCTAGAGTTACGGTCCACAGCAGCATCACTGACTGCAGGGACCAGATTGGTTTTGCAGTTGCAAAAAGTGCTTCGGCTTTGAGCAAATATTGGACCCCCGGCACATGCGGTGAAAGTCCCCAAAATTTGCAAAAAACCAAGCACCCGCAGAAAATGAATTTTCGGCCTAGTAAACGACGCTCACCCCATGACGATGGCATCACAGCGAGCGATACCGTGAAAAAATGTATGGGCCGAAAAACGCTTAAGGAACCGAAACAAATACAGTATCAAAACCAAAACATGTGTTGGGGACATACAAAGGAAGTTTTAAAAATTAATTATTATGGGATGGCCAAACGGTCTGTGGCTTGGTGGCCATTGTATGGCAAAGTTTGAGAATTAGCCATTTGCGTGTTTTTCAATGATATGGGAAAACAACATTTTAGTTTCTGTGATTTTTTGCGAAATTTCACACACATGCTGGCAGCTTCAGTCTACAAACACCACAGACTCACTGACCTTTGACCTTGGGAAAAGACAGCATTTGAATTTAAAAAAAAGCGCCTTTACAACCAGCTACAAATGAAAACTTGTCTCTGGAATTTTTATCAATCGTCTCATAACTTCTCGGGCATCAAAGGCAAGCTACTAGGGAAAAAATGTTGGAAACTTTCTCTTATTTCGCACATTTTTTAACGGAATAATGTGAAAATTGAATGCCCGCATCCATGGCTGGAAATTAACAAATTTAATGGGATACGGCCATATACAGAATGTGGCCGTGGTTACCAAAAAACCTCTGTTGCTGAGGACATCCAAACGTTTACTTTTTCTGGTTCGTCTGAAACTGATGTCAATCTCTTCGTTATCCCAAGGCGACCCAAGCATAAAATGGTTGCTATGGAGATGAAATGAACAAAAAATCCGGCAGTTTGAAAAAAGTGGATTTTCTATCAACCTTTCACATGTAGCTCTTACCAGTATTAAATAATGTGTTTTTTTGAGTTACTTGATTCTAATCACAAAGCTAGCACTTTAGCTACATTAGCATAACTAGATTAGTTCCCCCCACATAGACTCAGACTTCGACCTTTGCTTACATCATGTACTGTTTGGGCTCAACCACTATCCATCTCATAAAAAACAACAGTTATACATAATCAATCCATATTTTTTATGCAAATGAACCATTCATAAATCCACATTTATACACTTTTCCTATCTTTGTCAATGAGGTCAAACAATACATGAACACAATGGAGCATTCTGACAATAAGAAAGTGATTGAAACACTCGATCTGTGCGTCTGTTTCAATTTCTTTGTGGAACATGTAATCATAACCCCTTAGCTTATTCTTTTCCTGTTATTGTATTGCACTGTTTTGTATTGGATCGTTGTGATCAATAAAGTTCTTGGAAAATAAAAAAAATAACTAGCATAGTTAGCATCTTAATCAATGTGTTTTTCTGAGTCAGTAGATGATGCTTATTGCAATGCAAAAGGTGGGTGGTGCGAGTGGCGGTGGTGCCTAGACCCAAGGGGCAAGGGCAGCAGTGATGCGTGGAGGCGGGCAGCGAGGGCGGGTAGCGCCTGCGGGCCATACAACGCCGCTCATTGCTTTAAGTCTACATGTTTTCTCAGCGTGTATAAGGCTTGGTTGATTGCTTGTCATTAATTGTCATGGTTTTTGTCTGATTTGTTGTGGTCTTTCTCTTTGGCTGAAACACAAAAGTCGTTGGTGAGGTTAGGTGTGCTTTGGTTTTGTTTTGTTCTTTACTTCAGAGTGTGGATAAAAACAAAATACTCCATAGTGATTTATCATAGCATATAGGAAGGCAAATAAGTTTATGTGATTATCCAAGTTCTCCCACTTAGAAATCATGACATTTTCATCTTAGGTGCATGTCCACTGTGAGAGACATCATCTAAAATAAATAATGGAAATTTGTAAAATGGTTTATTTTTATGCTACTGCTGCAAATAAGCATTTGAACCCCTGTCTGTTACGGTATGTCAGGATGGCCCAAATGCAGGACCAGACTCCAAAGTTGAGGGAAGATCCAGATATCTTTTAATAACAAAAAAACACCTCACCTGGGGGGTATTCCAGAAAGCAGGTTATGCTAGCTCCCACGATAAGTTTGAGGCTAAGGAAGTTGATAACCTCAGCTTTCGGTTCCAGAAATGGAGGTATGTTTCAGGGTAGGTCAAGTTGCCATGGCAACTCATGCTCTGAACATAACCTGGTCCGGAGCAGGTTTAGTTGAAGATTAGTTTGTTTACAGAGAGGTGAAACAGCATGGCGTGTCCATTTGAAGATGATTTAGTGGATGAAAAAGCTCAGATAAAACTTTTTTACACCATGAGAGGCTGATAAGACCACATATGGATGTTGGAAAGATAAACTTTTTTACTTTGATCTAACTTAATTATTTGCTTCAGTTAAGATAAATCATTTTTTTGTTAGGTCACCTTAAAAATAACACATAGTTTTCAGACAATTATTTTCCTTTTATTCAAATTAATTCAATTAAGTAGGTGTAACTTTGATGCTGCTGTTAAATCGGCACCGCAAGGGATTCTGGGATATCATTCCCTTTGCCTGTCTGGACGGATTTGGGTTTAAGTGTGGGTTTTTTACAAAATGTGTTTAGTTGTATAGCTGTTTTACCGTGTTTCACCGTGTTTGGCCGAGCTATTTTGTCCTACTATGCTTAAGTCTCTGCACCATGAGTGAGAGTAAAGTAGAGGATGATGAGTTTATATAGCACCTCTACCACCTAAACCTGTTATGTCAGTAATGGAATATTCTGTGATGAATTTTTGCACTCCGTGCATTTTTTTCCGTTCTTTTTATTGTTAAAAAATGAGCATATCTGCCGGCTCAAACTTAGACATATGAAAGTTCAAGAAATATAAGTAATTAAGATGGAAAAAAGATTGATGAAGTAATGTGACATTTAGTTAGATAAATACGTAAATTTGAGTTGTATAAACAATTATTGAGTTTGAATAAATTTAACTAAATTATCTTTCAGCCGTGTTACTTTTTTGATGGACTTATAATTTCTATCCGCCGTCATTAAAATCTCAGACTCAGTCTCACTTCCGTCTCAAGTGTCGCGCTTTCTTTTTTTTTCTCCACGCGTTTCCATGGTGACTCCAGAAATCGGCGATCTATTGAGAATGTCTTTATGTACCGTGCGTTAACCCAGGGTTACCAAGTTGAGCGTAATTACGCCAACTCATATCCGGTCTTTTGGAACCGACATACCCAGAGTAAGCAAGTTCAGGCGGATTTCAGCCAGAGTTCAGGCTTAAAGTCAGGCTAGTTTAAACATGCTTCCTGGAATACCCCCCAGGTGGGAAAAAACTCCACAACATAACATGACTAGGAACCAACATGATACAGACCAAACAAAGACAACACTCCAACGCAGACACACTTAAATACTCTACAAACAAATCAGCCTAACTGCAGACAGCTGAGTGCTACTCATGGAGAGCCACAGGAGAGGAGGCGGGGCCCGAAGACTGTGACACTGTCTATCAGCTAGAATTCTGAACCTCAAAGACCTGTTAGTCCACCTTTAGCTAGTCCACCTCCACTTCTTATCCTAGATTAGAAGCACCTGTTTGAGGTGGTTACCTGCATAAATACACCTGTCCACCCCCATACCATCAGGAACACTCCAACTACTAACATGGTTGAGACCTAAGAGCTGTCCAAAGACATTCCACAAGACTGGAAAGGGCTACAGGGCAGGTCAAGCCAAGCAGCTTGGTGCAAAAAGATCCATAGTTGGAGCAATTCTTAGAAAATGAAGAAGCTGATCATGACTGTCAGTCTCCCTTGGAATGGGGCTCCATTCATCTCACCTCCTGGGGTCTCCACGATCAAATCCCTGTGTATCTGTGTACTACTGGATGTCACACACATGTACGAAATCTGTTTACTACATATTACCTATCCCCTGGGGGAGCAGTGTGCTGCAGTCACTGTTGCACTCTGGAACCACTTGGTGGGCTATGATTACAGGGTATGTGTCTAAATATTAGACAAGTTTAAAAGACAGCTATCAGCAGTATTTTGAAAAGTTATCAGATCAGTAGAGATCTAATATCTGCAGGGCATGACTGTTTAAAGAAAGAAGG